>NC_140949.1:102024255-103224255 GCF_014529385.1 Adiantum capillus-veneris | reverse complement strand
GGTACTTCATGCCAATTTGCAGGTTTACTCTGCGGGTCTTCCATCAATGATTGAGCCGTTTCAATCATATTTCTACACATTTCCAACCTTTGCTTTTCTATTTTAGCATATGGATAAGTCATCCATCTTTGCTCCTGGGTTTGGTTCTTTTTTAGTCTGGCTTCATAAGCTTTTAGAAGTGCATCCAAGTGCTCATTTACCTTGTCTGCCAGTATTGATCCTCCTGATCCTGCACTTTTGGGCTCTGCTATTTCCTTGGGTGGTATGGTTGCCGTGGTGTGCGAGCTTAAGCTCGCTAGATCCTCTAACCGCCCTAATCTATCCTTTGTATGTTTTAAATCCTCGGATAGAGCTGTTTGCTCTCGTTCTTTCTTGGCTTTCATACGCGCCTTTCTAACTTTCCAAGTGCTTCTCTGATTTTTTGTTTCTGAACTTGGGGCATCGGTTTTTGGCTCTTCAACTATGGGTTCGTTCGTCATTCTTTGAGCTTGGGCTCGTGTCACCGCCTGAATAGGTATGATTGTTTCATTTTCTGACCCTCCACTGGAAGGTACTATTTCTAGCATGTTCAAGGTAGTTGTTGCTCCTTTGCTCGGGTTTTTAGGGCACTCAGGAATCAAATGAGTAACTCCACACTCGGTGCAATATGCGTTGACTCTAATGATTTTATCATGAGGACAGTCTCTTAGCCAATGGTCTCCACCACACTTGTAGCAGGGTCCCTTGGGTTGTTGAGGTGCTCCTTGAGCTCCTCTTTGTTGGTATGCATGTCTCTGTCCACCCATGCCTCTGTTGGCTATGAACAACAATGTTCATTCATTGAAGCTATATCTTCCTTCTCTTGCTGCCTGTGCAGCTGTTGGTGGTCCTGTACTTTCTATCATGCTCCATGGTTCTAGTGTTGAGGGTTCTTCCGGTGGATAATAGACAGAGTTTTCCGCATATCCATTGGGATCTTCATAATATGCATGCATAGGCACCAAAGCCTTCTCCTCTGATTCGGTTACGATTGGTGTGTATCTTATACCAACTGGTCGTAATCCTGGTAGGGGTGGTTGTTGCCCCAACATTGGTTGTGGTCTTTCTACACCTACAGGTCCTGGTAGGTTGCCTGCTTGATACCTAGGCATTGGTGGAACTTAAGGAGAAACTACCTGAGCTTGGGGAGCGTAAGGTCTCTCTCTCACATATCCCTTGTTATAATAACATTCCTCTGTCCCATGGTTTGTCCATTTTTGTTCAATAGCACACCACTTGGGCTGTTTAGCCTGGGGTTTGGCGTACAAGTTCATCTTTTTTAGCACTTCCTCTACAAGCTGCTCTTGGTTTACAGCTACTTCTCCTTTTGGTGCTGTCTTAGAAGACTTGCTTCCACTTTGTTGTGAAGATGAATCGTCTTCAAGGTCCTTGAACTCCCCCTCTTTGTAGACCGCACAATTGTCCACAAGGTAAAGAGCCTCCTTGGTCAACTCATTCAACGTCGTGCTCCTCTTCATATGTAAGTCCTTCTGGAGATCTGCATTCCTTAGTCCTTGGATGAATACAAGCATAAGTCTGGACTGAATTGGGAGTTCTTCAACAGGGCAGAACTTAACATATCTTTTTAGTCTTAGGGCTGCCTTTCGTACAGATTCCCCATCTTTCTGTTTGAATTTATGGATTTGTGAGACGGTATTATGAGCTATCCCTCTTTGTGATAATTCCTCAATAAACTCGTCAAACACTTCCTCCATAGACACAAAGTCTCTACGCTCTACAGAGTCAAACCAAGTAGCAACGTCATCCTCTAGGGTTAGTCCAAACCCTGCAAATTGGGTAGGGAAGTCTAACACCTCTTTAGCTCTAATTACATGCATAAAGGCTGCTACATGATCTCTTGGATCTCTGTTTCCTGTGTATTTCTTGTTTATCCATTTTTGCACTTGAGAAGGTCTAATTCTAAGATGGTCTACAAACCTCATCATTGGATCTCCACGTCCTAATCGATATACCTCCGCTGGTCTTCTGTAGTAGGCCGGTTCCTCTCCCAGTGGTGTTCCTAAGACATAATTTCTAATAGTTCTTGCCAGAGATGGTTCATCTCTTCGAACTCGTTCTATGGGTGGTCTTCCAGGCTCTGTTGACCCTTGAGTCTTTGTCTTACTCTCTCCTTGATACCTTGAATAGAGTGGTGTTTCTTGCAAATCCCTTAGCCCTCGTGTGGCTTGATAACCATCTTGATTTCGTTCTTGTTCCAATGTTACACTCTGTCGAAGCCATGCCTACAATGTTGGCTGAGTTGCTGGTTGGTTTTGATTGTTGAATGTCTACGGTGGTCGGGTAGAATGTGAGGTAGCGTCATACTCCTCTGAAAAGGGATTTGTCGACTTGCTAGGGGTGTAGGTGGATCTTGGCACTTCGTCTGGGGCATATGTTGATGCTCCTGGAACTGTTGCCTTTTCTACCTCCTCTGGGAGAATACGTTGGTATTCTCGCCCGTACCTATCAACAAAAACTATATCCTTCCCCATAGCAGTTTCATAAGAGATAAGTAAAGAACCTTGTCTTTGCTTAATTTGGTTAAGTATGGTTCTTTGCAGCAAAAGTCAGCGACTATTCCCTCACTCTCATGCTTGTAGATTCCCACCTTCTCATTATAAGTTGGAACCCTGGTTGTTTTCTTATCATACATGAAAATTGCTCCATGTCAATCAATGTTTGGTGGCGGTTCTTGAGCTTCTGAAACCATTTTCCCTTTCGCCATGTTATCTCCATATCTATTGTAATCTTTAGGGTTACTAACTATCAGGTAGTGGTTCCCCTTTTCCTCTCGGAATCTATCTCCATCATCATAGACTCGAATTATCTCCAATCTATGAGCCGGTCTTTCTTCAATACAAATGCACTTGCGTCCTCGATAATCAGAATAGACTAGGGCTCCCCTCGAGTTTGTTCCTTCTAAGAAGATCACAGTGAGCTTGGGAATCATTCAAAGGATTTAGGGAGGTGCTTCCTCCTGGCATTGGTCCGTCATAGGTGAAACCTCATGGCTGTTGACTACCCATCATGAAGAAAGATTTGTCTGACGAAGTGTCAATATCACTACCTTCCTCAATAATCAGTGCTAGTGGATCTAGCCTTGCCTGAGTTACACTCTCCTCGGTGGACACTAAGCTACCTTGGTCACCTACCACCTTATGGTCTCTACAAATGTATCTTCCTGATCTTAAATTCATCAACCTTATCAATGAAATTTATCACAAATCCAACCACTCACCTGGCAAAGGATGAGTCTCCGCACAACTTCTTGCTTTGCTGCTGAATATACCTATACACAAGCGTTTAATTTCGGCAATCGAATCAAAGCATTTAACCGCTAGAGGTTATTTTAGTAATGATTGGTATAACTAGAGAGTTAATCTCAACCACTACTGTATTTTATACACTGCCAATGTTGTGGATTAGGTCTGCTAATCTGGAACTGTACTTCCCTTGGATGTTGGTCAATTTACGTGAAAAAGTCTGAATTCAGTCTTTGCTCCATCAAATGGACAAACAAGGTCCAAATTCACTTTTGAAAGAAGTTCTGGAACCCTTAAGCCAAATGGAACCTCACTGTCTAAGCCCAGTCAAATTTTCTCTTCAGTAGGCCCCAGCGTAGGATGTCTCATGCTCTGTTTTTCCTGGATTTTTGCACTATGGATCCCCTTGATGTGATGAGTCCACAACTGGTTTTACTTTTTGATTTGGACACCTATAAGTTGGTCAATGGATCAGAAATCTGTTCCGACAGCTTGCTGCTCGTCTTGATCAGTCTAATCAACTCCAATTTGGACCAAAATTGACTAGGAGGCTTGCCTCAGGCTATACAACACCTTGCTATGCCCACAGTCAGTATCTGGCTTCAATTTCTTTCTTTAGACATCCTATGCGTAGGATATCTTTTTGCCCAGAATGGCTTTAAAGTCAAAGCACAGGCTCCCCTTGAGGTGCTGATCACTTTGGTATGCTCAAAATTAGGTTTGGAGTGCAAAATCACACAGAAGACATCCTACGTGTAGGATGTCTTTTTGGCTTGTTTGACCCCAGACTTGACCCACAGCTTCCCCTTGATGTCAGCAACCCAGTGGTATGCTTATATTTTGGTTTGGATTTCAAAAGTCCCCAATTTTAGCTGTTCTTGACTTTTTCAGTCAAAAGTGCTAAAGTCTGCTTTGAACCCAATTTTCTCACCCAAATGAGATGAAACCCCTCTCAGTCACTCAATACATCATGCAGATCATGCTCATGCAGCCATCCTATGGTTTTGGTCTTAAAATATGCTTTGGCACAATTTGGGTAGGATGTCTGGCAATTTCACTCTATCTGACCTTATCGTGTCAAGATATGGTCAAATTTCCACTTTCTAGGTGAAAACAGGGTAAACCCACCTTCTGAACACACTGGTCAACTCAAAAATCCAAAATTCCCACCAGATTAGCCTGTAGACATCCTACGCATAGGATGTCTCCTAGCTTAAAATTAATTTTTTTGCTGACAGAAATGCTCCTGATGCTCTACAGCTCTATCAAAAACACTCACAGTAACTTTTGGACTTCACTTTAGCTTTCAAACACTCTTTTGCGTCTTTTTGCGTCTTTTTGCGTCTTTTACAACCTTGTGATGAATTCACCAAGCAAGTATTACATGCATGAAGTGCTCTAGATCCTGAATCATGATGTTCTGCTTACTCTACTCCTACTCATCATGTGAAATGGTGATAATGGTGTTTTGGTTGCTCTCTGGCCTCTTCGGACTCTCAAGCTCTTCTCATCGCTTCTACCACTCCTACTCCTACTCAAGAACTCAACTAATACCTAAAACTATCTCAGTCTACCTAAGTCAAAGGATCTAGGCCAAACACACGCTTCCTAGACTCCCTCTAAGACCTAGAGAGTCCTCCACCCTCTGGTCCTATCCAAATGTAAGACGAGACTCTTGGAAAGCCAAAAATCCCTATCCTCAAGGACTAGTCTCGGTCACCTACCTAAGGTTTTCGTCCCCAATGTTGGACGGATACTCCGCGACGGACGTCCGCACAGCGAGAACTCACCTAACAAGATTTGTTAGCTAAGGACGAAGCTCGACCCGCAGGCACGTGGAAGCAAGCATAGGGTGTCAACCTACACTCGACCGACTCTTAACTAATTCCTACATAGGTTTCTACCCAATGTCTAAGTCACAGCCTTCAAGAGTGCATAAGAGGAAACTTCCTACAACGCTTTCTAGATCCGAACACCCATCAAACAATCTCGAAACACCACAGAACTTGAAGGAGACCCTACTAACAACAATAAGTCGCTCTCCCTAAGGTCTATGAACCAAAATCCCAACCCAAAACACCCGGTGCAAAATCACGTAGGATGTTTGGCCGAAATTTGTAGGTCTTCATTTCCAAAATCTAAACTGCCTAATGTGTAGCTCTACTCAATGTGAACGCGTGGATATGCTGCAATGCAAAATGGGAAACGTATGCTCACCGAATCACCAGATGAATCTCGTAGGTGGAGCTTGCAAAACCGGACCGTATGCGTGCAATGTAGGTATCGGCGCGTAGCTCTCGTAGGGGGCAACACACTACACTTCTCCACACTGGATTCCGACCACTGGTGCACACGTAGCGTCAGGATGAAGCTCACACTCTCTCGTATATAGTACACTCACTCACAGACTTCAAACTTTTTAAAAAATGACAAAAGGTTTTTCATTAGGGTCAAAAAGTGGTATAAATACCTTACAATTCTCAAACCCTAAAGTTCCAAATCAACCATCTACTCAATCTAACTATCAAAAATGGGATACAATCTGGAAACTTCTGTAAGCCCCAATATTTACAAGGTGAAATGTCGAGTTTTCTCAATAAATGAATAATTACAAAAACTGATAATGTGCCAAGTAGTCAGTTTTCGTAGGGTGTGTCCATCTTCTAACACTCTCTCTCTCTCTCTCTCTCTCTCTCTCTCTCTCTCTCTCTCTCTCTCTCTCTCTCTCTCTCTCTCTCTCTCTCTCTCTCTCTCTCACAGCCAGGGTGATGGTCATAGGCCGCAGGTGGCCCAACAGTGTTCATCACAGCCCGCAGTGGGCCCGGAGATCCTCTCTCTCTATCTCCCTCATTGCGTACCAATGGACAATCTCTCTCTCTCTCTCTCTAATATCCTCTCTCTCTTACTGACACCTCGTTGACCCCAATGATCCCCCTCCCTTTACTGGCAACCCTCGGCCAGGAACGACCTCGAGCACCCACCCCTTCTTTCGCTTTCTCTCTCGCGCTCCCGCTGTGTCGATCCATAGCCTCATGTGAACTCTCTCTCTCCCATATTCTTATCCACACCCACATGCCCCCTCTCACACTCCCTCTCTCACTCTCTGTGCAAGCCAATAGGCAGATAATATTCCCTCTATCTCCCCCGCCCGCTCGCCTCACCCTTCCCTCGGCCTCACTCTCCCTCCCTTGGCCCGCTAATATTCTCCCTCTCTCCCCACCCCATTGACTCTCTCCCCTCCTCTCGTCCTTGAGCCACCATGCAAAACAAAGAATAATATTCCCTCTCTCCCTCTCCACACCCCCCCCCCCCTTACCCCACTCCATTGCCAAAATCCCCCCCCCCCCCCCCCCTTGCCTCGCTCTCTTGTCCGAAGGCCCACGAGGCGCGGACCCCCACCATCTCACCACCTCTCTCTCACACTCTCTCTCTCCCTCTCACTCTTAGCCGTTTACGACAGAGCCCGCAGGAGTAGTACTATCCAAAACCCCATCTCCATTATCCACACACACACACACACACCACCTCGTCCCGCCCTCTCTTCCTCTTGAGCTCTTCACAGCCAGCGAGGCAGCAGTAACTCCCTCTCTCTCTCTCTCTCTCTCTCTCTCTCTCTCAGCCTGTGAAGGTGCAGAAACTTCTCTCTCTCTCTCTCTCTCTCTCTATACACACACACCACACACACACACACACACACCGCACACACTCACACCCTCTCTCTGACCCCATCTCTCCCCCTCCTCATCCTCGTGTAGTCTGCAGCAGGCGACCAACGAAAGTAAAATATGAAAAATATATATAATATATATATTATATACATAATAAGCCCCGTTCCCACGCACGCTTGCGCACACACACATACATATATGAATACACTCACACACCCATACATACATACACGCACGCTTGCGCACTCATACATACACACACACATCTGCCCACATGCACATATATACAGACGACACGCGTATACGCACGCACCGGTGGAATACAAAAGAAGAAGAAGAAAATTAAAACGGCATCGACGAACTCGACAAAAGAAGGAGAAAACCCAAAGCATGCGCCGTCGACAACAAAAAGAAGAAATGCGTCGAAAGCATGCCCCGACCGACCCCGAAAAGAAGTACGCGCTACACCGGCGCATGGACAACACACTATTTGCTGGCATCACGCAACCACGACGTCACTTTCAATAATTTGTAGGTTATGTTCATCATTTCTTCAGTTTTCACCCAGGCCTCGTAAAATTCCCAATTTGTAAATTCCCTCTCTCTAGGTGATGGTCCCAAAGGCCCACCTAGAGATTCTCATTTTTTTAATAACCGCTGAAAACAAAGCAAGGGTCAACCGCACCAGGCCCACTGCTTGATTTGTCTCCCCGATTAGCTTACCCTAATCACACCGGGATTACCATAATCCAATCAAGAAACACCTATAAATTGGCACTGAGAGGTCACTATCTGGGGGGGGGGGGAAGTTCATGAGAGGTCAGTACTTGGTAGAGTGTAGTGGGAAGAGTTGACACTATTGGCATCACGGGGAGGGGGCTTGTGAATTGCACCATGTGAAGGGAGCCACGTCCACCTCTCAAGAGTTGAGAAACAATAAAATCCAAGTCCAACTGCCATTCCAAGGGTGATACAAGGAGATATTGCACGCATCCCAATGTATGAAGAGCCCACACTACATGGTGAATGAAAAAGAAACCATGCAATGAAAGACAAGAGGGACAAACAATGCTATTAGTTCTCACCGTCTTGAATATGTAATGGAGTCAAAACAATGCAAAGCTTGAGGTCATCTACGACATATCAGATTCAAAACCATGGAGTCAAGTAATAATGAAGAAGAGGAGATTGAAAAAGACTACATCCTTGAAAATAATATTTTAACATGCAATGCATAGCAGTCAATCTATGCATAAAAATTTGATGTTCCACACAAACAATGGGCCTTGTGCAGGATGCCCATTCATCATATTAGGAAGTCTTTTGGTGTTGTGGGCAGAAAAAGTTTTGATAACACTCATAATAGTCGTGGCACAGGTTTGGTCACACCATGCTTTTGGTCAAAAAGATCCTACAAAGATAAAACCATAGCACAATGGCTATGGTTTTTCAATCATGATGTGGAGCACACAAAGGTAGTTAAAAGTGAAGGAGGGGTATCAATTTCCCCTACACTTTGGCCCATTGCAAGGGACAAATGTCACATGAGAAGAGTTGGCTAGTCTTATGATGGCACGTTTTCAATTGGCTAGTATTACTACACCAAACTTCAAGGGAAGCAGGGTTTTCTCACAATGTACGTGGAGAATGAGGTTCAAGTAGTAGAAATAAAAGTGGAGGCATGATATTTTAAAAGAAGCACAAAAAAGGATTGAGGTAGCTGGAGTGATGGTTGTAACTTATTAGAGAAAGTCTCTATGATTCCAAAGGAATATGTCGTGTTTTGTATACTCACTAAAATCTATTATGATACTCACATCAAGGCAAGCCAAGTTGATTTCCAAAAAAGTGTATCACCTCAAAAGTCATTCATTGCTTGTAAGCACATGTATTATGTGTATGTGCATGTCCTGGGCCTGCAACCTAAGAATCACATGGTAATATATCAACCTACACTTACCCCGATGGATGTTGCCTTCATGCTTAGTTGAACCCGTATTACAATCTCAAAATTGTAAACCCTTAAGTTTCAACATAAAAAATAGGCAACCCCATTTTACCCCTCCCCCCATTTAATGAACTACTATACTCTCAAGTTCTTGATCACACAATGCTGGTTTTGTAGTGTTTTTTATGTGTTATGGTGTGGCAATATATATATATATATATATATATATATATATAGATACGGGAAAATTTGGACTCACAAAGGGGCCTTATGAAGAGTTTGACTTCCTCTCTCATGTTTAAAACGGGCGTGCGGTAAATTTTTTGCAAATCAACTCTAAACTTGACAGAGATTTAACAGTTAGAATCTACTCTTCAAGCTCTTTCTATTGATATATAATACTCCATCAGATTTCTCATATTTTGAAAGATTTTATTTTTTATTCTCTTGTGATGTTACAACTCCGTTTAGAATCTAGAGAATAAAAAATAGAATCTTTCAAAATATGAGGAATTTTGTGGTGTGATATATATCAATAGAAAGAGCTTGAAGAGTAGATTCTAATTGCCAAATCTCGGCTAAGTTTAGAGTTGATATGCAAAATTTTTACCGCACGCCCGTTTTGGACATGAGAGAGGAAGTCAAACTCCTTATAAGGCCCCTTTGTGAGTCCAAATTTTCCTTAATGTGTGTGTGTGTGTGTGTGTGTGTGTATATATATATATATATATATATATATATATATATATATATATATATATATATATATATATATATATATATATATATGTATGTATGTATGTATGTATGTATGTGTATATAGTTTGTAAAACTTATTGTGTTGATAATACCTTTGTTTTTTTGTGCATAAACTTGTCGGATGGTTTTAGAAATTGTTTTGAACATGTATATTTTCTCTAGAAAATGACTCTAAAAAGCTCAAAACATAGTGCAATGTTTAAAAAGAACAAAAATAGAAGCTCATCATATAAATGCACTTGATAGAAAAGCTTAAACATAAGTGGGATTTATGAGCTCAAACAAGATTAAGTAAGAAGAAGAGAAAACCTTGCAAAGTTTACTCGTGGTAAGTGTGAACATTTTGATAACCATAAATGCAATTCTTGGTATAGAAAATTTGACTTTAAAGGTAATATGGGAAGGATACAAGGATTTTTAACTAGGCATGAAAGATGAAAGACACATCACAATAACCAAATTGGAGTTTAAGGAGGAAGGAGGCTTTGTACGGGTAGGTGGTGGTTTTTATGGAGTTGAGTTGTATGAAGAGGTTAGATAGTCTAAATAAGCATGCATTGCCAAGGTTGAGGGATGTAATCTTTTGACTAGTAGCTTGTTGACATATAAAATTTCTCCTTTTGGGATAGGGATTATTTTCTCACTTGAGGACTTGACTGAAAAGAAGAGCATTTCTAGAAGGTTTTTGGAGAATCTAAATGCAATGGGGCGGACAAGGAAAAATGTTTTACCTTATCAATGATTGGAATTGAGGAGATTTAGAGATATCTAGATACAAGGTCAATTGGTTAAGGGATCATGACTGATCATTGACATAGCTTCAAACACTAACATAAATTTCAAAGTCAAGGGCATGCAGAGTGGTTGATGCAAGTGCAACTCATGCAATATCTCATGTTGGTTCTGAGGTGTAGCTCATAAAGTTTCTTAGGCTAGATTTCAAAAAGGGTCACAATCTACCCAATGAGTAGAAATAAACCAAGTTGGTTATATACTATCAATGCAAAGGCACTACTCTTTGCATTCATGTGAATTTTTTCAAGTATCTTTGCTTGATTATGGTGATTGAATTCTTGCATTTTTTCATTTAATTTGGTGTATTGGTTTTGGTATCTATTTCCTGGTTATATAGCTTCAAATCTAGCTACCTACTTAGGTGTTTAGGTACACTTATCCAACTAGATAGTTATCTATGTAGCTAGCTGGCTAGCTGGCCACTTAACCAACTAGCTAGCTAGCTAGTTGGCCATTTAGCTACATAGTTATATAGAAATATTGTAGCCTACCATATCCTAGATCATTAAGTATAACATGTTTGAGCATGCTAGCTATATACTTCGCTAAAACTCTACCTACCTAGATGACCGGCTACTTTAGAAGCCATTCAAATACATGTTATATTATGCTATAACTACTAAGTGAACAAGGTAGTGAGCTAGGAAGCTACCTACATAGGTGAATACTTGGCTCATTTGGTATCTAGATTTTTATCAGGCTAACCATTAAGGTGGACTTGGTAAGGACTTGGCTACCTTGATAAGGATTCAAACTGCCTAGTTTGGTGGAACTCATATGTGTAATGACTAAGCTATGATAAATCTAGTGGTGTTCTTGGATGTACATCTTGTTAGGTACCTAGCTAGAGTTTACTTTGTATTGCATACCCAGCCAACAGATAGCTAGCTAGCTTGGTGTATTACATGTGTACTTGGCTTGAGGACTTTGGTGTACTACATGTGTACTTGGCTTGAGGACTTTGGTGGCCTTGATGATTATTTTTCCTAGTATAGTACAACTAGCTAGGTACCTATTTAGGTTGCAAAAAGCTACAACCTAGTAGATTAGGCTACCTATATACCTCCTTAGATACCTAGATGACTTGGGCTTAGTATGCAATAGATATAGACTCTGGGAAAACTTACCAAACTACCTAGCTAGTTGTCTAGCTAGATACCTACTTAGCTATTATCTAACGACTAGGTTTTGGTTTTTTGTGGGTAGAAAAAAGCCATACTAGTTTAAGTAGCTAGGTAGCTATCCATATAGCTAGAAAATTTTAGGGGTAGGTTTTCATATACATAGCTTGAGCTAGTTATGTTTCTAGCTAGGTACCTACTAAGGTTGCAACCCATAGCCTAGTAGATTAGGCTACCTATCTACATCAAGTAGCTCTAGAGATCCACATGCATATGACTTAAAAGATCTATGGATCTACATAGTTTAACAATCAAGAAAGAAAGAAATACCTCTCTTAGCCTGCATTGCATGGGAAACCAATGGTATTGACACTTAGGAGGGCATACCATTTTAGATGGATTTATGTACATTGTTTGATAGTTCATAATAGTTTGCAGTTTTTTCTACAAGCAAATGGAAAACTTGATACAACACACTAGATGAGAATGTATCATAGATTTCTCATGATGGACCATCACTAAAAATTTAGCTTTGCATATATTTATCTAGTACCCTCAAAATCCATAGATTTTTGTAGAAATATTATTCCCCTGCTTGTCCTTTGTGGTAGTGATGAGTTTTTCTTTGAGCTCTATGCATTGCAGCATGTAAAAGTCCCATCCCTCTCACATTTTGGCCTCCAATTATATTACAAGCAGAATGTTTGTAATTCCAATGTGCTACCATAAAGGATTACATAATGATTACTTATTGATTTTTTTCCTCTTATGGTGCTAAACTTATTTGGAATTTAGGAAGACGAAGAATCCCATCAAGGTACTATAAAAACAGAAAAGAGAGTTTTATGACACACAAATTTAGACATAGTTTGTTCAAAGTACCATACAAGATCTTATATGTAATAAAGGGGTATAATAATTTTTTCCATTACAACTCTTATAATTGTAGGGAGGGGATCATAATTTACTATGTGCTTGTTGTAAATAGGGGGTATATTATAATTTTCCACTCATAGCTAGCATGTTATTTTCTATAAGAAGTGGATCCCCCAGGTTTCTCACCATCACACAAGGAAAGTGAGTGGACACTGCATCTTTGGGGAATAGTACAACCTTCCAAATCTTTATGACATTGTTAGTCCTGGTGGTCTAGCACATGAATCTATGCAATGCTAAATTACTATGTGCAAGTTATATGGGATTCACCTTTCTCAAATTGAATGGAAAGGCATTGTACAAGACATTGTTATGTATCTGGGAGAAACTCATACATCTGGTTCTTTGTGCATATGCTACAATGTATCTTGGTAGCTTGCTTTTGTAATTGCCAAAGGGGTAGTTGTGGAGAGTTTGGATGACCTGAGCAGACACGATTAGAGAGCACCCAATAGCACATATCACACCCAATGGATTCAAAATTCATTTTGAATACTCAAACCTTGAAAGGACAAGAGTAATCTGTGTGCTAATCTCCAACCTAACCATGCTCATTAGGAAGAGAATGGGGTCTAAGAAAGCCTCTTTATTTGGTAGTTTAAGGAAGTCAAACCTTTAGTATTAAGAAAGTAATCAAAGGACGGATTTTAAATTCAAATAGGCAAAACGGCTAGTTTATTTGACTTTAAAATTTCCGACCCCAAAATGGAGTTTAAAATCTAGCGGGTAAAACCTTATCATGTAGCATATCTATGGAAAGAGCTCGACGCGTGAATTGCATATCTATCATCTCCGCTCAAATTGGAGATCATATGTGGGAGTTGTGGAAGGTCGAAAATCATAAAAAAATTCCACCTCCTTTTTGGGGGAAAAAGTGCATCCTTTGACCACTCTTACACACCCACCATTCTTGCACACATGGCATCCACTTATTCGGCCAAATGTTAATCACCTCCATAAGCTTGTGGAAAATAAAAAGGCTCTCCTACACACCATCCTCTTCCTAATGTATCTTATAGACTCCCCCTAGCGTACACACTATCTGGCCGTGCCAGTGGCCTTGCCCGTAGGACCCGTGTCCTTACATTACCCCCCCCCCCCCCTCGGAGAATCATTTTTGTCCTAAAAAATGAACGTAGGAAAATGTTTCTTAAGTGCGGAGACATTCTCCCATGTAAAACCTTCTTCAAGTCTATCTATTAATTTTACCAACACTTGTCATCTGACATGATGTCTGGTGAGAAGCTCATGAGAATCCAAAACATTTTCGGTTCATGAGGGATGCTTGGTGGTTTGATAAGGTCAACTAACACACCTATGTCAATGACATTATCATTTTTTCCTAGCTGTTTTCGTAAATAGCTAACATAAAAAATAGGATGAACTCCTGGGGGGTTCTAATCACTGAGATAAAAAAATCGAGCATAGATAAATTTTGAGAAAATCTGAAGACAAAGTAGAACAAGTGCAACAATTTTGGAAGAAAATAGTTATGCCATGCATATTGTAACCACCACCACAAATCAACGATTCTTTGTGAGAAATCCAAAATTTAGAACCATCACCTTAACCAAATAATTGAGATATGGGCAATCTCATCATATCCATAAACAAAAGTGACTTCCATGCTATGCTCTTAACCCTCATTAAAGTATTAAGATCCCAAGGCAAAAAAAAAGCATACCAAAAATTTAGCCCTAAATAGATGACTCTCTTTCCTCCAAGGCTACTAGCTTAGCTTGATTTGTATCAAGATTTTCCTTTAAGCTTGAGCCCTTAAGGAAAAAATCTCATCAAAAAGTGCTTTTGTTCTCACTCAACTCAATTTTGTTTCTCTTCAGCTCTTTGATCATTTTTGAGACCTTGGCAGCTACCATCAACTCCTTTTTAGTTGGCCATCACTTCTAATTTGTGCCTTTCAAAATCCATCCACACCACGAGCTCTACACTTCCCAGAGAAAATCAATTTGTTGCTTTTCTTCAATCACTTGCCATTTTTGCTTGCAAAACAACACTTGTAATGTCAGATGGAATCCAACATAAAAGAAGACAGCATGACTTTATGCGCTATCATCTACATAAACAATGAGCCACATTACACAATGATGTGTACTTTTCCCTTATATGAGCTTCTAGTATGCTTTCATACTTGTGGTACATGTGTGCCTAAGGGAACATGCACTCACATGATTCCATGTATGGTTTAAGCACCCAAGAATATGTTAAAGGCTGCAGGTAGGAGAGCATTGGGCCACAAATTGATCACTAGTGACCACCCACATTTCAAGGTAAACCAGGCATCCAAAGAAATTGCAAACATGCATTGGCGGTCATGAATGGCTATAAGCATAGTTCATGGCTGAGATGGCACTCCGATGATTGAGATGCGAGCAAGGTTTGAATTCACTTTTCAACCAAGAGAGAAATAGAAAGGGGACTCCGAGGTGGGGAGAGGGAGGCAACATTGGGGGGGGGGGGTAGGGGTACAACACACAACCATATGCACCTCCAATGAAGAACCAAGTGTACGTCATCTTCTTCCTACTCTTTAATGTCAGTGCGTGTGTTTAAAGCCAAGCATTTAGAAGGTCAATGATGGTGGCGATTGAAGTGGTTGTACTACTCTAGGAGGAGTATCATTCTTCAAGATGATTACATTGGGTTTGCCGCCATCAGGGGGGTTTTTTATGAGCATTATACAAGGAAGAGCACAAGGACGATAGTCGATGCCATGCCATATGTCACCATGTATAAAGGTGTGGAGCAAAGGTGGTTTTTTTAAAGGCAAGCTCAAGCTGGTAGTTCCGAGTGTGGGACAAGGGACCAAGCAAGTTTTTTTTGAATCAAGTTGAAAATAGCTTAGAGCTATTAATTGGAAGTGGAATTAGAGGGGGAGCACGTGAATGAAAGGAGGCATGAAGGGGACACAAATTTGCATGGCAAGGGGAGGAGCCCCTCAGGACTAAGTGGCATATGCATGGGAGGGTAGGATCTACAGCCAATGTATTGTGGGTTGTAGATCCCAGTGGTGGTGCCAAAAGTAATCTAAGGTACCCTAGATTACTTTTGGCTGCCGTCCTTGTGCATACATGTTTTGTAATGGATTTGGCCTATTTAATTTGAGAGTAGCGAAATTAATGAGAGTACTTTTGAGAAATGACTTTGTGAGCATAGTGGGTGAACATAATTGAAGATAGCAACATAATCATAGCAATTAGTTAACTTGGCATGAACAATAATTTTTCAAGAGAGAGAATTTAGAGAACATGACAACAGTTGAGGACCGGATTTATGTGGAGCCGGTCCCCCCTCCAATAGGCATTTGTATTATGATTTCTCCCATTAAGAGAGAGACTTGTTACAATACCATCTTTGTGTTCCTTGTGACCTAGGTGATGCAATGAAGATGGAAAGATTCATGCATCACAAATATAACATAAACTTGAAGAAAGCTTTAACTATCCCAAGCCTCAGTCCCAAGACCCCAAACACCTTCGAAGGTGGAGAGAGCTCGCAGGGAATGAGGGTAGGGAAGACGAAGAAGAATCATTTCGTAGGAGAAAGAATTAGTTCCTCACTTATCATAACTCTTATTGCTAGCATACATAATAGCATAGTAATGAAGAAGAAGGAGATGGCAAGCTTAAGCATTAAAGCATGGCTCTTGGTTGGATTTGCACTCCATGCCATGGCTCTACTTGCTTGGAGAAGGAGAGGGAGCTCTTGCACTTTGCATAGCACACAATGAGAGTGTTTGTGAGTGTGTGTGGGTGATTATATCCCCTAAGCAACCCCCTAGCTTGCTTGGGTAGACCCCCCCTTGTAGCTCATGCTTGAAGCTCATTGCACGCCTCCAGGCCTAGCCAATCATAAGCAGGAGGCATTACAAGTAGCAAGGGTAGCCTTGAGACAAGTGTCCCCCTTTCCCCTTTGAGAGAGAGGGCTAGATAAATGCTAAATCAATTAATTAAATCTCCTAAATTGTCATTGGACCCTTTGTGTGGCCAACCAATAGGCTTCAAGCACACCATAAGGGCAACATGAGGAGGAACTTGACAAGTGTCCCTTTTGCTTTCTTTGTACCATGCATGCCTTGTGTGAGTGTGTGGGTGTTCTCTCTCATCCCCCCTCATGTAGGGCTCGCCCCCTCCTTGTAGGGATTGAATATTTGACTTTTTGACACCTCCAGCCCCTCATGCATAGGCCCAGTTCCCACCACAAGCTTGGCTCTTAAGCACTTTAAGCTTGGGTTGGGTTCTCACCTCCAGTGCAACCCTAGCATCTCAAGCATGTCAAGCACCTCAAGCATCTCAAGCACCTCAAGCACCTTAGTCATCAAGCATGACAAGAAGGACAAGCACCTCGAGCTGGGTCGGGTTCCCGCGCCTCAAGCTCAGCCCTAGCTTACCTAAGGTCAAAGGACTTTTACACACAATATTGGAGGTCTTCAATGAAGCTAACCCTAAGGGCCTATGCTCCATTTGTTAGCCTTGCTCTTTGATAGACCATCTCTCATTTGGGCCCATTTACCATTGGCCCCGTGTTGAGATAGATCTATAAGCACATGTCTATATCTTAACACTTGTTCCCATTTAGTCTCCCACATTAAGTGATCAATTTAATATGAGAAAATCATTTGGGTTGGTTAGATCTTAGATATTAGATTTTATGACATTACCTCTCTCTTGAAATCATAGGTGTCCTCGACTATGAGGTAGAAGAGATAAAGCCTTAGTCATTAGTCAATTTTACTTAGCGGGTAGAGGATCCCTTTTTACCCTACGACATCTTTCCAAGATGGATGACTAATCCATTTGGTGTTTGGGAGACATAGTTTCCGCAAGCATGTCTACTCTTCAGTCCATTTCATTCTCCCAAAGTAGAGTGTCAAATTCTACTTGGTTTTTGAGAGACGTCGTCATCACAAACATGATTCTAAGCATGCATACTAGTTAAATTTGTGCACAATTAAAAAGAGGACTAGTCTTATAAGACAAAAACATGAGTCATTTAAAACAAATTTGTACATTTGCTTACTCTAATGTAGCATTGTAAGCATTAACAAGGTTCATACCATGCTTAAGTTGTATTCCCTGCATCCATCTAGCATCTTCAAAAGGATAATTTTTGAACTTAATAAGATACCATCGGATAATCTTACCATTTCGTACTACCTTGTCTTCATGCCACACGATAGATTCGGGTTGTAGCACCTCTTCTTGGTCTTCAACTTCGGGAGGGTCTTCAATAATTGGTTCAGTTGATGGCTCTCCTTTGTAGGGCTTAAGTAGGCTTACATGAAAGGCATTGTGTATGAGCCAATGGTTGGGCACCTTGAGTTGATAAACCGTCTCATTGATGGGCTTCAAGGTTTGGAAAGGACCATAGTATCTTTTTGCTAGTTTAGCATAATACTTTTGATGGCCCATAGGATTTTTGTCCGTCGTTTGCCTTAATGGAGCCTTAGGAAACTTGAGTAATACCCAATCATTTTCTTTGAACATTAAGACTCTTCTATGCTTATCAATAGTAGATTTTTGCCTTTGTTGAGAGATGGATATAACCTCCTTTATCTTTTGAAAAGATTCTTGTAGGTCACGGCTATAGTCATCGGCGGCGAAGATCTTCCCATGTAATTTGAGTAGCAAGGGACTTTTAGGTCTTCCCTCAATGATCTCAAAAGGTGCTTTTCCCATAGAAGTATGTACAGTATTATTGTAGGCATACTCTACAAGAGGTAAATACTTTTCCCATTGTGAGCGTTGATCTACTTCGGTAACATAAGGCTTGAGTAGATCGAGTATCGTAAGATTGGATATCTCACTTTGGCCATCCGTTTGTGGGTGATAGGCCGAAGAGAAATTCAATCTTGTTCCTAGATTTTCAAAGAGACCTTTCCAAAAATTACTGGTCATTCTAGGATCTCTATCTGACACGATGGATGTGGGTAATCCATGGTTCTTGAAAATCTGAGATATGAAGAGAGTTGCCATTTGATGTGACTTAATAGTCTTTTTGACAAGAATAAAATGTGCTTGCTTGCTAAACCTGTCGACTATTGTCCATATTCCTGTATTCCCATGGATAGACTTGGGTAAAACAAAAATGAAATCCATGGATATACTCTCCCATGGTGAATTTGGGATAGGCAATGGCTAGAGTAATCCAGGTTGCTTCCCTCTATCATACTTGGTCTTTTGGCATACTACACATTTTGAAACATACTCTTGTATGTCCACTTTCATGGTAGGCCAATAGAAGTACGTCTCTACTCCTCGGAGAGTAGGTTGAATACCTCTATGCCCCGCATATGGAGGAGCATGGGATTCATACATAATTTTCTCACAAAGGGAATGGGTAACACATAGCCTATTTCCGTGGAGAAGATAACCATCTTGAAAGGTGAATGGTTCCTCTTTCTTCCCCAAAGCAAGGGCTGAAATTATGTCTCTAAAGTCAGGGTCAGTAGCATACTCATCTATCATAGAGGATAGATCATTGTGAGTAGAGGATAGATCATTGTGAGTAGCTATAGACACCACATTAACTTTTGGTCATCGTGAAAGTGCATCGGCCACTTGATTGTGTTTACCAGCTATGTGAGCAATATGGACATTAAGTTGTGAAAGAAAATTTTCCCACCTCATTTGTTTGTCGGAAAGCTTGGTTTGCGTCATGAAATACTTGAGATTTTGGTGGTCGGTTCATAGGATAAATGGAGTCCCCAATAAGTAGTGCTTCCATGTGTCTAGGGCATGTAGAATAGCTAAAAGCTCTTTCTCATAAATGCCCAAGACTCGTTCATCAGTATTGAGCCTTCGACTCTCATATGCTATGGCATGCCCTTCTTGAAGCAAAATTGATCCAAGGCAATCACCACAAGCATCACATTGGACCTCAAATGGCTTTGAGAGATCCCGAAGCCCGAGGACTAGTTGGGAAGTAAGCTTCTCTTTGAGCTTATCAAAATCATTTCTCTCCTTAGCAGTACTGCCATACATACTTAACATTCTTCTTAGTTAAGTCGTGTAGTGGTCCTGCTACTTGAGAGAATTTTGCTATGAAGCATCTATAGTATGCGCACATACCAATAAAGCTTCTTAGCTTATGTAGATTTCTTGGGTTAGGCCATGATTTGATTACCTCTAACTTTGATGGATCCATACGAGTACCATCGTGAGAGATAATATGACCTAGGTATTGAATCTCTTGAAGGAAGAATTCGCTTTTCTTTTGGTTGAGAAAAAGCTTGTTCTCCCTCAATGCTTGAAAAATCACTTGGAGATGTTGCTTATGTTCCTCTAAAGACTTGGATTAGATGATGATATCATCAAAGAACACTCCAGTGAATTTGCGGTATGGTCTAAAAATTTTCTCCATCAGATGATTGAACATAGATGGTGCATTAGTCAAGCCAAAAGGCATGACTAGATATTCATAAAGACCAAACGTTGTGCGAAACACGGTGTGAGCAGGATGAAAACACACACAGCGCCTCTATAACGACCCGAAACGCACTCTTGGGAAGATACACACACACACTATAGGGCACCACTCGGCTTAGACAACACACCTGGCCGAGACAGGGAACACACCTTTGGAGTGAGAGGAGAGAGACTATCCACTTGCCCACTCCACACAAACACACACACACACACACACACCCCCCCAAAAAACTCAGCTCAAAAGAGGATAATTTCTGATGTTTAGATACAATTGAGCTTGGGCCAACACCAATGGGGCAAATAGCTCACACAATATAGGTAAAATAAGCCAGATACAATCACAACCTAGAGAAGAAACTTCGCTCATAGGAGAAACTTGCACAGAAAAATAGCAGGAAAAGAGTGAGGAATTTGGTAAAATGGACAGCGCCATCGCGTCCGGAACGGCCCAAAACCCCAGTCTGCAATGTCAAAGTGCTCAAATCCGACCTCGGATGAGGAGTTTACGGCCAAAACAGGCTCCAAAATGAGCAAAAACACAGCTGCAGCTGTTCCTCCTCTCTTCTCCACGTTTTTTTCTGGTCTTCTCTCAGTTTTTTCAGTTCCCACACTTAGCTTTTTTAGTTAGGCACCCTTGGCCTTTTAGATGACCTCAAACGGACCCCGAACAGGCCAAAAACTGACCTCGTAGTACATAGTTGTCACCTTTTTGCATCATCCGCACACCTGGCACTCATTTCTTTTCAATAATGCGTCTCGCAACCACCTGAAGTGCCCCCAAAAATTGGTCCTAATGATGAAATTTCTGCATAACTCTCACAAGAAAACACCCACGTTGTGTCCGTCCTCATACGCGTGCAAATATTGGCCTCGTTCGCCCTCCTGACGCCACTAGATGCCATCTGACGCACCTGCTTACCTCATGTCGTCGGCCCGCGAATAGCTTCCTCGAGAAGTTTTACGTGCTACCAGCTCCTCCTTATTGTAGAAAAAACACAGTGGTACTGGTAATAGTGAAAATCGATGCACTATGTACACCCTGTCCTACCTGTACACATGTGGGCCCCACGTAACCACCTGGCTCTGAAAAATGGGCAATTCTTTATTTGATGCACCATGCATCTATATGTACACATGCGCAATCCCTTGCTCCAAAAAACTCCTGACATAATTTGCCCATCCCCTAGCCTGCTAGATCATTCATGATCAGCAGCAGCAAAGAGAGATATGAGACTCGCCACATCACAGGTCTCCTCATCCCTCACCAACACTGCTTGATCCACAGACAGCTCATCTTGCTCCACCATCATCAATCTAGCATGATAAAATTTAAGACGCAATCCATTTACCCTTGACTTATGTAGAACACCATCCAGGTTAGCCAGCTGATATGTGCCATTTGGAAAACACTCCACTACCTTGAAAGGGCCTTCCCACTTAATTTGAAACTTCTTTTGGAAGGTGTTTTCTAGCTTACTGTTGTAGCGCAAAACCAAGTCATGTTTCTTGATACCCTTACTTTTGACCTGTTCATTTATCTTTGCCAAAGCCTTATCCTGCATCTGCCCATAATGCTCCAATGCGCTCATCCTATCCAACTGGACCTCTTGTAACTGCAAGAGCCTCTCTTCGAATGCATCACTAGGCGGCCCAAGCAACTTCTCTAACATCTTGACCGCAGGCAACTCTACTTCCACAGGCAATAGTGCTTCTTTTCCATACACCAAATGAAATGGAGTAAACCCTGTACCTGTCTTCACCGAAGTACGGTAATCCCATAATGCACTAGGCAATTCCAAATCCCAATTCTTTCCTTGGTGCTCTGTCACTTTCGAAAGAATTTGTACCAACTCACCATTCAATCTTTCATTTAAGCCATTACACTGTGGATAATAAGGAGTGGTATGCTGGTGCCTAATCTTCATCTTTGCACATAAAAAATCTAGCAGTTTAGCTCTAAAGCCAGGCCCCTTATCTGAAAGTAGCTCCAGTGGCACCGCAAACTTGCAACATATTTCATCATACACAAATTTTGCCACATCCTTTGCAGTGATCTGTTTTACTGCTATAGCCTCTGCCCATCTAGAAAGATAGTCCACTGCCGTCAAAATATAGCTTTTGCCCCTGATTGTGATAGGTAACGGGCCTATTGCATCAATCCCCCACTTTTCAAACACATCAAACGCCACAATGGTTTTTCGTAGCTCTGGCTTCAACACTCTCTTCCCAAATGCTTGACACCTATTGCAAGACCTACACCAATGGTGAACATTCTTGTGCAAACTAGGCCATACATACCCCTCTTGAAAAATCTTATGCAAGGTGATCTTTAGAGCAAAATGGCCACCACATGTGCCTTCATGATTCTCTTCCAACACTCTGTAAAGCTCCTACCGCCAAGGTACACGTCTGAACACGATATCAGCCCCTTTCATGTATAAGACATCACTAATCAATTTGTACCTGTATGCTCTATGCACAAAACCATACTTCTTAGACTTCTGAATCTGCTTTGGAATGATTCCTGTTAGCAAAAACTCTTCTTGATCCAAACTTTCCCGGCCATGATAAAGAGGTAAAGTGGTCCTCAACACAAATAGCTCCCCAATCATGCCTTGAGCTGCTTCATGTGCCTCTCCATTTAGAGCACGTTCAATTTGTCTGATGATATATGCTTCGAACTTTTTTAACAGGCCTTTAATTCTGAAGCACATTTCCTTCAATGAGGTGTTCTTGCTCTTCTACACACCCAGCACTTGCTTCACCACTAACAAGGCATCACCTTTTATGCTCAACCTTCGAACCCCATGCTTCAAACAAATGTGTAATCTGGCTTCCAGAGTAGCATATTCAGCCTCATTGTTACTATGAGCATCCAATTTGAACCCTCTCTTGCATACTAGCTTCCCCTCTGGATCATAAAGTGCTATACCCCCTGAAGCTGCATCATGGCTCTTTCTGTATGAACCATCAAAGAACAACACATGTGCATTGCTGATCTGTGGCACTTCTTCAACTACCTTTCTCACCACCTCTTCCTTAACAATAAGGGTATTCTCCTTGTAGGTCAACAAATCAGCTAGGATAGCCCTTGTACTATCTTCCACTAGAAAAGAGAACTCAAACTCTTGCAGCTCAATTACCCATTTCTTCACCACATTTGACATGTTAGTACCATTAATTAACTGTGGCAAAAAGGCATAACTCGTCAAGAAAACAAAAGGCCGTGGTAGCAAGTAATGACGAAATCGTCGACAAGCAAATATTACACTGGCCATCACTAGCTCTACTTCCGAGAACTTTCTCTCCTCTACCAACATCACTCGGCTTGCACAATACACTGGCCTCATATAATGGCTGCCCTTCCCCTTTTGCAATAGCATGGCTCCAATGGCATCATCCCCTACTGAGGGATTTACATAAAAAAATTTCTCCCAATCAGGAGCCTGCATGGCTGACAAACCCCCTAACACCTCTTTCACCTCTTGAAATACTTCTTCACACTTGTCATCCCATTGCAATGGATCATGCGTTGCCACTTGTTGTAATGGATAAAGAATCTGAGAAGACAATGGAATAAACCTTGCCATGTACTTGAATTTGTGTATAAAGGTTGCCAATTGCTTCGTACTCGTAGGTGATGGAAGAAGAATAATAGACTTAACCTTATCTGGATCAGTCTCAATGCCATTTTTTGAAACCATATGGCCCAATAACTTCACCCTTGGCTGTGCTAGATGACATTTCTTTGGATTTAGTTGTCCTCCACATTCATCATATTGAGCCAATACCATCTGCAGCTTCTCATGGTGTTCAACCCTACTGCTATAGACACAGAAGTCATCCATAAAAGCTTTAACACAACTACCAATGAATGGTTCCAACACCCAATTTTCTCTCTCTTGATAGAAGGAAGGTCCATTTGACAACCCAAATGGCAATACTGTGTAGCAATAGCAGCCCCATGGCGTAATAAAAGTTGTCTTTGTGCAGTCTTTAAGAGCAATCTTCAATTGAAAATAGCCTGAAAAACCATCACACACACTGTACCTCTCATAAGCTGCCACTGCTTCCAAGATCTGATCAATGAATGGAAGAGGATATGGGTTCTTCTTAGTGGCTGCGTTTAAGGGTTTAAAATCTACACAAATTCTCCACTTCCCATCCTTCTTTGGACTGACTACAACTGGACTCACCCATTCTGTGGTCTCCACAGGGACTATGAACCCTGCCTTCAATAACTTGTCCACCTCTTCTCGCAAGGCTTCCATTTTCTCTTGACCCATACTTCTTAGCCTTTGCCGCACTGGCTTAGCACCTT
The DNA here is from genome assembly GCF_014529385.1 of Adiantum capillus-veneris. NCBI lineage: Eukaryota > Viridiplantae > Streptophyta > Polypodiopsida > Polypodiales > Pteridaceae > Adiantum > Adiantum capillus-veneris. The sequence goes on along the minus strand of NC_140949.1, from coordinate 103,199,981 downwards.
CTTTCAGCTCTATATGCATCTCTTCGCCCTTGAACCCTCTGATCTCTTCATATGAAATAATGAACAAATCAGGAAAACTAGCCAGCATGTGCAAATATATATCCTTCTCCATAGTTGAGAGGTCTCCACTGATCATTTGTGTCATCAATTCCTGCTTCTTTGACAACTCAACCTTGGTTTGCATCAACCCTTCAATCACTTCATAAGGCCCTTCACTTTCATCTTCAACCTCATTCGCAAATGCAACTAAACCAAACTCCTAGATTTCTTTGTCCATCAAAAGAAATGCAACATCAGCATCCTCATCACTGCTGGTAGTGCTATCACTGTCCTCATCTGCCACCGTGGAAGAGTCTTCATCACTAGACCCATGCTCATCTTCATAAAGCTCCTCTAATTGTTTCCTAGTGTCCATATTATAAAGTTTCTTGGTACCTGTCTTTCCATAGAGGCTAATTGTACCATGTCGCCAATCTTGAACAGCTCCCACTGCACGTAACCATGGTCTGCCCAGTATAATAGGATATGCTCCCAACCCTGCTCGCATCACATGAAAATCAACCACTGCCTTTGTATCATATGCCTCCACTTCTAAGCTCTTTACAACACCCAAGCATTTTACTTTTTGATGGTTTGCCAATCTGATCCAAAAACCTGACACCCCAGCCACTGTGAGACCCATCTTCTCAATGCATGAGTGTGTTATGACGCATATTTGGGCTCCTCCATCCACATAACCTTGTCCCAAATTTTTCCTTTTATGCGACACATCTACTATTGGACAAATGTCTAGTAGCTCATCCATTGCCAACACCTTTACTGAACCTCTCTCTGGCTCTTTCTCCATTGGGTTAACCATCCTCTTCCACTGTCGCTTTAGCTTAGGCACCATCTCTATAAGCTGCCCAAAAGTAACATCTGCCTTCCTGCTCGTCAGATCCTCCTTCAAGTCATAGCTTAATTGCCCATCCCCTAGTGGAAAATCTGAAACATGAAACTTTCGACGAGCTCTCCTTTTCCTCTTGGCCTTGACATCCTCGCCTTCATGGCTCTTTCCTTTCTTCTTACTAGGACCTCGGGCACTTCTTCCTTCCTTTTCCTCTGTGGTCCTCTTCCCAATAGGCATCACTAATGTATCCTCTAGCTTTGATGCCTTCTCCAAGGTGACTACACTTAGCACTTTTGTCTTTCCTTTTTCCTCCTGGGTCAGTCCACTGGTTCCTTCGTCTCCCTTAATTTCGATGCCATAATCATTTGACCTAGTTAACACCTGTCTTGGCAATGGATACATGTCTCCCCCCATCCTTGGTGGCTTATCACATTGCGGGCTGATGTGACCCAACTCTCCACAATTGTAACAGGTGGGCATCTGCCTCCAAAACCTACCATTGCTTTGTCCAACACCATTCCTAGCTCTTTCTTCACCTCCTGGCTGATTTGCATACCTCCCTCGACCTCGATTATTTCCCACTTGACCTAGCATGTTTAGGCTGAGATTCTTCATCAAATCTACCATTTGCCTCATGTCTTGCCTTAGCCCATCATCTTGCACTGCTGTAGTGACCACTGCTGGCATAACCTGAGTAGTAACAGGAACCACTGGTTCGTGATGAACCCCTAACATGCGACCTTGTAAAGATTCTATAGGCTGAAATTCAGACCTCATTGGCAAAGACTCCACCCCTAACTGGCTCATTTTCCTCAACTTCCACTCTTTGTTTCTTGCTACCTCTAGTGCATCTTCATATGTCCTAGGCTTCTTTAGCTCCACTCTCCAACGTATATTCTCCCAAAGACCAGCCAAGAACCTGTCCTTCTTCATCATGTCAGGCGGGGGTACCTGTGGCGCTAAGGCCTTGCACATTCGCTCCCATGCCAATGAAAACTTACGTATGTACGCATCTACTGGCTCACCTTCCTTCTGCACCAAACCTTGTACTTCTTGCCACACTTTGTCAGGATCTTCTATCTTCACAAACTCCACTTCCAATCCATGCCTTAGATTGTCCCAACTCAATCTTACAGGTGGATCCGTTGCACGCAACTCCTCTTCAAATGCCTTGGACCAAACTCGTGCATCACTCTTCAAACAAATTTGGAGAAGGCGTAACATTTGCGTAGGGTCATGAATCTGGTTGCTAATACAGGCAACCTCCATCTTTTCCAAAAATTCTTCCACATCTTCATCACTTCTTCCATGAAACTCCGGATAAGAGAAAGCCATGGCTACCCAAGTTTCAATGCTTTGAGAACCCCTTTGAACACACGTGCAAGAACCCAAAACTTTTGACAACCCAATCCCCAGAAACTTCAATGGAGCTCAACTATAGATAAGGACAAACACATGCACATCAAATGAGTTTTCATAGTTGATCATCGGAATTACAACAGGCAAAGGACATTCCAAGATCTCTCGTAATCTTATTGGCCCAAACATAAAGACTATGCGCTGCTGGAAAAAAATCTTCCTGGACACATGAACATTTATCTGGATTCTTTGAGTTAAATGAAATGGAGTGAATTGAGGGCCATTTTGATCATCCATTAAAGCCAACCATGAAGCTCCCAAGAAGGCACACCTGACTTAACCTCTGATTTTGCCAAAATTTCAGCAGCATAACAACATAAATGGCTCAAAAGACCAAAAAACCAGCCATCATAACTTGGAAAAATTTTGGCAGAGTTTCCCCAGAAATAGAGCAGTAGGAACCCAAAATATAGACTGTATATGTATGCATAAACTGTCAACAATAGAACCCGAGCATCAAGTAGGACTCACTAGTACATAGCCTATGGCGAGGTCACAAAAAGGGTGCTCCAGCTACCTATATCACCGAAAGGATCTCTACATTTGAGAATCCCCCAGCTCAATAAAAACCTCACGCTATCGACCCTCACACGAACGCTAATGCAAATCGCGTATAGTCAAGTCTCAGAAATGACTATCTTCAAGACCAAGTCTCAGAAATGGCTGGGACTGCCAAATAAAACCAAGTATGGCTCCACAAATGTAGACAATGACAGTTTCCACAAGTAACGTACAATTCAACAGAAAATGCGCTCAAACAGGCGCCAAGTGATGCATACCCACAACAACTGCAAGTGACATCACTGCTAGTATATCACTATACTCTAGCCACCTGTACCTGTGTGAATCACCTGTACCTATACCTGTCCCTGTAACCTGTAGCCCCGAATCTCGAAGTTTGAAGCTCGAAGCAGAAGGTACTCGAAGAAGATCCTCCGTGGGGGCGCCAAAAGAATGTGAGCGGGATGAAAACACACACAGCGCCTCTATAATGACCCGACACACACTCTTGGGAAGATACACACACACACACACACACACACACTATGGGGCACCACTTGGCTTAGACAACACACCTGGCCGAGACAGGGAACACACCTCTGGAGTGAGAGGAGAGAGACTATTCACTTGCCCACTCCACACAGACACACACACACACACACACACACACACACCCAAAAAACTCAGCTCAAAAGAGGAGAATTTCTGATGTTTAGATACAATTGAGCTTGGGCCAACACCAATGGGGCAAATAGCTCACACAATATGGGTAAAATAAGCCAGATACAATCACAAACTAGAGCAGAAACGTCGCTCATAGGAGAAACTTACACAGAAAAACAACAGGAAAAGAGTGAAGAATTTGGCAAAATGGACAGCGCCATCGCGTTCGGAATGGCCCAAAACTCCAGTCTACAATGTCAAAGTGCTCAAATCCGACCTCGGATGAGCAGTTTACGGCCAAAACAGGCTCCAAAATGAGCAAAAACACAGCTACGGCTGTTCCTCCTCTCTTCTCCATGTTTTCTCTAGTCTTCTCTCAGTTTTTTCAGTTCCCACACTTAGCTTTTTTAGTTGGGCACACTTGGCCTTTTAGATGACCTCAAACGGACCCCGAACAGGCCAAAAACTGACCTCGCAGTGCATAGTTGTCACCTTTTTGCATCATCCGCACACCTGGCACTCATTTCTTTTCAATAATGCGTCTTGCAACCACGTGAAGTGGCCCCAAAAAGTGGTCCTAATGATGAACTTTTTGCATAACTGTCACAAGAAAACACCCACATTGTGTCCGTCCTCATCCGCGTGCAAATATTGACCTCGTTCGCCCTCCTGACGCCACTAGATGCCATCTGACGCACCTGCTTACCTCATGTCATCGGCCCCGCAAATAGCTTCCTCGAGAATTTTTACGCGCTACCAAATCCTCCTTATTGTAGAAAAAACACAGTGGTACTGGTAATAGTAAAAATCGATGCACTATGTACACCCTGTCCTACCTGTACACATGTGGGCCCCACGTAACCACCTGGCTCTGAAAAATGGTCAATTCTTTATTTGATGCACCATGCATGTATATGTACATATGCACAATCCCTTGCTCCAAAAAACTCCTGACAGCGGTCTTTAAGATATCTTCCACTATCCTTATTTGATGATAGCCACTCTTAAGGTCAATCCTAGTGAAGTAGGTAGAGCCTTGTAGCTTATCAAATAGATCTTCTACCTGAGGCATGGGAAATCTGTTTTTGATAGTGATATTGTTTAGTTCTCGATAGTCCACACACATACGGTATGTACCATCTTTCTTTTGCACTAAAAGGACTGGAGAAGAAAAGGGAGAGGAACTAGGCCTCACCAGCCCTTTGTCTACCAATTCCTGTACTTGCCTCATGATCTCCTCTTGTTGAGCTTGTGAGACTCGATAAGGAGGTTTGTTAGGCGGTGAGCTTCTTGGAAGGAGCTCAATGCGATGGTCATCATCCCCTCGCGTTGGAGGTAAGTCCATAGGGATATCATCCTACCATTTACATTTGATGAAACATTAGTATCTTTTAGAGAGTCTTTGACAAAAATCATGTACGCAGAAACTGAGCTCTTCATTGACTTATCAAAAGCAAGAGGATTTACAAGTAGAATAGTGCGACCACACTCACTAGCATCTATATACATGTTATTTCCCCTGTAGGTGAAGTAGATTCTCCTTTCAGGGAACTTCATGTTGGCAGCCATGCGATCAAACCATGGCGCCCCTAGGATAGCATCCTCATGCTGGAGAGGAGAGATGAAGAAGTCTTCTTTGTCTACATAGCTTTCGACATGAAGCCTCAACTTCCTAATCAAGGGAGTAACAGAGGCTTGCTGTCCCTTGAAAGCTGCGTCAGCCATTACCATATCTCCCATCTCAAAAGCTTGAATGCCCAACTTGGTGGCCAACTCCATTGATATGAAGTTCACAGTACAGCCAGGGTCAAACAAGATGAAGGCATCATGCTCTCTTACCTTTCCCCAAGCATAGGAAAGTGATGATCCTTTGCAATGAGCATCCTCTTTTAGAGCTTTGATGGTGGAAGCCCGAGGAGTCTCATTGCGAGTATTCTTCTTGGGGCAAGAATGATAGCCATGTCCTTGCTCCCCACACTTGAAACACTTATGGTCCTTGCGAAAAGCTTCACGCTCTTCAGGAGAGAGTTTGTTTTTACCTTTGTAAACTCCCTTCTCCTTGGACCGATTGTTGTTGTTGCTGGAAGTGACTTGGGAAGTATTTTGAACATTGGTTTAATTTTTGTCTTTGTTTTCCATGGACTTGACATTACGTCTAGCCCCTTGATGGAAATTGATGCGTGAATCAACCATGGTGTGATGGATTACTTCGCTAATAGTACCAGGCCATTGAGAGTTGATGTATTCCACCATCTCTTCAGGTAATCCCGCACAGAATTGCTGCCTTTGCTTGGCAAAGTCTATCTTTTGAAAGACACTAGCCTTGAGATGTAAATCCCAAAACTTGTCTACTTACTTGTGGATAGACTCATGAGAGAGAAGCTTCAAGCTGCACCATTCAGTAAGCACTTTGTCTTTTGCATCGCTTGAAAGGAATTGCTTCATGATGGAAACTCGTAGAATTTTCCATGTCTTTGGGGGTTCACCATTGCGAGGAAGGCTGGCCCACCATTGACGAGCTGATTTTTGGAACTGCATAGCTACATGGTGTAGCTTGGAGGACTCTGTGAAGCCCTCATCTCCAAAGGCCGCATCAAATTGCTGGATGAAGGCCAACACTTTGTCGGTACCAGCAAAGGTGCCATCATAGGTGAGAAAAGAGATACTCTTTCCTCCCTCCTTGAACTTCTTTAGCTTTTATGACCTTCGCCATGCAGGAAATGATTTCCGATGTCCTCCCCTCTTGTGTTCTCTAGCAGAATAGCCATAACTTTCGTCGGAAGAGGAGGAAGGTGAAGAAGAAGGAGAAGAGGGTGACCTCTTCCTAGCCCTTTTTTTCCTCTCTTGCCTTTCAAAGTGATGAGGAGAAGGACTATGTGTTGATCTTTTCCTCTTGGGAGGAGTGGGCGATCGTCTAGACTGCCGTCTTCGTGGAGCCACATCTTCAAAGGAACTTAAACTTTCATTGCTTTCTTGCTCTTTGGATTCCTCCTCTCGAATGGGAGAGAGTCTTCTTTTGGGGGTCTCTTCAAGAGGCCTCCTAAGATCTCTCTCCTCTTGGAGAGGAAGGGAAATTCCATAAGCACGAAGTTTTTGAGTAACTTCGGCTTGCAAAGCAGGGTTGCCTATAGCTTGCTGCAACCTAGTGACGAGATAATGCACAAACATGGGAGCATCATCATTAGCACCTTCATGTGCAAAATCAAAGCTATCAATGTTCATTCTACTCTGTTGATTATTGAACCATGTTAACAAAATTTATGTATGTACTTAGTGTATGCTTTGGCAACTCAAAACCTTAGTTGCCACTCCTCTTAGCCTTTGAAAATCGATAATTATAGAGAGTAGAGGAGTAGGTCTAACATAGTAGAGTTGCTGAAGGCTAGCTCCTTTCCAACTTCTTATGGCTCAATAATGTTAAAGCCGTACGCAAGTCTTAAAAGACTCCATTATTAAGTCCAAAGCTCCCCGAGGTGTGCACCATCCCCCACATAGTGGGCTCAACAAAACCGATAATAGATCCTAGTTCCACTTACCCTAATATAATTAACAACACCAACCATTTATAGGCTACTTAAGGACCTCTCTTCTTAAGCAAGAAAAGAGAAACCAAATGCTCTGATACCAATGTAATGGAATTGGCCTATTTAATTTGAGAGTAGCGGAAATTAATCAGAGTACTTTTGAGAAATGACTTTGTGAGCATAGCGGGTGAACATAATTGAAGATAGAAACATAATCATAGCAATAAGTTGACTTGGCATGAACAATAATTCTGCAAGAGAGAGAATTTAGAGAACATGACAACAGTTGAGGACCGGATTTATGTGGACCCAGTTCCCCCTCCAATAGGCATTTGTATTATGATTTCTCCCATTAAGAGAGAGACTTGTTACAATACCATCTTTGTGTTCCTTGTGACCTAGGTGATGCAATGAATATGGAAAGATTCATGCATCACAAACATAACATAAACTTGAAGAAATCTTTAACTATCCCAAGCCTCAGTTCCAAGACCTCAAACACCTTCGAAGGTGGAGAGAGCTAGCAGGGAAGAGGAAGAAGAATCATTTCGTAGGAGCAAGAATTAGTTCCTCACTTATCATAACTCTTGTTGCTAGCATACATAATATCATAGTAGTGAAGAAGAAGGAGATGGAAAGCTTAAGCATTGAAGCATGGCTCTTGGTTGGATGTGCACTCCATATCCAAGAGTTTTGGTGTAAGCTCTCAACCTGTACTTGCTTGGAGAAGGAGAGGGAGCTCTTGCACTTTTCGTAGCACATAATGAGTGTGTTTGTGAGTGTGTGTGGGTGAGTATACCCCCTAAGCAACCCCCTAGCTTGCTTTGGTCGAACCCCCCTTGTAGCTCATGCTTGAAGCTCATTGGACCCCTCCAGGCCTAGCCAATCATAAGCAGGAGGCATTACAAGCAGCAAGGGTAGCCTTGCAACAAGTGTCCCCCTTTTTCCTTTGAGAGAGAGGGCTAGATAAATGCTAAATCAATTAATTAAATCTCCTAAATTGTCATTGGACCCTTTGTGTGGCCAACCAATAGGCTTCAGGCACACCATGAGGGCAACATGAGGAGGAACTTGACAAATGTCCCTTTTGCTTTCTTTGTACCATGCATGCCTTGTGTGAGTGTGTGGGTGTTCTCTCTCATCCCCCCTCATGTAGGGCTTGCCCCCTCCTTGTAGGGATTGATATATTTGACTTTTTGACACCTCCAGCCCCTCATGCATAGGCCCAGTTCCCACCACAAGCTTGGCTCTTAAGCACTTTAAGCTTGGGTTGGGTTCTCACCTCCAGTGCAACCCTAGCATCTCAAGCATGTCAAGCACCTCAAGCATCTCAAGCACCTCAATCATCAAGCACCTCAAACACCTTAGTCATCAAGCATGACAAGCAGGACAAGCACCTCGAGCTGGGTCGGGTTCCCGCGCCTCAAGCTGAGCTCTAGCTTACCTAAGGTCAAAGGAATTTTACACACATTATTGGAGGTCTTCAATAAAGCTAACCCTAAGGTCTTATGCTCCATTTGTTAGCCTTTCTCTTTGATAGACCATCTTTGATTTGGGCCCTTTTACCATTGGCCCCGTGTTGAGATAGATCTATAAGCACATGTCTATATCTTAACACTTGTTCCCATTTAGTCTCCCACATTAAGTGATCAATTTAGTATGAGAAAATCATTTGGGTTGTTTAGATATAAGATATTAGATTTTATGACATGTTTTAAGTAAATTAGGGCCCCCATGTTTCACAACGCGCGCATGGCATAGTGTTAGGAAATAAGACGTAGCTAAATAGATAATTGAGTAGATTACTTAATGGAGAGAGACATATTTATATACACGAGATTATAGAGTAGAGAGAGAGAGAGAGAGAGAGAGAGAGAGAGAGAGTACACACGATATACGTGGTTTACCCAATGTGGGCTACGTCCACGAGAAAGCAGCGACTCAATGGCTTTAGTACTTCAAAACAAGAAGTAGTTTACAAAGGGATTATACCCTTAATGGAGCTCCCGCCTTGCTTCACTCTCACCACCTCACACTCACCTTGTTGCATCAACTTCACACTATGAAATGTGTGTAGAAATGGCCTCCTTTTATAGGCCAAAAGGGCTGCCCTCTCTTATGAGAGACAGCCATGTGTAGCCGCCCTTGTGCGAATAAGTCCAAATCGGAACCTCCAATCCGCCCATGTGTGGCCGCCCTTGAGAAGACAAGTCCGCTTTTGAATTCGGCCACCGGCCACCGGCCATTGACTTTCGACCACCGGCCACCGGCCATTGAATTCCGACCACCGGCCATCGGCCATTGACTACCGACCACCGACCAACCGACCGGTTGTTTTCCGACCACTTTCCGGCCGCCGTTCGGCCATAATATTCTGGCGAAAAAGAATATTCAGGCGAAAAAAAAAGTCTTGGGGGCCTCCGCCCCCGAGGCCTTTAAAGTTGCCCCTGATTCTTGTCCATGAAAATTTTGGTTTCCGGTGAGTGATTTTCCTTCACGCACGATGGCTTCTCCTCATAATGGGGGCCTTACAAATGTGCGCTTTTACCACAGAAAATTACAAGGGTAAATCAGGCTCCATACATAACATATAGTGGTTAGGGTATCTGCCTCTCGTGGGTGAGGTCATGGGTTCAAAACACATGCCCTCAAAAGTGGGTACCCTAGATTACTTTCAAAACTCGAGTACCCTAGGTTACTTTTTACAAAAGTAATCTAGGGTACCCGCATTCCAGATCTACGACCCACAATCCCCCGGCAGTAGATCCCAACCTCCCATGCCCATGCCACTTAGTCCCGAGGGGAGCAGCCCGTTGCATAAAGAGGGAGTCGACAGAAGCATGAGAGGAGCTACGAATCAGTGTGGTAGTCCGCCTCCACTAGGTCAACCGACTGGAAATGATTAAACATGAAAAAATTTTGATCATTTAAAATGATTGCTCATCCATAGAAACTACTCAGGCCTTGAACTGAAGACCTACACTGCATGAAACCTTTGTTCTAAAGAGGTCACATGTGCACGAGGCTTCAAATACATGTGTGTTTAAACCACCTCATGATTGAGCCTTCAGGTAGTGTGCATGATCATGCTTGTCACTGGTTGAGTAGGTTATCACGCCTGCCACGTAGTGAGGCAATCCACTGATATTTAACCACTACCGGAGCTATGAGACACAATTAAGAATCGATAATCTGTGAATGCGCTGGCTTGGAATAAGGGGCCGCAACATGCACAAAGCCGCATACAGAAGGGTTGATGGTTGCAGAGTTGGATGGGCCAGGTGATGGTGCTACAGAAGGGGAACCCGTAAGCAGATTCGGGGAGGATAGTGGAGGGGGAAGCAACTGAACGTGTTGGCGGTTGGCCATATACAATCGGCTCAACAGCTGAGCATAGGTTGCACAACACAGCACTATATATAACTGGTCTACTGCCGCAACCATTCTGCACGTGGATTGGTTGCAACAGCAGACTAGACATAGGCCACGTTGCCAGTGCTAGAACAAAATTATTCAAGTGAATGTTTCTTTTAAAAGGAAAATTACCAAAATACGCGCGGAATGGTTGTAGCAGCAGACCAAACACAGGCCATGTTGCCAGTGCTAGAACAAAATTATTCAAGTGAATGTTTTTTTTAAAGGGAAAATTACCAAAATACCCCTCTAATTTGTGGCAATTCTCAAAATACCCTTGTATCAATTTTTGTTTTTGTATTGTTCAAGATTTTCTAATATTTATTATTTTTTGAGATTTGAGATCCGGTTTTGAGTGTTTAGAATGTAATTTGTCACAAAATACCTCGCAAAAGAAGGCAATTATGTGTAAAAATAATGAAGCAATTCATCTCCAAAGCCTACAAAACCAACTCAAATTCTAGTTTTAGCATCTTGTATGATTGATAATCAATTTTCTAGTATGCAAAGCTACGCAAAAAAATATTTTTGGCAAAATTTACTCTCACAACCAGGGGTATTTTGGGAATATTAGAAAATTAGAAGGGCATTTTGGGAATTTACGACAAAAGATTGCGGGTATTTTGGGAATTTTTAAATTTGCAGAGTATTTTGGGAATTTCCACAAATTAGAGGGGTATTTTGGTAATTTTCCCTTTTTAAAATTATATCAAATAACAACCGTGCAACTTTATCCCCGCTCCCCCCCCCCCCCCCCCTCTCTCTCTCTCTCTCTCTCTCTCACTCACTCTCTCTCTCTCTCTCTCTCTCTCTCTCTCTCTCTCTCTCTCTCTCTCTCTCTCTCTCTCTCTCTCTCTCTCTCTCTCTCTCTCTCTCTCTCTCTCTCTCGGGATAGTTCAACTCTCCTTGTTAAATAGATCTTTAAGGTCTCTTGGATAGTTTCCTCCGACGTTAAAAATTCTTTTCTTCTTCTTCTTCTTCTTCTTCTTCTTCTTCTCTCTGTGTGTGTGTGTGTGTGTGTGTGTGTGTGTGTCCACTCATCTGCAAGCTTTGTGTTTGTTTTAAGGCATGCTTTCTACTTTTTCACGTCCATTATTTTTACAACTCCATGTTTATTTTATCATATTCATTGTTTTCACCTTCATGAACCAGTGTCCACGTGGACAACATATTCTCCAAATCAATATTCAGCAATCATCCCAGGTGCCGAGAGTGTTGGAAGGTGATCGATGATGCAAAACATTTGTGACTGTCATAATTACGGCATGTTGAGAGGGGGGTGTTTTCCCCATGGAACTGTTTTGACTACCATCTAACACTGATGGCACATCGGGGGTTTCATTTTTCACCTTCTGTGCCATAGAATAGTTTCAACTCCCGGCAGTAATGATGACACGTTATGAGCGGGGCTTTTTTTACCCTTTTCACTTGATATCATGTAGACAACAAATTATTACTTAATAATTCAAAAAAAAAGAATCATTGGTTATCCTTTTATTCGTAGAACACTTTTGATCATCATCCGACGTGCACAGGAATGGCAAGTTTTTTAATCCTTTTCACTTCATTTTGCAAATGCATAATTATATCCGTAGAGAGTATGATATTAAGAATTTGGTTGTATCTTTATTTGGATTCAAGTCATTCATATTTTAGACTCATTCAATTTATTTCCTTAAAATTAATTTTAAATTATGAAAATACAAAAAGAACCAATCAATATACTATGTTTAATGGAATGTTTTAAAATTGTTTTAAAATTCATAGGAGTTGCAATTGGAAAAGGCTCTCAAAGAAGAGGGAGACTTGCAATTGGAAAAGGCTCTCAAAGAAGAGGGAGACTTGCAATTGGACAAGGATCTCAAAGAAGAGGGAGACTTGCAATTGGTAAAGGCTTTCTAAGAAGAAAGAGATCATATGCTCATGATCCACTTTGTGGCGATGAAGTGAGTTCAATGTTAGCCACAGAGGATTATGATGATACTGGTACTGATGGGTGATGAGAGACAAAGTACAGGTCTTGGGTTAGAGTCAATGAATGATGTAGATACTCACGTAGCTAGGTAAGAGTCCACCATGGAGTTAGTTCCATGTCATATTGCACCTGGGGTGGCGGGACTATTTCAGATGATGTGGATGACAATCACGTGCATATGGACAGGGCAAAGGAAATTCTTAAAACAACAAGGGTGTTTAGTTGTTTTGAGTACTCTCCAATGCCTTTGTGTAGACTCGTTCCATATGCATGAGCTCATGGTCTTAGATCTAATGTTTCAGGTTTGAAGGTTGCATTTTCTAAAAAGGGTTACATAAAGGAAAAAGGGGCCTTTATAGTCTCTATGAAGAGATTTCATAAGGAGATGACGTTAGTTTCAAATTTCTCAGACTGATAAAGACATTTTTTTAAAGACTCGCTCGTTTATTTTGTTGTTCAAAACTACTCGCTCACCATCTCGTATAACCCAAACTCGTGAGTGCTCGGTAGAGCTAGCTTATAGGCCAATTGACCTGTACATTTGAGAATGGTAAACGGTCCACAATAGCGTGGTGAAAGTTTAGCAACTTTTCCCATCTTCAAAATTTTTGAATGCTCCAAAACTTTGAGGAAAACCTTGTCTCCTTCAAAAGTAGCAAGACAAAAATACTCATCTGCGCACTTCTTATATCGATGTTGAACTTGCTTAACATTCTCGAAGCACATCAAAATCATCTTGGAGAAAATCCTTTGCTTGTTGTATCTTCTTCTTAGCCAACCCCACCGTAAAGGGTGATCTAGGTTGAAAACCATATAAAAGAATAAATGGACTAAACCCTGTAGTCACATGCTTTGAAGCATATCCTCTAGCACTTGATTAACTCTTTCAGTTTGACCATCTGTTTCTAGCTGATCAGTTGTACTAAGATTAAGTGTAGTTTCCAACTTTTGAAACACAGCTCTCTAGAAGTGATTATCGAACTTTCGATCTTTGTCACTAATGATACTAGCGGGAAGATCATAGAGTCTATATATATGCTCTACAAACATCCGTGCTAATTCCGGCGTCTTAACCGTAGTTTTAATGGGAATGAATCGACCCATCTTTGTTAGAAGGTGTACAATTACCCATATGGCATCATGGCCATGATTTGTAGTAGGTAGTCCTACTACAAAATCCATAGAGATACTCACCCACTTACCTTGTCGAATCTCTAAAGGATGTAAAAGGCCACCTACCTTGAGGCGCTCTACCTTATTAACTTGGCATTGTTGGCAGTTTAGTACGTACTCTTGAACATCATGATGTAGGCCAGGCCAATAAAATTGCCGTCGAACTAAGGAATACGTCTTACGAATACCTGGATGCCTAGCACTTGGACTATTGTGACACTCAAATAATATGTGGTGCCTAGTGTCTGAGTCCTTTGGCACATGATAAACAAGCTGTGATTACATGATAAACAAGTAATTATCCAAGTAATTTAACTAGTTTCCCTCTTTAATTTATACTAAAAAAAAAAAAGTTTTGGCTTAATTAAGTAGATAAACTAATTTTTTGTGCATGGCCTAATTATTTTGGCTTTTTAAAAAGGTTTCCTAGCTCTGCTAATTATTATATAATTATCTAAGTAATTTAGCTAATTTCCCCCTTCAATTTGTAGCTAAAATTAGTGTAATCTAACTTAGATAAATATCTATATTGCTTTTCTAACCTTCAAATAATTATCATGGCTTTTTTAGCATGTAAAACAACTCTACTAAATAGCACATAATTATCTAACATGATTTACTAATTTCCCCCTGTAATTTTTGGCTAAAAAAAGCTAATTTCAACTTAATTAAATATTTAAATTAATTATCTATTAATTAGTAATTTACCTCGTGTTTCTAACAATGTTTTCTAGCTGTGATAATTAACTTAAGAATTTTTAAGCTAATTAAATAGGTTTCCCATCAATTTTTTGATTAAAAATAGTTAATTTTTGCTTAATTAATTACAAAAACTCATCAGAAAATTAAGAGATAATTCTCCTAGCTTCTTGACAGTCTAGTCCATCTCTGATAATTATTTTAACATATGTTTAACTAGTATAATATACTCTTAATTTAAGACTAAAAAGATTAATTTCAGCCCTAATATGGCTTCATAATTAATTAGATTAATATCCCTTATCTTAATCTAAGTAATCAACATAATATTAATAATTAAAAGAGTAAATAAGTTTAATCTTCTTAATTAAGAAAATATAGAAAAATTAACATAATGTTACTAATTAAAAAGAGATTAAGCTAATTTAGTGGATAATCAGCTAGAGGTTTGCTCTCTAGTGATTTTTGGGTAGGGTTTCTCTCTATGTGAGAGAGAAATGGCCAGGACTCCGAGTTTCACTGAAATTGTGAAGCAAGGGGTCTTATTTATAGTTTTCTGGGTACTCATAAGCTCTCATAGGCTGAAAATGGCAGTTGCTTGCAGCTCAAGCAACCCCCTGCCTTCCCCTAGCGCCACACAGCCCCCAAATGCATCAAATCAATTTTTTGCTATTATCTGACCCTTTTTATGAGATTAATTTTAAAAATACCTATAAATATCTAGGGATTTTATTTCAAAAGTCATTTACAATAATGATTACCAAAACCTTACAATTTATTTAATAAATTTAATCAATAGCGTAAACTTCCAGTGGCCATAACCGTGTCAGTTTTTATCGGACTTTAGTTCAAAAAATTTCTAACCCAGGGTTTTCTCTGCTTAAGATTCAAAAAATACCATTTTTTATTGCTTTTGAGATAGTGCTTTTACCTGATTGCCTGACCAATGCTTTCTCATAAAGCTTGAGTTCATTCCCGACAGCTAGAAAGATGGAGACCTTACAAACTTGTCGTTTTTGTGAAGGCTTTTGTTCACTTGTGAAGCTTCCTCCTTGAAGAAAAAAAAGTTTGGAGGGAAACTTACATGTCTCTAAGAAGTGAAAAGGAAGGGTTGAACTACTTCCTTGAGGTTTGTAGCTTTCCTTTCCATTTAGCTTTCCTTGTTAACTCATATGCTATCTTTCCTTGTTATACACAACAAGGCTCAATATCTGAAATGGTAGAGTGCTGGCCTCTTAGTCTCATGGGGTGGGTTAAACCCTCCTACATGCAAGGGTTTAGAGGGCCTTCCTATGTGTGCACCCAATGGTGCCAACGGAGCCTTGGTGCCATAGAGTTGCCGTGTGAGTTTTCCTTGGTCACCCACCTTAGTCTCCCACTATCAAGGGGGCATAGGTTGGGCGGCTGTGGGGGCGTCGTTGTCCCTGCATGCAGATTGTGGGAGAGAATATGCGCATTGCATGCACATGATACTCACTTTTTTCCTTTCCTAGTAATAGCTCGAGTACCACTGAAAGGAAGAGAGTAATGTGTGTGCTAGTCTCCACCCAACCATGCTATCTTATAGCCTCCCCATAGCGTACGCACTGTCCGACCGTGTCGGTGGCCTTGCTAGTAGGACCCGTGTCCTTACAAACCCCAAGAAATTTTACTGAACAACTGCAAAAACTTGGGAAGACAATTAAATCATTTTTCAAATGAACTTCAAATTTTCTATACTTGAAAATATAGTACATAAGAACATCTCAATTCTACAACCACTTTTTTCTTTAAAATATTTTCTTGTACAATGGTCTACAATAAATATACTACAAACTTCCATCCAAATCTTCTTCTACTTTTATTTTCGTTAGATTGGACTCTTGATCGGTTAGTATCCTTCATCCCCATCTTCATCTCATGGTCTCTCTCATTTTATATATTTATGCATTCTATTTTACTAATGTTTCTACTTGCTCAATAGCTTTTATTCTTTCTCAATGCAAGAACTATTTACATGTCTGCTTTATCATTGCATGGACTTCAAGTTTCTTCTATGTCGATGCCTCCATCCATAACATGTGCTCAAGAAACTCTTGAAGCCACGTGTGACGCACGTAGTTAGCATTGTTGCTAGAGATTGGCATTAAGGTCATCATCTACATCATTCGCTTGATTTGGCTGAATTCTCAGCTATATATCTTTTGCTTGCAACATTGAATTAGTGCATGCCCTTGAATTCTAATATTGTATTTGTAGTTAGAACCCTCTTTTACCCTTTCCCAAGAATAGCTCGGATACAAGTGAAAGCACGAGAGTAATGCGTGTGCTAGTGTCCACCAAACCATGCTATCTTATAGCCTCCCCCTAGCGTACACACTATCCGGCCCTGTAGGTGGCCTTGCCCGTAGGACCCGTGTCCTTACAAACCCCAAGAAATTTTATTGAGCAACTACAAAAACTTGGCAAGACAATTAAATCATTTTTCAAATGAACTTTAAATTTTCAACACTTGAAAATGTAGTACATAAGAACATCTCAATTCTACAACCACTTTTTTCTTCATTTAAAATCTTTTCTTCTACAATGGGTCTACAAGAAATATATTACAAACATCCATCCAAACCTTCTTCTGCTTTTATATTTTTTAGATTGGGCTCTTTATCGGCTAGTATCCTTCATCCCCATCATCATCTCATGGTCTCTCTTATTTTCTATATCTGTGCATTATATTTTACTAATGTTTCTACTTGCTCAGTACCTTTTATTCTTTCTCAATGCGATAACTTCATGGACTTCAAATGTCTTCTATGTCAATGCATACATCTCTGACATATGCTCAAGAAACTCTTGAATCCATGTGTGAGGCACCCAGTTAGCATTGTGGCTAGAGATTGGCATTAAGGTCATCGTCTACATCATCTGCCTCATTTGACTAAATTCTCATCTATATATCTTTTTCTTGCAGCATTGGATTAGTGCATGCCCTTGAATTGTAATATTGTATTTGGAGTTAGAGCCCACTTTTTCCCTTTCCCAAGAATAGCTTGAATACCAGTGAAAGGACAAGAGTAATGCGTGTGCTAGTCTCCACCCAACCATCCTATCTTATAGCCTCCCCCTAGTGTACACATTGTCCAGCTGTGCCAGTGTCCTTGCCTATAGGACTCGTGTCCTTACAAACCCCATGAAATTTTATTGAACTGCAGAAACCTAGCAAGACAATAAATCATTTTCCAAATGAGCTTTAAATTTTCTACACTTGAAAATATAGTACATAAGAACATCTCAATTCTACAACCACTTTTTTCTTCATTTAAAATATTTTCTTGTACAATGGGTCTACGAGAAATACATTACAAAATCTTCTTGTGCTTTTATTTTTGTTCGATTGGGATCTTGCTCGGTTAGTATCCTTCATCCCCATCTTCATTTCATGGTCTCTCTCATTTTCTATATTTGTGCAATCTATTTTACTAATGTTTCTACTTGCTCAATTGCTTTTATTATTTCTTAATTCAAGAACTATTTACATGTTTGCTTTATCATTGCATGGACTTCAAGTGTCTTCTATGTCATTTCTTGCATCTTTGACATATGCTCAAGAAACTCTTGAAGCCATGTATGGGGCACACAATTAGCATTATGACTGGAGATCGGTATTAAGGTCATCGTCTACATCATTTGCTAGATTTGAGCAAATTTGCATCTATATATCTTTTGGTTGCAGCACTGGATTAGTGCATGCCTTTGAAATGTGATATTGTATTTGCAATTAGAGCTCGCTTTTTCCCTTTCTCAAGAATAGCTTGAATACTAGTGAAAGGACAAGAGTAATGTGTGTGCTAGTCTCCACCCAACCATCCTATCTTATAGCCTCCCCCTAGCGTAGACATTGTCCGGTTATGCCAGTGGCCTTGCCTATAGGACTCGTGTCCTTACAAACCCCAAGAAATTTTATTGAACAACTGCAAAAACCTAGCAAGACAATTAAATGATTTTCCAAATGAGCTTTAAATTTTCTACACTTGAAAATATAGTACATAAGACCATCTCAATTCTACAACCACTTTTTTCTTCATTTAAAATCTTTTCTTGTACAATGGGTCTATGAGAAATATATTACAAACTTCCATCCAAATCTTCTTCTGCTTTTATTTTTGTTAGATTGGGATCTTGCTCGGTGAGTATCCTTCATTCCCATCTTCATCTCATTGTCTCTCTCATTTTCTATATTTGTGCAATCTGTTTTACTAATGTTTCTACTTGCTCAAATTCTTTCTCAATGCAAGAACTATTTACATGTACATGGACTTCAAATGTATTCTATGTCAATGACTGCATCTATGACATGTGCTCAAGAAACACTTGAAGCCATGTGTGAGGAATCCACTTAGCATTGTGGCTACAAATTGGCATTAAGGTCATCGTCTACATCATTCGCTTGATTTGACCAAATTCTCATCTATATATCTTTTTCTTGTAGCATTGGATTAGTGCTTGCCCTTGAATTGTAATATTGTATTTGCAGTTAAAGCCCGTTTTTTCCCTTTCCAGAGAATAGCTTGAATACGAGTGAAAGGACAAGAGTAATGTGTGTGCTAGTCTCCACCCAACCCTCCTATCTTATAGACTCCCCCTAGCGTACACACTGTCCGACTGTGCCAGTGACCTTGCCCATAGGACCCGTGTCCTTACAAAACCCAATAAATTTTATTGACCAACTGCAAAAACTTGGCAAGACAATTAAATCATTTCCAAATGAACTTTAAATTTTCTACACTTGTAAATATAGTACATAAGAACATCTCAACTCTACAATCACTTTTTTCTTCCTTGAAATCTTTTCTTGTACAATGGGTCTAGAAGAAATATATTACAAACTTCCATCCAAACCTTCTTCTGCTTTTATTTTCATTAGATTTGGCTCTTGATCGGCTAGTATCCTTCATCCCCATCTTCATCTCATGGTCTCTCTCATTTTCTATATTTGTGCATTCTATTTTACTAATGTTTCTACTTTCTCAATAGATTTTTTTCTTTCTCAATGCAAGAATTATTTAAATGTATGCTTTATCATTGCATGGACTTCAAGTGTATTCTATGTCAATGCCTGCATCTCTGACATGTGCTCAGGAAACTCTTGAAGCCATGTGTGAGACATGCACTTAGCATTAATGTGGCTAGAGATTGGAATTAAGGTAGTCGTCTACATCATTTCTAATTTTCTATATTTGTGCATTGTATTTTACTAATGTTTCTACTTGCTTAATATCTTTTATTCTTTCTTAATGGAGGAACTATTTACATGTCTGCTTTACCATTGCATGGACTTCAAGTGTCTTCTATGTCAATGCCTGCATCTCTAACATGTGCTCAAGAAACTCTTGAAGCCATGTATGAGGTCCACAATTAGCATTGTGGCTAGAGATCGTCATTAAGGTCATCGTCTACATCATTTGCTTGATTTGACCAAATTCTCATGTATATATCTTTTGCTTGTAGCAAAAGATATATACATGATTTGACCAAATTCTCATGTATATATCTTTTGCTTGTAGCATTTGATTAGTGCATGCCCTTGAATTGTAATATTGTATTTGCGGCTAGAACGCCCTTTGTCCCTTTCCCAAGAATACCTCGGATGCTAGTGAAAGGACAAGAGTAATGTGTGTGGTAGTCTCCACCCAACCATGCTATCTTATAGCCTCCCCCTACCTGTAGGACTCGTGTCCTTACAAACCCCAAGAAATTTTATTGATCAACTGCAAAAACTTGGCAAGACAATTAAATCATTTTCCAAATGAGCTTAAATTTGATGCACTTAAAAATATAGTACACAAGAACATCTCAGTTCTACAACCACTTTTTTCTTCATTTAAAATATTTTCTTGTACAATGGGTCTACAAAAATATACTACAAACTTCCATCCAAATCTTTTTTTGCCTTTATTTTTGTTAGATTGGGGTCTTGAACGGTTAGATCCTTCATTCCATCTTCATCTCATGGTCTCTCTCATTTTCTACATTTGTGCATCTTATTTTACTAATATTTCTACTTGCTCAATATATTTTTTTCTTTCTCAATGCAAGAACTATTTACATGTATGCTTTATCATTGCATGGACTTTAAGTGTCTTCTATGTCAATGCCTACATCTCAAACATGTGCTCAACAAACTCTTGAAGCCATGTGTGAGGCATGCAGTTAGCATTGTGGCTAGAGATTGGCATTAAGTTCATCGTTTACATCATTTGCTTGATTTAACCAAATTCTCGTCTATATATCTTGTGCTTGCAATATTGGATTAGTGCATGCCCTTGAATTGTAATATTGTATTTGCAATTACAGTCCTCTTTTTCCCTTTCCCAAGAATAGCTTGGATACCAATGAAAGGACAAGAGTATTGTGTGTGCTAGTCTCCACCCAACCACGCTATCTTATAGCCTCCCCTTAGTGTACACACTATTCGGCCTTCCCTTTGGCCTTGCCCATAGGACCCGTGTCCTTACAAACCCAAACAAATTTTATTGAACAACTACCAAAACTTGGCAAGACAATTAAATCATTCAAATGAACTTTAATTTTTCTAAACTTTAAAATATAGTACATAAGAACATCTCAATTCGACAACCACTTTTTTCTTTATTTAAAATCTTTTCTTGTACAATGGGTCTACAAGTAATATATTACAAACTTCCATCCAAATCTTCCTCTTCTTCTTTTTTTTTGCTAGATTGGGCTCTTGATTGGTTAGTATCCTTCATCCCCATCTTCATCTCATGGTCTCTCTCATTTTCTATATTTGTGTATTCTATTTTACTAATTTTTCTACTTGCTCAATAGATTTTATTCTTTTTCAATGCAAGAACTATTTACATGTCTGCTTTATCATTGCATGGACTTCAAGTGTCTTCTATGTCAATGCGTGCATCTCTGACATGTGCTCAAGAAACTCTTGAAGCCATGTGTGAGGCACACAGTTAGCATTGTGGCTAGAGTTCGACATTAAGGTAATCCTCTCCATCATTTGCTTGATTTGACCAAATTCTCATCTATATATCTTTTTCTTGCAGCATTGGGTTAGTGCATGCCCTTGAGTTGTAATATTGTATTTGCAATTAAAACATGTGTCTTTTTTGCCCCTTTGCTGCATTTTTTGTTTCTTCTCTTGTCGTTTATTTGGTAGGATGGATCTTGACAATTGCTAGATTTGGCACAATGGCCAAAGTGTTTTGGTCTTTCTATTTTTCAACATTATTGTTGTCATCTTCTTCATTGTTTTTTTTTAGCCCTATTTAAAACTTTGTAGGTGGTTTATAATTCAAGTGATTTGGAAAGAAATTAGATGTACCTATGCATATCTCTTTTTACTTCAGTAGAGCAAGGTTTGTTTGTACATCTTGCAGGATCTCCAAGTCAACACTACAAAAACATTTTTTGATTATTGGGTAGCATTTTGTGCTCTAAGAATGTGGTATTAAAGGTCCAGATGGCCAACTTTCTTGGTGAACCTAGAAGAAAATTTGACATGTGTTGCACTTGCCTGGCCATTCTATCAACTCTTAGCTTTTCTTTGGCTCTTGTAGCTGTAAGCCTAACAACAGTTGCTACCTCTCCTCTACTATCAAAGGACAATCATTGATGACATGCTTTTGGTCACTACAATAGAAGCAGCCACAATTATAGCGGGCACCTCCTCAAGCCCTACCAAAGGCACAACTATGTCCTTGTCCATATCCTCCTCTCTATTGTTATTTCCTCTTTTAGTGCTTTGAGCATTTTTTACTTGGTTATTGGCTGGTTGGATTGATGTGGTATCTTTTGTAGAACCTACTATTGTTTGTGACCATGTTTGCATCAACATCGGCTACAACAACTACATGAAAGTACTTTAGATATCTGTGTTGATGGTGGGACAAAAGGTGAGGCTATGGGGACTACACATCCAAGGATTATCAGCTATTAATTTCCCATCATTTGGATTCTTCCATGGTTATCAATTTACCATGGTCAATTACATGCAGCATCCATGTGACCTTTTATTTTGCAACAACTACACCACATATGAGACCACACACCAGGATAAAATATAAAATTTCTCCCCCAACTGCTTGCACTACCAAAAGCAATGTTATTTGCTCCTCTTTGAGCCTTTGGGCCAATCGTTCTCAACACCACTTGAAAAGTTTTGCGATGACTACTTGTTCCTCTCAGTGCCAAATCAACCAATGCTCTACATTGTTTAGTTAATGGTTGTAGGGATGCTTGATTGGTGCATGAATCCTTTGTACTCTCACCACTTTTTCCACCATGCCATGTAGCCTCCTTCTTGTGGTGAAAATTATGTACATGTTGAGATTATGGGTGACATTTTCTCTCCTCGTTTAAATGAGTTGACATGGTATCCAAATTACTTGTGTGCATGTGGACCAATTTGGTATGTTTGTGATGTTGATGATGCTATTGGTGGCACTAAGTTTCTTGCTAGTTATGATTTTCATTGTGAGCAAGAGATTGGTTTGAAGTGATGTGGATTGTGATGGTAGTCTTGATTGGGGCTTTGATGATCCACAAGTTGATATGGATGAGGAGATGCAAGTCAAAGTATGCCATGCATTGTCAAGGGCGAAAAATCTTAGGAAAACCTCACATGCATGTGTGGATGCTAAAGTGTTCTGTAACTTGGAAAGTTGGGGCAACCATGATGACATGGATTTGATGGATGTTTTCTCTTGTCTTGATGTGATTGATACATCTCATGGTGGTGAGAATGTTGATCCATGGTGTTTTGGTTTGTATGACATGAACACAGATGGTTGGATCTCACTAGTGATTGATGATTGTCCTTTTGAGTTTGAAGGATGCCGTTATGTGTGTACAATGGATGCAAGGGTTCATATTTTTCCACTTGATTGTGGTAAGGGTATATGGTGATATTGTCTTTGTACATGATCTATCTTTGTGTATAGTCTACTACCGAGCATGAATGCTCTACTAGACTGGGGGTTTGGCAAACTATACTGTATGCATTTTAAACACCCTATTTTTTGTAAATTTGTACATATGGACATGATGTCCAATGTCAAAAGGGTATGTGGATCTTTTTGTGGGTTTTCAATACTACTATAGCAAGCACATGTACATGTAGTGTAAGTTGTTAGTGTAGCGTCCATTGTTGGGTTGCCTTGGCTACCTGTAAGTGATTTTTTTTGAGCCCTGATTTGTATTAAACTTATACTCGTGTACAAGCATAAATGATCTCAAAAAAATATCATAATTTTTAGGGTCTTGGGTCTTTGCTTTTTGATGTAGTTTTTTGCCCTTGATTAGCCTTTCCTACATGTATTCATGCTAGAGCAACTTGCTATTTGGGCCAATTTTGCACATAGAGGTGCATAGATTTTGAAGTTTGTGGTCTTCAAAAATTTTGTTGTTTGTTGTAGAAAATGGACCAAATTTTTTAGGCTTGAAAGAATCTCTTTTGGAGTTTTTTTTTGGGAGATACAATTGGTTTTCCGTAGGGTGCAAGATATGGCAACCCACAAACAAATTGGTATATGGTAGGTTGTGGAAGTCCCTTGTTTGGTGGTGTGTCTATGCTTCAAAATTGTGATTTTAAAGAGTTTTTTGGTAAAGGGGAGAATATTTTTTCTTCAAGTGCATTGGTTGGTGTGTGCTAAAAGTCCATGCCGGGTAGGTACTTCCTAGTTTGCATGGTGGTCTTTTTGGTTGACCTATGCTTGTAAATTCCCAAGAGATTGCTTGTCTTTGAGTTGTGGTTTTTTTGGGGCTCCTTTGATGCCATGTGTGGGACGGGTGTCTAACCTCACTCCTATCTTATTGTAGACATAGCGAGAACCACAAATATAATTGTTAATCCATGGGAAGAAGCTGACTCGACTAGTGCATAGAGGCTACAAGAGGTTGTCAATCTCTTGGAAAACAACAAACAACTCGCATCTAACTTAGGCTACACTCAAATGACTGAAATCACCAAAAGCTAATCGCTCAACGACAAACAAATCACATCCATTACAACATCAAACGACATCCAAACGTTATGAAACTTCTAGGACATGTTAATAAGACCTAAGCACACATGATTATGGTCTCAAATCTCACTTGAGGTCAAGTGCAAAAATTGCGATTATTAACAGCAGTAGTGAGTTTTTGATCTAGTCGTTTTTGACCCAAAATGCATCCAAATGCTTAGCAATGATGCCCCAATATTCCGCATGTACTTAGTTTTTGATTTTAAAGCTTAAATTCCTACTTATAATGAAATTAGGCCGCGGGTCGGCGACGCCAAAATCTACGAAATACCATGAAATGCTTACGTCAATGCATAGAGCTCTTACATGCGGTTGCAACACAACAGACGTGATTGCAATGTGACAATCGGGGAGGGAGTAGGAAGCACAAGAAGGAGAGAAATGATGTTGTGTTTCTATTATCCAAAAACTTATTAAAAACTTACAAAAATTGGATTTAATACCTTAGCCAAGGTTTTTGGTGGTCAAAACTAATAATATGGGAGCTCTAACTAAAGACAGGTTGGTACAATCTGGAAGCTTGTAGCCCCGGCTTATCAGTTATAATGTTTATTTGGAAAGTAGACATTACAATATTCTCGATTCATCAAAATAATAAATATTTTTACAATGAAAGCTGTGAAAAATGGTACCCGAGTTAGCTTGCTGCTAACATTCCTCGCCTGTGTCATCCCTTGACACAGCTGTATGGGCTGAAGTAATCTTCAAGTTCACGGCTAGCGAGGCGGTCTTTAAGCGCATGGAGTGCTTTTTCATATTTGATTCTTCTCTCTTTGTCATGTACCTGCAAGAATTGCATGGTGACTCTATTTTTAAGCTTAATGGGACTGAGTAGCCAACAAATCTGGAGGTTAGCTTGCTTATCAACTGGCCCAAATATCTTTGTCCGCCAAGTGAAGAACCCTGTATAGAGGAACGCTTCCTCAAACGCCAACATATTACTTGAGGTAAAAAACATGCATCTAGAGAAGAAGCCGTAAAGGACTTCTTTGGAAGGCTGGCCACTTAAGTCATAACAGAGTCCCTTATTGCCTTCAAGGAATGACTTCTATGGTGCCCCTCATTAGGAAGAGGATGGGGTGTAGGAGGGCCTCTTTATTTTCCATGAGCTTATGGAGGTGATTAACATTTTGACAAATAGGTGTACGCCATGTGTGCAAGAATGGTGGGTGTATAAGAGATGTGTAGGAGTGGTCAAAGGATACACTTTTCCCTCCAAAAAGGAGGTGGAAAGTTTTATGATTTTCAGCCTTCCATAACTCCCATATATGATCTTCGATTTGAGTGACATCATAGATCTGCAAATCTACACGTCGAGCTCTTTTCATAGATATGCTACATGATATAGTTTTACCTACTAGATTTTAAATTCCATTTTGGGGGGAAACTTTGAATTCAAATAAACTAGCCATTTTTCATGTTTGAATTCAAAAGTTATTTTTTGACTACTTTCTTAATACTAAAGGTTTGACTTCCTTAAACTGCCAAATGAAGAGACCCTCCTAGACCCCATTCTCTTTCTAATGTGCTTGCCTTGGCTCGTGAAAAGCTTCAATACAAGTGAGCAGAATTCGACAGATCTTGTATAGCATACCACATGGAAGGTCAAGAAGGATTTTTAAGAATGTCATGGCACCCGTTAGGGTTTTCACCATGTATTCCTCTATTGGTGTTCCCTACTCTGGAGCCGGCAATCTTGGATAGTTCAGCCATGTAGGTTGCTTCTTAGTCAGTGCTTCATGTGCTTTCCATGTCCTTACCCGTGGTACAAGACAAAAGTTTGGGTCTTTCTGAAGGGCTGCAGATGCTCTTGTGATCAGAATCAGATATCTTGAATTCTTGTTCAACCAGCTCTTTTTGCACTTGGGGTGGACATCCTCTGCGCCTTCCGCCTGCATATATTTATATAGTCTTTCTTTTACCTGTAACAACTCTACCTTGATCAAAGGATATGCCAATGATTGTAGATGTCATTGGCATTGATTTGGTTGGGAGTGAGTTGAGTGACATTGATTGAATGGAGAACTCGCAACTCCCAGTCCATCACTGCCTTCCATCGTTCATCTGTCTCCTGAGCAACTTGTTCTTTGAGTGCATCTTCCTCATCTTTGGAAAGTTGGACCATGGGCACTTGTTCAGTATCTATGAGTGGTACCTGAAAGTCTTCTTCTGCTCCTTGCCCTTCTGTCGGCTACGTTTCCATCTCAGCAAAAGATACTGATGGAATTTGAACATTTGGTTGCTATGAGGTACCAGCTTCTTCTTGTGTCTCTGGTTGTCCCTCTCATAACAGCTGATCGACTCTTTTTAGCTATGTTATCTCCTTGAGTAGTTTCTCTTCACGTTGTATCTGCATTAGTTCAAGGTCTCTTCTGTGTGATTGCTCTAGCTTTAACGCAAGCTCAAGATCCTTATTTTTCTTCTCTAATGCTTTATATACTTCATATATACCTTTGATCGAGGCAACTACAAGATTTTCTCTTATCTGTCGTAAATATGACACTGATCCTTTGCTTTGAATATTGCAGTGAAGCATTTGCTATGTCGAGCTACACTTGGATCTTCTGTACTGACAGAGTTGTGGTAGGAGTTCATTGGTTACCTCTATCATTTGTTGGTCTTTGGTTGGTCTTTGGTCCTGCATGCATTTGATAACTTTGTTAAAAGTTCTCCCAGTTCCTCCATTTTCTTTTGCTGCTTCTCTTTGGCTAGCTGGTGTTGTTCAGCTTCATCTTTCAACTCTTCAACTTGTCTTTGGAGATCTATAATGACATTCATACTGTCCTCTGGCACTCCTTGTAGAGCGTTGATGACCATCTCAAGCTCTCTAGCTTTAGCACACTGCGGCTAAGTGCTTCTTCTCTCAATTTTTGAGTCATCTCTTGCATCTGCTTGGCATATTCAATAACATGTATGATGAATTCATTATCTGTCTTGCCAATCTTAAGGCTCTATAGGCTGCCTAGATGTTTCAATAGTTTCTATGTGTGGCTTCTTAGGTCGTGCTGTGGTGGCTGCTTATGGTTGTGTCGGGGTTTCTACCTCTCCTTGAGGCATTGCGGTTTCCTTGGCTACATTTACTTCTTAAGGCTTTGTGGATGCCTCGGTCCTTTCTTGTTGGGTGGTTGTAGAAGGGGTGGACTCTGTGTCTGTTGCTTTGGGCTGCTCAAAATTTGCTGTCTCCTATGGTTTAGGCTCCTTTTCTTTGCCTTCCTCCGACCTCAGTGGGTCTAACTGTTGGTGAAGGTGGAGGGCTTGGCATCGGGTGGTCTGCCTGTTCAGTAGCGTGTGAGGTAGGCTTCGAAGACATTTCCTCCTGATAGTGCGTGTCTCACTTTGTGCAGTAGCCTCTGCTTGTGTTTGTTTGCTCTGCTGCTTCTTCTCTTTCTCTCCTCTCAGCCTCTTGAGCTTCTTCTAACTTGAGGGCTTCTACCTCTGCATGCATCCATTCAAGAAACTCTGTGGGGTCCTCTGCTTCTTTCCTTGTAGGATTCTTAGTTTTGGGACCCCTTCTCTCTTTTGGAACCCACTTTGTCCGGTCCTCACCTGCAGCTTGGCGGCTTCTCTCGTAAGTTTGTTTTTGCCTTTCAAATCTCACCTTTTTCTATTGAGGTTCCTCTTGATGTGCAGCTACTTTCTTCTTCAACTCTTCTATTCTGACCCTCCTCTCTTCATTGTCCAAACTTTCACTGCTATGCGCTTCATGAGAGCTCTCTGCCGATTCTTCATCTGACTTGTAAACTCTCTTTGATGAACGGGTGGTTCTTGGAGAAGGCTGTGTAGACCCCGGTGCAGACACCATCCATGTGTTCTGATCTTGGGCTGGCAGAAAATTGTCTGCCATGCCAATAGCATGATATGCTATTCTCGTCAGTACTTCACACGCGCCCAGATAGGTAATTTTACCTTCCTTTTTGGTGCACTTCAGCATTGTTAGCACGTATTGTGCGTGACTGATTGGTTGCCTGTTTGTCGACTTCAACACATGAATGTAGTCGCAACTATATGATTTGCTGTTGTGTACCATGGCGGTCTCTTTGCTAGAAATTGGAAGTGTTGATGATACAAACGTGCTGGTTTTCCCACTTGCCTTTGGATGAGGTTGGCAAAAGTTGCAGCAGCAGTCTCCTTGGTGAAGGTGCTTGCTGTTTTCCTATCTCAAGCCCTCATTGTCATCCCTTTGGTTGGCAAGTTCAGTGCCTCGGCCACAATTTTCTTCGTGATCACCACTTCTGCTTTTTGTCCTTATTGGTTAGTAATTTTGGCTACTCCATCCTCTTTAATTGTAGACAAAAACTCATAGGCTTTCTAGAAATCTATGCGACATGGTTCCTAGTCGTAGAAGTCCCTGAGGCCGAGCCTTCTGTTGGCTTAGTTTGTGTCTGTCTTTGCCGCGACATCATAGATCTCTTCTGGAAGCATCTGTAGCTCTACTTGGTGTCCTTCTTCACTCTTAAACTTTCCAGCGAAAATTGTTTTTGTAAGACCCAGGAGCTACATAATGAATATTCTTCGCCCAACCCCCCATTATATAGCCCTTGGCCACTAAATAGAATCTCCATGTCCGCCTTTAGCATTCGTCCGTTGGCCCGAGTCCTGCTACTCGCCTGGGTTTTCCCTTGGCATGACATTACTACCCCCTTGGAAAAGCGTTTTCGTCCTCGAAAACACAAGTGGTAATATCTTCGTAAGAACACTGATGTTTTTGTTATTGGCGCCCCATGACCGATAATAGGTGCAGTGAGGAGGTTCACTGAAACCAAGAGCAACATCTTGATTTTCAACATTGTCGTCCTTTTGCAACCACTTGTATCGAACCAATTTTCAAATTTTTTGAAGATATTGGTCAATGCAAGAAAACCCTGGTGCAACATGAAGTTGTGAGCCAAATTTCCAACTCGTGTGAGTTTCTTGAAAAGCTCAGAACTACTGAAGGACAAAATAAGGAGGGTCCACATGTCAGTCTTCTGAACATTTTGGAACACACAAAACTACATGTTCACCCATAATGAAGGTTACATGCCAACTTACTTTGTCAGCACACCTACTAAGTCCTTGACTTATGAAACTATTGAATCGATATCCAAACCCACCACAACAGGTGTTCAAAGTTGAAAAGATAACCTAAGCAAATTCTAGAATAGGGAGAGAATTGCCCATTTAGAATGTGTCGTGCTAACGTATGTGCTTAGCAGATCCTTTAGCAAAAAATACTTGTAAGCTGCCCATTCAACATGAGATGAATAAAAACAGTAAGAGTGAGGTACTTTCCCCCAACCACTTACAGACAGTCTTCCATGACTGACAATAAACTATGACTCAACCATTGAGTATCCAACCATATACTTGATATGGAATGGAGACTACCAACTAGGTTGAAAGCGGGTTGGAGTGGAGTAAGCTCATAGAGTTTAGCCCATCCAACCACAGACACCCATCCTAAGCCATTACCTTGTATGGTAGGGTGTAGACGCACAATAAATCTACTAGAAAAGTGGCACTTGAAGTGCAAAAAATTGCAGAAACAAGAAAGTCCATGAATTTTTAGGTTGCTTTGAACAAATTTTTGTTAAACACTAGGGCCCATAACACAAATGTAAGACCCAAGAGCTGCGCAATGAAGATTCTCCACCCAACCCCCCATTATATAGCCCTTGGCCACTAAATAGAATCTCCTTGTCCGCCTTTAGCAGGCATCCCTTGGCCCAAGTCCTACTCGCCTAGGTTTTCCCTTGGCATGATAGTTGTATTGTTTTCCTCAAGCTGTTCTCTGGACAAATATGTTGCTTTGGCTGTCTTCACTGAACTTGGTTTCAGTTGGTAGGGTGGAATCTCTTGCAACTTCTCTTTTTGGGACACCCTCTTCTTGGCATTCTCTGCTACTTGCATTGCTCCTGTTAAGGGAAGTAAGTGCCAATGTTCAAAAATTTCTGCAATTTCCACTCTGAAATGCCCTTGAGTCTGAATTGCTGACAAATTGAGTCCAATTTGCTTCACATCAATTTTGGAACATGCATACATGCATAAAAATATGTAAAGATCAAAATCACAAAGTTCAAGCAAAAATTTGCAACAAAAGTAAACAATCGCGATTATTTACAGTTGGGGATTTTTATCAACTTTTTGTATTTTTGTCATGATAGGCTTGAAAATTATTCTGAGTGAAGTGTGGGCTCAGGGTGGAAATGGTGCCAGATTTAGGCTTTCCGTCTTTGAAATGGTATATGTAAAGGGATTTTGAGATTTTGAGATCCAAATTAGCTCAAAATTGGTCAGTGGCCTTGGGACATCATATGCTTTGGTCCCAAAAGTTCAAAGTTCCAAGTTTCCCCCATTTTCGCAAGAAAGTAAATACTCGTGATTATTAACTTTTACATTAAAATGGGCATTTTTGGTGCAACTTGGTTCTAGGTATGATGTAGACTATGTGTATGAGATATGAGCTGATTTGGATCAAAAAATGTGACAGATAACTCAACATTTGGATTGGAAGGTTTTTGACAATTGTCCAAGTTATCATTGATCATTTTGGCTCATACTTGAAATTTGGCATATAATAGGTGTGTACAAATGATAGGTGAAGTGAAGGTACCATTTTCAAGCCAAAAAAGTGCAAAAGTAAATAATCGTGAATATTTACAACACTCAACGTTTTTGCTAAACTTGACAAATTTTGGCCTAAACCTATTCAATACACTTAAAACAAGTTCTATATTGAATTTGGTAAAGTTTTGTCTCGTCGGCATCACTTTGTGCTTTGTCGACTCTGAAATCAACGATTTTTATGACTAGATGGCTTCTGGAGTTGGTTAGTCACTTTTGAAGCTATGGGCTTGTCCGCTACATAGTCCTGAAACTACCCATCCAATTTTGGTCTATTTGGAGTCAATTTGACTTCGTATGTCAAATTTGACGCTTTGTAGCCTTCGAGCTATTTTCGCTTTTTGAGAGCTTGCCTTGACTATTTTTATAAAACCATCCATGTACATTGTGTATAGACCCAGTCTATAAGCTATCTGTGGAGTCAGAATCCAATTCTGACATCTGGAAAAAACCTAGCTTCTCTACTTGGAACCTCCCTCGACCCCTGTCGAATGGTCATCTGGTGATATAGGCGTGTTCTATTACATAGGGACATGCTACAATTTAAGTTTCATCCATTTTGGTTGAGCTGACAGGCTGCTATGGTCAATTTTTGGTCGTAGGACTTTGTGCACTGCTTGGTTTCTAAGGTTTTTTCCTTGGGCTTAGACTAGCTACCGATCGTA
Source organism: Adiantum capillus-veneris (assembly GCF_014529385.1). NCBI lineage: Eukaryota > Viridiplantae > Streptophyta > Polypodiopsida > Polypodiales > Pteridaceae > Adiantum > Adiantum capillus-veneris. The sequence continues at coordinate 103,168,422 of NC_140949.1, read as the reverse complement.
CAGAGTTGATCATTGATAAGCATAGAACTTACCCCTCATGTCTTTGTGTGAGACGGTGTTGTAAATAGACAATTGTGGACTCCAGAAATCGCTCGAGAAGAAGGGCGAGAGCTCTGTTCTCCAAGGGCAACTAGTGGAAATGAAGTGAATCGGATTCCTGTCGCTCATTCTGCAAGAATTTGCTAAAGTCGGTCTTGGCCGCCTAATTTAGTCTTTTCGCTTCCATCTGCCGATTTGAATGAAATCTTTTGTGCTTGTCCGCCTTGTCCTTCTGATCATCATTGTATTTGTATCTTCAAGTTTTCCATCTCAGCTCATTTGCTATTTATTATTAATTTTTGATGTGTTTATTGAAAAAATCAAAGAAAAGAACAAAATGCGCTAAGAAAACAAGATGAAAATCCAATAGTTAAGAAAATCCATTGAAAAACATAGCTTTGTTGTTTTTTGTTGGATTTCTCCATTTTTAAGTCCCAATATCAGGAAAAATGATAAAAAATAACAAACAAAGATCAATTTTTGATGATTTTCTCATCATATATACACTATTTACACTCACTGGGAGATGCTATCAGTCAAATTCCCCTGTTGATGACTTGTTAAGGGCATTATTAGGTAATTTTACAAATAATCACACGTTAACATCAAACTTTTTCCTCCCTCTTCATACATTGCCCTTAATTACTTAGTTCCCTTCCACCCCTCCTAGATGGCGTACTCCGAGACGACTGTGTGCATGGGTTGAAATCATGTTTATGCATAGCCTTGGTTGGATCTACCATGCTTTGAAGATTAATACAGTTAAAACCATTATGCTATGCAAGAGTTGGATCTTGAGTGGTTAACGCAAGGGTTTTTGATGTCGAGGTTTTCTTTTGTTGTCTTCCAAAGAGAAAATCTTGTAGCTTGTGTGCTCTTTGCTTAATTGTACAGTCAGGATGCTTTGGTACGCTGATTTCATGAGTTTTTGGTATCACTAATGGTTGTTGTCAAACTTTTACCCACCATTGGTAGCTTGGTTTGCTTTGGTCAGAATGGTGTGGTTGAGTCTTTTGAGACTTAACTCTCCATTGCTTGATCGGTTGTGCAGTTTGCGGAGAAAATAAGTTCTCTTTTTTCTTCCAAATCCATTTTGTATTAGGTTCGCTATTTCGAAGATGCTCCTCTTTGTGTTTTGAACCTTGGAAATATTGTTTCATTCATGTGTTCATCTGGTAAGCATACAAATTGATGAGGGCATGAACAACCATGTACTATCACATTTAAGATGACCACTCCTAATGTTGGTGTTGGGTTCTTGTTGCATCCTTTAATAGTCGATATTCCTGTTGTCAAAGACTCACTTGTTGCTTTCTTGTACGTGGAATAGCTAACTGCATTTACTCGAGCTCATGTATCAACCAATGCATTTGTGCTATGATTGTTCAACTGTACTTTGATGCAAAGGTCCATTCCATCTAACCATTCATCATCCATTGACACCGCATCTTTCTGTAATTCCCATAGTCGGTCATCTGGTCCCAGAGTGTTGATGGGAATAAGGATTTGTTGGTTTTTGAGAGCAGATTTTCTTTTGAGTACTCGAAGCCGAGCTTCTTGTTGGGCTTCATCAATAACTTGCTATCATTTTATATTTCTTTGCTTAACTTCATGCATCTTTTCTAGCAATTCATTGGTTAGTGGAAAATTGTACTTCTTTAAACGACATACACTTATCCAATTAGCCATTGGTTTGCCATCTAGGGTGGACAACTTAACTGCTCCACTTGGAGATACATCTTCAATGATAAATGGTATGTTTCCTTTTTCTTAAACTTGGGAATGTGTTGCTTAAGGGAATAGACTAAAACTAAATCCCCTTTTTTAAAGATTTTTGTTACTAGATGGGAGTCAAAAAATTGTTTTTGTTTTTGCTTTTGTGCATAGATGTGAGCTATAGCAGTTAGCCTTTGCTCATCAAGCTTTTCTAAATCTTCAAGTCTCTCTAAAAATTCATGTCCAGTCCACTCAAGATCCTTAGCTACCCTTAATGTCAGCAATAGAAATTCGATTAGTAGTATGGCATCAAGACCATAAGCAAGGTTAAAGGGTATAGCATTTAAAGCTATTTTGAATGAAACTCTATAAGCCCACAGAGAAGCATGGAGATTCATTTCCCAATCTGTTCATCCTGAACTAACCACTTTAGTCAGTATCGAGCTAAGAATTTCATTTGTATGCTCAGCTTGTCCATTCTCTTGTGGGTGATAGGGAGCTGATTTGTTATGGATGACCATAAATTCATTAAGTGGATACTCAATTACCTCCTTGAGGAAATGAGCTCCCCTATCACTGAAAATTTCTATTGGCAGTCCATATCTTGTGAAAACATACTCGTATAAGAATGGAACTATGGTTCTGGCATCATTCTTTTGAGTTGTTTTAGCCTATGCCCACTTAGTCAAATATTCCATAGCTACAATGATATATTAAGCTTGGGTTCTATAAGCAGGTGGCTGTATTGGCCCAGCAAAGTCTATACCTCATTTTCAAAAGCTCTAGCCCCCATCATTGGTCTTAAGGACATGCTATCTACATGGCTTGACATTTTTTCCCGTTGACATGCATCATACCTTTGAAAATATTCTTTGGCATCTGCAAAAAGTGTGGGCCACCATATGCCTGCCATTAAGATTGCTCTTGCGGTGGTCTCACTCAAAAAGTGACCTCCAGCTAATCCAGCATGTGCTTGTTCTATAATGGGAATATATTCGTCTTCATTTGCACAGAGACACAAATGTTGATCTTTCCCCCTTCAATACAATTGGTTTCCAATAAGAGCATAGTCTCTTGCTTCAGTTTGAATTGCTCTTTGATGGTGTTTACTCGTATCCTCAATAAATGTTCGGTTTGATAAGTAAGTAGCTAGATAGTTACTCCATTTAGGAACATGCGACATTTGGAACAATGTTACATGAGTTATGGGTGCTTTTTTTTGACATTGACGAAATTGTTTTATAAATGAATGAATATCCCTCCTCATAGTCGGCCAAAATACTCCAAGTCTCAAGATTCGTCGCATAGTTTGGTCTTTTGTAAAGTGAAGTACTACTATGGTAATATGTTATTGACTTAGGTATTCGGTTTTCTCCTCATAATTAATGCATAAAAGCAATATTCCATCTTGATTTCTTTTTTTACAACCTTCCAGCTAGTAATTGATACATAGCCTATTGCTCAATTAATCTAGTTGTAGTAGGAAGTGGTATTTGTAAATCCACTTGAGCTATGGTCATCAATGATACCATGTTTTTTGACCATCGAGATATCATTTCCATGAAGAACAAATATGCATTTGGTAGATCATCATATACTCGCTTAGATGGTTCTCCTGAAACAATGCTTGTTGACAAATGATATGCTCTTTGATAAGTGGTGCCCTTTTTCACAACTGAATGATGAACCATCTCACTATTCTTCCTGTGTTGCATGGCTTTTTGACCAAGTACAATAAGACTTAGTGGTCCACAAAGAACACAAATTTGTTTGCTAATAGGTAATGTCTATACTTTTTTACGACATAGATCATTTCTAATCCTTCCCTTTTGGTGGTTGTATAGTTTTTCTCTGCCATATTCAACTGTCTCCTAGCATAAGAAATAGGAAAATTAATTTTCTCGTCTCCTGGTTGAGCTAGAATACACCCAATGGAAAAATTGGAAGCATCTACATGTATGTGGAATATCTTATTACAATCTGGAGCTTTCAATATTGGAGTTGAAGTGAGAGCTTGCTTAAGCTTCATGAAGGATTCTTCACACTCATCAGTCCATTCAAAGTGTGTAATGAAGCTATACATGGGTTTTGCAATTATATCGTACATGTAAATGAACCGTCTGTAATATCCACAACGTCCCGTGAAAGCTTGGACCCCTTTGACTGTTGTGGGTCTAGGCAAATCAACAATAACATGAATTTTATTCATATCAGTAGCCATGCCATTTTTAGACACTATATGTCCAAGAATTTTTCCTTGTCTTCCCATGAATGTGCACTTTTTAGGATTTAAGCAAAATGATTAGCTCGGATTGATGAATGTACACATAAGTCATCCATATATACTTCCAAGAAATCCCGACTCAAATATTATTTAAAAGCATGGCTCTTCAATCTTTGGAAGGTGGCGGGAGCATTAGTTAAACCAAAAGGCATCACTCGATAGGCAAAAATACCCCATTCAGTTGCAAAGGCAGTTTTCTGCTGATCTTTGGGGTCAACTAAAAATTGATTGTATCCTGAAAATCCATTTAAAAAGCTATAAGCCTCTTTTCCTGCAACTCATTCTAAAACATGCTCAATGATCGGAAGAGGAAAGTTGTCTCTAATGGTAGCTGTATTCACTTTTTTGAGATTGACACACACCCGTAATTTTCCATTTTTCTTGGGTACTACCACAATTGGAGACACCCAATCTGTGTGTTCAATTTCATAAATGAATTTGGCCTCCTTTATCTTTTTGATCTCTTCTTTGATCTTCCTGGCAAATGTCTCATTATAAGTCTATGGCCTTTGTCTAGTTGGTTTAGCATCATCTCTCATTGGTATGGTATGTTGACAAATTTCTGGATCAACACCCTTGAGATCCTTATAAAACCAAGTAAAGAATACTCGGTATACTTTCAGTAGGCTTAAAAAAAGATCTTCTTCTTCTTCTGTCAGGTCATTTGCAATGTAGGCAGGTCTAGGCGCTTCTCCTGGTTGGCCAGATCCATCTTTTTTGCGTTTTTAGGTCCTTCGTAGGAGTCGCCCTGTTTTCGTAGTTCCCTGACAGGTTGTTCAACTATGATTTTTTGGTCTTGGAGAGTATATTTCTTGTAATGGGATGGAACACTCATTATATATTTACCATCCTCCTCAGTGGTTTCCATTTTAGTTGTATATATCTCCTTTAGAGCTTTTTTCAACTCTTGATATTTCTTTCTCCGTTCAACTCGTGTCATGTTTGAATTCTTGTCCCGGTATTTAGGTTTTTCTTGAGTCTCCTTTCTCATTTTTCTCAAAGTTTGTGATATTGTCTGATTTTTGTTTCAAGTATATCTACCAGTGATTTTGTCCTTGGCACAATCATGTGCATCTATCTACATCAAAACCTGTGTTCTACTGGAGACTGATGGCATAGGTCTAGCCTTCAAGTTTCTCGTGTCTCTTTTTCTTCTATACCATTTTTGTCTTCTCGGTTTATGGTTTGGAAAGTCAAAAAACTTTTCCTCCCCTCCTTTCATGAGTAGTTTAACTCTCACATATTCTTTTTGTGACCCGAACTCATTTGAGGTACTTGAATGTTCTTCTAACTCATTTGTTTCATCATAGTAGAGGTCTAAAAAAACTTGTTGAGCTTTCATCAAGTCCTTTGATTCTTGATTTTTGTCTTCAATGTGAAGGGTTGAAATCATTTGGATGGGAATTATGTCATAGCCGTCCTCATTACAAAATTGAGTAGACATACATCCATTGTTGTTAAGATTTGAGTCCACTCAAATGGTTCAAACAAATCTTTTGGAAAGGGCACAGGTAAATAGGCTTCATCTGTGCAATCCCTTTCTAAGATACATTCTTCTCGTTTTAAGCTCCCGTTTTTTGAGGCTCCACACATCCAAATAGGTGTGTCTTTGTTCAACCAAGATGGAAGATTAGTTTCAGCTGAAGAGACTGAATCAAATTCTTATATGGGTATTTTCATGACATCTCTATAAGTGTGATCTTTTAGATTAAACCTTGTTATTGATCCCACTTGCTTCAAGTACAGATAATTGTTTCTCCAATCCTGGATGAGTTGTACTTGTCGCATGAAAGGACTTTCAAAGATGATTTCGTAATTGAGTTTCTTTCCAAAGTCCACTATGGCAAAAGTGTGTTGATATTCAATCCATAGGAATTAACTATCACTTTTTCAAGCAGTCCTAAGGGTCTTTCGATGTGTCCATCAACCAATTGCAAATTCATTCGAGTTTGTCTAATGATTGGTTGTCCCCATGATTCTCATACTGCTTTCATAGCTATCGCTATGCCTGCACCACTATCCAGTATTTTCGTGGTTTCTATATCACTATATCTCATTGGAAGGGTTGTGTTTCCTTCTTCCCCTTCGTAGTATTCTCCAACTTTGTTCATTGGAATAGATCGAATCTCTTTGTTATCCAATTCGTGTTTCAATTTTCTTAAATTCTTTGGGATTAGCCCCGTTATCCCCACCTCTCTAGAGTTTTTTGTAGATCATTCCATAAATATGGTCTGATTTTTAATAGTTTTCATAAAGTAAAAGTGCATTGAATGGGTGTAGACATGATTGAATGAATGTTGTCTACCTCTAGGGTCTGTTCCACTGTTTCTACCTGAGTGGTTTTACACACTATGGATTCATCTTCGTTATCTCCCAAGTAAGAGGGTAATGTTTTCAAAGTCAATGGTTTAGACATTCCTGAAGCTTGAGATCCGCAATCCCCATACAAGGATTATACATCCATGTCCATATGAGGAGGTAGATTGTCTAACCAAACTTCCTCTATATGAGCTACCTTCAAAGTTAGGCTCCCATCATTAATCTCTCTAACTTTTTTCCATAAGTGTCCTGGCTAGTTTTCTTCTACGAATGGAATTCCATCTAAGGCATCTTCACTGTCAGAGGCACTATGAGTTCTGATTCTTTGGTTTCAAGGTGGGGTTCTACCACCACTTTGGATTTTTTTTTATTGGTTCCTACCACAAGATCCTTAGGTTTTGCCATACTCTCGAGCTTGGGTTTTTGTTTTTCCAGCATCTCTTGAGTAATTCTTACCAAATTTTGATAAGCTTCAAGCTTCGCTGCTTCCATGTCTGGAGAAGGATAGTTTTTCCATTTGTTTTCCATGTTTTGGCCTGCTTTAAGTCCTGCTTGTTGGTAAGCTTCCAAGGCTGCATTAATTGGCTCAAAATTTTGTCTACCAAAATGTATCCTCCAGATTTCACAATGGTTTCCTTGATTTCACTTCCAATTTCTTTCATTTTTTCCTAGAATAGTTTCTTTGCTTTCTCCTTGATTTCAGCCCTTTGTTTTTCTCTTCTCATTTCATACCTTTTGCTTCTGCTTCTTTTGGTCTTTTGAGAGGAAACTTTTGTATTCTCAAAATCATCAGAGGAGTTATGTTTCTTTTCTTAGCCTGGGCTCTGGTGATTACCTTGATTGGAACAATTGGCTCACTCTCAAATGAGCTACTAGGTATCACTTGAACTACGTTCACTACGGTTTTACCCTTGTTTAAAGGATTTTTTGGATAATCCTCAGGGAAGTGTCTTCCCTTTTTGCAACATTGTGTGCAATAAGCTTTAGCTGGCTTAAGGTTCTTGTTAGGCTCGGGCATTTGCTTTTCCAATGATCATCTGCACCACAGTTATGACAGTTTCCAGTTCTTAGCTTAATCATGGGTCTTACCATTTGAGGTCTAACACCTTGATTAGCTACATAGTACATCCTCGGGGGGTTCACTATGTGTAAAACTACCATATCACATGCGTTCAAACATGTTTGTAAAACCCCTTATTTGTGAATTTTGTTAAGAATATAATGTACCCTTTTCTTTTAAAATCTGTAAGTTTTTTTCAAATTTAAAAAAATAGTACCCTTATTTATATATATTTCTGTAAGTTTCAAGAACTTTAAATACCCTTCTATTGAACTCACGCGATAGGTTACATTTTTATTAGGTGACCTCCCCGGGAGTACATCGGTGCAAGCTCTAGTGTAGTATAAGTCACAGGTTCTTCCATTGGTGGTGGATGTGAATTATACCAATCTCCTTCTACAATTACTGTAGATGGACTAGGCTCAGCATAGGGTGTAACAGGCACTAGTGCTTGTTCATCTACTAGTGCCTGTTCATCTATGACTCCCTCTGAATGCATGTACTTTATAGGCACTACATTATGTCTAGGATATGGAGATTTTTGACCCAACACAAGTTGAGGTCTTTCCATACCCATAGGTGGTCTTTGAGATGGGGCCATATTAGGTTGATATATGTACATGGGTTGGGTATTTACCCCCGATTGCACACCATTTATGTATCCTAATTGGTTGTCCTTGTTGAGGTATCCCTTGCCCTCGTCCCCTCATAGGTGCTTTTTGCATGCTATTCATCATTTCATCCTTTTGAGCATGTCTTCTATGGTCGTAAGTAGAGCTGCAGCAGCCATTCCCACGTGTGCTGGTTTGGTGGGGATGTTTTTTTCTCACTTTGGTTATCCATAGAAACATCTTCTTTATTGAAAATATCATAGTTGTCTCCTAAGTCAACAACATCTGACACACACTCTTCTAGGGTCATATGCTTCTTGCTATACAATATAGCATGAAGTTCTTTGTTTAACAGTCTCTCTAGAAACAATGATACTAGTTTTTCTTTGGCAGGTATCTCTAGCTTTGGGCATCTTGCAATATATTGCTTCATTCTAGTTGCACAATCCTCAACAGACTCACCTTGTTTTTTTTTGAAGCTATAGATTTGAGCTACCTTATTGTGTTTGATCCCCGTTTTGGAACATGCAGCTACAAATCCTTTAGCTAATGTATTCAAGTCCATGATCGACCTTGGTGGAATGTCTTGGAACCATGTCAGTGATTTTCCTTCTAATGTCATTCCAAATCCCGTGAATTGAGCATACTGATGGCCTTGTATCATGTTGGTCTAACATTGTACAAGTTCAAAAGTCAAAAAGCCTGTCTCTGTGTATCAGTAGTAGATAATCGTAACTATTTACTTTTCTCATTTTTTTTGCACTTTTTGGCTTGATTTTCCAAGTATGCAACTTGTTAAGGTCTCTAGACAAGTTTCACTTAGTTTGGACAAAATTTGTTCAAGTTATCAACCGTTTCATGTCCGCAGACTCGATTTTCAAGAATTTGGCTTAAGTCTCACTTTTGTGATCCAAAATTCACCAAAATTGATTTGTGTGGTCTACTTGATATGCTTGACCTTGTGATATACTCAAATGTGAAAAAAATATCCAATTTTATAGCAGATGTAAATAATCATGATTACTTACTTTTGCTATTTTTGTGTACTTTTTTGACACAAATTTGTTAAGCAGCTTAACTCAAGCTTCCCCGCCAAATTTAATCAAGCTTCGATAGTTTCTATTCAAATGGTCAATAGTTTTGTGTTCGCAGACTGACTTTGCAAATTTGGCCACACTTTTCAATCCAATGATCCAAATCTTACCAAATTTGATTTGTGGGCTCAATACAACATGCTAAAACTAGTGGTATGCTGACTTGCTCAAAAAAGTTGAAAAATGGGGTAAAAGTAAATAATTGTGGTTATTTATTTCTGGCAAATTTTTGCATCTTTTTTATCAATTGAGCATAGACACTTTTTATCACATCAATATAAGCCTATAAGTCAAGTTTCACTTGGTTTGAACAAAAGTTTCCCAATTTTCACAAAGTCAATATAGAATTCAATTTTTACCCAGTTTTTGGTCAGTTTGGTGATCCAAATTCTATGGGCCTTTACAAAAGTTATTTGTACACATGTATAAAGTCTCTGGTATCAACCTTAGTCACTTTTGAGCTGAAAGTGAATAATCACGATTATTTACTTTAGGAAAAAATGAGCAAATTTTTTTTACTTTTTCCTTGGACAGTCTTTTAATGAGCTATTTTAAGCCTCTGAGTCGAGTCAAAACTTAATTTGGCCTAAAATGTCAAGAAAAAGTAAATAATTTGAGTTTTTGCAAACTCTTGAAATTTTTACCTCAATGTGTCCTTGACCTTGCCCATTGGTTCATACAACTTTTAAAGCATACTCTCCAGTCGGATTGAGTGGTTGACAGTCTTCTAGTGCTATTTCTAGTCGTAGACCTAAAATTTTGCACTTCACATAAACACTCACAATTGATTCTTTTGGAGAGAGCAATGAAAGCCACCTCGAATTCTACTTACCCTACTCCTAGGTTCTACTACAATGAGGTTGTGGAAAGTGTCCATAAACACCCGTTTTCTTGTTTTTTATGGTTTCTTGAGCTTTGATCTTAAGACTTGTCTCGTCCCTCAATCATTCTCAGAATCCTAATCTAATCCTATAATCCTACAATCCTAAAAGGTACTTAGCAAGTACAACCTACTTCCAAGCTACCTCTACACATCAAAAGATGACAACCTTAAGCTACGCGATTTAAAAAGAAAGTTTTGACTCTAGGATATCCTAGAGGAAGTTAAAGGATAACTTCACAAGGCGTTTGTGTTTTTCTCTAGTTTAGGTCTCTTCGATCCCCAACAGCGGCACCAAATGTGGGACAGGTGTCTAACCTCACTCCTATCTTATTGCAGACATAGCAAGAACCACGAATATAATTGTCAATCCATGAAAAGAAGCTGACTTGAATAGTGCATAGAGGCTACAAGAGGTTGTCAATCTCTTGAAAAACAACAAATAACTCGCATCTAACTCAAGCTACACTCAAATGAATGAAATCACCAAAAGCTAATCGCTCATCGGGCAAACAAAGCATATCCGTTACAGCATCAAACGACATCCAAATGTTACGAAACTCTTAGGACATGTTAATAAGACCTAAGCACATATGCTTATGGTCTCAAATCTCACTTTAGGTCAAGTGCAAAAATCACGATTATTAGTGAGTTTTTGACCTAGTAATTTTTGACCCAAAATGCATCTAAATGCTTAGCAATGATGCCCCAATACTCCGCCTATACTTAATTTTTAATTTTTAAGCTTAAATTCCTACTTATGATGAAATTAGGCCACGGGTCGACGACGCCAAAAGCTACAAAATATCGTGAAAATGCTTATGTCAATGTGCGTAGAGCTCTTACCTGCGGTTGCAAGGCAAGACGCGACTGTAATGTGACAACCAGGGAGGGAGTAGGAAGCACGAGAAGGAGAGAAGTGAGCGTCGTTAGCTCACGCTGTGTTTATATTATCCAAAAGCTTATGAAAAACTTACAAAAATTGGCTTTTATACCTTAGCTAAGGTTTTTGGTGGTCAAAACTAATAATCTAGGAGCTCTAACTAAAGACAGGTTGATACAATCTGGAAGCTTGTAGCCCCGGCTCATCAATTACAATGTTCATCTAGAAGTAGGAGTTACAATATTCTTGATTCATCAAAATAATGAATGTTTTTACAATAAAAGCTTCGAGAAATGGTATCCGAATTAGCTTGCTGCTAACACCATGTGTAGTGCCGATCTTGTAACTTGAGTGCTAATGGGAGACATTTCTATAAAGGTGCCCCTTGTTCTTGTTTCCCAAACAGCGTATAAAAAATATATGTTGTAAAGTGGTTTCAAAGATATTGATATTGCAATACTACCACTAGGACATGCAATGTTGAAAAATACATATCGGTTTGATAAGAGGGACATTAGACCAAAGTCTATTGACAAAAGAGAAAATCTATTGTAATCACACATTGATTCCTTCAAGTCTTTTAGTGTATGTGGATAATGATTAGGATGTTATTTCCCTAATTTAGTGTGTGGACTTCTCTATGGAAGTATTGAAGTTTCTGTGCTGATGGAGAAATGATGGAAGAACCTAGGGTTCCTCATAGAGAAAACTAGTGTTGCATCTTAAAAATTGGAGGCACTGCAAGGCCACAAGATATAAGAAGAGAGAGTTGAGGATTATGTGGTTATGTATGAGTGTATCTTACATGGATGAACTCAAGATTTTCTTCATCATGTTTTCTACTTGAACTAGTTGGTGTGTACCATAATTTAGTCATGAACTCTTACATAGAGGCAAAGGCCGTGTCATACATACCACAAACGTCTCAACAGTGTTTGAATATGGAGACATGGCTAAATTCAAGAAGTCTAGTAAACTTTGATCTCAAATATGGAGCCTATTGTAGCAAAAAAATGTGCTTTGTAACACTACAAGTAATAATCAAGGTGGATTATAGAGGGTTCAACATTGTGTGCTGTAAATACAAGTAAATCTCACATAGTTCAACTTAGTTTGGCCTCTATAGGCTTTTAAAGAGCCTTACATGTCATTTTACCATATGGACAATGATCGCACATTTTGAACTTTATAGGTGACAATAACTTGACTGCAATACAATATATACTACCTTCTTAAAATTCATTATGATGTGTGCACACAAAAAAGGTTCCCACAATCAAGGCCCCATCTCCACAAACAAGTATGTACACATCAAGAATCACCAAATTGCAGACCAATCTATACACACAATAAAGGCTTTACCACCCAGATACCACACCCAATACAAGGTTGCAAGCTTCAAAAATGGAAATTATCCACTTTAGATGGCCTCTGGAGAAGATCAACAGCTTGTCTTGAACTCTTTGACATCTCTCAAGAAAAAATTCAGTGTAACCTTGTGAAATCTGGAATTTTTGCAGCAGTTTAGTAATAGCTGTCAGAAACTTACCTTTCTTATATATACCTTTCCACTGTCTAATACCTACTCTGAAGCACTTGTGAGCTCTTCTACTTAATTTCTCTCCTTTTGGTCAACCATGCCATCCAAACCATATGGAGTCTATGCTTTATGGTTGTGGGGTAGGCCTAGAGACAGTTGAATCTGTATTCCCAGTGCTTGGAATTCCAAGATAAACCCCACTTAAGGTTGAGTTTCCTCACAAGACTGGTTCCATAGTCCTTTTTGAATAAAGTAAATCTCCTTGTAAATTTGGGATTAAAAATGCCTCATACGGGGCCTCATAGAGAGAAAACACATTTTGCAATTTTTCTCAACCATGTGGTGATGGAAGTCTCATGAATTCCATTATGGAGGAGAAAAACATAAATGTCGTATCGGAGGGGATTTTGTGGATGGCTCTATGGTATTTTTGGAATCTTAAGCACGGCAAACCCCGGGTTAGAAATTTTCAAAATTAAATTCAAACAAAAGCTGACCCCGCTAGTCCTTCCGGAAGATTCAACGTAAATTAAATTATTAAGAAAAATTGAATGGTTGTAGTAATCATTTTGTTAAGTATGGAGCTTGATTTACCCCTTGTAATTTTCTGTGTTAAAAACGCACATTTGTAAGGCCCCCATTATGAGGAGAATCCATCGTGCGTGAAGGAAATAAACTCGCCGAAAAATAAAATCACTCGTCGAAAACCAAAATTTTCACGTCCAAGCTTCGCCGGAATATTATGGCCGGTCGATTGGTCCGTTGGCCGGTGGCCGGTAGTCAATGGCCGGTGGCCGGTGGTCGGAAGTCAATGGCCGGTGGTCGGTGGCCGAATTCACTGAAGCGGACTTGTCTTCTCAAGGGCGGCCACACATGGGCGGATTGGAGGGTCCGATTTGGACTGATCTACACAAGGGCGGCTATACATGGCTGCCTCTCATGAGAGAGGACAACCCTTTTGGCCTATAAAAGGAGGCCATTTCTACACACATTTCATAGTGTGAGGTTGATGTCACAACGTGGGTGTGAGGTGGTGAGAGTGAAGCAAGGCGGGAGCTCTATTAAGGGTATAATCCCTTTGTAAACTACTTCTTGTTTTGAAGTACTAAAGCCATTGAGTGGCTGCTTTCTCGTGGACGTAGCCCACATCGGGTGAACCACGTATATCGTGTGTACTCTCTCTCTCTCTCTCTCTCTCTCTCTACTCTATAATCTCTTGTGTGTAAATCTATCTCTCTCTACTCTATAATCTCTTGTGTGTAAATCTATCTCTCTCGATTAAGTAATCTACTCAAATATCTATTTAGCTACGTCATATTTCCTAACACATTTAATCATAGACTTTACTAAAGGCCTCCCATATATTTTATACATATTTCACAGATATTTACCAATTAAGCAAAAAAAAGGTCAAAATTTAGCAGATTTGATTTTTAAAGCTGGTAGGTGATGGGAGGGGTCATCACTGACCTGCCAGGGACATGAATAGCAGCAAGGGGTGCTAGGTGAGCCGTGGGGCTGCCTTGGGATGCAAGCTACTGCCTTTTCCAGTCTATGAGTGCCCAAAAACCTATAAATAGGACCCCTTGCATCACAATTTCACTCAAAATCGAAGTCTTGGCCAGTTCTCTCTCACATCACTAGAGAGCAAGAACTCTAGCTGATTATCAATGGATAGAAAAGTCATGGCACTAAAAAGGACACGAGCCAATCCTCCATCTTATGATGAGAGTAGTGTTCCTAAAAGAGCTAGAGGATCGCATGACGATGAGGCCGGGCCTAGTAATAGGCCTATGAACCAGAGCATTCAGGCCCCGACACTACAATAAATGCCTGATCAGTCCCAGGTAGGTCTTCATTATAATTTAAATTTTGATTAGTTCAAGTTTTTCTTTAAGTATTAACATTGTATACGTAGAAGATGGAGTAAGAAAATTAGGAAGAATAAAACTGGCTCAAAAAAGAAGACATCTTCCAAGAAATGAACGTGCATTCGTTTATAAAGTAGGAAAGAATGGTTTGGGCTAAGGTTGGTTGAATTAGGAAAGATATGATTAATCATCCTTAAGATAGATTTTGTCTCAAGACACCTTGGAGTCCTTGGTATATTTTGATGAATAATGATGGCTTTTCAGCCACGTATAAGTAAATTACCCCCATGAACGATAAGTTTCTACTCTGTGTCATGTCTTGATGTATACCGTTTCTATCCTAGGGGAGCCACCCGGTTGTATGGTCAATTGGTTTGGTGTATGGGCACCTTGAACCTTTGGTGGGGGTTTACCCACCCCCGGATTGTGAACAAGGAATGGGTGCCGTTTTTCACCCTTAGGTGGTCTTGAGACAAAAACAGTACTAGTCATGGTTATCATGGTCAATGTTTCGATTGACAGTACCCTACCTTAAGTTTAAAGATGTTTGTTTGCTAGAAATATTCTTTTCAATACTATCTGTAATACTTGATCGAAGGAATCACTGTGACAAAAAATTAAAAGATCCATTATTTTAAATGTTAAAACAATGTAATAGTAACTAGAAAGCAAAGAAATCATGTGTGAGTGCGGGGTGGTAAGTGGGGATTGACTAAGGTTGTCAATCATGGACATGTGGACCTGATTAGTTAGGTAACTATCCATCCTTGCACACTAAGAATGTTTAGAAAACTTCTCCACTTGGAAGAGGAGTCCACATCAATTGTACCCTCATATATGTTAGGGGGGGGAAAGCGTTGGCTAAGGATACCTTAGCCCAATTTGTGGAAGTTATAGGGTTAAAAGACTTTTTGGATTTTTAAGATGTTGTCCCGTTCCCGCTGTGAGACAGGACTAGGTCTTTGTCAAGGGCTATAGACCCAAGTCATTGTCAATGGTAAAGGTCTATTCCTCGATTTTTCTTGTTTAGAGACTCTGATTTTTATTAGTCCTAGAGACCTGTCAAAGATCCCATCCCGATTTTTGGTGTCGACGGGTTGGGGATCTCACAAGTGGTATCAAAGCCTGTGTTAATTACAGTCTTGGACCTAGGGAAGAATTTAAGGTTTTAGGTTGAAGTAAGCGATCTTTGACAAATTCAATTTCACACGTATTTAATTGAAAAGAGGGAGAGAAAGAAACATAGAGAATTATCCCCATCTTGGAAGGAAGATTTCCATCAGGCCTACTATAAATTCATGGATTTCATCATTAGGTTTATGAGGGCTTGCCTATATATCCTAACACTATTCAATGCAAAAAAGCGTGATGAAATGGCTAGTCAAGAGATTTTGTACTTCCACTTGGAGGATCAGCTGGTCAAAATCTGGTGGAATTTTCTTCGTTGATGCGGGAGAGTTAGAAGGTTTAGAACTAAATATGAAGAGACTCAAATGGGCTGAAGATCTTCAAGTGATTGAAGTATATTTTTCATTGGGACAGAGAATCCAGAGGAAACCTTTGTAGTGGATTGTACCCAAGTATCACAGAATCAGTGGGTGTTTCATCAAGTGTCTAAAGTAATCAAACCAGGTAGAATTAGACCCATAGGTGTAGGCCCTAGTTTTAGTGGACCAAAAGATGTTGTATATTTTGATCCTATATTTGATCCACCCAAAGTCCACAAGATTATAGTATAGGATTGTTGTCACCCTTGTACATAGTAGGATCTTCATAAATTGTATTAACTCTTGTACATACTATGGTTCTCATGGGTATATATGCTAGAAGCAGTTTTGTTTATGGTTTGGCAATTGTCTTCATCCTGTGTGCAAAAGTTTTGAGTATGAGATAAGTTAAAAGCATAAGTAAGAGAGATTTCATCTGGTACTAAATTCCACTAATTCAATCTCAGGGAAATACTCACGTAAATAGCATTTACACTGTTACTCAAGAGAAAAAATTACTACTAAAGCAAGTTTAACTCCCTTCCTTCAAGGGAGAGGGACCCAATTTAGAGCGAGATTCCAAAGCGTAGATAGATGCTATGGAAAACTTTTTTAAAGCTGCAAGAGCTGCTAAGGAAAACCAAACAATGTTGGGTATGTTCTATCTCAGCGGAGATGGCAAACTTTGGTGGAAGCAACACCGCAGATGTAAGGTCCCCAACCCGCCGATACCGAGATCGGGATGGGATCCTTGACAGATCTCTAGGCCTTGTAAAAATCGGAATCTCTAAACAAGAAAAATCCAAGGAATAGACCTTTACCATTGACAATGGCTTGGGTCTATAGCCTTAGAAGCAGACCTAGTCCTGTCTCGCAGCGAAAACGGGACAATGTATTCAAACAACCTACAAAAAAATTTCTTATTTAGGCCCTATAACTTCATCATTCAGATTATGGTTTGTTGGGGTATAGGCGTCTGTGCCTTGCCCGGCCGCCCAGAGTCTGGGCGCCCATTGACTTGTATACCTTATACATAGCATAAGTGTATAGGGGGACTGCTCACTCTTTTGAGTCTCCCCACCCATATCTGCATTGTGTGTCTCCTTCTCTCTCTCTCTCACTCTCCGATCCCCTTCATGGTTTCCTTAGCCAACGCTTTTTTCCCCCTAACATATGTGAGGGCACAGCCGTTGGTGGATTCCTCTTCCAAGTGAGAAGTTTCTAAAACGTTTTACTGCACGGGAATGGATAGTTACCTGACTAATCAGGTCCACCCGTCCATGATTGACAACCTTAGTCAATCCCCACTTACCACCCCGCACTCACACATGATTCATTTATCTTATTATCACATTGTTTTAACATTTAAAATAATGGTTTCTTTTTAACATTCCATCATAGTAATTCCTTGAAGACAACATTGAAAGCATTCTTTTAGAAAATAGACATCTTTAAACTTAAGACAGGGTACTATCAATCAAAACATTGTCCATAATAACCATGACTAGTACCCTTCTTGTCTCAAGACCACCTAAGGGTGAAAAACGGCACCCATTCCTTATTGAAATCCGGAGTGGATAAACCCCCACCCAAGGTTCCGGGTGCCCATACACCAAACCAATTACCCATACAAGTGGGCGGCTCCCCTAGGATAAAAAAACGGTATCCTAACTTATGTAGAAACATCAAGACATGACACGGAGTAGAAACTCATCGTTCATGGGGGTAACCGACTTAACCGTGGCTAGAAAGCCAATCATTATCATCAATTTATAACAAGGAGTCGGAGGTGTCTTGAGACAAGCTGTCTTAAGGATGATCAAACATATCTTTCCTAATTCAACCAATTTTAACCCAAACAATTCTTTCCTATATTATAAACAAATGCACGTTGGAAGTTACCTTTTGTTTTCAGCCAGTTTATCCTTCTTACGTATGCAATGCTAACTTATAAAATAACTTAAACTAATTAAAGACTTAATTGAACAATGGGACACCCACCTGGGATTGATTGGCCATCTGTTGTTGCGCTGGTGCCCGAAGACTCTCCTCCGTAGGCCTACTACTAGACCCGGCTTCGTCGTCGTGCGACGTTCTAGTTCATTTTGGAGCTACGTCCTCATCATCAGATGTAGGATTTGCTCGAGTCCTTTTTTTTTGTATCATAACTTCTTATCCTTATAAAAGGATGTCTAATCACTAGGTAAATACTTCAAAATCTAGACTTAACCTTTGTATTCAACCGTAACCCGTCCAAGGTTAAATTTATATTTTTAATTGGTAGATTCTTGACCTAGTAATTTTTTATTTGTCTATATAGGTATGATAACTTTTTCCACCGCTTCTCTAAGGGTTTTCTAAGCTCTCCTATCTTTCTTATAATTTTCTATATCTTGTTCCTAATTTTTCCATCGAATTTTAAGCTAATAATCTACTTATTTCAGGCTTAATATTTATTGTATTTAATTTCTCTTAAAAGATTTCATTTTCTTAACTTGATATCATAGGTTTACTCTTACTATAATTTTCTTAAAAACTTTTGACCACAAAGTCTATTTATTTTAATTAATCATTTGCTAAAAATAGGACTTTTGGTCAATTATAATTTTCTAACTTCACTAATTAACTATGGTATAATTACCACAAGTAGATAAGGTAATTTTTGACCTCTCGTAATTATCTTATTATTTTCTAACTTAATTATATAATTTTCATCTTCAATTTTCAGCTAAAAATAGTATAATTTGACTTAGATAAATATCTATACTACTTTTCTAACCTTGGCATAATTATCACGGCCTCTTTACCCTATAATATAGCTCTGATAAATAGCATGTAATCATATAGCATGATATACTAATCAGAATGAAAATCCACCTGTGTGACTGGTCAGCCCATGTGCAGACTTTCCTCCGTAGGCCTATGACTAGGCCAAGCCTCATGGTCATGAGTTGCTTTATTTCTTTTGTTGATAGTATTCTCTTCATCGGAAAGAGGATTTCATCTGGTTCTTTTTGGAGCCATATTGGTAGCCTTTATAAAAGGACTTAATCGATTAGAGAATTAAATGAATAATCTCTTTTCTTCCTTTGTATCCAAAAATAAGGATTTTTGGAATAAATAGATATCCTTGTTAATTATTGGATGAGATATTTCTCCTGTAACATCCTTCTACTATTATTATTCTCCCATAATTATTGTATAATTATTGGAGCTATTTTATTGGATTTTTTTTTAGTTTATATTCAAAAAATATCATATTTTGACCTTAGTAAATTATGAGCTACCTACCTACTAGTGGTTTATTTACCCTAGATGGAATTTGATAGGTTATATCTCTAAGAATTTTCTGACTAACTCATAAAATTGATTTATAATTGTTTCCTTCTATATTTATGGTCTAATTTAGGCAATATTAGCCGCCGGTAATTTGTTATACTAATTATTTGGGCTAAGGTAATTTTTCCAACCTTCAAAAGTGATTTTGACCTTTGGTAATTATTGGGTAGTTATATAAATTTATTTACTAATTCCTTTCTTCGATTTTTACACAAAATTGGTTACTTTTAGTGAAAATAAGTAGCTGAACTAATTATTTGAGGTTAAGATATTTATCATAGGTTTCTCAAGATGTATTTTACCTCTAATAATTGTCTCAAAGGTTTTTGGATTAATCTATCATTTTTTCCCTTTTATTTTCTCTTTAAAAACAATGTTTTTCTACTGAGATAATTAGTTAAACTAATTATCTGAAATTAATATAACCATCACAAGTTCCTTAAGATGTGTTTTACCTCTAATAATTATCTCAAAGCTTTTTGAATTAGTTTGTCATTCTTCCCCTTTATTTTCTCTTAAAAATAGTGTTTTTTATTGAGACAGTTAGTTAAACTAATTACTGAGATTAAGATAATTATTATGGGTTTCATAAGATGTGTTTTTCCTCTAATGATTATATCAAAGCTTTTTGGATTAGTTTGCTATTTTTTCCCTTGTATTTTTTTCTTAAAAACAGTGTTTCTATGATGAGATAATTAGTTAAACTAATTATTTGAGGTTAAGATAGTTATCATGGGTTTTGTAAGATGATTTTTACCTTTGACAATTATCTCAAAGCTTTTTGGATTAGTTTGCTATTTTCTCCTTTTTATTTTCTCTTAAAAACAGTGTTTCTCTATTGAGATAATTAGTCAAACTAATTATTTGAAGTTAAGATCATTATAACGGGTTTCATAACATGTGTTGTTTCTCTACTAATTACCTCAAATCTTTTTGGATTAGTATGCTATTTTTCCCATTTTTATTTTCCCTTAAAAACAATGTTTCTTTGATAGGATAGTTAGTTAAACTAATTATCTGACATTCACATAATTATCACGGGTTTTATAAGATGTGTTTTTCCTTTGATAGTTACCTCAAAGCTTTTTGAGTTAGTTTGCTATATTCCCCCTTTTATTTTCCTTTAAAACCAATGTAATTTTGTTGAGATAATTAGTTAAACTAATTATTTGAGCTTAAGATAATTATCATGAGTTTATTACAATGGGTTTTACCTCTAATATTCATCTCAAAACTTTTTGGATTAGTTTGCGATTTTTCTCCTTTTATTTTCCCTTAAAAATAGTGTAATTCTACTGAAATAATTAGTTAAACTAATTATTTGAGGCTAAGATAATTATCACAAGTTTATTAAGATGTGGTTGATCTCTGATAATTATCTCAAATCTTTTTGGATTAATTTGATCATTTTTTCCGTTACTTTTCTCTTTAAAAACAGTATAATTCTTCTTAAATTATTACAAAAATTACTCAAAAGATTAAAAGATAAATTTCATAGCATAATGATAGTCTAACACAGCTCTGCTAATTATCTCATCTTAATCTAAATTTAATTAGTATAATTATCATTAATTTAAGGTTAAAACGAGTAATTTCAGCCGTAATATAATATAATAATTAATTAGCTTAGTGTTCCTAAGCTTAATCTCAATAATCAGCGGAGAATTTTGAATGAGGAGAGAATTTTAGAGTATACATAGGTTTAATCTTCAATTAATAAAGAAAAATATAAATAGGTTAACATAATTCTACTAATTTAAAAAGATTAGTGCTAATTACCGTTGATTAATCAACTAGAGCTTTGCTCTCTAGTGATTTTTGCGTAGAGGTCCCTCTAGATGAGAGAGAATTTACCAAGGCTCCGAGTATAATTTTTTTGAAGGAAGGGGGTCTTTTTATAGTTTTTCAGGGCCCCTGGGCTGTTTCTGGCAGGTTTTGGCACCTCAAGTAAGCCCGCAGCTTTCAACTAGCGTCACTTGCTGCTAATTTTGTCCTGGGTAGGTTCCACACAGCTCCACACAGCCCCCTAGCTTCCAAAATTGATTTCTGCTATTTTCTCTGATTTTTAATGATTAAAATTGAAAATATCTGCAATTTCTAGAGCCTTAAGATAAAAAAGTCTTTAGCAATGATAATTACTGAAACCATTCAGTTTTACTTAACTAATTAAATTCCTAGTGTAACCTTTCAGAGCTCGTAACTTTTCCAAATTTTATCAGAATTTGATTCTGAAAAATTCTAACCATAGTAAAGCTCTAGTTATGGTTCCAAAAATACCAATATAAGCCATAGTTGGATCATTCTACAGTGTTTTCTTAATAGCCAAGTTAATTTGAACATTCTTTGTACAATTTCTAAGGTTTCAGAATCTGGAAACCTTACAATCACCACAACTTAAGGACTTGAGATGTCCTCATCTCAACCGAATTTGGGGAAATCATTGAGAAGTGATACTTCGTCCTCCCATGTGGCGTCTTCAATGGGGTAGTCCTTCCATTTTACTAAATGTTCCCTGATTACTCTGTTTTGTAGACTTCTTTCCCTAGTATTGAGAATACAATCTGGTTGGAGTTCAAGAATTCCTTGCTTCTGCATCACAATCTGTTCATCGTGTAGAGTTTGATTGGGATTTGGGATGTAGGGTTTTAGAAGACTGATATGGAATACATTATGGACCTTGAGTTTTTCAGGTAGTTTTAATTTGTAAGCTTGATCACTGATTACTTTAATCACTTCATAAGGTCCACAATATCTGGGGCTTAGTTTTTTGTATTTTCCCAAGGATAAATTACTTGTCTTTGGCCGTACCCTAAGGAATACCTTATCCCCTTTTTTGAAAAATAGATTGAACAATTTTTTATCAGCATAATGTTTTTGGTGGTCCTTAGCTGCCTAAATGTCCTGTCGTATGGCTTTGGTTTGGGCATCCATCTCCTCCAACATTTGTTTTGAAGCTTCTACTCTTGTAGTAGGGTCAGAAAATTTTAGGGGTGATATACATTCATGCCCATAAAGAGCATTAAATGGTCACATCCCAATGCTTTTATGGAATGAGGAATTATAGGAGAATTCCACCAGAGGAAGAAATTGTATCCATTTTCGGGGTTCTCTACTACAGTAGGCTCTAAGGATGTCTTCAATAACTTGATTCACTCTTTCCGTCTGCCGTCCGTCTGAGGGTGATAGGATGTACTGAAACATAGCTGGGTACCTAAGGATTCAAATAAAGCTTTCCAAAATTTTGAAGTAAATATTGCATCTCTTTCACTGACTATTCTCTTAGGAAGTCCGTGCAATCTAAAGATCTCTTTGATAAATAAACGGCTTATGTTTGATGCAGTGTAAGTTGTTTTCACAGGCATCAAATGAGATACTTTAGTCAGTATGTCCACTACCACCATAATGGAGTCGTAACCCCTTCAACGGTAGGAAGGCCTGTTACAAAGTCCATGCTAATGAGTTCCCACTTTATTTGAGGAATGTCCAAAGGTTGAAGTTTTTCTGGAATCATTACTCGTTCAGCCTTAATCCTTTGAGAGGAAAGACATTGTTTGATTTAGCGAAGTATATCCCCTTTCATTCCTGGCTAAAAATAGCTTTTCCTTATGGCATTAAGGGTCTTTGCATAGCCAGGATGGCCGGCAACTGGAGTGTTGTGTCCTTAATAAAGGATTAACTCCTTTAATGTTGGATTCTTAGGAATGTAAAGCCGATACTTATAATAGAGAATCCCATCCTCAAGTGAATAATCCTTGATTCTGTCTTTTTCTTTCTCTTTTAATTCCTGTTGATTGATAACCTATAGGAGTTTTTGATAATCCTTATCTTCCAGGGAGGTTTCCTTAACCTTGTTTAGGATTGGATTGTCGACTGTGGAAATGGCCCCAAGAGAAACCTTACGGCTAAGGGTATCAGCAACCACATTCTCTTTTCTTGGTTTATATTTTATTCAAAATCATATTCGTATAAGAGTTCTATCCATCTTCTCTGCCTCATGTTGAGTGTTGCTTGTGAAAAATTCCATTTTAGACTCTGATGATCAGTGATTAAACTTTTCTCCTAGAAGATAGTGCCTCCAGAATTTAAGAGCATGGATGACGGCTAGGAGTTCCAGATCATGAGTTGGATAATTCAGCTCATGGATTCTTAATTTTCGAGAAGTAAAGGCGACTGATCCGCCTTCTTGGTTTAAGACCCCCATTATAGCAAGACCGTTGGCATCTGTTACTACTTCAAACTCTTGACTGAAGTCAGGAAATTTGAATACAGGGGCTGATGTGAGATTTTGTTTTAGTTTGAGGAAACAACCCTCCTATTCTTTGTCCCATGTAAGTTTGGCTATCTTTTTAAGTAGTTGCATCAAGGGTGTTGTGCTGACTGCATAATCTTTGACGAAGATTCTATACCATCCTGTAATGCCCAAGAATCCTTGAATCTCACTGACTGTCTTGGGTTGTGGCCAATCTATTATGTCCTTAATCTTTGCGGGGTCTATAGAGATTCCTTCACGGTTTATTATAAATCCAAGATAACTAACTTCAGGCGTGAAGAACACACATTTACTCATCTTGGCATACAACTGATGTTGGCGTAGAAGATGAAGTACTTTACATGGCCTTCATGCTCTTTTTCATCTTTGGAATATACCAAGATATCGTCGAAAAATACCAACACAAAATCATCCAGATATTCTCTGAATATATCTTGCATGAGACGGTTAAAAGTAACCGGAGCATTTGTAATACCAAAAGGCATCACGATGAACTCATAATTGCCCATACCGGGTGTTGAATGCAGTGTTGTAAATATCTGCCTCCTTAATCCGGATTTGATGGTAACCTGATCTGAGATCAATTTTTGTGAATACCTTGGCTCCATGTAATCTGTCAAGTAATGCATCGTTGCGAGGAATAGGATACTTATTCTTTATTGATACCTGGTTAAGTCCCCTATAATCAATGCAGAGACGTAAAGATCCATCCTTCTTCTTTTGGAATAGAAAAGGTGCTCCCCAGGTGAAATGCTTGGTCTTATGAATCCTTGTTCAATAAGCGGACGAAGCTGTTCTTTTAATTCAATAGCTTCAGGGAGGGACATTTTGTAGGGTCTTTTTGAAATTGGTTCACTACTTGGAAAGGTTTGCATTTCGTGGTCTATGTCCCTTGGAGGAGGTAAATTTGAGAGATCTTCCGAAAATATATCTGAAAATTCCTTAAGCCATTCTGGAGTTGTGTTGTCCCTTGAATCATCAGTCTTATTAAGTTTTACTACAAAGATCTGTTGCGCCTTGCGTAACCCCTGCAGAAGTCGACTAGCCTTAACTAAATGAGCCTTAGGCTTCCCATTTAATCCTTTTACTAACGTTTCTTCACCTAAGTGATTTTTGAAGGATAGGTTCCCTTGAGCACAATGAATATGGGCTTCACTTTTGATTAACCAATCCATTCCTAGAATACATTCCTACTGGTAGAGTTCAAAAGTATGATGAAGTAAGGGTTCCTCCCAGTTCAAACTCAACTTCCCCATCTGTAAATTGAGATAGAACCTCTTTCTCATTTGCTAGTTCTACCACTAATTTCTTGTTGGGATATTGGTTCAATTTAAGTTTCCTTAAACATTTATGGGAGAGAAAACAGTGTGTGCTGCCACAATCTATAAGTAGTTCAAATTTTTCACCTTCTCTGTTTGCAGTGGTTTGGATGACAGCATATTGTTGCCGAGCTCCAGGGTTATCAATGGCAGCAAAAAGAGTATCTCTTTCGTCTTCTTCATCCATCAAGGTTGGCTCTCCTACTACAACATAAGCTATGGCTCATCTACCTCTTCCTCTGCCCCATCCTCTATTTCCTCCACCTCTTTGTTCTTTATTTCCTTGGCCTGTCTGAGTCTGAGGAGTGGTTCCGGCTACAAATCGGGGATTTTTCCCCTCGGAGCATTGGCTCCTGTAGTGCCCCATTTGATTGCATCCATAACATCTGATATTTGGAAAAGTCTGCTCTATAGTGGCTACAGCTGTCATTGCCCTTTGTTGACTTCCTTGATTGAAATTTCCCCTTGCTCTTGCTCTAAAGTTATTGTAGCTATAATAGTTCCTTGTAGGGGGGTTTCCTTCAGCCGCAAGCGGTTTAGCTTTGAGAAGAGCATCTTGAATAGATGTGGGTCTTATAGCTTCTAAAGGGGTACTTAAAGGTTTGTTTAGACCCTGGTAGAAACGAGCAATCTATTGTTCCATTGTCATTGGTGGTGCATAACATCGTAAAGACACATATTTGTTGGAGTATTCTTCCAAAGTAAGCTCTAACTGTCGGAGGACGAAAAATTCATTCATTTTGATAGACAACCTTAGTCAATCCTCACTTACCACCCCGCACTCACATGTTGCTTTGTTATTTAATTACTACCACATTCTTGTCACAATTAAAACAATGATTTCTTTTAACTTTCATAACTGAATTTCATTAAGACAGCCCTTGAAAACAGTATTGAAAACTGAATTTCTTCCATGATTGACAACCTTAGTCAATCCTCACTTACCACCCCGCACTCACATGTTGATTTGTTATTTAATTACTACCACATTCTTGTCACAATTAAAACAATGATTTCTTTTAACTTTCATACCTGAATTTCATTAAAACGGCCCTTGAAAACAGTATTGAAAACATTCTTTTAGCAAACAAACATCTTATACATCCCTTGATTGCCAAGCCAAATCCAAAGACATATCCCACTGAGAAAAGACACTGTAAATATCACTTTTTTCTTTCCATTATTTTGAGCAAACTCATAGTGGTGATCGTAGGGCCCAATCGAGAACTCTGCTACTTCTTGATTGTATTGAAAAGAAAGTATAGGCAATTGGGCAATGTATTGGGATATTATAGCTACACCATCCTTACTATCCTTGTCCAAATTGGCCAAGATTTTGACCCAATCATTAAAAGAAAGCATGTGTAAACTAGAAGACTTTTGTCTGAAGCTAATGCCGATTCATAAATAAGTTGTGATGCTTCCAAGCTACTTATACATCTTAGGACAAGGGAAGTTTCCACAGAAACACATTCAGAAAAAACTTGAGGCCTTGGGACAGTGAAAGGGACTATAACAAAAAGTTCTGATGAGTTAGAAAGAGGTTACTTGGCGTAATAAATTACAATGCTTTTGGCTTTTTGGGCAAGAAAGGGCCTAGATCTAGGGGCAAGGGCTTTTTTTGGGGGATGATCCTTTTAGTAAATTCTAATTTGCTCTAAAATTCTTACATCTTTCTCCGGGTCCTAGATGATCCTCATTCCATCAGTCATTTTATATTGAGTGTGATCCATAAAGATTATATAAAATCAAGGTTTGTAGCTGTGGATAACCTTGCAACCTTAACACCAATAAAGTCAAGAGATTATGATAGCCCTGAGTAGGATTCTAGAACTATAGTCCACGAGGGGCCACCTAACACCAGCCAACCTAAATAGGAATTATAGACAATGGGTCCAACTTAGCCCTATAATCCACACAAATCTCTAAATCTAGCACCCTGGCTCCCCTAGAAAACAAGGAGATCCTTGTGTATAGGACGTGTGTGTAGCTCTTTTACTATAATATATAAACACAAATAAACATAAACATTCAAAAGACAGCTAGATTTAGACAAGCGACCAAGGGAAGCACAAAAACAACTTAGAATTATTTTTGTACAAATCTATAAGAATGAGGTCTCATTCTAGTGTTTTAATACAAAGGTAGAACTATCAAAATATATCCACAAAGTGGCACGAGTCTTGGTAGATCAGGGATGGTCAATAGCTTAAGCCAAAAAAAATTCCAAGAAAGGATAGAGTCCTCACCTGCATCCATTCAAACAAGACAACAACATTGTTATCCTTGAATGCATTTTATAGGTGTCAATGGACTATAGCACTTGTTATCCATGTCCTATTACAACCTTTCTAACTTAAAACCATCATCCTTTTACTCCAAAAGATCATCACTCCTTTAGGATACAAGTGAATATTTGTGATTGTTATATATACAAAGTTATTGTATAACCCAATGTATTAAGACTTGTCTATTTATATAAATATCATTTGATCAAAAGGGCACCACCCCTTCCAATCCAGGTGTCTTATTTCCAATTTCAGACCCAAATCATTTTGTACCATTATACTAGACCTTCTATACGGTATTTCCCACTTTTAGGTCTACAAACTAAATTTTACTATGCATTTATTAGAATGCAAGATGATTAGTCTAAGAAATTCTCAAGACCAAGAAAATGTAAGTGGTATCATTCCTTCCTCTCACATTTATGTACATCAAAATACCAAAAATCTTTATGAACGAGAAACATATGGGTGCGGTCCCATTGCTACGCTTCTATGACACACCAACATATATGTAGTAACAAAATGTACCACGTCAGAGAACATGCCGAACCAGGAAGCTATGTATTATTTGGGAAAAAAGCCCCCCCTTTTTTAACCATGCAGTAAGCATCAAATTAGCAAGCTAATTTTATAAAGTAGAACCCTTATAATATGGTCAAATCAGTGACTTTATACACATTATGGAAACCACCTTACAGAGAGCAATCGATTGTAATGACATCCATTTAGGCTGGTAATCTTCCCATATAGTGATACCAAAACCTCCAACCCAAACGAACCATTATGTGTTGTCAAAATTTGCACAAACCCAAAAAGGAGAGGAGTACACTGCTATACTTGCAAAAGAAAAGGGGAAATCAAGTTTCACTCTAACCCTCAATATTTCAAAAAACTCGAATTAGGAAGAAAGTTATTTGTGAACTAAGAAAAGAAAAAACCATCTAAAGCTCTAGTATTAAATAGTTCCAACCATCACCCATCAAAACAACATCAGTCTTTCATGCAATTGGCAACGTCACATAAACAACAGTGCATCACGACATAAAAGCAACCAACCATAAAATAATGATATAGATTTTTTAACAACCAAAATCAGTTCTGACATGGTACAAACCTAAGAAGCCCCTTTGTGTTGCACTAAATCCTTATCCACACAAGGAGAAGCTAATCGAAAACCCCTCAACAAACTCTCTTGCAAATACACACACAAAATTCTCAAGACAAGGCTAAGTGAGGGGCATATAGAAACCATCACCTTATATTTATAGTGAAAAAATACCATCAATGTTGCATTGTCACATACAAGGTGAATCATTCCCGGATCTACTTATCGAGTCTCAAGGCACATAAGTGGTAGCCGCCATGTTGATTATCATAGAGAATAAAATGGGGGAGTGGTGGAACTAGTTACGCAGAGGACATTTAGGTAAATCAAATAGAGTGCAACTCAATTAATGGGCAAAGAGGGAGGCAATGAGGCTTGAACAATTCATGCCCACCCTCTAATTAAGTATCACAATAATCGAGATGAGGCAGGCACCCTTATGGGGGGAATTACTCCTTTATTTTTACAAGAAGGGGTCACATTCCACATGTAGTGCCCTATCCCACATATGTTTATTAGCAGACAGGGGTTTTACTTGCACCCACACAAGGAGAGAAAGTAAAAGACAACCATCTACTGCCAGAAACTAGACATTAGGGGATAAAAATAATTTTATGGTGGAGTGTTAATAATTGAGGACAAGAGTCTAAAAAGGGAGATCTAGGTGTAAAGAAACCATAAGCAAGATTAGGGGTTGTTTATTTAGGGTAACAGAGGGCAAGGTTTTGCTAATGAAGACCTGTAGCAATACATGTGTGTGTGTGTGTGTGTGTGTGTGTGTGTGTGTGTGTGTGTGTGTGTGTGTGTGTGTGTGTGTGTGTGTGTGTGTGTACCTGCCTTATCCCAGGTGAAATACACAATGGGTCGACAATAGGCCCATTGTGTATGGGCCTATTGCGTGATTAAAGAAATGATGCTAGTGCAATTAAATTTCAAGCGAGGTCAATTATTACGTGAAATAGCCTTAATGATAGTAGTAACTAGGTCATTCCTTTTGAATCCAATAAGATAGAATTTGTGAATAAGATGCTTGATGTCTTCCCAGGCCATGAAGCAGTTAGATGAAGAATAAACGATCATGTAAAGTAGACTAGTACATGTGTTTAGAGCTGCTCCTTGTGGTCGGTTACTCCTTTTTTTGAAAAATTCAATGGGAGAGATATTAAGTAGGTCTCTTTTCCAGATGAATCGGTAATCATAGTTACCATTACAAGGATTTTGTAACAAAATTGAGAAATGAAGGAATTGTATAGAGGTGGAAAAGAACCCGGCTGTCATATTAAACCCACTACTGTAAGAAGGCTCAATCTTAAGGTAGTTAGGGTAAATCCGACTAATCTTGTCAAGGAAAGCTCTATTGTTGAGGCTCAACATATCTTCTATGTATCTAGGTATGTTTAAATAGAGATAGATTATGATTGGCTCTTTTATTCCTCATGGTCTCAAGAAACCATTTATATTAATAGAAGGCTAAGTATAAATTGCACATAAGGGGTGAACAGGAGAAGACCATAGGAATACAAAGGCATTGGTTATAGCATAGGCCATCAAAGTGGACTCCAGAAGCCAAGTTATGCTTCTAAAAATCTTTTTCTCATTGAAGTGAGAGGTGTGATTTTAAATCGATCTAGGTTTATTCATTACAAGAGAGATTTAGGAAAAACTTTTATTAGAGCGTGGTTAAATGCAAATTTAATCCTTTTTATCCGAACATTGTTCAACCCTGTATCCCCATTAAGGGTATATTCTTGTAACATTGAGTGATGTCAGCAGAATAGAGGTAAAATATCTGATCAAGGAGGTCAAGAGTGATCTTAGTGAAGTTCTTAACAAGGCAAAAGGGGTTATAGTGTATTTTAAGAAAATTTGAAGAGATTTTTTGTTTAATTGCACAAATGGAATCAAACTTAGGCAGTACAAGGTCCAAGCATGAAGTAACAGCTTTCATCATGTTGGTTGGTAAATATCCCATTTGAGACATCATGTATCCAATGGAACTTGTGTTTGCGATGCTTATAGGTGAGAAATAATACAGGATGTTTGATCAACTCTGGAGAGTATTTAAGATTAATAAGGTGTTTAGTAATACCATTGGTGACCTCACTAGGAGATAAGTTAAACAAAGTAAATTTCCCTCCAAAAAGGCGCGAGCGAGCAACCTTCCAAGCCAACTTTTTACAAATAAGAATGGGGCCATTGGTAGATTTATCCAATCCAACAACAAACCAATTTTGTGCAATATATAATTTGAAATTTCAAACCAAGATCAGTTGTGATCCAAGGGCTAGCAATAGACAACCAATCATGTGGTAAAAGAGTCACTCTTTGTAAAAACAATGCTGAACCAAATTGGTTAAGTCCAATAGAACTATCTTCTCCAATCAACGAGCACTGACAAGGCCAGTTAAGTAGTTGAGTAAAGTTGATAAGGCTAGGTATGGGTTTTTTGTAAAAATAGGAATGTGATTCAGTCCTTTAGCCAATATTTTTAGGATTGTAGTGCATACATGCTTTCCTAAATCACCAAAATCTCTACAAAAAGTGTTAACTTATCACAAGCACAAACAAGGATAGTACTACAATGTAGAAAGTCATTGCTATAGACTAAATTTTTGAACGGATGATGTTATGTCTAGCCAATTAAGACTTTAGCCAATAATTTATGGTTACCAAAAAGTAAATTAAAACACTCACATAATATTGCCTTAGGTGAAAACCAATCCAAAAGTTCATTCTAGAACAGACAATGTATATAGATAAGATCCGATGTAGAGGTCTTCTTGGCTAGACGCATCCTTCCACAAGGGCCAAAACATGCCTACACGGTATAGATAATTACAAGTCAATTAGGTGATGGATGGGAGTGTTTCTATCTCTTCCTCTAGTAAAGCTGTAAGACTTTACTCTATTAAAGCTAGAAGAAGTACTAGGTGTTAGAAAAGATGTGAAAGAGTTATTGGAAAGAGCTAGGTCTTTTCAGTGACGGAGAATCATCTTCTTCAATAAATGGCTTGAGTAATCCAATAATGATTTTAACACCTTTGTAATTGGCATAGGTGGTGAGATATGCGCCAGGCTCTTTAGATTTGAGTTCCTTAAAAATATCAAGCATAAGGCTATGAAAGATGTTAAAAGAAATTTCAGAGATAACAAGTTTTTTGGCTTGCCCACCTAACCAAGAGAAAATACGGGAAAGATGAAAGTCAACAGGTTTCGTCAAGAAGAGATGTTTCTAAGTGATTGTGAGAATATAATAGATTGCATGGTCAAACCACATAATACTAGAATTTCGAGATGCTTTAGGGTCAAGAAACTTGCAAGCACATTTTAGATAAGGGGAAAAAATTTTCCAAATAGATTTTGTGTAGAATTATGGATTGCTTTTGGCAAACTCCATATTGCTTTTAGTACAAATATATAACCCCACGTTAGCTGAACACTTAGAATGGTCAACAAAGTTGAGGCTGAAGAGAGCCTTGATGAGTTCTCCTTTGTCCAAGAACTGCCCTCCTTTCAAAACTTTGAGTCTGCAGTCCTCCACAGTGTAAGTAGGGATGTTGGCCAGATAAGCCCATGTTTCACGAAGGATAGGTGCTAAAAAGGCTTTTCTGGGGAGGACCTAGATCTGATGATCCACTCCAAAAGACTCAACCTCAATAAATATAACAGGTAAGAAAGTAAAAAAATTGGAAACTTTTGGCACTATCTCTAAAAGGCTAGAGTCATAGGCTAGAATCACTCAAGGAGCAAAGGTTGTTCTAAAATTATGTGATGGCTTCCAAAGTAGCACTATCTCTGCAAAAAATGCCACCAGTTTGTGGGATGGCAGGAGTAGAAGGGATACTAATAAAAGTTGGATTAAGACCGCATAACTTCTTTAAGAAGCTGGATAATTCTACCCCTAATGAAGAGAACTATGCCACTTTCTGATTTTATTGCAAAGAAAGTATAGGCAATTGGGCAATGTACTCGGATATCATAGCTACACCATCCTTACTATCCTTGTCCAAAGTTGCCAAGATTTTGACCCAGTCATGAAAAGAAAACATTTGTAAAATAGAAGATTTTTTGTCCAAAGCTAATGCCGATTCATAAAGAAGTTAGAGTCCTCACGTGCATCCATTCAAACAAGACAACAACATTGTTAGCCTTGAATGCGTTTTTATAGGTGTCAATGGACTATGTCATGTGTTATTCATGTCTGATAGGATTACAACGAAGGTGGATGTGTGTTAATGTCATTCATGAATAATTAGCATGGTGGTGTTAATAATGATGAGTTAATCGACAAGTAAACTCAATGTAAGAGAAAATGGAAATACAATGGATTAGATTTTTGAGGTTTGATACATAGGGATTACATATAGCCAAGAGAGGGAGGTTTGAGATAGTCTAGGAATTGATGCAAGAGATCAAGTTGCATGGGAGCATGAACGCTTGTGAGAGAGTCTCCAAAAGAGACGAGTAGAGTCATGGGCTCATTTAATGTAGTCTTTTGACTTTGTTTAATGCAGTCTTCATGTGTCATGGATGAAATTCATGCATGCATGTATGCCTCATGAAAGGAGGTAAGAGGAAAATCCCATGGCTAGGATGATCCCTACGAATGCCCCCTTAAACCTAGTCTTGGAAAGTACTCTAAAATGTGAGTCATCTACGGTCATTGTGATTCATAGATACATCATGGCTAGTTCTCTATGGATTCATTAGCTCATCGTTCACAAGCTGATCACTTGTCTTTTCCTTAGGATCAAAAAACTAGACTCATCATTATAATCAAGATAGTGCTCAATATAATGACATGATCCAGAAATTGTAGATTAGTAAGTTTGTCAGGGTAGTCTTGGTCGTCATCTTCTTCTTGAGTAAGATGATCTTTTCCTTTACCTTTGTCTCTTGGATTATTGTTGAAGTTTCTCTCCCTTGGTATTTGGTCTCTTTCTTGATCCTTTCTAAAGCATCTAAAAGATGGGCGTCTTCTCTTCTTGCAAATACTGCACGGGTTGATCATGTAGCATGGTTGTTTCTTGCACACTTATCACACTTGTTGGATAAAACTATGCTCCTCTAGTGTCCTTATTTGGTTCCTTCTTCTTCTCGTGGTCTTGAAGTGAATTGATAGTATCCTCCAAGCTATGTATCGGATCCTTTTCCATGAGGACTATCATTATTTGCTCAAAGGTACTATCAAGCATAGCTCTAAGAAGTATGGATACTTTATCTTCATCATCAATAGGGCATTGAATATAGATAGGTTGAGTAAAAATGATTTTCACCCTATTGACTAAGAAGGCTACACCTTCTCCAGGCTCCATTGTGAGTGCATAAAGCTGCATTTTAAGTGTAGTTTTAGATCTTTTGGTTTTTTCTCCAAAGTGTCATTCTCTAAGGTTAGCCAAGCCTCTTGACAGGTTTTACACTCATCTATGTAGTGTATGTAGTTGTTGTCAGGACACCGGCAAGGCCGGACTAGACAAGGGCAAGGTCAGGCTCAGCGGTGTGGAACGGGGAGTCCAACTAGGGCAAAGGGCCAGGGGCTTGCCTATTAAAAGGGTGGTTGGGTGGTGAACTCTCGAACCCTAGTTTCCCCTGCTCTTACATTGGTATCAGAGCTCAGAGAGGAGGATCCATGGAGGAGGGGGGAAGGAGATCGATTATGAGGTCCTTGGTCTCTTGTCTACCTCTCTCTCTCTCTCTCGATCAAAGAACAAGGCAACCTCTCTCTTCCTTGTCGGGCTTGGAGCAGCATGGGCATGGCCTCTTGCAAGGCGGTTTTGATAGAGCAGTAAAGCCGTGGGAAGCATGGCTTCCCTTGGAGAGAACGGGGGGATCGATTGCCTGTGGGAGCGGCTGCTCGGGGGGGGGGGGGGGGGGGGGAGGGATTACCGCTTGCGTGAACAGACCCTAGCATGCTCCATAAGCGAAGTGGCGCCGACCACCATCTGCAACATGCTGGGCCTTATCGGGTGCACGATGGCCTGTGGTGCAATTCCCGTCACGGGAGGGCAGCATGGGGAGCACCATAGCAAAGGCAGGGAGCGGTTAACCCTGCACGACAGAGCCGCCATCGTTGTGTTCAAGGTTTCAATAACACATTTTTTTTTAATAAATTTTTTTAGCATCAACCCTAAGAAAGGGTGCATGCCCACCCCGGGCACACACCCCTTTGGATTTCGGCCCCTTGGTTATGCCGAAGTTCGTAATTTCAAGTTCTTGCAATTTTCGTCATTTTATGTATCTAATTGTATTGCAAGACTATGTTCTTATGTTGATATCAGCCATGGTGTCTGGAGAAATTATCTACAGGTCTAGTATGACCAGGGTCAACATATTACATCCAATATTGGTAAGTCATTATTATGATTTGGACTAAAGAGCATGGCTCCGATAGAGATAACCTCTACACAGGTTTTTACGAGGCACAATTATCTAATAATACACCCAACTCAGGCATGGCTTGTGCCTTATACGGCATCGGTAATTGGAAAGGCCGATCATTATTTCAATTCTAAGCAGCAGGCAACTCGAAATGGTGAAGTCGAATCCACTGTTGACCATGTCTATTGAACCAAACATCAGTATCCAGAAAATTATTTCTTGATTTTCTTCCTACGGGTGACTCATTAGATTCTTCCGGAGGCAAGCTTCGTCGGTAAGTATACTTAATAAGGTACGCAGTTGATTTTTGATTATGAAGCATCTACTTGATAGCTACAATATGCGATAGACATGCAGACACTTTAAGCCTGCACATCACAAGCATGGCTTGTGAAAATTACTATAAGCACCAAAAATTTGATTGGTTTAAAGATTATCTCAAGGAGACATGCATGAACTTTTACTGCAACCGTTGAAGGAAATTGTACTGGTTACTTTCCATGGAAATTGCTCGACATGGTCGATTCTTTTTGTCATGATATCTGCCGCCACATCCATTGGCTCTCAGCACAAACATATTTATGTGAAGCAAGGCTTAAATTTACGACTCTTAAATTGAGATTTTTCCCGTTTGGGGTATGCTATGAGCACACGCCTTTAGGGAATTTCTCCATATGCCTGCAGGATATTTCAAGCCAACTTTCTCTCGCGCAACAGAGATGGTTATGATCTACATTTGAGCGAGCTTTTCTTTCGACATATCCAGACAACTGGTTACAACAGGATGACCAGCAAAGTTCTTTGACAATTTTGCATGAAGCAAGGCTTCTCCCTTGTGCCAAGGTACTGCCCGATGACTCGGCATCATGGGCAGTGGCACACGAGTTTGGGGAACTGGAAAAAAGGGAATACAACTCCCTACTAGTTTGAACTGTGCAAGGCACTTATGGTTTTGGTTCTCACGTTTGAGGCCATCACTTTGCATGCAAGGCATGCTAGCCAGGTGGAATGACCTCCACCACTTCATAGATTACGCTTCCACTATCACACTCGTAAATCTGTCAAGGATAGAATCAGTGATGGATTGTTTAACATGATTGTTGGTTGTTATTAACACACAACAACACTAAACGGAAACATAAATCTAGGACTTATTTCATGGGCAAAGTCCCAATGCTAAGTCGTCCTCATACAATCACGACCCCGGCAAGGTAGGTGGATCAGAATGAGTTTTGTGTTTTTCTGTTACCCCTCTTGATGAGAGAGTCATACCAGAAAACTGGGGAACACTTATACGATAAGCTGCAAGTCAAGCATAAGATGCGTAAGAGCACATAGCTTGGGCACACACTCTAAAAACTTAAGGAAAGTTCCTCAGCCCAGCATGCTCTTCTTTTCGTTCTCTATCTCTCTCTCTAAGAAAAAAAATGAAAATCTTCTAAGAAGCTTTTGATACATGTTTTTCTCGTGAGTCAGCTTGAGTCAAGGTGCTAGATCTAACTCACAGCTCGCACGTGGCTAAGATGCTACTCAAATTAGTCTTCATCGGTTTGTCAATCGAACACTA
The DNA here is from genome assembly GCF_014529385.1 of Adiantum capillus-veneris. Lineage (NCBI taxonomy): Eukaryota > Viridiplantae > Streptophyta > Polypodiopsida > Polypodiales > Pteridaceae > Adiantum > Adiantum capillus-veneris. The sequence continues at coordinate 103,132,372 of NC_140949.1, read as the reverse complement.
TTTTGCATGAGGGCTATGAGCCAAACAGGCTAAGAGCTGTTGTCAGGCCAAGGGTAAGACCCAACTATTGGCATTCTTTGGGTGATTGTTTTCAAGATCTACCCAAGATAGTACACATCGACGTTAATGGACAAGCAAGAGTCTTGTCATTACGGATGTTTAGGGTGTCATTTTTGCAATACATGTTTTCAGTGCAACACTCAAGTTGAGTTTTTGATAATCTTTAACTCACAGCAGTTGATCTCTACAAGGGAGTATAGATACATCAATCAGTTGCGACAGCATGGCTGTCCATAAGAGCTTGGCAGTCAGTTTGATCGGCATTGAGGATCACAGTTGATCTCTCCCAGTTATACTTTCAAGGAAAGAATTCCGTAATCTGCCATGCGGTAGCGGACACACTTTTCAAGTTGATTCCAATCATTCTGTACACGGTTGACTATGTTGGTTACCGTTATCTGCTAGTTGAGCAATTTCTATAAAGAGTCTTACCAAGGGGTTTGACTACGTAGATTCTAATCCAAGGGCTTGGATTGCAAAGGCAACACCCAGGGTTCCCAGTGCAATGCTGTTTGTTTTTTCATGTCAGGGACGTGCTCCTCTCCATTTGAATAAGGGTAAGTAAACATTAAGTTCAAATCTCCAGATACGCATCTATCGATTTGGTGTTATTCCATTTTTAGTATGCTTTGCTTGGTTTTTCAAGACGTATAAGTAAACTTGAATGTTACAGAGCCATGCCAAGGGCATGTCGGCACAAAGTATTTTGGGCCAAGTGTCCAATCTATCTTTCTGTCTTATGCTGTTACGAACCTACTTGTAAGGTTCAATTTGGCACATGTTGTCACATGGGATACAACATGGTCTAGGAACTCAAGGAGTTCGGTTTCGCCAGTGTGGAGCAATGAATGAGGGTCCCTCTCACTCTTGCCCCCGCAGAGTGTTTAGAGTTACCTCCACACACAAGTACATCTTGTACTTAAAAGCATGTTCTTTTTTACACATCCTCACATGAGACATATTCCACATGTGGAGAATATGAGTCTCTGGACTGACACTGGCGCCACTATTTCCAATATGTGTCACGACAAAGTCCCTAGGTGCTGGTCAAATCTGTACTCTCGACCATTTTTAGCACGATGTATCAGGAGTAATTTCAGTGGGGCCAAAAATTATCGGATACTTAGAATGACTTGTTCAGCTATAAGTATTGCTAAACAACATTACAGATGGTTGTTTATTCATATAGCAAGGCTCTAAATTTTTAATGAAAAAGTTATATTGTTTGTATCTAGAAGTGATCATTGTTTCACCTTCTATTATGGTTCAAACATTTCAGCAAGGCTTGAAATTTATTACCACTGACAGTACTTAGTTTGTTGGAACTATTTACATTTCTCTTTATTGTGTGCTAAGCACATCACATTTGCCATAAGTATTGGCAAGGATAATAAGGAATATACAGGTTTGGGTCTGTTTTTGCTAAATGCATGCAGACTAGGTGTTATGGGCCCTAGTGTTTAGCAAAGGCTGATTTGGAACGGCATGCATATTCCTCAAGTTGTTGCTTATGAAGCATTTTGCACTCTAAGTGCAATATCTCTATGCGATTACTTTTTAGGTCTACCAATCACCAATAGAGTTCATGGCTCAGTTTGGATGCTTGTAGATTTTTCAAGTTCACCACGAGGTTACGATATTGTTATCCCGTTTACTAGCCATCTGGAATGTGGTACGATATTGTTATCCCATTTACCAGCCATCTGGAAAGTCTGGCTGTAAACCGTAAGAAAATACACGTTAGTACTGTCAGTTATCCAAAGGGATAGGCAGATTACAAAGAGTAATCTTGTGCTGAAGGATATGCAAAGTGCGTACGTTAGCACCAAGGGATCCAATCAGTAAGCATTTATTGCTCTATTGGAGTTTGCTTACCATAAGTTAAAGCATGTTTGCGACTAGGTATAGTCTCTCCATGTAAAAATCAAGTTCTCAACCTTGAACACTAGTGATTGTGGGGTTGTTTACTACTGAAATGGGAAAACAAGTCAAGGACTTAAACTTGGCTGATGAGTATATTCGCAAGTTACTTTCATGGAAAGTGAAAAGAGGTACTCATTAGGGTACATCTTTGTGTGATAACTCCTTTTGAATACTCATGTGTGTTCTAAATGGAGTCTACACACAATGATCAGATAGGAATCGGTAACACAAGCTGGTTACTAATGGACAACAATGTCGTAAACCAAGCTGTTACTCTTGGTTCCATTGAACCTCCTGCAGAACCGTGTTCCGGTCAACCAAACAGCTGGATCCATGAAGGATGCCACTTGAGAAAACATTAGTGTTCTTAAGAAGAAGTCTCCCACTTTTGTTTTTAAGAATGAAAACCCTTCTTAAGGGGGGAGTAATGTCAGGACACCGGCAAGGCCGGACTAGACAAGGGTAGGGCCGGGCTAGGTGGTGTGGAACAGGGAGTCCAACTAGGGCAAAGGGCTAGGGTCTTGCCTATTAAAAGGGTGGTTGGGTGGTGGACTCTCGAACCCTAGTTTCCCCTGCTATTACAGTTGTCCTCGAGAATGCCATATTCTTGTTTGTCTTGCTCTTGATACCTAGTAGAGGTAGATCTAGTTTCTACTCTTTTTTTTTTCTAATGGCTTCACTATTCTCCACAAAATTTTTCTTCATTAAATATCCTTTTACTTTAGCTTACCAAGTATGAAAACCTTGACCGTCAAATTTTGCTAGAGACTCCTTGCCCATTTTGAAAACTTGGATTGTCTTACCAAGGAAAAGTTTATCCTGGTAGTGTCTAACCCGTTACAAGTGTAGAGCGGAAATGATAATAACAAATGTGAAACATGCTCCCCCTTGAGTGGTTCTTGGGGAAATTACAATAGCAAAATCTTGGTTCTGAAAGCTTTGAATGGGAATGTGAAACTAAGATGGCAATTTGATTTACCTCTTTTTATTAAAAGACAACTAAAAGAAATAAAGTTAAAAAGAAAATGATGCCATTGCAGAGAAGACCAAAAGGGGGCCAAGTTGTAGAGAAGGCTTTTGAGGCTTGTGGTGTGCTGAAGATGTTGTGGTGTGTTGAAGATGCAGCTTGTCTTCTCTTCAAAGCTTTCATGTTCTCTCTCTTATGAAATGGTAGTTTTCTTTCCCTTCATTGCAGGTGATGTTTCTCCATCTGAACAAGGTATTATAGGGAGTCGACCAAGAGTAAAGTGTGAATGATTGCAATTCAAAACCATCCAAAATGACAAAAGGGAATCATCTGTAGATAACAGGTGGAAACAAGGTCGTGGCCGTGATGCCTTAAAATGGGCGTGCTGCAGTTGAAGGCGTAAGGCGTGTAGAATCAAGGGATTACAGAGTACGAGATGAGGAGAAAGACCGAGAGCTACCAAGAATGGGTGGTCTGTAGCAGCATGTTAACCCTCACGGCTCACGGACACCCATCACCTACGATGGACGTGTATTATGTATTTGGTAGAGTCAGGCACCGGGCTTGTCGGTCCAATAGGGAAAGGTAGAGTGATCGCCGATGAGAGGCGCACTTTAACTTGGACATTCAAGGGATTAGTTGGTTAAGCATGGGCGCCCAAGTGTGAATGGGGTGAGCTCCTATAAAAGCCAACTAAACCTAATTTTTACTCATTCTCTCATTTGTGCAATTGAAGAGTGCTCTTGCTCCATCTCCATCTTCTTCTTCTTCACCTCCTTGTGTGTGTGTGTGTGAGAGAGAGAGAGAGGGAGAGTGTGTGTGCGATCGAGCATTACGAAGGCACGACGGCGACGAAGCGGTTGAGCGCGGCACGACTGCAGCTTCTTCTTCATCGCGGCGAGGAATCCACCACGAAGGCGAGCGTAGAGCGGTGAGTGACACACCCTTTGTTTTCTTGAGCTTGCTAGTTTAGGCTTGTTGTGTGCTTGGAGCCGTTTGTGGCTCGCACACGGTGTATTGGCAAGTCCCTTGCTTCGACAGTGTGGCAAGGAGCGCACATTTTTGGCGCCGCTGCCGGGGATATGCCCTACACTAAGCTCGGTTAGCACTTTACGCTTCCTTGTGGTGCAATTTCTATCATAGGAAAGGCAGGGAAGGAGTGTGTGGAAGATTTCTGTTTTTTGCGTTTTCTGCAATTGCTGCCAAGTTTCAATTTCTGCTATTGTCTGCGTTTTTTCAATTTCTGCAATTTCTGCATTTTCAAGTTCGGCGTTTTCAATTTCTGCAATTTTCTGCATTTCTGGCAATTTGCTGCAATTTCTGCGTTTTTTCTGCATTTCTCCCAATTTGCTGCAATTTCTGCGTTTTTTCTGCATTTTCTGCAATTTCTGCGTTTTTTTCAATTTCTGCGTTTTTCTGCATCAACAAAAAAAATAAAAAATAAAAAATTTGAAAAAAAAAAAGTTTTTTGAGAAAAAAAAAGTTTTTTGAGAAAAAAAAAAAAGTTTTTTGAGGAAAAAAAAAAAAAGTTTGGAAAAAAAAATTAAAAGGAAAAAAATTCGGAAATAAAAAACGCGAGCGAGTGGGTGGCGATATTTTTCGAAAATAAAAAACGTGACTCTTAAAACGGACGGTTTGGTTTGTAGAAAAGATAGACCGGGATCGTTTTCCCAAGCCCAAGCCCAAGTCCAGGCCCAGGCCTCAGTCCTCAGTCTTATGATATATACTAGATTCACTCTTATATATATACCCTACTCCCTCAAGAGAGAATGAGAGCATGTGGGACAAGTCCTCCACTCTCCTCCTTTCTCTTCCCACTTGCACCCTTAGACTTTCTAGTTTGGGCCTAGTTCCCTACTGGAAATTGACAGTTTTAGGGATTTCGAGGGCATAGAGTGACCAAACGGAGGGCTGTAAAGCACGGCACGACCCTCTGACCGATACGCTCGTTTTGAGCTATCACACGGCCCATTCCACGACACGCTCTAAAAAATCTAGCAAAAAAACAAACAAAAAACACGCTAAAAACTAGTCACAAGGCCTCCTAGAGCAGCTTTTTGACACCTTAGGGTATCAAAAGCACATGCACTTACGCTCTGGGCGGGTGCTAGAACACGAGCATATTGAGAGTGCCTCTGTTCATACGGACACCCATTACCCATCCACGATAAGCTCTAGACCCTCAGCGGGGACACAAGGTAGCACCACCCAAGACCCTAAAATAGCCGCTAGTGATTCCTCCTCCGACTCAGAAATCATGGAAGCATACCCTACCCAAAACACTGAGAGAGAAGGCCATGCACCTCCCGAAGCTCCACAGCCTAGTACTAGTATGTTTAGCCGTTTCATGGAAACATTAGGTAGAGCTACTCGCTCGGAACCTGATGCAAATGAAGCACACGAAGGGGGTGGGGAAGTGGACTCTCCTTTCATATCGCACGTGGACCCCACACCCCCAAAGAGTGTCCATGTGGATATCCTACCAACTTCTTACCAAGAAGGCCCTGTTGAGCTGCCTCCTTCAGAAGTTCCCTCTAAAGTACCGTTGGTGACAAGTAAAACCACGGGGAGCGACATTGCTTCTACCTCACAAGAAACCATTAACACGTCGACTCTAGAAGGATTGTTCATTAATGATCATTGGACATACGACCTCCACACTGAGGTGTTGACGGATCTACACTCTGGCCACGCCTACCATGTAGGATGGATAGAGATTGTACAATCCACCTCTAGTGCCACGAGCATCGAAGATCAACAAAAAATGATCTGTAATGTTATCCATGGCATTATTCAATCAGAAAGGCAAAACCGAGGGGTAAATATACTCTCAACTGGCCCCATGAGATTTCTGGATACGAGCAAGGCTCAACAGCCTACTCTATCACAAATGGAGACTCCTCTAATGAGTCCCATGGACCCATCTTACGTCATTTCACCTGGGGTCTCTATGCAATCTGAGCCTCCGAGCGAAAACTTTAGCTTCCCTAACTTGGCTCAACCCTCTATCAAGGAAAACACAGTGCTCACTCCGGGGATAAGCCTGACAGAGAATGTACCGATGACATCTACGGTTAGCGCAGTGCCACTACCTAGTGTCGTAGTACCTAATATGGGGCCTCGACCATATGTGCCTCTAGTCCCTTATGCACACATGGCCCCCACACCTCCAATTGTACCACTTGCTTATGCTCCTCGAGTGCCGCTCCCTAGCTCTTATCCGAGTGGACCTATGCCCGGTTATGTTCCATATCATGCATCATCTATACATATGCCAAGACCGGTACCCGTTCCTCTCCCACATATGATTCCAAGAGTACCTCCACCGGCCCTACCTCCTCACATAGGTGACTTGGCAGCGTTTGCTCAAACCATAGGTCGATCTATCGTGGAAAATATGCGTCATGCATTTGATAGAGAGCCTAGAAGTAAGGCAGTACAAATTGCCAAACTCACGCAAAAATTCAATGGGGACGAAGATGCTAGGAAACACATTGAAGTGTTTGAACAAGTATGTGATTCCTTAGGGGAACGCAATGAACTACATAAGTGCAATGCCTTAAGCTTGACATTAAGTGGGAAGGCTGGAGATTGGTATAGAACCCTAAGGGTGGACGAGAAAACAATCTACCCTACCCTTCGAAGGTTGTTTCTAAAGGAGTACATACGAGAAGGTGTGCTTTGGGGTGTAGCATCTCAGCTACAGAAGGCCGAACGTAAGGAAGGAGAGTCAGTAAGGGACTTCATTAGTCGTCTAAAGCACTTAAACTCTCACTGCCCTGTAAATGAGCGCTTCAACAATAACCAACTGCTTGATCGATTCATTCGAGGGTTAAGGAATGAAGGAATCTATAATGGACTAGTGATTAGAGGTATCACAACCTGGGAAGATGTCACTGCCAATGCAATCCAACTAGAGGACAACTTGATGATAGCAGGCATGAGGGTGTCTACTGACACGAGATCCACTAGCTCACAAGCCATTGAGTATGAACCCATGACTGCAAAGCCCATTGCCAATGAGCCAAAGGTATTTGAGACATTCTTGACAGACCTCACCAAGGCAATCCAAGAGTCTCTTAAGGATAATCGACCCCCTCAAAATAGTCACATGTATCCAAGAAGGGAGCAACAATGGTGTTCCATTTGCTTAGGTCCACATAGCACTAGTGAGTGCCCTACGTTTAGAGTAAAATTTAATGGAACTTGCAACGCATGTGGTAGGTATGGTCACCAAGCTAAGGATTGTTTAATGATCAAACGTATGATGGCAAATAGACCACCTGTAGCCTGGACGGATGCACCTCGAGCTCCTGTATTGATGCCTACTCCACCTGTTGAGCAACTACCGCAACACATGGTCCCTAGATCTCAAAATGTTGTACAAGCTACACCGTTACCACCTCCTGTGCTAGGACCGCAGCCCCCGCATCCAAGAGTCGCCCCTATGAACCAAGTGGGTTGCGAGCCATCAAATGATTATGCAGATGGTTGTGAGGAGGAAATAGACACTAGTATTGCCTACGGACTTGATACATTGGAAGAGTGTCCTATATACTACATGGAAGATTGTTGGGGACAAGTCAAGCCGGTTTATCAAGCTGCTGCTCTCGCACCCAGAGGTCAAAATATCAACACCCAGGCTAGGAGGCCACCTCTTCAATGCTACGAGTGTGGTGGACCACATCGAGTAGCGGAGTGCCCTATTAGGCTGCAAAAGAATGCTGCACAGATGCAAGTGAATCAAGGGAGCACGTCTGCAATGCCAATACTCACATGTAATCGTTGTGGCATAGATCACTTGATTGCCCAATGCCCCTATAACCCAAATGCGCCTAAAATAACACCCCTGAATTTGGTCGAAATTGCTAGTGTGACATCGCCAATACCACCCGTCGCACCCGCTTATGCGATTACACGGTCCATGCTTCAAGGGCTAGGACATATCCTCGAAGAGAGAGATACCGCGTCAGTTATCCAAGCAAAGAAAAAGAAGACACGAAGGAAGAAGTCTCAGAATACGGAAAATTCAAAGCCAAGTTCCAAAAAAAACATAGGAACAGGAGATGACCCCGTGTATATGAATGACCTCGAGGATGATTCAGATTCAGTCGAGACAATGGAGACTAGAACCAATACCACAAAAGGAAAGACAGACAAAGAAAACCGTAACATGGAACCAAATGAGAACCGAATGAGAGAAAACCATAAAGAGCCTCTGAAAACACCACAAGTGTTTCCAAATCCAATCCAAGACCCCCAAGATAAACCGCAGGGGCAAAAAGGAAAAAATCGTAAAAAGAAGATTGGGACGTATCCAAACCCAGTAGACGAGATTGAGCAGGTGAAACATCTAAGAGGTTTAGTGGAGGAGACTCAAAGGAAACTAGAACCAGAACCCATGCATATCAAAATTCATGACACAGTGTTTCCCACGCAAGTTCATCCACCCCACATGAACCATAGACCGTTAGCCATATCTAGTATCATCCAAGAAGGGAGTGAGGACAGGACATCAGAAAGTGAGCATACACCCTTCTTGTTGGAAAGGATGTTTAACGAAGGAATACCTGATCCCATTGAGGAATATGAGATTCCATCCTCACCAGTTCCTAGTCAAGGACCTACACCCTGCAAAACGCCAATGAATGTTGCCAAACTAGTGGACTTCATGTCTTCTGAGGTCCGAACCACGGTCATAGCAAAGCTGTATGGAGATCCTGAGTTATTCCTTGCACTTCGAGCATTCCTTAACGGAGAGCTACGGACGGGATTACCGCAGTTTGCGCAACCAAATAGGCCTGACTCGATTATGATTGATGAGGAAAATCATGTGCAATCACTTGACTTAGATGGACACGAGTCTGTGATCGAGGTACCCATTAACGAATTAGGGCAGTATTTTGAAGGCGACGAGTCTAATGCGACCCTACCCATCACTACCAAGGGATTAACTATAAAGGGAATTCTTGATGGTGGTGCGGGAGTTAGCATCGTTACAAAAGATTGTTGGGAATCCATGGGAAAACCCCGCCTCAGTGTTACTAACATTGTGGTAAAGATGGCAAACGGTACCATAGCCAAACCTATGGGGATGCTCAAGGATCTTAAGATCAAAGTTCTAGGACACAAGGTACGACATACGTTCATTGTAATGGATTTCTCTAAACACCTTATGTCATATGAAATGATTTTAGGACGACCATTCATGAGGGAAGCACAAATGGTTCATGATTGGTCTAAAAATCATGTCTATTTGCAATTCCAAGACTCTGTCCTTAGAGTGGATTTGGTGACTAGTAAGGTACACCCCTTAGGGAGTAAAACCATTATTGATCATCGCTCTGACACCACAGTTCACTCGGCCCCACTACAATATTGTTACACTTGTAAGAAGGATACAGACATTGGCCAAGATTCTCCTTATATGGATATCCTACCTGGGATGACTGAGTCGGACAATGTGGATTGGGTCCACCTAGCATCAACCATAGACACTTGGGGAAATAGGGGGACAACCTGGGTAACACCTGAGGGGAATGAAATGCCTATACCCTTAAATATGCTACAAGCAATGCATATCGCTTCCGACAAGACTCATCCTAAGGTAACAAAGAAAACATACAAGTGGGTCCCTAAAGCTTCTTTAGTGACCATAACTAGTGCTAAAAAGCAGACGCCTTGTAAGAAACGTACCACTCGCTCCAAGAAAAGTAAGAAAATGTTGCGATGGATCCCTAAACGACTATTGGAAGCCCAAGGCTACTATCAAGGAAATGATCAAATCTGGGTGCCAAAACGTAAAGTGTGCTCTTACCTATCACCTGACCCAAGTGAGCCCAATCCCGTAGCTCCAAAACGAATCAATGATCGTGGAAAGAAAAAGATCACAGAATGCTACACACCCGCTCCCGAGCTAGTTTGGGTACCAAAGAAAGAACGATTTGTTCCACCTAGCTCAGGAAGGGGGGAGTCCCATGAAGATTCTAGCTCCTCATGTAATACATCCATAGAGGTAAAAGCTTCTACACAGCCTCCATCTATAGTAGTGGACCTCCATGAAGCTACAAAAGAATCCACACCTCCCAGTGTTCAAGAATCACCTAATGAACCACTTCAAGTTCGATCCTGGGAGAGTACCTTACCACCCTTGCAACTTGACAAGGCACCTAGGGTAATAGAAAACTACTGGCAAAAATCCTCACCTATTACCAACTGGAACAATTGGTTTCAAAGGGTGACAAGCTCATTTCAAATGGTATGATCTACCCAAGGAAGGGGGGAGTGTTTGCTGACAGTCATCATTCATTTGTTTCCCTCTCAACCTTTTTCCCTGACCTCTCAATCACCAATCTTAGGGAATGTACATATAAAGCTTTATACTCACACACACAAAAAAAAAGAGCAAGAGCAATTAGCAAACGATTATGCACAATAAAAGTCAAAACATTGACTCAGACCTACACATGTCACATTTGGTACAGTGAAACAGAAACCTATGCCATAAAACACCTTTGATCCTCATCACTTGAGTGATGGAGGGTAGGTAAGATTAGTACGATAGGAGTGTTTCTGTTTTAGAGTTGAGTTATTAGACAAGTTCTCTTTTCCCACTGATGTGCCTCCTGGAGGTATTCCTTTTGTTTCCTAGTGTGTACAGGAGCGTGTTTCTATTGATAGGATTTGGACCTTCATGGAACCTTCAAATCAAGCGCGACCATCAACACAAACAGGTGTTTCTTGTCCATTAGCATTGCCCTTATCTTTTTGCATCTATGATTGTCTGCTTTGATTGTGATTGGTAGCATAATATTCAGCGCATTGGCTTAGTATCAAACATTTAATTCAATGTAATGTTTTGTCATAATCACTTGTCTAGGTTTAAAAATCAAGCAGTCCGACTAAGCTAGTTTGACCAAGTTAGGTGTTAGAGATCTTCTCTTAATACCATGGGGAATGCCTTCCTAATAAACAATGGTTACTTAGGTTCTTAATCCGATTTAGGCAGCATTGTATGAAATGTACTAGGGCTTTCTAGTGGGCTTAACCCTATTGACCTTTAGCGTAAGTATTATAAAGGGAGTTTACTAATGTGATGAGCCTGGGGAGGGTAACAGTGTTATATGACCCCCCAAAGTTACAAAATTTAAATGCTGAAAATGAACAAGCAAAAAATCAAAGTGCCACAATGTAAAATTTTAAGCTGGAAGAGAAATCTCAGCTTGATTTGGTACTTCACTCACATGTATTGCCTATGGTACTAGAGCCCTAGAGGTTCCCAGTGTGGGCGCTTTTCCTTGAAAAGCAAAAAACCCAAGGTATACAAAATAAGCACACACATCATAATTGAATCACTGTGAAAAGACCTTGGGGGGTCAAAGAAAAAGTAATCAGCCAGGCGATGATTTCATGAGAAATTCCTTTTATGGTAGCTTAACTACAAGGTTTTCTAGATATAGCCTCTAGTCAGCCCTTGAACATGAATACTTGGCTCTCGCGATTAAACAACTTAATTGACCACTGAAAATTAAGAAGCTTACCCATGGTATTAATATTCGATCTCTAGTGCTTTTCGACCGTCAAATTAGCGACCCCAGACTTGTTTAATTTTTTGCCTTTACATCTGTTTATGCATTTGATTACATTGCAATTTAATGTTCATTGCTAACAAATTGTTTGACCAATCAATTTTTCTATCTAAAAGTGCATATGCTTTTTAAGAGAATGCAATTACTGTGCCAATGTTGTTTGATTTTGCAGTGAATGAAGAAGGCTAAGGACATTCATCTCAAATGCTCTTCCACCTCGACGAACCAGCTTCAACTCAATAGCTTCCGAGGACGGAATCTACATCAGGAAGGGGGGCATGTTAACCCTCACGGCTCACGGACACCCATCACCTACGATGGACGTGTATTATGTATTTGGTAGAGTCAGGCACCGGGCTTGTCGGTCCAATAGGGAAAGGTAGAGTGATCGCCGATGAGAGGCGCACTTTAACTTGGACATTCAAGGGATTAGTTGGTTAAGCATGGGCGCCCAAGTGTGAATGGGGTGAGCTCCTATAAAAGCCAACTAAACCTAATTTTTACTCATTCTCTCATTTGTGCAATTGAAGAGTGCTCTTGCTCCATCTCCATCTTCTTCTTCTTCACCTCCTTGTGTGTGTGTGAGAGAGAGAGAGAGAGAGAGGGAGAGTGTGTGTGCGATCGAGCATTACGAAGGCACGACGGCGACGAAGCGGTTGAGCGCGGCACGACTGCAGCTTCTTCTTCATCGCGGCGAGGAATCCACCACGAAGGCGAGCGTAGAGCGGTGAGTGACACACCCTTTGTTTTCTTGAGCTTGCTAGTTTAGGCTTGTTGTGTGCTTGGAGCCGTTTGTGGCTCGCACACGGTGTATTGGCAAGTCCCTTGCTTCGACAGTGTGGCAAGGAGCGCACACAGCATGATGATGGTAGCGGCGTGCAAGGCCTTGGATAGAGGCCATTGGTAGCTTCAAGTAGCTGAAGACGAGTGATTTTATAGCATAGACCAGAAATAAGGTTTCGTTTGCAAAGCTACACTCCACGTAGGAGTAAAAAACCAAGGAAGGATATAGAGAGCGTAGGAGGAGTGGAGGGTGAGGAATTTCAACCATTGTTGATGACGACAAAGGGCAATAGCCTAGCTAGAGCTTGATGGAGATAAATGGCAGCTACCGGCACGCATTGGAGGGCAAGTAGAGGCACAAAGCTTTCAGCCGCGGGATGCTAAAATTTGAGCGGGGTAGTGCAGGAATGTAGAAGGCGAGGATAGTCCTAGAAGGTGGGAACTATTCCTTAGAAGGCCGAATGATGAGAGCTGCTACATTGGTATTAATTATAGAAATTATTGTAGTAACTTTTTAAGCCTATAATAGCGCCTTCTACAATGTCTCTGGGGCTTTTTGGGTATTTTTAGACTTTTGGCTTATGGCTCTTGCTTCTAGACTTTTAGCTTCATAAGCTTTTGGCTTTCAGCTCTTTAATTACTTACTTATGTAATCAATCCTCAGACTTCATCTGAGATTAAGCTTGTTGTACACTATAATGATTATCTTTGTACTAATGATCTGAATCTATAATACCATTCCCAGTCTTCCAGTTTGTGTCTTCCATTTCAGTATATTATTCCAATTTAGTTCTTTGTTTCAGTCTAGTACTTAATTCTAGTCCTCACTAACTGAACCGCCTAGATAATCAGTAGGTTTGAACTCTAACGCTGGAATAGCTATTTCAAGAGACCAGCTCTCATTCCATTTTGGCAATCATGATGGGTAGAGTTGATTGCTCTTAGACCAACAAGCTCTGTCTCCCATTTAAAATTCTTAGCTACAAACATGCTGCCCCGAGTCAGTCGTGGTCGAAAATTGTCAACCCTGTTTTGCACTGATTCTACACGAGTCGACCCTATTCCAAAAGTGTCAGAAAGAGATTCTGATACTAAGAGGGACCCCAAGAGTGAGGCTGAGGCTTAGGAGGATCAGAGTAGTGCTGAAGAGGCTAGAGACTCTCAGCATTCCAGTCACTCAAGAAGGAGGAGGGCTGAGCATGAGGAATGCAAAACCAGGACTCAAGGTTCTCGGTCCACACACAAGACAACTGAGGCCAAGGGTAGCAAAGTCAGTTATCATAGTACAAGCAGAAAGGCCAGGGTAGAGACTAAGACTGAAACTGAAAAGGAAGGTCATTGAGATGCTGACACTGATCATTACAGGAAGTCATCCAAACGCAGTCAGGCTACCAAGACTAGAGGAACCAGAGATGATACAGATAGGCATGATTACACTGCTTCATTAAAGATCTCTTTAGTAGTATTCAAAGGCGGGGAAAAAAATGATCCTCATGTCCATATTCAAGCCTTTGAGCAATATGCTAAATTAAAGCATGTTGATGAAGATGACTGGGGAGAGTATTTTCCTCAAACACTGAAGGATACGGCAAGAAAATGGTATTACCACTATCCATCTTTCCATCTCATATCTTACAATAAACTGATCAAGGCTTTCAGGCTTGAGTACTCAGACAACAGAGGCGATGAAGATATTCTCTGTGAGCTAGACAAGATCAGGCAAGGAAAATTGTATGTAAGAAGCTATGTGGAAAAGATCAAAGAGTTGACAAGGCAGCTGGCAGTACCACCTTCAGAAAAAGGACTGTGTGCATGGTTTTTGAATGGATTTCGTAGCAAGAAGCTAAGAGAGCAACAGGTGCCTATACCCAGGAAGAAAGTTTATGACTTAGTGCAGAGACCTCTACACAGAGGATCTAGCTAAGAAGCTACCAGAATAGCCAGAGAGTTTTGATGCTCGTGTTATTCATAAGATACTAGCCCTGTCTTCTGAGAAAAGACAACCAGATCGGTAGAATCTTTGAGACTATGTTTGTTGCAGTGCAAGGACTAGTGGATTATCTAGGGTAGGTTAAAACAGATTTGACTGCAATAGAAAACACTGAACTGGGGAAATCCTTTCTCAGTGTCAGTCAAAGCTTAGTACAAACACCAAAACAGAGGTTGGCAATGTGAAGATAGCCCTAATTCCTTAAGTTTTGATAATAATTTTGACCACGAGAGAGAAGAGATCTATGTCAAAATCTATGATTATTGAACAACATGGCCAATGCATGTGTGCCATGTGACCACCGGTACACATAACTCTAGGAATGGTAAGTGGTGGAGCTTTTATGGCGCGTACACATATAATAGTGAGGTGTGTGGACACTCTTCCTCACAAGTCTCTTGTATGATGACTACTTGTGCTGTCACACGTACCCACCATTGCCAAGCTCTGAGAACTCTTCGCTCCAACTCAAAACCTCCTCGTCAACAACTTCTACTGGTCCCTATCCCACACTACCTAATACACCTCGTTGTGGGTTAGGATACACAAGTAACTCTTCTTCCTCTATAGCTTCATAGTCATCACAGAGTATGGGTCCTAGGAAAATGTCAAAGAAGATGTCGGACACAGTGGATGAGACTGTAGTAGTCATTACTTCTATTGAGACCTCCCTACCACTCATTCCATATAGCAAGATACAAAAATGTCTGTTTAATGATCAAAAAAAGTCATTGCTATGATTATGGAGTTTGCATGTGGTAGTACATGCTATGAAGTTTGATTTGATGTAGCCATTATTAAACAGGTCCTCAATTCTTTTGATGTTGATGAAGGCAGTGCCACTATTGACAGAATTAAAATAACAATGACACCTAAAGCTATTGATAATGCCTTCAAATTTACTAATGATAAAAAGCCCAACACAGCATCTACAGACCAGATCAGTCTGGCCCTTAAGGAAGATGAACTAGCTAAGAAGAAAAGGAAGGCTGGTGGGCAAGGGATTCCAATAGCTGCACTGGAGGTTCCCTCAGCCTATAGATTTATTATTATAGACGCGTTTAGTCTGAAAAACAATCTGACATATGTGTCTGAGAAACTGTTTGCAATGTTGTTGGCAAAAAGTCTAGATGATAAACCCAAAATCAATCTATGTTGAATTCTATCTCACAATGTCTTACAGAAGACTGCTAAGCTGAAGTCATAGAATCTATTCAAAGCTTGGTATGTCTGGCAGTTTTTGTACTAGGCTACTGCTCCAGAGGCCTTTCCCTAGGTAAAGCGGGCTTGGAGTCTTAAGCCTTTTTCATTAACTGACAGTGTGGAGTTGTCTTCAGATGAGGAGGACCCAGGTAATCAGCTGGCCATCACTGGATAGAAGAGGAAGGCCACACAGGCTGAGGCGAGTAGTTCAAAGAAACACAAGGTTCGGTTAGAAAAGAGTACTGCTCTACTGAAGAAACTTGAGAGTCAGGTCCACCCCTACCCACTGAAAAATATTCTAAGACCAAACTTCAGCAATGCCCAGAGAGCAGACACAAACAATAATCAACACTAAAAAAAGCCAACAGGAAGCAACAACTAAACAGATAGCAAGCACTGAACAGTTGACAACTGATACTGGCAAAGGAAAGGGCAAAGCAGTTGCCAGCCCGATTATCAAATCTCCTTTCAGTGAATTGGCTTTATCAGTGGCCAAGAAGGATCAGTTGCAACCATTGCAGAATAACCCTATCAAAGGTAGATTAGTACTTCAAAAACAAGATTTTGCAACATTATCATATATGGCTCCAGTCATGGTTTATGAGCCAGTTGAATCTCATTCAACTACAGTAGTTGATGGCTGCTCGATGATCATCCAAGCATCATGGAACACTATTTCCATTCCTTAGGACAGATGATGGATGTATCAACTCCCAGTGAAGAAGTGTGTAGACTGAAAGAAGAATTAGGAAGTAGCCAATGTCAAATTTGTGAACTTTAGCAAAAAATGACTGATCAGTCTCTCCGGCATGCTATTGCTGAGAGTCAACTCGAAAAATTAAGGAGTTGCAGACAAAGATGCTGAAACTAGAAACCAAAAATTGGTGTCTAAATGAAGAGAAGGAAGCTTCTTTGAGAGATGCTGACAAGTTTCAAACTTTTTTTTTTTTCCAAGAAAAAGATCCTTCTATTAGTTAATGAAAACTGCCCATAGGGCTACATCCACCTCTGCAAGAGAGGGCTACAACACGCGTGATGGGGAGACTCTCCCAATGAAAAAACAGCATATATACAATGGGGCTAAATCAAGAAATGGGAGTAGGGAAGAGCCACACAGGTGGACAGTAGTGCCATCTGAGCACCCCCAGGACCATGGTGTAGAAAGGCCCAGGGCGCCAGAGTCGAAGGAAAGCCTCGCGGCGCTCCTGCATGTGGTCAGAGCTGCCCTGTAGTCCCTCAAGCTGTCCTCTGAGAGTATGGATCAGCTCTAGCCAAAAGTCACGAACAGTCTCTGCTGGTGGCACAGGGCGAGCCTCAAAGATGCGGAAACAACAGGCCCGCCAGATGAACCAAAGAGCTAGGCCCCTGACGAGCTCCCAACACTCCTCTCTCTCACTGCACCACTTCTGTGGAGTGAGGTCTGTAGAAGGCTGGAGTGCAGGTCGCCCCCCCTGTATCACTATCATCCTGCTGGTGGAAGATAGCTCAAACTGTAGTGCCGGGCCCGTGAGGGTGGACCAAGCCGCTGCCCCCCAAGTGTACTGTTGAGCCGCGGAGAGGGCAGGCATCAGCTGAAGAACTCGTAGCCACACCTGCTGGGCCGAAGGACAGTCCCAAAGACAGTGTCGTTGACTCTCCACCAACTGGTCACAGGCTGTACATGCGGCCGAGAGACCACTATGCACAAGCCAACTCCCTACTGCTGTGGCTCTGTGTGCAACCAACCACTGGAACAAAGTGACGCGCCTCGGCTGTCTGGAGTCCCACAGCCTCTGCCAAAAAGCTACCAAGAACTCAACTGTGAGACCCTTCTCCTGCCAATGACGTGCTGCAGCGGGGCGGGCCTCTCTCTGCGCTGCAAGTATATGACGTCCAAGCCGAACAGTGTACTGGGAGAAAGGGACTCCTGGGCGGTCTGCAGAAGAGAAGGGGTCCCTCCATAGCCACTCACTAGAATCCCATTTTACTCGTGCCAGTGGACAACACTCCCAAGCCCATAGCCTCCAGTGTCCTCTCTCGAGAGCTGCTGGGTCAGGGTCTATGACGCAAGTCCTCCCACAGATGCCCACAACTCGGATCCTCTGGAAACAACACTCTGCTACCTACGGGGCCTCTACTGTAACTCGCTGTAAACGTCCCCCACCCTGAAGCTCAAAGAACAGGGCTGGGACAGTCTCTGAACAAGCCCTGACTGAGATGAGAACCTCCAGTCGCGTGAAGGCTCCCATCCATCAGGGTGCTACTGGCTCGAGAGGCGTGAGCCACTCAGCTGGAACTGACTTTGAGATGTCCTGACACATGCTCTGAACCCCTCTCATGCCCTGTAGCTGGACACCCTACACCTCCTCTGACAAACCTGTGAACTCTAGCCAATCACCGAGAGAGCGCGCTGGACTTGCTGCCATGGGACCCCATGAAACATGAGGCCTACTCCCAACCAAGTGGCCTCTTTGAGTGCTAACCATGGGGATCAGGACGAGGGGCTGTCGTAGGCACTCCTCCGTGCATGTCGGTTGTCTCTGCTCTAGGCCACGCCGTAAGAGCTCCCAAGAGCGAAGCAAACTCACAGCGAATCGATCCTCCAGTCTCCTGCTCAAACCAACTCGGCGTAACTCTGTAAAGATCCATCTGGTCGAAGGTTTCCAAGGGCCTCCTGACTGAGGCACCCTGGCACGAAGCCTCTGCAGCAAGAACTCTTTCCAGGGCTCCTCGCCTGGAAGAAGTCATCTGACAAAAAACTTCCCAAGAAGGGCTCTGCTCTACTGTGCTGGATCAATGATCCCAAGCCCTCCCTAAGAACAAGGAAGTGTGATGATTGACCAAGCCACCTTGGCTCGGGCAACCTGAGTGTCGCAACCTGACCAAAGGAAGTTCCTGATCAGCCTCTCTACCTGGCTGATACAATAACTCGAGAAGATCCAACAAGAAGTGATGTACCACATAGTTGCCAACAACACCTGGTTGGAAACTACTACTCTACCAGCCAGTGAAAGTCGTGTCGAACTCTAGTGTAACAGCTTTCTCTTGATGGACAGGAGAAGAGGAGCAATCTGCTGCTCGGGGGACAAATCCAAACCAACCTGAAAACCCAAGTATCGAACTGCAGTCCCTGGGGGAATCCACCTGAAACCCTCTCCTGGCATCCACTCTGGCACAGGAGCACTGCCAACCGAGCAAGCCACTGTCTTTCTCCAGTTGATCAATGCGCCCGATGCACAGCAGAAGGTCTCAAGAGCCTGCCCACACCTGTGTAAATTGGCCTCCTGGACCTCTAAGTACAAGGATGAGTCGTCGGCAAACTCAGCGTCCAGAAGCTCATCTCCCTGTATCGAGAGTGCTAAGCCCCTCAAACCAACCTGCTGTGACACCAAAAATCTGCTCATCGCCTCCGCATAGAATAGAAAGAGAAAGGGGCAAGAGGACAACCCTGTCTGACCAATCGTGTGAGCATGAAGCGCTCACCTCTACCTCCTGCCAAAAGCACCTGATTGTGAGCCTGTCTGTACAAAGCTGACACCCCTCTGATCCAAGCATCTGAAAAGCCCATCCTGCGAAGCGTGCCCTCTAGAAAGTCCCAGTCAACTCTGTCGTATGCCTTCTCAAAATCGAGAAGAAGAATCACAAGGTCCTCCCCACGGAGACGTGCCAGGGCAGAAGCCTCCCAGAAAGTGAAGATGTTGTCAAGGATACTGCGTTCCTTGACAAAACCTGTCTGAGTCCCATGTATAAGGCTCTCCAAAAGTGGCTGAATCCTCAAACTTAGAGCCTTGGCAAGAATTTTGTAGGCTGAGTTGAGGATGGTGATGGGGCGCCACTGTCGAATCTCATCCAAGGAGCCACCCTCCTTTGGAATGAGGTAAATCAGGCCCTCACTCATGCTATCCGGCATCACTCCTGTGTGCAGAATGTACTGAAAGGCACTACAAAGATCTGGGCCAAGCAAGTCCCAGTACTCCAAGAAGAAGCTGGGAGTCAGCCCATCCTCACCTGGACAGCTACCACGAGGAAGGGCCCTAAGAGCCGTATGCAGCTCCTCAAGCTGAAGAGGTATCTCCAGCCTCTGGCGCATCTCCTCAGTCACAAGACAAGGCATCTGCGCCCAAAACTGCTCCCTGTATGCATCCTGTCTCTCTGACTGGGGCTCAGCCATCAGTAGCTCACGATAAAAGTCAGTAGCAACTGCACGCATATCCTCAGGCTCACAAGCAACTGACCCATCGGGTCTCCTCAGTTGAGTGACCTTGGCATGCGAGTGCCGAGGTCCTACTGTCTCATAAAAGGCACCTGTCACTCTGTCACTTACCTGAGTCCATTGAGATGCCTGTTGGTGAAAGGCAAACTCATGGCGCCTCTCCTCTATGCAAGCAAGCTCCTGTCGAGCCTGCTGTAACTTCTCCTCCAGCCATGGACTGTTTGGATGCTGCTCCTGCATCCTCTGTAGTGAAGCAATGCCTCGTCTGAGACGCTGCTCCTCCTCTCTCGCTGCGGCCCCTCGAGCCAAAGACTCCTGGAGAAAAAAGTGGCTAAGCTGAGCTAGGACTAAGGCCACTCTGTCTACCGGTAGAGCCTGTCTGTCCATGCCCTCTGTCCAAAGAGCCTCTACCCTCTCTTTGAGTGTTGTGTCCAACAAGACCCGCTCTGGGATGCGAAGCATCGCCACTCCTCTGCCTGTCTGCCACTGTGAGGATCACTGGTGCATGGTCCGAGAAGGATGTCCCTTCCAGGATAACCACTGATCCCCCCAAGTCACTGAAGTGGTCACTAGTGTAAAAGCAATCTATCCGCGATAGATTCACTCCTCCCACTTTGCGGTCTGATCTAGAGAAGGCAAGACTCTCTGGAGGTCTCACAAAGCCAGAATGCTGCCATGTATCCGAGACCCTCAAGGTCATACACAACCTCTCCCAAGTTGCTAACTCGACTCCATGTACAGTAGCATGGCTGCCTCCGATCCTGTCAGAAGGGTCCTCCAACATGTTGAAGTCCCCTCCTACACACCAATGGTCAACCTGTGGCAAAGACTCAACAATTTGTGACCAAAACTCTGCACGAGCACTCGCCACATTGGGCGCATAGATGTTCAGGAAGCCCACAAGGCCACCCTGAACCTGCAAAGTAATCCACTGAGCCCTGCCTGGCACAATAATCCCTCTGCCCACAATGGCCTACTGCAATGAGTCCGCAATAGTCATACATACCCCACCCTGGATGCCTCCAGGTCCAAAAGCAGCTGACCAAAAGGTATCATAACGTCCACGCAAAATCTGACCACAACGCCGGATGCGGCTCTCAAACAAATGGTGCTCCTGAAGCATAAGGAGATCAATCTCTCCTCCCACAAGGCAACGCTGAATCTCCTGCCACAATCGGCCACGCTGTCGCTGAAACTGGGGCCCACCTAATCCCTGCACGTTCCATGAGAGGATCCTCATGGGGAGCGAGAGAGAATAGATGCTGCCGCAGCAGCAAGACGGGCTATCTTCGAGGCAGGCTTGGATGGGGAGTAATCCGCATCCGAGCGTCCTCTAGATAGGTAAGCCTGTAGTGAGTGCCTGGCCCAAGCCCAAGCAGAGCGAGCCGAGCGTAAAGCAACCTCCTCTGTCCAGGAGTCCTCATGTATGTATACATAGCAAGGCAAACACTGTGTATGAGCAAAAAAGTACACCACAATGTGCCTACATCCTGCTGAGTCTGGGGGTGTCACCGCAAACTTGGCCAGTGGCCACAAAGTCTGCAGCAAATCTGTAACTCCAAGTTCTCCCATGTGGTGAGAGAACTCGAGAACCTGTGTATGCAACCATCCCACCACTGAGTCGAGGGACCACTCTGTCTTGGTCCTACCATAGAGAGGAAAGGAGAAACCAATTGTTGAGTCCAAGGCCTCTGTCCCCCTAGCGGCGAGGAACAGAGCGTGGACCCTGAAGCAGGC
Organism: Adiantum capillus-veneris; assembly: GCF_014529385.1. Classification (NCBI taxonomy): domain Eukaryota; kingdom Viridiplantae; phylum Streptophyta; class Polypodiopsida; order Polypodiales; family Pteridaceae; genus Adiantum; species Adiantum capillus-veneris. Next base: position 103,110,929 of record NC_140949.1, on the reverse strand, counting down.
TGCCTCATGGTCTGCCGCGGAATCGCCGAGAAAGCGAGTGAATCCATAATCGAAGAAGTCCCAACGGCGTCAGAGGTCAATGCTTGTCAGACCACGAGGGATAGCTGCAAGGGAAGATGTCTGAATCTGCAAAGGGGGCCGCAAGAAGGGCTGACCCTCTCTCGCTAGGCAACTCGTGGCAAAAGCGCTGCCAAGAGATCTCCTAGCTGCCGGCGAGGGGCCAGTCTCCTGAGTCGACTGTGGTACTGAAGCAGGAGGAGGGGGAGAAGGAGCTGGGGGGGGGCGGAGGAGAAGAGAAGTGGGGTGGGACGACAGAGACAGGGGGGCGAGATGGGGAGTGGGCGGGAGCAAAGGGCGGGGGAGGGGATGAGGAGGAAGAGGGGAAATCTGAAGGTGGAGGGGCTGGCGAGGGTGAAACGGAAGAGAAGGCTGGCGTAGGAGGCTCCTCCTGCTCAAGAGGACCAAAGCGGTTCCCCGTGGGAACCCACTGCTACTGAGTAGGCACCTGAGGGCCACTCTGAGTGCCAGGCTATCGTTGTGGCCCCTGGCGTCGACGGCCACGGGCCTGCTGCCACCCTTCCTCCGCTGGAGCCCCAGGCTCAGAGGGTGGCTCAGAATCTGTGCGCTATGTCGCTGGCTAAGGCTACAGCCTAGCCTTGGCATGCTGGGGCTGGGGTTGAGGTGCAGGTCGTGGTCTCCTCCGTGGACAGGCCTTCGCTAGGTGGCCCATCTGTTTGCAAATGAAGCATTGGTTCGGGAGACCCGAGTACTCCACACTCTGCCTAAACCAACCCCCACTCACCCGAGGCAAAAGGATGACCTTCGGGAGAGTGTGGGTATCTCTAACCAAAACTCGAACTGAAGGGATGACGGCTGCCTTGGCAGCTACTGATGCTGCCGTACAAGGTGTCTCCAGAATAGTCCCGATGGCGGAGCCAATCCTGGAGAGCAGTGGAAGGTACTCCCTCCGTAAACCCGGAAAGCAAACTGAGATGGGGATGTCTGCCTCCTCTACGAGTACATCCAAAGTCGGGTCAAAACCATGTCGCCACTGTCTAAAGTGGGCGCGTGATGCTCAGATAGCCAGTGGACTCATAGCTATGACCTTGGAGGCCATCTCGAAAGTCTCGAACTCGATCTGGTAGTACCCCCGTCCGAGGATCTGGACATCCAAAATCTTTTCCACCTCTACGAGAAGGCGGGCCTAGAGAAGGTCTTGCAGCTCTCCTTTGCTAGGACGGGTGCCGAGAACCTTGCAGATGACAGAAGTCGCCTGCAAGCGCTCTACCTTTGCGACAAGGCTCGCTTGCTCTGTCGGCAAATGAGCAAGTCAAATGGTGGTCTCAGCGGGGTCGGGCGAGGGGGCTTCAGGTGAGTCCCTCTGTGGCGGAGCTGGAGCCTCCATCTGTGTCTACTGTTGAGTCGAAGAAGCGGACGGAGAAGAAAAATCTGCAGCCGAGAACGCCGAACACCTATTCTGAAGAAAAGGTGTTGCAGAGCCGGGCGAGCACGGGTACAGCGGGAGGGCTAGGTGGGGAGGGCGGCGGGCAAGGAATGGGGGGGGGAGCAAGAGGGCTAGGGGGGGAGGGAGGCAAGCAGCAGTGGGCAGGAGGCGGCGGGCTGGGCAGGGTGGGGGGCTGGGTAGGGTGGCGCGAGGGCGAAGGGGGCAAGAGGTGGCGGGCTGGGCAGGGTGACGCGAGGGGGGGGGGGGGGGGGGGGGGGGGCAACGCGGGGGTGGCTGAGGGCAGCGCGAGGGTTAGGAGTAGAAAAGGGGGGGGAGAGGGAGCGATGGCGCAAGGGGGGGGGGGAGCGAGCAGCAGCAGTGGGCCTTTCCTCAGAGAAATCTATTTACCTCATGGCTAACCAAAACATCACTGTTAGTCGATAGAACCAAGTGGGAGAAGGTACACAAGTTTCAAACTTTGTTACGTGTGAAGCGTGAAAACTTCAAAGAATTGCTCAACACCCACACTGTGTTAAAGGATTCCCTTGTAGAGAGATACATATACAGTAACCTTGATGATATTTTGAACCCACAAGGAAACATAACTCTAAATATGAATAATTTGAAGGCACTCCTTGAGACTATTCAGAGTGATCTGCAAGATAAGATCATTGAATATAATACAGCCTTGGTAAATCAAGCCATTATGGATTATATTAGTAAGCAAGATGATACTGAAGAGGAGTCTGAGCAAGAGGAAGAGCATGAGGAGGAAGGGGATGACAAGCTGGATGACAAGCATGATGATAATGATGATTCTCCTCCTTCCCCACCTCAGACTCTGGAGCTGGAGGATGAACTGGCAACTAGGGGCAATAGACCCAACAAAGGCAATCTGGGTACTGATCAGGACCAGGAAGACTAGCAGTCAGATGATCAGCAACAGCAAGGCCATGACTAGCACACTAAGGGCTATGCTAGAGAACCTCTAATACACCAGTCACATCACATTCCCGATGGCAAAGGAAAATCAAAAGCTATGACTGAATATTTTGAGGTTGATGCACAACACTCTTTATAGCTCATCACACTAAATAAGAGATTAAGGCATCAACAAGCTCATATTACTAGATAGTATTTTGAGGATGACACCCTTATCTCTAATTTGGAATGCTTCCAAAGGCTGTATGTAGGAGCCAGGGAGATGGTTAGGCACTATAAGTCAGCTACTTTTCATGATCAAGAGTTGTGACAACTATCATTCCAACATTATTCAGCTCCTACTGGAAAGGGTGCCTGAGTGGACATTGACGTCTGATGATATGATAGTCAATGAACATATTGGCAGAGACAGCCTACTGCAGATCGCCACTCCATAGCTATTGAAATGGATTTGCTGCTAGGAAACAGACCCTCATACAGATGTATGAAGGAGGCCAGGATTCAATTAAAAGAACTCTTTCTTCACATGCAAATTTCCAAAGATGTCTTCGATTAGAGAGTGCATGTCATCATTGAAGATCAACCTTCTTGTAGTATAGGACCCCGAACTCAAATGTCAATAGGAGAACAGGAAATTGCTCTCCAAAAAATTCTTCACTTGGTCTAAATTACTAGGAAGATGATGCAGCATGAGAACCAAACTGTTCTTAACTTTTCGGAGTTTGTCATAGGAACAACGATTTTGGCATAATCATGGATATACTGTCAATAAAATCCAGCCATGCCTAAAAGTATTTGAAGCTCATCAACCATGTTGGGATGTGGCCATCGAAGAATGGCAGCGACCTTGTCAGTGTCCATTTTGATGCCATAATAAGAGATCACGTGACCGAGGGAATGTATCTTTGTTTTAAAAAAATCACACTTACTTTGCTTAGCATACACAGTGCGTGAGCTCGTAGCTATTCGAACACTAATCGTAAGGTGTTCTATGTGTTCATCTTCGGTTTTATTGTAAATGAGAATGTCTTCAAGGAAAACCACAATAAATTCTTTAAGATAGGGACGTAAGACACTATCCATGAGTGTCATAAATGTAGCTGGAGCATTGGTTAAACCAAAAGGGATAACCAAAAATTCAAAATACCCAAACCGTGTTCTAAAGGCAGTTTTGGAGATATCTCACAAAAGGATACGCACCTGGTGGTAACCTGAATGAAGATCTATCTTTGTATAGTATCTTGCCCCATAGAGTTGATCAAACGACTCATCCACTCTTGGAAGAGGATACTCGTTCTTGATGGTTATGGCGTTTAATCTGAAATAATCTATGCACATGCGCATAGTACCATCTTTACTTTTTACCAATAGAATTGGTGATGCCCAAGGCAAAGTGCTATGTCTAATGAAAACACCGGCGAGGTAGTCAGTCAACTAACTCTCAACCTCCTTGGGTTCTTTAGCAGGTGATATAATCATCGGTTTAGTGCCTAGCAAGACATCTATGCCATGATGCACATCACGTGTAGGGGGTAAATCCTGTGGTAATTCACTTGAGAATACATCACTATACTCCGTGAGTAAGTGAGTCAGCTTTTTCCGTGCCAAAGGAGAAAGTAAACTAGAGTTATGCTAGAATGGAGAATCTTGTAATTCCTGTAATTTTTGTTTTACAACAGTTGCATGTTGCTCTATATAATTAAAATTGAAAGCACTTTGCTTGTTAGATTTTTGAACACTTTGTTTATCATTAGAATTCATTGCACATTTCATACCATTACTAGAATTCACCGCACTTTGCTCTTGATAATTCACAAGACTTGGAGACAAGCAGTAACACAAAAATACTTCATCTATTAAATTTGCTTTCTGCAAAATAGAAATCTCGGTTGTACATATAAGAGGTGTAGATGGTATATTTTTCTCAATAAGCAAAAGCACACGTTTACCATTGGCCATAAAGGATAAGGAGTTGTGTTCATAACTAATGTGCAATGTGTTTCCTAAACCATGCATCCACTCCCGTCCTAAAACTACATCAGCACGGTCCATGATCATAAATTGAAAGTCAAGGGTCATCGTATGATCTTGAACAATAAGCTCAACCCCTTGAACTACCGTGTCCCATACTTCTTTATCATTGCCAGACATCTATTTGACCACATACTTGTGAGAGCAGGGATTCTGTGTAAGCTTCAATTTCTTCAATAGCTTATAGTTCAGGAAGTTATGGGTTGCACCATCATCCACTAAAATACAAACACGTTGTCCGTTAATAGTGCCATGCATGCGAATCAAATCATGGGGGCCAAAGGTGGGCTCCTACATTGAAGCACGCACACAACACTTGTGCTTTTCTTCCATATGAAGAACCTCTACAACACAATATCTAGGAGATGAATCTAATGTGAGGTGCTGCACCGTGTGCATGGCCTTTTCTTTGCCTTGCAAAAGAGGACAATCTTTCTTGTTATGTTGGTCCAAAAGACATCTAAAACACATATTGTGTTTCTTTGAACGCTCAAAATCAGTAGTGTTGAGAGACCCACATGGAGTATCTCGTGATTGCTAAGGCTTCCTAGACTCTTGTGGGCATGGAGAGGTAGATTGTAATGGAATTGGCCTATTTAATTTGAGAGTAGCGGAAATTAATGAGAGTACTTTTGAGAAATGACTTTGTGAGCATAGCGGGTGAACATAATTGAAGATAGCAACATAATCATAGCAATTAGCTAACTTGGCATGAACAATACTTTTGCAAGAGAGAGAATTTAGAGAAAATGACAATAGTTGAGGACCGGATTTATGTGGAGCCGGTCCCCCCTCCAATAGGCATTTGTATTATGATTTCTCCCATTAAGAGAGACTTGTTACAATACAATCTTTGTGTTCCTTGTGACCTAGGTGATGCAATGAAGATGGAAAGCTTCATGCATCACAAACATAACATAAACTTGAAGAAAGCTTTAACTATCCCAAGCCTCATTCCCAAGACCTCAAACACCTTCGAAGGTGGAGAGAGCTAGCAGGGAATGAGGGTAGGGAAGAGGAAGAAGAAACATTTCGTAGGAGAAAGAATTAGTTCCTCACTTATCATAACTCTTGTTGCTAGCATACATAATAGCATAGTAATGAAGAAGAAGGAGATGGCAAGCTTAAGCATTGAAGCATGGCTCTTGGTTGGATTTGCACTCCATATCCAAGAGTGTTGGTGTAGGCTCTCAATCTTTACTTGCTTGGAGAAGGAGAGGGAGCTCTTGCACTTTGCATAGCACACAATGAGAGTGTTTGTGAGTGTGTGTGGGTGAGTATACCCCCTAAGCTGCCCCCTAGCTTGCTTGGGTCGACCCCCCCTTGTAGCTCATGCTTGAAGCTCATTGGATCCCTCCAGGCCTAGCCAATCACAAGCAGGAGGCATTACAAGCAGCAAGGGTATCCTTAAGACAAGTTTCCCCCTTTCCCCTTTGAGAGAGAGGGTTAGATAAATGCTAAATCATTTAATTAAATCTCCTAAATTATTATTGGACCCCTTGGGTGGCCAACCAATAGGCTTCAGGCACACTTTAAGCACCTTAGTCATCAAGCATGACAAGCATGACAAGCAGGACAAGCACCTCGAGCTGGGTCAGGTTCCCGTGCTGAGCTGGGTCAGGTTCCCATGCCTCAAGTCAGCCTTAGCTTACCTAAGGTCAAAGGCCTTTTACACACATTATTGGAGGTCTTCAATGAAGCTAACCCTAAGGTCTTATGCTCCATTTGTTAGCCTTGCTCTTTGATAGACCACCTCTCATTTGGGCCCCTTTACTATTGGCCCCGTGTTGAGATAGATCTATAAGCACATGTCTATATCTTAACACTTGTTCCCGTTTATTCTCCCATATTAAGTGATCAATTTAATATGAGAAAATCATTTGGGTTGGTTATATATTAGATATTATATTTGACATTACCTCTCTCTTGAAATCATAGTCGTCCTCGACTATGAGGTCATTAGGAAAAATATGGACTCTCCTAGGGCCCTTTTGAATAGGGAAGGGCCTTGTGAAATTGAAGTCTTCGTGTTTTGTATGCTATGCAATTTGCATTGCATGTGAACCTCGCCTTGCAAGAATTATAGCGCTTCACGTGTCGCTTGTCGTAAGAACACCTTTGTTGATTCTTCACAAAAACTCGTCATTTTTGTGAAGGCTTTTGTTCACTTTGAAGCTACCTCCTTGAGGAAAAAAGAACGTTTGAGGAAAACTAGCCTTCCTCCAAGAAGTGAAAAGGAAGGGTGAAATTACTTCCTTGAAGTTTGAATCTTTCCCCTACCTTCTATTTTTCTTTTCATCAACAGAAGTATGCTATCTTTCCTTGTTATACACAACAAGGGTCAATAGCTTGATGGTAAAGTGTTGGCCTCTTATCCTCATGGGGTGGGTTCAACCCTCCTTCATGCAAGGGTTAGGCGGGCCTTCCTATGCGTGCAGCCAACGGTGCTAATGGAAGCCTTTGGAGCCTCGGTGATGTAGAGTTTCCGGATCGAGTTTGCCTTGGTTGCCCGCCTTTGTCGTGCGTTGTGGAGGACATAGGTGGGGTGGCTGTGCAGGAAAATGTGCCTTCCTTCTTCTTACTACACAAGAGGGACGTTGCTGTCTATGGAACATGGGAGAGAAGAAGCACGTCACATGCATATGCAACCCTCTTTTCCCCTTTCCCAAAAATAGCTCGGATACCCGTAAAAGGGCAGTGGTAATGTGTGTGCTAGTCTCCACCCAATTGTGCTATCTTAAAGCCTCCCCCTAGCGTACACACTGTCCGGCCGTGCCGATGGCCTTGACCGTAAGACCCATGTCCTTACACCTTCCCTCCGCTACCTGCCATTCCTAAAGGCGCTAAGTCCAGTGTTTTAAAATGTAAGGCCATTAGCCAAACATGGCAACGTGCCCTTTCCTCCTAGTTGCTGCCTTGAATCCTGCCAGCATTTCAAAACGCAATGGACAGCTCTACCTTGATAACTTGGAGCCCAAGTGGGCATCACAAGTGGGTTATTGAGCTGGCTTGGGAGAGTTATTAGGAGAAGCCTTGGCCTGGGAATAGGAATCAAAAGAGAGGGTGTGGAGAAGATTGGGAGAGGTAAGCAATTTGGAATTGAAGACAAGGATAGCAAATTTTGTGGAGCGGCTCGGAAGTACCAAAGAGGAGTGGAATTTCTTGGGGATGTTGGTGCAGATTGGAGAAATTGTGCGGCCCTTGGAGTGCAAGAAGATGTACCAGTTCCAGATCTTACAACTTCAATATGTCCCCCCCTTGCTCAAGCACCCACGATGACAATGACCAAAAGCAACGAGTGGCTATGGATAACGGATTTTCAACCATCCATTTAGTGCCCTATGCACCGGCATAGTTCTCAAGGAACCCAAAATTTTGTTTGGCTCAAATTTGTGAAGTCAAAAGAAAATGGAGGAGTTTGCTAGATGACATCGGCAAAGGTCAATTGGACAAGGATGACACTACCAGTACTGAGTTAGCTGGCTCGATACCCACAAGGTATGACCACATTTGTCATGAATGTGACTCAATGCTTTGTTTGGCTTGGGAGTGTGAAGCCAAAGGAAAAACCAGAAACTCGCAGATAGACAAGGAGAAAGGAAAGTTGTATAGAGATTACAATAATAAAAATTTGGTAGAGGAGATCAACATGGCACTCGTGGAGGTGGCCACGAGTGGCCTCGACGTCAGATTTCTAGTCAAATGACAGGTGTCACCACTAGCTTTAGCTAGAGAGAGGCTTGTGAGTGGAAAAGAGGGGCAATGAATGCTCCCTATAATTAATTTTGACCCTTGTGTTGGAGTTCAAGTTATTGGTGTTTGGACCCGTAGGTTGGAGTTCAATGCACATGCATCTGGCAGGGAACCAATCAAACATCTAAAACACTATGGATGAGTGCACTAGTCCATTTTTGTTGGTCAGATCATGGACAAGATGTGTTCCACATTTCATTATATTGGAGTTTTATATTTTGGACGTGATTTGTTCATAGTTCACGAATGGAGATTATTGGACATAGTATGATCTACAGTTCAAAGTTTCTACAAAGGCAACCAATGCTCAAGATGGCATCACTTTCAGGTACAAAGTTGAGGAGAGAAACACTGAGGTGTATCCAGTTGGTGGCCACTACCGGGGTGTACATGGTAGCTTCTTCATTGAATTGGTCTCACTATTGATGTCCACTATAAACTGCAGAGAGGGTGTTAAAGTTTTGGCATCTCAAGTGAACTGCCCAATGAAATACCATTATTTACTTTGGCTTTTAGGTATTTATTTTACTTATTTGTCTAAGTCTTGGGTAGGGCAATTTAGTGGGATTGCTATATAAGAAACCCCTTGCCTCCATTGTATATACATTCAGTTATTCATTGCCAAGGTTGATTGGTTCAAGAGACTCTTTCTCTCTCTCTCTCTCTCTCTCTCTCTCTCTCTCTCTCTCTCTCGCATGCTCACTCCCCTTGGTCTCTACGCTTCTGCATCGTCAACTTTGACAAGGTCCCTCTTGACCTGCATCTAACGTCAAACTATTGTATCTAAAATTTCAAGTTGAGAGTGATCTTAGAGCCAAAAGCTATAAGGATGGAATGGACCACTACTATGTTAAGTTGGAAAACAATCCAAGCGAGTTCAAAGACCTTGTAGATGTGGACTATAATGGAGATAGATACTTTGATGGAGAAGGAATGATGTATCTAGTTGTACAAAACCCCTTTATTATGGAAAATGGGGATTGACTAGCACCAAGGACAAAGTAGATGAGGAGTTAGTGGATGAACCACCCAAGTTGGACAAGCAAACGTTCTGCTCAAGTGCACTAACAAGACGGAGTGGATTAATACAGAAAACACTTACATGGGGCTATATAAGTTCAATAATGCAGAACACACACTCTATTATAGATGTGATGAACCCCGCATCGAGGAGCTAACCGACCACAAGAGACTTTATTTTTTTACATACACAGAGGGGAGAAGTATCCAAGTGGTCATGATGGATAAGCATGGCTGTAAATACTCTCCTATAGACCGCAAGGAGCTAGAGTTGTATACATACTTTGGTGGCCACTCCACCAATATTATGTAAACCCCAAGCAAGTTAAACCCACGAGGACTCAAACAAGACCAGAAACTGGATACGTGAGTCCAGTAAGAACGAGAGTGGAAGATTCATTTGGGCACCAATGATTCTCAAATGTAGGACCCATGGGATCAATGGGATCTAGGGCAGTGAAGCACTTGATTTAACTTACGCAACTAGAACCCCTCCAACTGCTACATGAGATAGAGTGGAACGACCAGATGAAAGAATGGCGGAGAGGACATTGGTTGTAGAGCCAAGGGGAGAATAAAAAACTAGAGAGACCATATCAGAAGAACCATGGATGGTTAGGATGGTTGCAGAGACTAGACGTATGCGACCATCTCAAGTGGCCAAGTGATTATTAGGAAAATATAGTGGACGGGGGGATCCGTATGCTCATGTTTCAATCTTCAAACAATGTTGAGGGTTGAACAGGTAACAAATTTCCATACTCAGTATGAAGCATTTGGATTGACCCTAGAAGGAATAGCCATGACCTGGTTCCAGCCATTAAACTTCCAAGAATTGCCCAGCATAGAACAACTTCTACAAGAAATTATGGAGGAATTCTCAAAGAGAGCGATTAAGCATAATACGGTCTCCCGAATCTATGCATTTAGACAAAAAGAGAAAGAAAAGGTAAAGGAAGCCTCGCTTCGATTTAAGCAGTACATAAGAATATGTCTTGCTAGAGAGCTACCTTAGGATGAGAGTCTATTTGTCCTTTTCATATAAGGATTGAAAAATGATACTCTCAAAAAAGGTCTGCACTTGAAGGCATGTGTTACATTCAAGCAAGTCACGAAAGAGGCGTTGTATTTGGTGGACAGTTGTAAAGCATATGGGGAGGTGACGAGTAGCACCTCTTCAACCACTAGTGAATCCACGATGAAATTGGGTGGGCAAAACCCAACTGTGCCAGACATTGATCAAATTATCAAGGAAGTGATCAGAAGGATGAACCAAGGAAACATGATGAACCCAAACACACAACAACAACCCACACAAAAAAGTGACACTTGTGGAGGAGACCATCCGACTCAATGGTGCAACATGCAATCGAGGCCATTAGCAAATGTATAGCGTGTATTAAAGTGGTGTGCTATTGAACAAAAATGGACAAACCATGCCACGAATGTTTCTACAATAGAAACTATGTTAGAGAAAGACCATATGGGCCACCTGGAGGGCAACAATTGCCACCACCTCTAAGATACCAAATAGGAAAAAATAATGTAGTCCAAGGACAAGAAAAACCTCAACCTATGTTAGGACATCAACCTCCTTTACCCCAAGAAAACAGAGCCATGCTGATAATTTCACAACCCATAGTGGCACCTGTGGATCAGAGTATGATACAGGTAGTTTCCTACCAAGAAGATTTAGACAGCTCTTATGAGAGAGGTTTAGACAATAGTGCCTATTCTTTTGAAGGACAAATTCCATGGATAAGGTTATGAAGGGATGTCAAAATCATCATACATAACACAAAAAAAAAAAAAACATTCCATGGTTGATGAAAATATGCTCATGTTCATGGAAAATCAGAATTACAAACCTAGGGGATACCCTCCTAGAACCGGACAATCGATGGGGGCTCCACAAGCTTCCCCACCACCAGTAGAACCATGCTATGATTGTCGCGGTGATCATTGGGCAAGAAGTTGTTCACACAAAGTAGAGCATATCAAACTCTTTGGGTACTGTGAGGGATGTACAAGTGACCACCTAATTCCACACTGTCCAAAAAACCGTGATAATAAAGGAAAGGCTACCATGAACAAATTCAAAATTGTATCAAGATCAAGTAGTGGATTAAAAATGGAACCAACAATTCCAATGAATGCTATAACGAGAGCACAAGCCCATGAAGTAGCAAGGAATATACCTTTGGAAGAAAAAGCATCCCACCTAGCCAAACGGAGGTAGAGAATTTGTCGGTTAGGACCCCCAGGAAATCTTGGAAGGCAAAAAGAGATAAGATGGAATCCAAAAGGATAAAAGAAAAATCAGCCTTAGAAACAAAAGTGCAGCAAACAGAAGAATAGTTGAGAGTGGAAAGGACCATAAAGAAAAGATTGATGTAGTAAAACTCTCTAGGAAAGCTTCGTCCCTTAGTAAGTAAAGAAGAAGAGTCCAATCAGAGCCCAGCTCTCATGATACATCTCCATCTGATCATGCTCCCATCATCGAAGCAACACCTTCAACTCTAGAGGCATCCTCTTCCCAAATTGAGAGATAAGTAAGGAGTGTTGAGAAGCTTGATCGGAGCATCCAATGCACCTGCACATTGTATTGTGGAGGAGGTTTTCAAGTGCACTTGTCTACTTACTATCGACATCAAGATCTCATACGTAAATATGAGAGCTTAAAAAAAACTTTTGGCCTATCAAATCTATCTGAAGTTGGTGACATGGATCTTATATCTAATGCCCAACAAGACGTAGAATCCACTCTTTACCCTTTGGAGCTACCTTGTGAGGAGGAGCTAGTTAATGATGAGGATCACATGGATTTCCATGAGAGTCAGGAGGACGAGTCCTCTACTTTGTTCATGGAGTTAGTGGAGAGAGTAGTATAACTTCAAAGTTTGTGGGATGAGCATCGACTACCAATTGATGTTCAAGATAAAATGTTACGATTGCACTTTGGTGACTTTGGGGTGCCAAGAGTCACTCACAATTCTTTCAAAAGAAGTTTGGCTAGAATGCTAGTCCAACTTCCATCTACATGGGATGGTGATCTTGGGGGGTATTCAAGTTCCAACATATTGGGATCAAATGCAAACCATGCTTAAAGGCCTTGGAATGGTTAGTGCTTGGCACTATCGTATCTGCACAGGAAATCTAGGAGCAAAACATCCACCACAGATTCTTCAACCAAGCATAGAGGATAACTATGTAGGAGAAATTCCAAGATATGTATGCAATGTTTAAGAGGGATTGCTCCAAGTGTTGTGAGAAGTGTCTGATTTGTGAAAAGACAAGAAATTCTATGCTTTCTTTTGATTATATTCCAATCGGTCCTCAGTTACAGCTTTTGGCAAAGAGTAGTACCTACTGTAATGAGTTGCTAAATCTATGGCGTCACAAACATAGATGGGACAACGCATCTGGACTAATCAATGAATAGAGGATCATCGATTTTTGGGTTGGAACAAAGTTTCAAGAAGTGAAGGACTTCTAGAATCCAAGGACATCATATGAACTGCCTGTGGTTTGCTCAAATTCAGCATGTAAAAAGTGCTACACCACATTCGCAGTCTCTAAACGCCATGCAACACTCCTGATGGGATGCTATAAATGAAGTATATAACTTTATCTCCATTGAGTGCTTCCAGGACATCAAATGTCGCAAGAAAATTAAAGTGGTGAGTTTTTTCTCCTCTTTGAGGTTCCTTTTGCATTTTGCTCATGTGTAATATATGTCATCATTTGGTTAGGGTGATCCTCGCAATATAGCAATTTTACTACATTGGGACGGCTTTCAAACGTCAAAGACGACCCAAAAGAGATGTGGTGTTGTGGAAAGATCGCTGCTTAATGTTGGATGTAGTTCTTCCATAGATGTTTTACTAGTTTTGTTTATTCCACAAAAATGCAAAAATATTATAAAAAGTTCAGGAGATGTATTTGGAACATTCCTAACTCCATTGGTGGATGAGCTTGAAAGCTTCTTTTTGGATGGGATAGATGTAATATAGGAGTATCCACTAGAGAGGATTTTTGACAATCCACAAGGGTTTTCCAAGTCTTGCAAGATACGTGCACTGCTCATGATAGTTACCGGCGACCATCCAGCTCAGTGCAAAATAGGTCTATTGTAAGAAACTAGGCAACTAGGCTCTACTGGATCCTCCTCCCAACCTCCTTTTATAGGTGGGCTCCTAGCCCCTTGCCCTAGACGGATCCCCTGTCCACACTGCCTAGCCCGGACCTTGGCCGTAGTTCTTGCCTAGCCTGGTTCTTAGGGTACAGGACCCGTGTCCTGACATTACTCCCCCCTTAAAGAAGAGTTTTTGTCCTCGAAAACAAAAGTGGGAAACTTCTTCTTAAGAACACTAATGTTTTCCCAAGTGGCACCTTCTTCAGGTCGGTCTTTCCACTGATTAATGCTTGTTGTCATACATGATGGCGTGTACGCAACTCATGATAATCCATAACACGTTCAGGTTCATGCGGTAACGTAGGAGGTTCAATGTAATCGACCAAAACCTGGTGGTCAATGACGTTGTCGTCCCCATGCAACCGCTTTTGTAACGGCTAACATGAAACATCGGATGAATGCGAGTGGGTGATGGTAGTGGTAGCTTGTAGGCACGATCACCAACTCGCTTGAGTATTTTGAAAGTTTGTTACATGTTCATCCCTAATGAAGGTTACGTGCCAACGTACTCTATCAGCACACCTGGTAAGTCCTTGACGTATGAAAGTATTGACACCATCTCCAACCCCACCACAAGAGGTGTTCAAAGTCGAAAATCGTACTTAAGCAAATTCTAGAATAGGGAGAAAATCATCTATCTAGAAATGCGTTGTGCTAACTTATGCTCTTAGCAGATCCTTTAGCACAAGACTACTCTTTGTAATCTTTGTAATCTGCCTATCCCCTTGGATAACTGACTGTACTGAGGTGTGTTTTCCTCACGGTTTACAGACAGTCGTCCTAGATGACTGGTAAACGGGAAATCACAGTAGTGTTTAACATTGGTGAAGAATCAACAATGTCCGAAATAACCATCGTGGTTAACTTGAAAAAATCCACAAACGCCCAAACCGAGCCATGACCTCTATTGGTGATTAGTGGATCCAACAATAATCTCATAGAGATAGTGCACATAGAGTGCAAAATGCTTCATAAGCAGCAATCTGTGGAATATGCATGCTGTTCCAAATCAGCCCTTGCTAAACACTAGGGCCCATAACACCTAGTGGCATGCATTTAGCAAAAACTAACCGAACCTGTATATCCATAATGATGCTTGCCAATACTTATGGCAAATGTGATGCGCCTAGCACGCAATAAAAGGAATGTAAATAGTTCTGAAAAGAAACTAAATACTTTTAGTTACAGTCTTTTGCAAGCCTTGCTGAAACGTCTGAATCACAATAAAAGGTGAAACATTGATCACTTCTAGATACAGAAAATGAAACTTTTTCATTAACAACTTATAGCCTTGCTATATGTATAAACAACCATTTGTAATGTTGTTTGCAGTACTTGTACCTTAACAAGTCATTCTAAGTATCCAACAATTTCTGGCCACGAAATTGCTCCTGATACGTCGTGCTAAAAATGGTCTAGAAAACAGATGTGACCAGCACCTAGGGACTTTGTCATGACACATAATTGAAATAATGGCACCAGTGTCAGTCTAGAGACTCATATTCTCCACATGTGGAATATGTCTCATGTAAGGATGTGTAAAAAAGAACATCCTTCAAGTACAAGATGTACTTGTGGGTGGAGGTAACTGCAAACACTCTACGACGGGAGTGAGAGGGACCCTCATTAGCCTTGCTCCACACTGGCTAAACTGAACTCCTTGAGTTCCTAGACCATGCTGTATCCCATGTGACAACATGTGCCAATTTGAACCCTACAAGTAGGTTGTTGGACGGATACGCCGCGACGGACGTCAGCACAACAAGAACTCATCTAACATGTAATGTCAACTATGGACGAAGCTCGACCCGCAGGCGCGTGGAAGCAAGCATAAGGTGTCAACCTACACTCGACCGACTCCTAACTAATTCCTACAGAGGTCTCTACCAATTGTCTAAGTCACAGCCTTCAAGAGTGCAAAAGAGGAAACTTCCTACAACGCTTTCTAGAGCCGAACACCCATCAAACAATCTCGAAACACCATAGAACTTGAATGAGACCCTACTAATACGAATAGGCCGCTCTCCCTAAGGTCTATGAACCAAAATCACGACCCAAAACACCCGGTACAGAAACACGTAGAATGTCTGGCCGAAATCTGCAGGTCTTTGTTTCCGAAATCTAAAGTGCCTAATGTGTAGTTCTACTCAATGTGAACGCGTGGATATGCTGCATTGAAAAATCGGACAACGTATGCTCACCCAAACAACCGATGAAGCTCATAGAAGGAGATCGCAAAGCCGGACCGTACGCGTGCAATGTTGGTATTGGCGCGTAGCTCTAATTGGGGGCAACACGCTGCACTTCTCCGCACTCGATTTCGACCACTGTGGCACTCGTAGCGTCAAGACGAAGCTCACACTCTCTCTCTCTCTCTCTCGTACACAGTACGCTCACTCACAGACTTCAAACTTGTTTTTTTTAAATGACAAAAGGTTTTTCATTAAGGTCAAAAAGTGGTATATATACCTTACAACTTATAAAACCCTAAAGTTCCAAAATCAACCATCTACTCAATCTAACTATCAAAACTGGGATACAATCCAGAAACTTCTGTAAGTCCCAATATTTATAAGGTGAAAGATCGGGTTTTCCTCAATGACTGAATAATTACAAAAATAATAGTCCACCGAGTAGTTAGATGTTGTGGGGTGTGTCGAGCTTCTAGCATCCCCCCCCTCCTTGTTCATGTCGTCCCCAACATGGCCTTGATCATCTGCTTCATCTTATCGTTTCCCGCATCTTTAGCAGTGATTCGTACCTTGCATGTAGGTTCAGCATTGTCGGGCCAAAGATATCTGTATTCATGGTGAAGAACCCCATATAGAATGCTTCTTCAAAAGCCTGGAGGTGATAGGATGGTAGAAACATGATTTTTTGGTACAACGCATGTATCGCCTCCTTCGAAGGCTGACCTGACAGATCGTAAGCACATCTGTATGTATCTTGGAAGAAGAATATGTTGTCGATCACCTGGCCCGGCTTGAAGGTCTCGAACACTGCTAGGATGGTTCTGCAGATTTTTCTCATCATAATGCATGTAAGGTCAGGTGAGCCAATGAACAATTTTATGGCGCCCGTTAGGGTTTTCACCATGTATTGGACACTTATTCTCTCACCTACCTTCACGCCCGGTAGCTTTGGGTAATTCAGCCAAGTGGGTTGGCTTCTTTGCAAAATTTCTTGTGCCTTCCACGTCCTAACCCTTGGTAGAGGACAGAAGCTGAGGTTGTCTCTGATATGTTTAGGTGCCTCTACCAAGTGGATTAGGTATTGTGGGTACTTGGTAAGCCAAGCCTTCCTCCACTTTGGCTGAGAATCCACTATGAGCTTAACTCCTTCTGGACTTGAGGTGTTTGCATTGTAGAGAGGTACCGTTGGCTCTTCTCTGATTCGCCTGTTTATTGTTGCTGCTTCATACTTCAGCAATGGATATGGGAGAGAGGGTTGAAGCCACTCACTCCTGAGATTACTGGCATCGATCTTCTGAATTGTCATAGATTTGAAGACCCTCTGCTCCCATTCCAAGGCTTCCTTTGTGCTTTCTCTTAGCTCTGCCTCTATTGCCTTACACAATTTTTCCTCCTCTTCATGTGTTAGATCCTGCGGCTCTTGAGAGGATCCTGCTATGCTTTCCTCTTGCATGGGTGTGTCCACAGGATCTGCCACATTTTCGAGGTCGATGCCCTCATTGGCCGCTGGCCCTGAGCTTTCTGCCTCTTCTTGTTGCTGGCCTTTCAACTCCTCATTTGCCTGAGGAGTGTCTGCTTTTCCGCTTCAGCTTCTCCGCCCATATTCACGAGGAGGTCATTAAGTTCAGCGTTTACTCTTTCCGCCTCCTCGAGCTTTATCTTTATGCTCTCCACTTCTTCTTGTAGGGCCTTTTGGCTATCCTCCATTCTTGTTTGCATTGCGATAGACCCTTTAGCCATCATTAACCTTTGCTTTTTCTCGAGAGTCAGATCCTTCTAAAGTTCCTGCATTTGCTCTTCATATATTTGACTCTCGGAAATGATTTGAGTCGAGCTCGTAGCTCTAACTCTAGTAGGTGATGCTCGCAGCCTCTGGATGGTTTGACCTTTGACTTTTAATTGGTCCTTGAGCTCAAGGACTTCATCCAGGATTGCTTCTTGTTCTATCTCTGCCTCTTCCTTGGCATTTCTCATGGCCTCTACTTCTTTTGTTTCTTCTGCCAGCTGTAGTGTCAGATTATCTTGTTCTTTTTCAGCATCTCGCAATGACTTGTTGAGCTACAGACACTCTTCTTTAGCTGCTTGTATTCTTTTTGCTGTTGCCTCATTTGCTTCTTCCATTGCTTGGCAGTTTTGTAGAGCCGTTGCCAAGCTGTCTTACAGGTCATCTTCTCTCTCTTTTTGCCTTTGGCTTTGTGCCTACAGAGAATCCACTTCCTTTTTTATCTGTTCTTTAGTGGCTTTGAGAGTCGTCATTTCTTCCTCTGAAGCCATGGATTGTGCTCGCAATCCAGCTAGCTTTGTCATCACCACGTCCCAGTCATTGGAGGGCGGGTGCAGGTCTACAGTGTCTATAGCAATTTCTTTAAGTTCCACTAGCCGGATGCCTTGCATCTGATCTTTATGCCCTGTTCTCGCCAAGTCAAATGCAACTGTGGCGGCTTCTTCCTTTGTATAGCCTGCAGCTAGCAGGTCCAAAAATTCATAATAGGCCTCGTCTAATCCTTTTTGCTCAGACTCAGGCTTGACCTCTTCCTTTGGCTCAGGTTCTTGCCTTTGCTCTTGCTCCTCAGCTTGCCTTTCTTCTTGTTTGTCCTCAGCCTCCTTGTCTTTTGGTGGAGGGCTGCTAGGAGGTGGTGAGGGCGGTGGAGATGGCTGTGGGCTGGGTTTAGGGCTATCTGGTAAAGCTGCCGGTTTGCCCTTTAAGTCCCTATCTACTTTCGTTTTTCTTTCCCTTTCTTGGCTTTCTTGTTCATCTAGCAATGTCTGCCTTATCTGCTCCACTTCGTCCTTGGTGAAAGGGACATGGGGAATGTTTTCCGCTGTAGCATCAAGAATCTCAAAATTCTTGATATAATCTTCAAAGCGGTCCCTCAGCACTCTTCTGGATGATCCAGACATAGACTCGAGAGATGGCTTTCTGAGTTTGTTTAAATCACCCTTGAGGGCTCTTTCTACTCGGAAACTCTCCATCAGCCTCTCAAGTCTTACCGCTTTTTGAGACCTGGTTTCTTTGGCCGGCACTTGAGCATACTCCTTCTTTCCTTTCTTCTGTTGAGGTTACTCCTCTTCAACTGGCTCTAACCGTCTCTTCAATCTCGTAGCCACCCTTGGTGCTCTTTGTGGCTCATCTTCCTTGTCTTCTTTTACCCTTAGCCAATCATTCTGAGATGGTGGGTCAGGCCACCTTCCTTTAGCGTGTAGTGCTGCATAAACCACCTTGGTTATCAGTTCTCTTGGCACTATGTAGGTTGGATTTTTGTTGCCCATCTTTACCAAGATGTCATGTATGTATGCCGCATAGTTGATTATCTTTGGGGTGCCTTTTGTCATTGCCCAAGTAAACGTTGTGGCAATTGCACCTGGCGGAATCCTGTACTTCTGTGGCCTCTTAGTGCACATGTGGAAGTACTGGTTGTACAACTGGCACATAATTGCCACTTTTGGGTTGGCAATGTCTTCAAAGGTGTAATTGGCCTTTTTCTCTTTGTACACCTTGACTTCGTCCCTTCTTTTTGTTACATTGTCTCCTTGATTGGAGAGGTCTAGTGCATGTGCTACAACCCGCTCCGTGATTATGATCTCTGTATCTGGTCTGCCTTGTAAATCTGTCACCTTGGCCACTCCATCCTCTTTGATGCTTGTTACAAACTCCCATACTCTTTTGATGTCCACCCCTGCTGGTATCGCCTTGAAGTAGTTATGGAGGTCAATTTTCTCCAAGTAGCCAGCCATTTTACTTCGTACAAATTCATTGAGCTCTCTTGGCAGCATTGGCAGCTCTATTACATTGCCTTCATTGTCTTTGAACACTCCCTGGTAGATCTTTAGGTCATTGGACTCTAACAGATCCTCTTGTATCCAGGTGCTGGTGGGCTTTAATGTTCCTTCTGGAATGACAAAGGGTTCCACCTCATCCAGATAATCTTTGATTGTCATTATTTTCTTCTTTGCCGGTGACTTCGAGGCTGCCATAGATCCTGTTGCACTCAGTAATCCAAAGTTAGCGTTTTTTCCATATTAGCTGCAAAACTGAGTTTTACTTATCCAAATGACTTGAAAATTGAAATTATAGCTTAAAAGGAACTTGTGAAGCTGTTCATGTGCTCACAGTGCAAATCTAGCCAAAAATTTCCATTTAGACATCCTACGCGTAGGATGTCTTTTTCATCAGAATTGGTTTATACTTGACATGCAGGTAGTGTAAGGCTCATGGAACATGACTATATGCTTGGATTTGAATTTGGATATCAAAAAGTGGATTTTTGGGGCTTATTCAAGCTTTAGGTCACATTTTGGGTAGAATGTCCATCATAGGTAGCAATCGATGTCCAAATGGGTTGAAAATTGGTATACGGGCTCAATGCACCATGGTATTGGCTCCCATGATGTCATTCCTTGCACAGAAGGCTAAATTTATGCTGGAGACATCCTACGCGTAGGATGTCTTTTTCATCAGAATTGCATGAAACTTGTTCTGTGGGTTGTCCTTGGCCTATGAAACATGGCCCTGTTCTTAGATTTGAATTTGGACAAGATTTGATGCTTGTAAGGCTTTGTGAGGTGTTTTTGGGCTCAAAAAGTGTATCTTGAAGGTGTTGGGGGTCAAAAGTGATTAGAATGGCTTCTCTTTTCTTTGTTAGGTCATGTAATGGTCCCGCAATTTGTGAGAACTTTTCTATGAAGCGTCTATAGTATGCACACATACCTATAAAGCTTCTTAGTTCATGAAGATTCCTTGGTTTAGGCCATCCTTTTATTACCTCTAACTTTGATGGATCCATTTGGATGCCATCTTGAGAGATAATGTGACCTAAATACTGAATCTCTTGCAAGAAAAATTCAATTTTCTTTTGATTAAGATAAAGTTTATTCTCTCTCTCAAAACTTGAAATATTACCTGGAGGTGTTGCTTGTGTTTGTCTAATGAATTAGAGTAGATGATAATATCATCAAAGAACACTCCAGTGAAGGTTCGATGAGGCCCGAACAACTTCTCCATCAAGCGGTTGAATGTGGCTGGTGCATTGGTCAAGCCAAAAGGCATGACAATGTATTCGTAAAGACCAAATGTGGTGTGAAATGCGGTCTTTACAATGTCTTGATCAACTATCCTTATTTGATGATAGCCACTTTTTAGGTCAATCCTACTGAAGTAGGTCGATCCTTGATAGTGATCCTATTTAGTGCTCTATAGTCGACACACATTCGATATGTGCCGTCTTTCTTTTGCACTAATAGCACCGGTGAGCAAAATGGAGATGAGCTAGGCCTAACCATGCCCTTCTCAACTAACTCATGCACTTGCCGCATAATCTTCTCTTGTTGAGCTTGAGAAACTCTATAAGGAGGTTTGTTAGGCGGTGAACTTCCTGGAAGAAGTTCAATTGCATGGTCATCATTACCTCGTTTAGGAGGTAGCTCACAAGGGATGTCGTCAATAAAAACATCTTGAAACCCCTTGAGAAAATTGGATAACTCTAATTCCTTTTGGTTGCTTTTATTTTCTTTTGCTAAAGCATTAGGTTCATTTGGAGCTTTAACAAAATCATGTACACGAAAATAGAGCTCTTTATTGACTTGTTGAATGCTGGTGTATGTATAATGGGGATAGTGTTACCCATTTCCTTAGCATCTATATACATGTCTTTTTCCCTGAACTTAAAGGAGATTCTCCTTTCAGGAAATTTAACATCGGCAGCCAGGCGGTCAACCATGGTGCCCCTAGGATTACATCCTCATGCTTGAGAGGAGAGATAAAGAAGTCCTCTTTGTCCACATAGCCTTGGACATGAAGCCTCAATTTCCCGATTAAGGGAGTGACTGAAGCTTCTTGCCCCTTGAAGGCACTGTCTGCGGGTAGGACATCTCCCATCTCGTAGGATTGTATGTCTAGCTTGGTGGCCAACTCTATAGATATAAAATTGTGAGTAGAACCAGGGTCAAAGAGAATAAAAGCATCATGTTCTCTTACCTTTCCCCAAGCATGGCATAGAGGAGATCCTTTGTGATGCGTTTGGTGAGTCTCCTCCTCTTGGATTTCAACCAAGGAAGCTCTAGGAGGATCTTGGCGGTTGCTCTTTTGGGGACAAGCGCGGTACGCATGCCCTTGTTCGCCGCACTTGAAACACCGGTTATCCTTGTGATAACACTCAAGCTCTTCAGGAGAGAGTTTATTCTTACCTTTGTAAACTCCCTTCTCTTTAGCTTTGTTGGAGTTGCCCTTAGGAGACTTTTGGACATTGTCCTTCCCCTTAGGCTCATTGGAACCCTTGTTTTCCCGGGGCTTATAATTTCTTTTAGCCCCCGTTTGGAAATTGATTCGAGAGGCCACCATAGTATGGTGTATTACCGCCGATATGGTATGTGGACTTTGGGAGTTGACATAACTCTGCCATTTCTTCGGTTAAGCCCGCACAAAATTGTTGCTTTTGTTCTCCAAAATCCAACTTTTTAAAGACAATGGCTTTGAGTTGTAGGTCCCAAAATTTGTCTACATATTTGTGGATGGATTCATTGGGAGAGAGATTTAAGCTTTGCCATTCAGTGAGTACTGTCTTTGGCATCGGTGGCCAAAACCTGCTTCACAATGGAAGCTCTTAAAGCTTTCCATGTTCGTGGAGCTTCACCGTAGGCTCGTAGGCTAGACCACCATTGCCTGGCAGACTTTTGAAAGTGCATAGCTACATGGCATAGCTTAGAGGACTCCGTGAAGCCCTCATCTCCAAACACCGCATCAAATTGTTGGATAAAGGCCAAGACTTTTTCCGTAGCACCAAAGGTACCATCATAGGTAAGGAAATAGATGCTCTTCCCTCCCTCTTTGAATTTCTTTAGCTTGGATGACCTCTTCCATGCGGCATAGGATTTCCTATGGCCTCTTCTTTTTTATGGTTCAAAGGTTGCAACATCACTTTCTTCAAAAGGTGAAGAATTTGAAGGAGGTGGAGAAGAGGGTGAGCTCTTTCTCGCCTTTTCCTCGTCTTGATCTTCGTCGTCTTCACCATCACTTTCATAAGAGGAAGAGGATGAAGAAGATGGAAAAGAGGGTGTCCTCTTTCTTGCCTTTTTCTTCTCTTGCTTTTTATCATCCCTCTTTGAATTATGGCGTGGAGAAGAATGTGATGGTCTTCTCCGCTTTGGTGGTGATGGAGAGCGTTTAGCCCGCTGTCTTCATGGAGCCATCTCTACCGAGGTGGCGGGAGACTCGCTTCTTTCTTGTTCCTTCGATGGAGGCTCTTGAGTTCTCCTTTGGGAAAGAGATGCATCATCAAGAAGTAAATTCTTGAGCCCTTCGTAGGGATTCTCTTCTTCTTCCCAAATTGGAGAGAGACATCTTTTGGTAGTCTCACAAGGAGGCTTCCTAGGTGTTCTCTCGTCATGGTGATGAGATTGGAGAATCCCGTGAGCACGGAGCTGCCGTTGCACTTCACTTTGGAGATATGGATCGCCCATGGCTTGTTGAAGCCTAGAAACAAGATATGGATTGCCCATGGCTTGTTGAAGCCTAGAAACAAGATAGTTAACAAGCATTGAAGCATCATTAGTAGCTTGCTCATGAGCAAAATCAAAGTTATCAACATTAATTTCACTCTCTTTACTATTGTCAGCCATTCTAACAACTTTTAGGTGTAAACGTTTTAGGTTTACTTTGGCACTTCAAGACCTAGTTGCTACTCCTCTTTACCCCTTTAGAAAAAGCACTCAAGCTACTATACCCGCGGCTCGAATACCATTAATTGCAAGGAATAGAAGAGAGGGTCTTTCGACACCAAAACAGCACCGGCTCTTGTCAAGCTTCTAATAGCTCAATAGTGGTTAATAACCCGTAGGCAAGCCCCGTAGGACTCCACTATTAAGACCATAGCTCTCGACGGTGATGCCCCGTTAACTGCACAAAGGTAGGCGCACTGCAAGGCTGAAAAATCCCTATTCTACTTACTCACAGGCAATTAATAATACCAACCATTTATAGCTAGCTTGAGGACCTCCCTTGTTGAGCAAGAAAAGAGAAACCTTGTGCTCTGATACCAATGTAACATTTAATGGGCTAAAAACTTATGTGTAGCGAAAATTAGCATGAACATAGTGGGCATTTCATGAGCATAGATTCCTAATGAGAATTACAAGAGTGCTTGGGTGGAGAGAGCAACAAAAAGCATAACACCTAGTTAGATAGCATCAACAATACTTTCAAAAGAGAGAGAAATTAAGCTATTGACAATAGTTGAGGACCGGATTTGCATGGAGCCGGTCCCCCCTCCAAAAGGCTTTGTATTATGGTTTCTCGCATCAAGAGAGACATTGTACAATACAATTCTTTGTGTTCCTTCAAGACTAGCTAGTGCGATGAAGATGAAAGCTTCATGCACTAAGCAAAACACTTAGCAAACACAATTTTAATTATCCCCGTTCTCAAACCCAAGACCTCACACACCTTCGAAGATGGTGAGAGCTAGCAGGGTATGAGAGTAGATTGAGAGGAAGAAGGAGTATCTTACGAGAAAGATGTACATCTCCGCACATAATCCCTCATATTAGCATAGATTAGCTTAGTAATTAGCTTGGTAGAGGAGATGAGCATGCATTGAAGCTTCGCTCTTTGTAGGATTTGCATCCACATGCCAAGAGTGTGTTGATGTAGGCTTCTATCTCACAAGCTTGGAGTAGGTGATGAGCTCTCCATTAAAGCTTGGGAAGAGATAGTCTTCTCTTTCTTCTTACATGTGATTGTGAGAGAGTGTGTGTGATAATGCCTTGCAATAATCAGCCCCCTCTCTCACTTGGGCGAGCCCCCTTGCTATTTGTTCTTGCAGGCTCCCTATTGGACAATGCCAAGCTCAGCCAATGGCTATTAAGCAGCATAAGTGATAGCCTTCTAACATGTGTCCCCCTTTCCCCTCTTGTGAGAGCTTAATCAATTAAACTTAATTGATTTAAGTGAATTAAATCCCCATTGGACCTTTCCCCATTCTGCCCAATAGGAATTAAGTAGCCCATTGGGCTGCTCAATTCCTATTGGACCCCTTATCAGGCTGTCCAATAATCATCCAGGAGACTTAATTTTCATTGGTTCTTTTTATTAAGTGTTTTAAAATTAATTAGGCCAGTCTGCTAGCTTAACCAATTTTCTAGTTTTTTCTCCCGTGGCACTTCCCCACATTAAATGATCAGTTTAATATGAGATAATCATTTAGGAGAATTAGATATTGATTATTATGACAATCTGCATCATCATTTACTTCCAAATGTTTAGAGGAGTTGTAAAAATATTCTTGTTTCAACGCTTACCATGTAATAGGGTAGCACATCATAGCCCTCCTTATTGCAAAATTTTGTTGTTGGACTATCGGTAATGGTACAGACATCCAATGTTGCCAGTATGTGTTCCCATTCTAGAGGTTCCAAGGTATCTTCAGGGAAAGGTTACGGAATATACTCCTTGTCCTCAATTGCTCTTTCTAAGACGCATTCCTCTTTTCGTAAGCTTCCACAATGTGATGCTCTGCACATCCATAGCTCTTTTGGTTGCCCTAACCATGCTGGTAGTTCCGATCCTGCTACTGTAGCTGAATCAAACTCTTCCACTGGTGTTTGGTTTACATCTTTGTAACTATGGTCTTTAAGGTGTATTTTAGTTGTCGTCTTGCCATGTCTGAGGTATATGTGGTCATAACCCCAATCTTGGACCATCTTCAATTTTCGCATGAATGGTCGTCCCAAGATGATATCATAATTGTTCTTTTTGTCGAAATCGACCATTGCAAATGTATGCTCATACTCGATTCCGCACGAAGTGACAATTACTTTTTCTAAGAGTCCTAGAGGCTTTTCCATGAACCCATCTGCCAATTGCAGTTTCATTCTAGTAGCCCTCAAAGCTAGTTTTCCCCATTTTTTCGAGATTTCTTTGGTGGCGATAGCAACCCCCGCTCCACTCTCAAGAATAGCCTTGGAAACTACTCCTTGGAATTCTACCGGTAGCGTGGTGTTTCCGTCTTCTCCCTCGCAATATTCTCCAACCTTATTCAGTGGTACTGGCCTAGTGTTTAGATTAGGCATGTCCAACTCCCTGATCCCTTCTTGTAGCTTCAAGGTGGGGTCTTTCACTCCAAATTTTTCTAGGCATTTTCCCGCTGTGTTCCACGTGTTTGGCCTTAACCTTAGGAGTTCTGCTAACGTGATTGTGCATGCCACCGGGGTGGATAACAACTCAATCAATCCTTGCGAATCCATCACCTTGTTAGAAGAAAGTCTTTGAGATGGAATTTCTCTCACTTTCGACTTAGCTTCGTACTCTCCCAGGTAAGAGGGTAAAGTTCTCAAAGAGTCTGGTTGGCTGTGCCCCGAACTAATAGATCCTTGGTCTCCCCGTTGTGAATGTATCTCAAGGTCCATCTGCGATCTTGCCTCAAATTCTTCAATAGGAGGTAAGATCACATTATATTCTTTTCTCGTGCTATTCATGGGGTTACTCATCCTATTAGCCTCGTTGGCCTCAGGGATTTGCTTCCACAGATCATCTAGACCGTTACCGTCCTTACCCATTTCTGCCAATATTTTAGGCTGGAACCCGTCACTTGACCTATCTCTGGTATTTGGCACTATGATAGGCTCTCCTATGGACTCATATTCATTAGTGAGTCTTTCCTTTGTTTCCTCATGTTTCTCTAATGTTGGTTGGATAGGGGTTGGAGCTGGTGCTTCGTGACAATTTTCAGGTTTACCCAGCGGTTCTTCCATCAATGATTGAGCCGTCTCAATCATCTTTTTACACATATCCAATCTCTGTTTTTCTATTTCTGCATATGGATAAGTCATCCACCTTTGCTCCTTGGTTTGGTTCTTTTTAAGTCGAGCTTCATAAGCTTTTAGAAGCGCATCTAACTGCTCGTTTACCTTGTATGCCAGTACAGATCCTGCTGATCCTGCACTTTTGGGTTCTGCTAATGCCTTGGGTGCTATGGTAGCTGTGGTGTGTGAGCTTAAGCTAGCTAGATCCTCTAACCGCTCCAATCTATTCTTTGTATGTTTCAACTCCTCGGATAGGGCTGTTTGCTCTTGTTCTTTCTTGGCTTTCCTACGCGCCTTTCTAGCTTTCCAAGTGCTTCTCTGATTTTTCGTTTCTGAACTTTGGGCATCGGTTTTTGGTTCTTCAACTATGGGTTCGTTCGTCCTTCTTTGGGCTTGGGCTCGTGTTACCGCCTGAATAGGTATGATTGTTTCATTTTCCGATCCTCCACTGGAAGGTACTGGTTCTAAAATGTTCAAGGTGGTTTTTGCTCCTTTGCTCGGGTTTTTAGGGCAATCGGGAATCAAGTGATTAATTCCACATTCTGGGCAATACGCATTGACTCTAATGATTTCATCATGAGGACAGTCTTTCAGCCAATGGTCTCCTCCACACTTGTAACAGGGTCCCTTGGATTGTTGAGGTGCTCCTTGAGCCCCTCTTTGTTGGTAAGCATGTCTCTGTCCGCCCATGCCTCCATTGGCTATGAACATCAGTGTTCATTCATCTAAGCTATATCTTCCTTCTCTTGCAGCCTGTGCAGCATTTGGTGGTCCTTGATTCCCTATCATGCTTCATGGTTTTGGTGTCGAGGGTTCTTCCGGTGGATAATAGACAGGGTTTGCCACATATCCATTGGGATCTTCATAATAATCATGCATAGGCACCAAAGCCTTTTCTTCTGATTCAATTATTTTTGGTGTGTATCTGATACCAACTGATCGTAATCCTGGTAGGGGTGGTTGTTGCCCCAACACCGGTTGTGGTCTTTCTACACCTATAGGTCCTGGTAAGTTGCCTGCTTGATATCTGAGCATCAATGGAACTTGAGGGGAAGCTACTGGAGCTTGGGGAGCGTAAGGTCTCTCCCTCACATATCCCTTGTTATAATAACATTCCTCGGTCCCATGGTTTGTCCATTTTTGTTCAATAGCACACCACTTGGACTGTTTAGCCTGGGGTTTGGCGTACAAGTTGATCTTTTTTAGCACTTCATCTACGAGCTGCTCCTGGTTTACCGCTATTTCTCCTTTCAGTGTTGTCTTAAAAGACTTGCTTCCACTTTGCTGTGAAGATGAATCGTCATCAAGGTCCTTGAACTCCCCTTCTTTGTAGACTACACAATTGTCCACAAGGTACAGAGTCTCCTTGGTCAACTCATTCAACGTCGTTCTCCTCTTCATATGTAAGTCTTTCTGGAGATCTGCATTCCTTAGTCCTTGGATGAATATCAGTATAAGTCTGGACTGAGTTGGCAGTTCTTCCACAGGATAAAACTTAACATATCTTTTTAGTCTTAGGGCTGCCTTTCGTACAGATTCTCCATCTTTCTGTTTGAATTTATGGATTTGTGAGACGGTATAATAAGCTATTCCCCTTTGAGAGAATTCCTCAATAAACTCGTCAAACAATTCCTCCATCGACTAAAAGTCTCTACGCTCCACAGAGTCAAACCAAGTTGCAGCATCATCCTCTAGGGTTAGTCCAAACCCTGTGAATTGGGTTGGAAAATCTAACACCTCTTCGGCTCTAATTACACGCACAAAGGCTGCTACATGATCTCTTGGGTCTCTATTTCCTGTGTATTTCTTGTTTATCCATTTTTTCACTTCAGAAGGTCTAATTCTTCGATGGTCTACAAATCTCATCATTGGATCGCCCCGTCCAAGTTGATACACCTCCTTTTCTGTAATAGGCTGGTTCCTCTCCCAATGGTGCTCCTAAGCCATAATTTCTAACGGTTCTCGCTGGAGGTGGTGATTCTCTTCGAACTCGTTCTATGGGTGGTCCTCCAGGCTCTGTCGACCCTTGTGTCTTTGGCTTACTCTCTGCTTGATACCTTGAATAGTGTGGTGGTTATTGCAAATCCTCGAGCCCTCGTGCGGCTTGATAACCATCTCGGTTTCGGTCTGGTTCCATTGTTGCACTCTGTCGAAGCCATGCCTACAATGATGGCTGGTTTGCTGGTTGGTCTTGGTTGTTGAATGCTTGCGGTTGGGTGGAATGTGAGGTAGTGTCATACTCGTCGGAAAAAGGATTCGTTGACTTGCTTGGGGTGTGGGTTGCTCTTGGCACTTCCTCAGGGGCATATGCTGATGCTCCTGGACCTGTTGCTCTTTCTACTTCCTTTGGGAGAATACGTTGGTATTCTTGCCCGTATCGATCAACAAAAACTATGCCCTTCCCCGTAGCAGTGATGGGGGCTTTTCACAAGCTAAGCTCCCATACCCCTCTTCTCTCGTCCCCACCCCATGAAAACCCCCTCTTAGGGAGGGAGTGATAAAAGGCATTGGGAAAAGTAAGAAAAAAATAAAGTATGATTATGTAAATATATAAGAAAGGTAAAATAGGCCACCTCATGCCTGCGGGGTAGCCCATCCCCACCTTGCCTCTTTTTTCTTCACTGTTACCCCGCCGTGTGTCCCTATTCCTCTCCTCCACTCAAAAGGTCAACCCCCTCTCTCTTCCCCTTGTCCTTTCTCCTTTCTCTCTCCCCTCAAGCTACCCCACCTCTCACCAATAATGCACCCTAACTCACATGCAACTTACCCTATCTTCCAAAATAGTATACCCCACCCCCTCTTTCTCTCTCCTATCACATCCCATGACCCAAATACCCCCCTCTCTCTCTAAAGGGTGCCATATCTCTTGTCTTGTAGCTAAATAACCTTCCCCACACTCACACACACTCAGTTTCACTGAAAAAAGGTGCCCACAGACCCATCCCCACCCAGTGGTTACCTGATTTTTCTTGTGTTCACACACATCTTCACCTCTGAACACATTCCCCTCTCTCACCTCTTGTAATTACTTTATTCTCCATGTCACCTCTCACTTTTTTTTATCAACCCATCTCTCTCTCTTAGTCTCTCTCTCATGAGACTGCTGTTCTGGCACATATACACACAGCCAGACAGTGGGGCCCACAGTCACATGGCCTATGTAGATAATGATTTCTTCATTTCTAAATTCTAGAATTCCTCCCCCCTCCTCCCCTATATAAAGAGGGGTCACCATCACACGAAATACACACACAACATCACCAAAGAATACACTATGCATTGTGTGTGCCTAGTGCACACACACACACCCACACCATCACCATCACCGCAATCACCATGCTCGTCTTGAGCATGACCTCTACACCCTTGGGCTATGGAAGATGAAGGGCAGCTAAATGAAGGATGATGGCCATAACCCTCGTGCGAGTCTTCGCCATCAACTCCCACCTATCTGCCATGTGCTCTACCACGCTCTCCCTTCTCATTCCCCTACCCTATGCTCCCTATTTCATCGCCTTATTCTCTAAATAAAGCTTGAGGTTTTGTGAGTATGTTTTCTTGCAATGTTTTGCCCATGTGAGGTGTGCGGAATCGCCACCTAGTCTTGTGTTTGGAGTGAGCTTGTGTATGTGTGAAGGATGTGCGGATTCGCCATCCTTTTGTGGTGCCTAAGTACTAAGCCGCTATACCCCCTCCCTCACTCTCTCTCTCTCTCTCTCTCTCTCTCTCTCTCTCTCTCTCTCTCTCTCTCACTTGATCTCATTCCCTTTCCTCTTCATCATTACTCCCAAGCATCCATCTCTCTTGGATGAAAACTTTGTTATGGTGGTGTGTTGTATGCGTCCTAGCCGTTGAAGCTAGGTGGTGCCCCCTGTTTGCTTTACCATGGCAGACTCGACGCGCCATTCGGTCCCAGGTGTTTTAGAGGCTGTCGGGGTTCGAGGTTTGCTTTGCTCCCGTCATTTGGTGCCCCCACTGAGGATCTTTTAATGAAACCCTTCAGTTTACAAGACTGAAACCCCTAAACTATTGTGAATGGATGAATGGCTAGCATGATTTGCTAATTGGACAACAGAAGAAGAAGAGCTCCAAGCACAACTAGACGAACTCCGCATCTCCATCGAAGCTCGAGTGCCAGGCGTAACGGTAATCGATTTGTAGTGGGAGAGTCAACCAACACGCCAAACCCAGTGGATATACATAGGCCAAGTGCCAAGAAGAAGAAGGAGAAGGTCGAAACCATGTTCGCAACCTATAACCAACCCACAACAACAAAATGGAAGGAGCTCTACACAATAGAGAATCAACACTATTCTACTTTGAGAATCGGGTAACTCAAGTCACCGAGGTAATTATCACAGTCAGTTTTCAAGTCACACCTGATGCTGCAACACAGATAACGGAATCATTGGCTCACACTCTCACTAGAGAAACTAGGGATCTACTGAGTTTGTTTCAGGAAAGAACACCACTCTCTCCCACAAGTTTGGACAGTGACTAAGCACCTCTAAGCTTCACATGAATCAGTACAACCTACCTCAAGACAGATCACACATACCAACACGTGTACGCTCAATCAAGGCAATACTGGATTTGAAGGCTCACTACTAGCACGTCATTGACACCATGCTAGGTGGGGAGCGATTTTTTGAGGTTCTGGCATCAGATCAACCATTTGTCCTACCTTTGGTACAAGGAAATGTACCGTTTGAAGTTTTAATCTATGTCCTAGTATAAGAGGGTATACACGCCTCCTTGTAAAGAAGAAAAAAACTTTTACAAGCTAAACAGTGTGTCTTTCTAGCTCTTTCTCAGTAATCATGGCAAGTGTAGCATTTCCAACATTTAAAGGAAAGAAGGGGGAGGATTTGGTAACAGACTTCCTAGATGACTTTGAAGTAGCATGTGTAGTGAGCAGCAAAGATATGGATGAATCCCGGGTTAGAATCTTTAAGCATCTCATGAAGCTAGAAGCTAGATCATGGTACAATGCACTTCCACAAGCTAGATCATTAAGCATCTCATGAAGCTAGAAGCTAGATCATGGTACAATACCACTTCAAAAAAGTTGTGGGACAAGTTGAGAGACTTGAAGCAGGAGGGTCTTTTAGAATATGCCACCTATGAGTCCAAATTTGTCGATTTGTGGGAACGGTGGGTTGAGCCACTGGCTAGGGGGGAAGCTGCACCCGATTTCCTAAAAAAAGATCGGTTCACGCATGGCTTATGGCCGCTTCTCAAGGAGAAGGTGAAAGGTAGATTCCCGGCTACGTACGAGTTAGCCATTGAGATTGCTCGCCTTAAAGACAAGAAGCTGTGAATGAAAGCCAAAGAAATCAAGTCAACAGAATCAGGAACATCGCGTCGACCAGCAACTACGACAACCACCATTCCACCACCACCACCGGCTCTTGGGGTAAGAGATGACCAACAAGATATGTTGGCCCATATTACTGACCAACTGCAGAATTTGTCTGTCCACTTAATACAACAAGGGAGGACTCAAGAAAGAGATCAAGACCCTGGAAGAGCACGACGACAAAACAGGGAGTATCATTGCTACAACTGCGGAGAAGACGGTCACGGTATGTACTACTGTCCCAAACCACGACAAAACTATAATAGAGGAGGTAGGAGGAACCAATTGTCACCCCCTAGAGAAAGAACACCCCCACCCTGAGCACCACCCCCACCAACACAAATTCTACGTCCACCCCAGACACCACTACAAGCATCCATTCCACCTCTTCCACTAGCCCCACCACCTGGTCGCCCTGTAAACATCATAAGGCTAGAAGAGAAAGGAAAAGCCGTAGTAGTGGATCCACCCAGAGCAAAGGAGAGGGACAAGGGTAAGGAGAAGGTAACCTTTTTAGAACCACTTGAGGCCATGACTGTGAAAAGAGCTAGGAGGGAGAAGGCTACACAATCAGATGATGAGAGAAGCATGAGAGGAGAAACTCGCAAGAGGCCATCCAGGCCACGAGGAAAATTGGGCATCACCGACTTCCAGGCAGGGGAAATTTCTAAGCCCTATGATCTAACATTGGATGTGGCAGAGCAAGGACCAAAGAATACATGGCCACAACTGCTACATCTTGTACCTAAAGTAAGGCGACAATGGTCTAAAATGGTAAGTACAAGATGCTCCAAAACAAAGGTAGCCGGAGCAATTTCGGGATGCAACATGGATGACATCCTTCCAATTGTCGACGTAAACATAAAAGGAAAGAGGGTTGGAAACACCTACATTGATGAAGGTGCACAAATCTGTGTAATGAGCGAAGCTATGATGCTTCGATTAGGGCTCGAGGTTGACAGGCCTTCTCCATGCAAGGCAAAGATGGCAAACAACGCAAAAGTAAAGTGTGTGGGTGTAGTAAGTGCCGTGAAAATCAAAGCTTTCAACACTGAGGTAGAGGTAGATGTTTTTGTAATGCCTACTAAGGGGGAGGGCTATCCACTAATTTTGGGAAGGCCATGGTTGATGGCAATGAAGGCAAAACAGGACTGGGGTACTGGCCTTCTACGCATGACCGGTAAGAAAGGGGAGACAATCTACTACGACATGAGGATTGGCAAGTAGAAGCAAATGAATCTGGAAACATCGGCAGATGAAACCACTAGTGAATCTTCCAGTTCTGAGGAGGAGACCACATCCATCGACGAAAGTGACAGTTCCATTGATGTGATGGGTATCATTATGAAGGATCAACAAAGGGTAAGCACAACTGGTGATCCATCACCAAAAGGGAAACCCAATGAAGAGGAGAGCAAATCACCTGGCCTAGGAGGAAGTAGGTTGAAAGGTATGTTGTCTACGGAATTAACACTTGAGGAGAAAGATAGTTTTTTGCAAATGTTGATGGGATTTCCTAACCTGTTCATTGACAACTATGAAAGAATCACAGGCATTACATTGGTGGAACATCATATTAAGCTGAAGGAAGGGGTAAAACCAGTTGTGGAAAAGCTACGACGACTGGGGGTCATACAAGAAAAGACGCTCATGGCCGAGGTAAGGAAACTGCTGTAGGCGGGATTCATCTATCCTGTAGAAAACTCAGAATGGGTGTCACCCGTAGTGGTGATGCCTAAAAAGAATGGTAAGTGGAGGGTCTGTGTTGACTACAAACCACTAAATGCAGCTACAAAGAGAGACCACTTTCCTCTCCCTTTCTTGGATGAAATTCTGAATGAAGTAGCGGGTTTTGAATGCTATACCGTCTGTGATGGTTATTCTGGATACTTTCAAATACGCATAGCCTTGGAAGATCAGCTAAAAACCACTTTTATTACGCCATGGGATTGTTTTGCATACAGGGTTATGCCATTTGGTCTCACAAATGCACCTGCCACATTCCAAAGATATGTCACATATGTTTTTCAGCCGTTCTTTGGAACATCCATAAGAGTGTTCATTGATGATTTTTGTATATATAGCTCCCGTATTTCACATTTAGAAAAGGTAACTGAAGGTTTGGCCAGGTTGCAGAGCGTAGGTGGGCAATTAAATGTGGATAAATGTAAAGAATGAGGATGCAAGAGAGCTACACAAGACAAGCACAAAGCACACAGAGATGGAAAGCTTCTTCTTCTTCTTCACAGAAAAGAGAGTACAAAATGACTAAGTGCTAAAGCTGAAAAATAGCACATATGTACATGCGGTCACTAAGTGTGAACTCACTAGAAGCATACTAGGCTGGCACTATAAGTGTAGTCCAGCTGTAGAATCACTGGCAGAGATCCTCCGTGTCGGTCACCTAACGCGCTAGTGAGTAAATGCCGTAAGCGGCCAAGACCCGTAGTGGATGCCAGCTCAAGGTGTAGAGCTCGACATCTCAACACTCCCCCTCGAGCTCTGCATGTCGCAGAGTCCAAGCATAGTCCGGAAACGTCGAAGCTTCTCAGCTCCGAGGGCCTTGGTAAAGATATCCGCTATCTGCTCCTCTGTGCTGACGTAGACCAAGTCGATGTCGCCCGCCAACACTGGCTCTCGAACGTAGTGGTAATGGACCTCTATGTGTTTGGTCCTGGCATGGAACACTGGGTTCCTAGCCAACTGCATGCTGCTGAGGTTGTCACAATGGATGAAAATCTGCTGGTCCAACTGCACTCCCAAGTCCTCAAGTAATGTGCGTAGCCAAGCTACCTCGCACGCCGCAACTGCTGCACCTCTGTACTCGGCCTCTGTGCTCGATAAAGCAACCGTAGGCTGCTTTTTGCTGCTCTAAGTAATAGCAGCACTCCCAAAAGAGAACATGAAGCCACTCATAGATCTCCTATCAACAATGCTACCTGCCCAATCTGCATCTGTATACCCATACAATGCTAATGGTGCATCTGCTGCATAGAACAATGCGTAGTCAAGAGTACCTTGCACATACCTAAGTGTGCGTCGTACTCCATCCAAATGTGGCTTCCTCGGAAGTTGCATGAACTGACTCTCCAAGCCTACTGTGTAGCTCAAGTCTGGCCTCGTGATAGTCAAGTAGATTAGACTACCCACAATCTTCCTGTACATGTTGACATCCTCAACAACATCACCCTTCTCTGCACTCAGCTTTGCATTCACATCCAAGGGAATAGAAATTGGCTTACAATCAGCCATACCATACTTTGACAACATGTCCAAAGCATACTGTCTTTGTGATAGCCATACACCCTCTGGAGTCCTGATCACTTCAATGCCAAGAAAGTAGCGCAACTCGCCTAAATCTTTCATTTCAAACTCCTGTTTGAGAAGACCCTTCACATGGTCAATCTCCATAGCATTGTCACCAACAATAATAAGGTCATCTACATATATGGTAATGACCACAATCCCCACATCACTCTCACGTACATAGAGTGAATGATCAGCATGAGCTCTCCTAAAACCAATACTGACAAGATACTTGGCAATCCTGTCATACCATGCTCTAGAGCCCTGCTTCAAACCATACAAAGCTTTGAGAAGTCTGCATACATAATCTGGGTAACCTGGATCGACATAACCAGGTGGCTGATCCATATACACTTCCTCTTGCAACTCACCATTCAAGAAGGCATTCTTTACATCCATTTGATGCATAATCCATCCTCTAGATGCATCCACTGCTATGACAGCTCTCACTGTCGTTATCTTTGCCACTGGAGCAAAGGTCTCCTCATAGTCTATGCCATACGTCTGTGCATAACCCTTTGCGACCAGCCTTGCCTTGTGACGCTCAATGTTACCATCAGCCTTATGCTTGGTTTTATACACCCATTTACAGCCAATAGCTTTCTTGCCACTTGGCAATGGCACTAACTCCCATGTGTCATTTGCTTCCAATGCAGCCATCTCTTCATTCATTGCATCATCCCAATGCACATTTCCAACTGCATCCTCAAAACATGTGGGCTCCACATCCTGTATCACCTTAGCCATGTAGGCTTGGTGATGCACTAGATACCCATCATAAGTCAATTTCTGAACTGGATTTCTGACTCTATTAGATCTGCACGGTCCTGGGTCACTCCTTTGCCCTCTAGCATCTTCTTGTACTTTCCTTACACCAGGTGTCCTGACAGCCGGAATTCCAAATTCCTCATCAAGACTTTGTTCAGAACCATCTGAATCCATGTCTACATGTGAAAAACC
Organism: Adiantum capillus-veneris; assembly: GCF_014529385.1. Taxonomy (NCBI): domain Eukaryota; kingdom Viridiplantae; phylum Streptophyta; class Polypodiopsida; order Polypodiales; family Pteridaceae; genus Adiantum; species Adiantum capillus-veneris. The sequence goes on along the minus strand of NC_140949.1, from coordinate 103,074,933 downwards.
TGATGATGCATCAACCATAAAGGGAGGTTCATCAACCTTTTCCTTTCCTTTTCGTGATACATTCCCTGTACCTGTTGGTGGAGTAACCTGCATACGTAGTCTACCATTCCATGGTTTCTCAACAGAGCCACGAGAAGAGGACTCTTGTGGTCCACTCAAAACCTGTGACTGTGGCCTCACATTTTGTACAACCACATCATCTTTTACATCAGCCCCAATAGTGCCATGTGCATTACTGTACCAGCTGCTCATCTCATCAAAGACTACATCTCTGCTCACTCGTAATTCTCGTGTAGTAGGATTGTAGCACCTGTACCCCTTTTGTTCAAGGGAATATCCCACAAGAATACATTTCTCTGCTTTAGGATCCAATTTCCTACGCAACTCATCTGGTACATGCACGTAAGCTATGCAGCCAAACACTTTCAAGTGTGCCAAATCAGGCTTTGTACCTGTAAAATTTTCCTCAGGTGTTACATCATGCACCGCAGCTGTAGGTGTCCTGTTCATAATGTACACAGCTGTATTTACAGCTTCAGCCCAGAAATGATGAGGCATGTTCTTCTCATTCATCAATGCACGTGCAACCTCTGCAATGTGCCTGTTTTTCCTTTCTGCGACCCCATTCTGCTGTGGAGTATATCTGCATGTAAACTGCCTGTGTATACCATGCATTCGCAAAAAATCTGAAAAATCATTGGAGAAGTACTCTCCCCCTCCATCTGACCTCAATGTCTTGATTTGCATATCTGTCTCCTTCTCAATCATGACTTTGAAGTCTTGAAAGTGACCAAACACTTCACTTTTGTTACGCATGAAGTAGACCCATACTTTCCTTGTATGGTCATCAATGAAAGAGACATAATACCTGCAACCATGTATACTTGCAGTATCGGTTGGACCCCAAACATCTGTGTGCACCACCTCAAGTGGCTTTTTACATACATTGCGCTCATGTGGAAATGAGCCCTTTGACTGTTTTCCAAACTGGCATGCTGCACACACTTTATGCATACCATCCACCTTGAATTTGGGCAAACCTTTTACAATCTATTTTGATTGCATGCTGCGCAATCTCTGCTCATTGACATGGCCAATGCGTTTGTGCCAAATGTCAACATCAGCCACAACACCTATGCCCTGTGCAAATAATGCATCTTTTACCTCAGGCATGTCTACATTCAGCGTAAACATTCTGCCCACACATTTGCCCTCTGTGATCAGCTTACAGCCATTTTGGAAATCTTCTACATAACAGCCATTTGGATTGAAGCGAACCTGCAAACCCTGCTCAACCATTTGTCCAACAGAAACAAGATTCTTTGTAATGTTTGGGACATGAAGTACATCTGCTAAGTACTTTGATTTCCCACTCTTCGTATTTAGAGGTATGTCCCCTACATGAGCAATGGGGTGAGCTGTGTCATCTCCTGTCTGCACATAGCCTGACACATCTGGTTTGCGCATATCTCTAAACCACTCTCCACGAGACGTCATGTGATTAGAGGCACCTGAATCCACATACCAAACATCATCTTGGGTGGAATTCTCTGCAGTCATTGTATTCATTACATGTTGCATAACAAACATGCGCTCGTTTTTGCTGTCATCTGCATCTCTGCTAGTAGATGCATAGTTGCCCTGTTCTCTCTTTCTACTTGCTTTTCCCTTTGGACAGTCACGTGACATGTGACCTCTTTCACCACAAGTCCAACATTCTCTACTATCTGGAGTATGTTGCTGCCTGCTTGATCCTGCACCACGACCTCTTTGACTCCCCCTGCCTTGAGACTGGTTTCCCCTGCCACCTGTATTTTTTTGATTTGATTGACCTTCCAGAAATTGGCCCCTGCAACCCCTTGGGCCTCGACCACAACCTCTACCTCTACCTCTGTTGGAGTTAGAATAGAAGGCCTGTTCAGAATTATTTCTGCCATGAGAAGAAGATGTGTCAAGGTTCTTCTCCTCAAGAATAAGCATAGAAATCAAATCTTGGAACACGGGGATGTCGTCTCTTGTATTCATGGAAGACCTAAAATGTACATACTCAACTCCTAGACCATCCAAGCATGCACGGACAATGTCATCGTCTTCCACTGAGACTTTAATAGATCCAAGAGCCTCAATGATACTCTTGATCTTCAAAGCATAATCATTGATGGAGAGGTTGTTCCTCTTAACCTGATTTAGCTCCGACTTTAGTTGAAGCTTCCTGGCCTTGGTGTTCACCTCGAACACTCTGCCTAAGTTTTTCCATGCAATGGCGGGGGTTTCAGCATCCTGTAGATAGCCCATCATGCCATCTGTGATGCTCATAGAAAGCCAATACATCACTTTGCTCTGGCCTTGTTGCCAGTCCCTCAAAGCTTTCCTTTGTTCTGCTGTAGCATTTGCCTCGGGAATCTCTGGTTCCTTTTCATTGTCTCCTTCTACATAGTCCCAATAACCTTTTCCTTTTAGGAAATTTGTTATTCTGAACTTCCATGCAGGGTAGTTATTTTTCTCAAGCTTCTCAGTAACAATATGACTGAAACCGTCAGAATTCTTGAAGCACTAAGACAAAATAGCTGCAATCTGCAAAAACCTGCAAATCTGCTGAACTTGCTATCGTGGTTCTTGTAACGCTTCCTACACTCAACGAGTGTCCACAATCAAGCGTACATACAACCACTGTACTTGTACAGTAAATCTCTGTATACTGCACTTTGGAGACCTGTTCAGAAACTTGTGCATCTGGTCGTGGATTGCGAACGAAGGGATTGTGATGCTCTTGCTCTCTTAGCCTCTCTTGCCTGCACCAGGCTCTGATACCATGTAAAGAATGAGGATACAAGAGAGCTACACAAGACAAGCACAAAGCACACAGAGATGGAAAGCTTCTTCTTCTTCTTCACAGAAAAGAGAGTACAAAATGACTAAGTGCTAAAGCTGAAAAATAGCACATATGTACATGCGGTCACTAAGTGTGAACTCGCTAGAAGCGTACTAGGCTGGCACTATAAGTGTAGTCCAGCTGTAGAATCACTGGTAGAGATCCTCCGTGTCGGTCACCTAACGCGCCAGTGAGTAAATGCCGTAAGCGGCCAAGACCCGTAGTGGATGCCAGCTCAAGGTGTAGAGCTCGACATCTCAACAATAAATGCCACATTGGGGAGAGTAAAGTCATTCTACTAGGCCATGAAATTTCAGCAAAAGGTATCAACGCCGACCCATGTGAGGTGTCCGCACTCATAGCCCTACCTTCACCAACGACCGCACGTCAACTGGTCTCTTTTCTACAAAAGGTGAGGTACTTAAGTAGATTCATACATCTACTATCATAACTTGTTCTACCACTGCAACAACTCACTCAAAGATCAACTTTCACTTGGGACGAGGAAAGCGAACATCACTACAACAAGGTAAAGGAGGTCTTAGCCACTCTTCCAACTATCTCACCACCTAAGTGGGATGAAAAATTATATGTCACCTCAAGTGTTGGTGATGACTCATTGGGGGCTGTGCTACTCCAAAAGGATACGACGACATCTTTCATGAGGCCAATCTACTTCTCTAGTCGAATGATGACAGCAGGAGAGAAAGGTTTCACCCATGTGAAACACTTAGTCCTAGCTCTTAGATTTGCAACTACAAAGTTTAGGTCATATTTGCTGCCTAAGCAATTTGTGATTCTAACCACGGATGAAATATTTCCCTATGTTGTACAACACATGGATGTGTCTGCTAGAATTACTAAATGGCTAGTTCGTCTGCAAGAGTTTGACTACACGGTACAGGTAGAAAGCACGACAAGGGCAAGTTTGGGGGGACTCATGACCTACCAAGTCTTTGAAATGAAGGAGAAGCAATCTAAGGAAGGAGAAGTCCGATTACCTCCTGTACCACTGATGGTAGAAGGAGCATACTCTCTCTACTTTGATGGAGCCTACAAGCGAGCGTCCGACAAAGCAGCTGCAGGCATAGTGGTCTTTGATGACAAAGGGACAAAGGTATTTTTGTTGGGCCAATTGTTAGATTCACATTCTAACAATGAAGCTCAGTATGCAGCACTAACCAAGGGTCTACAATGGTGTGTCTCACAAGGTGTACAACGCCTTAATGTATTTGGGGATGCTCTACTTCTGGTAAGGCAAGTAAATGGAGCATGGACATGCAAGAATCCTAGTTTAAGGACTCACTTAAGTGGTGTAAAAACCTTGTTGGGTAAATTTGAAGAGGTTCAAATACACCATATCCCAAGGGCTCAAAACCAAGAAGCAGATGCCCTAGCAAGTGAAAGACTATAGGAAGTGGTGGTTGGAGCAATAAAACTAAAGCTCCCTCTATTTCAAGACAGTGATGCCTTGCCTGACAGCATGCATTTTTTGGAAACAGGGGAATGCCCATCAGATTTAACAAAGGGACAGAAGAAATGGCTGACGCGGAAGGCCACAAGGTATCGACTCATCAATGATGGTTTGTACTGTAAGGGTAAGGACCAAATACTCAGGAAGGTCCCTCTCTCTCACAAAATCACGGGAGTAATTGCTAGCTGTCACGACGGGGTTTGTGGTGGTCACTTTGCCCTAGACATAACAAGTAGGAAAATCTTGCAGGCAGGCTTCATATGACCTAGCCTCAACCGTGATGTACACCATTGGTGCAAAACGTGTAAGTTGTGTCAAAAGGCCGGCACTAAGTCACTTATGCCTGAACCACAGACACCTATTCTCTCATATGGCCCATTTGAAAAATGGGGTATCGATGCCATTGGGCCATTACCTAGGGCCAACTCAAGAAAATTCTACATTATCATGGGGGTCGACTACATGACTAGATGGGCAGAGGCTACAGCCACCACTAGAATCACAGCGGTAGAGGTAGCTAAATTATCTACGAGCACATATGCTGTAGGTTTGGCACACCTTTAGAGATCATCTCTGATAGAGGGCCAGGTTTCAGAGCAGACTTGGTAGGAGAATTAATGCAGAAACTGGGCATTACAAGAAGGCACTCTTCACCATATTACCCTCAATGTAATGGCCTAGTTGAAAAGGTAAATGGAATGGTTTCTAAAATTATTACCAAGCAGGTGAACAATCATCCCGGAGACATCCCGTACATCCTTGGGATTCACACCGTATCATCTAGTATTTGGTAAGGAAGCAATCTTGCCCATTGAAGTGCAACTACAAAGTCTAAGAGTAATGGCAAGCCAACTTCAACAACCCAACATGCATTTGAGAGATCACATCATCAACTTGGAAAGACTGCATCTGGACAGAGAAGAAGCAATAAATTATTATGCAGCACAAGCAGAGCATAGACGGCTTAGCTTTAACGAGCATCTCCGGAAAAAAGAATTGAAGAAAGGAATGTTGGTGCTCCGCTACGACAATCGCTTCGACACGCGCAAGGATAAGAAACTCCTGCTCTGATGGGAAGGCCCTTTCATCATCTGGAAAAAGTATGCCAATGGAAGCTACCAGCTTATGGAGGCTGATGGAAAACTTCATAAAACCAGGGTAAATGGTTGGCGACTTAAACCTTATTTTCTTCGATTTGACCAGGCTCCACCAATTGACATTCCAGATGAGGACACACCATCAGCCGCCACCTCCGACGATAATGATCAAACAGATGAGCTAGAGACATGAATGTCTCTAACCAAAAGGGGAGGGCTAATGATGGGGGCTTTTCACAAGCCAAGCTCCCATACCCCTCTTCTCTCGTCCCTACCCCATGAAAACCCTCTCTTAGGGAGGGAGTGATAAAAGGCATTGGAAAAAGTAAGAAAAAAATAAAGTATGATTATGTAAATATATAAGAAAGGTAAAATAGACCTCATGCCTGCGGGGTAGCCCATCCACACCTTGCCTCCTTTTTCTTCACTGTTGCCCCGCCGGGTGTCCCTTTTCCTCTCCTCCACTCAAAAGGTCAACCCCCTCTCTCTTCCCCTTGTTCTTTCTCCTTTCTCTCTCCCCTCAAGCTACCCCACCTCTCACCAATAATGCATTATAACTCACCAATAATGCACCCTAACTCACATGCAACTTACCCTATCTTCCAAAATAGTATACCCCACCCCCTCTTTCTCTCTCCTATCATATCCCATGACCCAAATACCCCCCTCTCTCTCTAAAGGGCGCCATATCTCTTGTCTTGTAGCTAAGTAACCTTCCCCACACTCACACACACTCAGTTTCACTGAAAAAAGGTGCCCACAGACCCATCCCCACCCAGTGGTTACCTGATTTTTCTTGTGTTCACACACATCTTCACCTCTGAACAGAGTCCCCTCTCTCCCCTCTTGTAATTACTTTATTCTCCATGTCACCTCTCACTTTTTTTCATCAACGCATCTCTCTCTCTTAGTCTCTCTCTCATGAGACTGCTGTTCTGGCACATATACACACATCCAGACAAGTGGGGCCCATAGTCACATGGCCTATGTAGATAATGATTTCTTCATTTCTAAATTCTAGAATTCCTCCCCCCTCCTCCCCTATATAAAGAGGGGTCACCATCACACGAAATACACACACAACATCACCAAAGAATACACTATGCATTGTGTGCGCCTAGTGCACACACACACACCCACACCATCACCATCACCGCAATCACCATGCTCGTCTTGAGCATGACCTCTACACCCTTGGGCTATGGAAGATGAAGGGCAGCTAAATGAAGGATGATGGCCATAACCCTCGTGCGAGTCTTCGCCATCAACTCCCACCTATCCGCCATGTGCTCTACCACGCTCTTCCTTCTCATTCCCCTACCCTATGCTCCCCATTTCATCGCCTTATTCTCTAAATAAAGCTTGAGGTTTTGTGAGTATGTTTTCTTGCAATGTTTTGTCCATGTGAGGTGTGCGAAATCGCCACCTAGTCTTGTGTTTGGAGTGAGCTTGTGTATGTGTGAAGGGTGTGCGGATTCGCCATCCTTTTGTGGTGCCTAAGTACTAAGCGGCTATACCCCCTCCCTCACTCTCTCTCTCTCTCTCTCTCTCTCTCTCTCACTTGATCTCATTCCCTTTCCTCTTCATCATTACTCCCAAGCATCCATCTCTCTTGGATGAAAACTTTGTTATGGTGGTGTGTTGTTTGCGTCCTAGCCGCTGAAGCTAGGTGGTGCCCCCTGTTTGCTTTACCATGACAGGCTCGAAGCGCGCCATTCGGTCCCCGGTGTTTTAGAGGCCGTCGGGGTTCGGGGTTCGCTTTGCTCGCGTCAGCAGTTTCATAAGAGAATAAGTAAAGAACCTTGTCTTTGCTTAGTTCATTTACGTATGGTTCTTTGCTGCGAAAGTAAGAGACAATATCCTCACTCTCATGCTTGTAGATTCCCACATTCTCGTTATAAGTTGGAACCCTAGTTGTTTTCTTATCATACATAAAAATAGCTCCGGGCCGATCAATGTTTGGTGGCGGTTCTTGAGTTTTTGAAACCATTTTCCCTCTCGCCACGTTATCTCCATATCTGTTGTAATCTTCAGGGTTACTAACAATGTATCTTTGTGATCTTAAATTCATGAAACTTATCAACGCAATTTATCACAATTTCAACCACTCACTTGGCAATGGGTCAGTCTCTACACAACTTCTTGCTTTGTTGCTGAATATACCTGTACACAAGCGTTTTAATTTTGGCAATTGAATCAAAGCATTTATCTGCTAGAGGTTATCTTTGTAATGATTGGTATAACTGGACAGTTAATCTCAACCACTACTGTATTATATACACTGCTGATGTTCTGGATTAGGTTTGCTAATCTGAAACAGTACTTCCCTCAGATGTTGGTCAATTTACGCGAAAAAGTCTGAATTCAGTCTTTGCTTAGTCAAATGGGCAAACAAGGTCCAAATTCACTTCTGAAAGAAGTTCTGGAATCCTTAAGCCAAATGGAATCTCACTGTCTATGCCAGGTCAAATTTTCTTTGCAGTATGCCCCAATAGACATCCTACGCGTAGGATGTCTCTTACTGTGTTTTGCCTAGATTTTTGCGCTGTTGTTTCCTCTTGTTGTGCTGAGCTTACAGTTGCTTTTACTTTTTGATTTGGACTCCTATTAGCTGGTCAATGAGTCAGAAATCTGTTTCGACGGCCTGCTGATGGTATTGATCAGTCTAATCAACTCCAAATTAGACCAAAACTAACTAGGAGGCTTGCCTTAGGCTATATAACACCTTACTATGCTCAAAGTCAAAGTCTGGCTTCATTTTCTTGCATTAGACATCCTACGCGTAGGATGTCTTTTTCATCAGAATGACTTCAAACTCAAAGCCCAAGCTCCCCTTGAGTTTCTGATCACTTGGGTATACTCAGAATTCAGTTTGGAGTCCCAAATCACTCAGAAGACATCCTACGCGTAGGATGTCTATTTGGCCTGTTTGACCCCAGATTTGTCCTATAGCTTCCTTGATGTCAGTAACCCAGTGGTATGCTTAGATTTTGATTTGGATGTCAAAAGTCCCAAATTTTAGCTGTTTTTTCTTTTTTCAGTCAAAAGTTCTAAAGTCCGCTTTGAACCCAATTTTCTTACCCAAATGAGGTGAAACCCCTTTCAGTCACTCAATATATCATGCAAGACATGCCCATGCAGCCATCTTATGGTTTTGGTCTCAAAATAATGTTTTGGCACTATTTGGGTAGGATGTCGAGCAATTTCACTCTACCTAGCCTTATCCTATCAAGATATGGCCAAATTCCACTTTCCAGTTGAAATTAGGGTAAACGCTACCTCCTGAACACACTGGTCAACTCAAAATCCCAAAATTCCTCCCAGATTAGCCTGTAGACATCCTACGCGTAGGATGTCTCCTGGCTTAAAATTAAAGTTTTTTCTGACAAGAGTGCTCCTGATGCTCTGTATGTCTATCAAAAACACTCATAGTATTTTTTTGGACTTCAATTAGGCTTTCAACCACACTTTTGCGTCTTTTACAAACTTGTAATGATTCTACCAAGCAAGTGTACATGCATGAAATGCTCGAGATCCTGAATCATGATGTCTTACTTACTCTACTCCTACCTATCATGTGAAATGGTGATAATGGTGTTTTTGGTTGCTTTTTGGCCTCTCCGGACTCTCACGCTCTCCTCTCACCGCTTCTACCACTCCGACTCCTACTCTAGAACTCGACTACTACCTAAACTACCTAAGTCTACCTCCTCTACCTAAGTCGAAGGATCTAGGCCAGACACATGCTTCCTAGACTCCCTCTAAGACCTAGAGAGTCCTCCACCCTCTGATCCTATCTAAATGTAAAGCGAGACTCTTGGCAAGCCAAAAATCCCAATCCTCAAGGATTAGTCTCGGTCACCTACCTAAGGTTTTCATCCCCGGCAGCGGCGTCAATGTTGGACGGATACACCGTGACGGACGTCAGCACAGCGAGAACTCACCTAACATGTAATGTCAGCTAAGGTGAAGCTCGACCCACAGGCGCGTGGAAGCAATCATAAGGTGTCAACCTACACTCGACCGACTCTTAACTAATTCCTATAGAGGTCTCTACCAATTGTCTAAGTCACAGCCTTCAAGAGTGCAAAAGAGGAAACTTCCTACAATGCTTTATAGAGCCGAACACCCATCAAACAATCTCCAAACACCATAGAACTTGAAGGAGACCCTACTAATACCAATAGGCCTCTCTCCCTAAGGTCTATGAACCAAAATCACGACCCAAAACACCCGGTGCAGAAACACGTAGGATGTCTAGCCAAAATCTGCAGGTCTTCATTTCCGAAATCTAAAGTGCCTAATGTGTAGTTCTACTCAATGTGAACGTGTGGATATGCTGCAATGCAAAATCGGACAGTGTATGCTCAATCTAACCATCTACTCAATCTAACTATCAAAACTGGGATACAGTCCGAAAACTTTCTGTAAGTCCCAATATTTACAAGGTGAAAGATCGGGTTTTCCTCAATGACTGAATAATTACAAAAATAATAGTCCGTCGAGTAGTTAGATGCTGTGGGGTGTGTCGAGCTTCTAACATAGGTTCGTAACAGCATGAGACAGAAGGTAGATTGGGCACTTGGCCCAAAATACTTTGTGCCAACATGCCCTTGGCATGGCTCTGGAACATTCAAGCGTACTTATACATCTTGAAAAACCAAGCAAAGCATACTAAAAATGGAACTTACACCAAATCAATAGATGCGTACCTGGAGAGTTGAACGTAATGTTTACCCATATTCAAATGGAGAAGAGCACGTCCCCTACCTGAAAAAATAAATTGCATTGCACTGAGAACCCTGGGTGTTGACTTTGGAAATCCAAGACCTTTGATTTTGAATCTACGTAGTCAAACCCCTTGGTAAGACGCCTTGTAGAAACTGCTCAATTAGCAGATAAAGGTAACCAACATAGTCAACCGTGTACAGAATGATTGGAATCAACTTGTAAAGTGTGTTCGGTCGCTACCGCGTGGTAGATTGCGGAAGTCTTTCCTTGAAAGGATAACTGGGAGAGATCAATTGTGATCCTCAATGTAGATCAAACTGTGATCCTTAATGCCTATGGAGTGATGTAGTAATCACCCGCCGGGTCTTACCCCAAACCAGTATGTCCATAGACACTCCGTAGTGCTATAGAGAGAGCAAGAGACCCATACAAGTGAACTGCCGAGCTCTTATGGACAGCCATGTTGTCACAACTTATTGCTGCAGCTATACTTTGTGGTAGAGATCAGTTGTGCTATGAGTTGAAGATTAGCAAAAACTCAACTTGAGTGTCGCACTGAAAACATGTAGTGCAAAAATGACACCCTAAACATCCGTAATGACATCTGTAATGACAAGACGCTTGCTTGTCAATTAACATCAATGTGTACACCACTGGGTAGAGCTGTTCGATCTTAAGAACAATCATCCAAGGAATATGAACAAGTGGATCGTATCCTAGATTTAGCAATGGCCCGTAGCCAGCGTGCGTGGTTCATAGCCGGTATGCCAATGAGTGTTCAATCGATAAAACCGAGGAACTAAATGGGAATGGCACATTGCCTAATGTGTAGCTGATAATTGTAGAGCATTGTGGCTCAAGAGAAAACATGACCTTAGAAAAAGAGGTGAAGAACGAGCAGAAGATCATGCTGGGCTGATGGCTTTCCTTAAATGTCTAGTTTGTGTGTGCCTAGAATGTGTTCTCTTAGACATCTTATGCCTGACTTCCAGCTTATCGTATAAGCATGCAACCATCTGACTCTATGGTGTTCACATCGCAAGAGGGGCCACAAGTCAAAGTGTGCCCATCTACCGTGTATGGGTTGTGAATCCATTAGAAGTTTTTAAATTGTTTTGTGTGCCTTGATAGCAACCGAAAATTATGGGAAACAATGCATAACTAATAGTGTCCTTGAGAGAGTGATTTGTGAGAACGTACTTTATACCATCTGGGTAGCATGCCTTGCATACAAAAACGGAAGCCCGTGGCTACCGTGACAATCGTTGAAGTCAACACCCTAAGTGCCTTGCACTGATGAGACTGGTAGGGATTCGATGAGATGATATCCTGAATAATGTAGGTGCCCCAAACTTGGTTGCAACTGCTCTTGTCACCGAGGTAATCGGAGTACGAATTAGAAGCCTTATGTCATGTAAAATGGGCCAAGCATTTGGTTTTTCATAATACTCTCCAAAGTAAATGCAAAGCGTGAGTTGCAGGACACGTGTATCATATACACCCTAATTCATTGATCTTGCATGCATCTCAGAATGCTTTCAGCAGATCATATAAGCCGAGATGATGTGACTAGTTGTACCAAAAATGACTATGGCAGAAAACAATTGGGGTTTAACAGTACCCAATTCAAAAAAAATGTACAATACACTGAAAATTCCATATTGAAGTATGAGAAAATGGCTACGCATAACATATTCAAAAAAGCCATATAACTACTGTGTCGTGAGCCAAAACTGGAGTTTATGTCAAAGCACAAACTCATGCATCATGCTGAAGTTTTCCGACATGTGGGCACTGCTTTTTTTGATGTGTTCCTAAGCAAATAAAGCATAATTTTTTACTTTTTGCACATTGAAATTCGGATGGTGATCGGCACTTCTTAACCACATTGGTCGTGCCCCGATGTGTTCCGACAACTGAAGTATTGTGGTCATGTTGGACCTCTTTAGTCATAACTGGTAAATTGGCAACCCCCTGGGTTGCTGGCAAGTGGAGGGTTGATTCTGGTAGCATTCTAAATTAGTTGTGTAAGACTACTTTTTTTGATGTGTTCCTAAGAAAATAAAGCATAATTTTTTACTTTTTGCACGTTGAAATTCGGATGGTGATCGGCACTTCTTGACCACGTTGGTCGTGCCCCGATGTGTTCCGACAACTGAAGTATTGTGGTCATGTTGGACCTCTTTGGTCATAACCGGTAAATTGGCAACCCCCTGGGTTGCTGGCAAGTGGAGGGTTGATTCTGGTAGCATTCTAAATTATTTGTGTAAGACTTTCTACTTGTGTAACCAAGATTTGAACCCTGACAGCAAGCTTGCAAAATAGGGCGTCAAAAACTTTCCAGTCCTGTCAAGTGACAAACCCCTTGGCATCTGACAATTGACTGTCATCCTCTAAAATATCCAACACGCTTTGAGGAGGAGTGGTTGATAAATGAGGAGACAGAGATTGATCACCTAGGTTTGCACCATCCATTCCGGTTGCCACGATGGTACTCTCCGTGAGAGTATCCGGCCCCATGACATCCACAGGTGGAGCCAATTCGAGGTATTCAAAGTCAAACATGTGGTGATCATCGATTTCCGCACTCATGGAGAATCTGTGTTGTGCAAACAAAAGAAAAGAAAAAAACAGTACCTTGGAGTGCAACAAAAACTCGTAACCGTATCAAACACAGAGGTAGTTAGCCATGCTAACCTCGCCGGCGGTCGTAAAGAAGGTGAATTTCCAATCTCGGTAGAATTGGCGAAGAGGTGAAATCATCGAGGAACTTCAGCACTAGCTCGTTAGCAGGTTGCAATAATTAACTGGGTAAATATGTATTCAACTGAATTGAACATCTAAGTTGAAATCGGATTGTAAATCCCAAACCACCACAAAATCAGCACTTGATTTGCAGCCGAGGATGCCCTTGCAAACACCGATGTATGCTTCGTATGCTTTGGCGAAGTTATGGTTACTGTGTATGGTCCGACTTCTTGGTCTTCGTAAGCACGCCAATGTTGAATCCAACCAAGAGCAGCTTGAAAATAATGAGCAAATCGACAGTTGATGATTCACTCAAAAGCATGGAGCAAAGTCGAGTTGCCAATAATGTGGTTTGCGTCATATGCAATACACCAGTTAGTTTTGGCACTGGTCGACGAAGGTTTTAGCAGGCAAGAAGCTGAAGCAAGACGGAAGCTTACCGACACTTGCTTATGCCGCCCCCTTGGTGGGAAGAGCCGTATACTATGGCCAAGGTTCAATTCAATGGCCCAAGGCCATTTTAAATGTGAAATCTCAAGTTTTTCAAGCGCAGGCAGCGAGCAGGTTTCGATGAAGGTGATGATGATGACCTTATGGCTTGCACAGGCTGGCTATGACCGCGAGGGGCTGGCTCAAGCCTTGCATACGGAGGGCGCTCCCTTCAAGCCTAACTCCCCCCGATTTCATGCACCACACAGTGGTTTCCAAAACAACTGCCCGATTTGGCAAGTAGCCCGGCTAAAATTGGAAAAGGGCTTAAAAAGCAACGGTTCTCACAAAAGGGGCATGCTTTTAGGGGCCAAAGATGACTACGCCTAGAGAGAGGGTGGAAGAGAGTCCCAAGCTCTGATACCAGTGTAAGAAACTAGGAAAATAGGCTCTACTGGATCCTCCTCCCAACCTCCCTTTATAGGTGGGCTCCTAGCCCCTTGCCCTAGACGGATCCCCTGTCCACACTGCCTTGGCCGTCGGCCCTTGGCCGTAGTCCTTGCCTAGCCTAGTTCTTAGGGTACATGACCCGTGTCCTGACATCTATTTAAGAATGGAGGACAAGAGTTTTGTCAGCGTGATAAAGCTCAAGCAACTTTGGTAAGAGATGCCACCAAGCCTGATGGACAATATGTCTTGCTACTAGGCAAGATATCCACCACCACAATGAGCATTTGAGGAGATGAAATCTACCTTGGAAGAGGCAAAGTGTTGTTGCACACAAGCAGAGAAGGAAGCTACATGGAAACAAGCAAGTCTATTGGGCAAGTCCATACTTTGGAGGCTCTCTAACTTGTATGGATTTGTTATATCTCTTGATTGTGTGTATGATGTGATGCAAACTTTAGCGTTAAACGTCTTCAAGAAATATATTTCTCAGTTATTTGAAATCTCTAACAACGCTCTTAAGAAAGAGATAGATTCATCAGTGTCTTCACTTACAAAGGATGTGCCCAACACCATCCATTACAGAAGGTGTCCAAACTCTCCCAGTAACTATTTTGAGTGCTTCAAAGCTGAAGAGAATCAAAAGTTTATTCAATGGTGCCTTCCATATATCTTAAAAACTGTAAATGGTATTTCCCCAAAAATGCATGTTTTGGGAACTCTCTTGGTAGATATAGCTCATAGATTTTATAACTACAATAGAGATGATGGTTGGTCCATGGAGAATATTAGAATTATGAAGATACTACTGCAATCTTGGAGAGTTTGAAGGGAAGAGGCATTTGGGGCTAATTCATCGCCTTTAGAGCATATCGTCGGTATATATATTTCTCTCATTTTTTAGAGTTACTTGGTTTTGCGATGTGTGTGAGCATAACTAATTTATTTCCATTTTGATTGTAGGTAATGGTGAGCTTCTTGATGATATAATTTGGCATGGGCTACATGATTGTTATTGGTGCTACATATTCGAGCATCTTGTGAAGATCTATAGCACCATCAAGACCAATAATCTCAGCGATGAGGCATCATTTGTCCAATTCTATTTGAGGAAGGTTTTCACTAAAGTTTTTCAAGTTGTGCGCTTTGACAAAAATGGTCTCTTGCCTGATCAAAGATTCTTGAGAGATCTACATTCCTCAATGAGTGGATATTGCAATGTCCCATGTAATGAAGGTCAATTGCATGAGTATTCTGCACATCATATGGATGGGCTCTTAGTTGTTTCATCGGTGGCCAAGGCAAGATCACTGTGGAATGCTCTCTTAAAATATGGATGGGTGCTTAGTTGTTTCATCGGTGGCCAAGGCAAGATCACTGTGGAATGCTCTCTTAAAATATGGCCATTGTGCACCTTGTATTGATTGTCTTCTTTTGAAGGTAATTTGGATATCAAGGAAAAGATGCATCTATCGAGATCCATCAACTGAGGAGTCCATATTTTTAAAGAGGTTTTGGAATATGGAAGAGAGCTTTCCAATTGTAGATTTAAAGATATACAAAAAGGTCTTGTACAGAGAAGAAATATATACAGTTGACTCCCATGTGGTAGTGATAGCTGATGATACAAATAGTATGTTAGATAAATGCGGACATTGGAAGGCTCGCCTCTTTTTTCTCAATGTAGTTCAATGGGAAGTCTGTGATTTTCTTTGGAGAAAGATACTACAGACAATGCATCGTAGGTAATGATGACTCTGAAAGGTTACTCATTGATGCAATCATAGGAATGAGTGTCCTTGAGAAGACACCAATGTCCTTTACATGGGATTGTATCCAACCTATTTAATCTCTTCTTCATAAGTTCATACCAATGTCACTACCTAAAAGCAAAAATCTCATTGCCTATGAAGTAAAGGACTTGAAGCACAGAGACAAATTGCTTATGGAAGGACAATGTGGGAATGTTCCTTTATGGCTAGAGGAACAAGATATAGTGAGAGTTTCTATGAATAGTGGACTTCAAAAATTCTTTCAACATGCTGTGGTAAGAGAATCAAATCCTGAGACATCTTGAAGCCTGATGTGCATCAAAGAAATACGTGGACGATTCACAAAGAGGAAGATCATTGGAGAAGTTGGGATAGCTATCATATTCTAATTAAAAATTGGACTGTGATAAAACAAAAAAAAGATACAAAACATGGTGTGCTTGAACAATGGATACCTATTATATGGCGGTCTCCATGATGTATAAGCATTTGTATCTACTATTTTATTCAGGAACGTTGATTCTACACAAAAATTTCTCTTTTTTATTATGTGTAAGAATTTTTATTGAAAACTCTTTAAAATTGATTTTATGTTGTTTTGTTTCAGTTATTTGATTTAAATTTATAAATATTGTATCATAAATATCATTTCGTTACTTTGTCAGGGCAAGTGTGAGTTGCCTACAATCATTGTTACAACAGCTACTAGGAGGATCTAGTGAAGAGACTATTAAAACTCTCAATGTGTGGAGAGAAATTTATTCTAGAAATAAGAGGGTAACTTTGTATCCCTCTAGCACCGCTACAATCGGTGATCCACCTAGATATGATCATGTTGTGTATGATCAGATTTTTTGGCCCGCATCACCAAAATTGAGAGAGAAAAATAAGTTGTATCTTCGAGATTTTCTCTTAAAACAGCACCCTGAGCAATATAGAGTATTGTATGTCAATTATGGAGAGGTGAGAAAGTGGTTTGCTAAAGGAGAATCCATTGGCAAACTTCCTAACAACAATGAGCGAAAGAATGTAGTTTTGAGGACCATTAAACAGAAGATAGCAACGCTCAAGGCCATCACAATAGATGGTGTGGCTTATCCATGGAAGAAGGAAGATTTATACACATGGTGTATCAAGTCTTTAGCGGCAAAACATAAGTGGAGCAAAAAAAAGACAAGCCAAGAGACACTTTGCTCAACCAACTCCATGGTATAGCAATTTATGTTGAGCCTATATTTGTTTGATATCTTTACAAGTGTGTTAAATAATTTTTAGAATTATAGGTCTTATGTATGGATGATGATAATATAATTACTGAGCACAAAGATGAGAAAGATGATAAAGAAGGAGAGCTTCATGCAACGGTGAGTACATATTCTTCTATGACATGGGTTTTATTTGATTTATTCTATGTCATTCACATTAAACTTCTTTCAGATTGAGAGTTCTCATGTTGATGAGCAAGTGACAAAGTTTGGTATCGATGATAAAGCTGATGATATATCAAATCGTGTAGTCAATCTGATACAGACACGATCACTCCAAGGGTAGGTAGGTCAAGCTGTGACTTATGTTTTTTATGCATCTCTATGACAGAGAGTTGTACAAGCACGTTGTTGTATGCTTATAGGATAAACTACGACATAGACATTGTTTGCACACAACCATACACAGTGGGCATACAACAGAGTAGAATAAGGGATTTTCCTTGGTCCAATATTTTCTCTCTCTCTCTCTCTCTCTCTCTCTCTCTCTCTCTCTCTCTCTCTCTCTCTCTCCCCCCCCCCCCCCCCAATTCTCTGCCGCAATAGTGATATTAGGCATGATTTTACTAAAATATTTTTATGTTGATATGGTAAAAGTAAGGGCTAACAGACGTCTGTTTTTGAAGGACTATGAGCCATCTATTCTAGAATGGCTAAGATCCATCCATCAGTGATTGCTATCAAGATTGAACAATTCTATCTAGCTGAGTACCATCCATCATAATGAACAAGCAAGATTCCTGCCATTAAGGATTTTTTGTGTGCTACTTTAGCACTGCATACTTTTAGTGTGAAGACCACATTGAGTTTTTAAATGTCTTAAACTCGTAAAGGCTTATCTCTACCAAGGTGTATAGATGAAGAAAAAATTTTAGGCAGCATTGTTGTCCATTAAAAAAACTTTCAAGCTCACCAAAGATCTAGTTGTGAATACGATTCCAACTTCAATGGATCTCCTATATTGTCTATAGCACTAAGAGTGTCTATACGAGCACAATTTTGGGATAAGACCCAGCTCAAAATTACTAAATCACTTACTAAGTGTTGATGGTCAATTATTGGGGCCTTCACACTTGCACTTTTAAGGCCCAACTCAAAATTACTAAATTACTTACTAAGACCCAACTCAAAATTACTAAATCACTTACTAAGTGTTGATGGCCAATTATTGGAGCCTTCACACTTGCACTTTTAAGGAAACAAGTGCACAAGCTGTCAAGGGGTAGTGGACAAGTTCAACTTCCAAAGTTGACTTCAATCACAGTTAGACACGGTAGGCTATGTTGGTCAGCGTTGGCTGCAAGGTTGAGAAATTTCCATAAAAGTTCTAACCAAGGGGTTTGAAATTCTCAATTTTTGAACAAGGGGTTTGGATTGCAGAGGCAACACCCACGGTTACTTGTGGAATTTTGCTTGTTTTTCAATAATCTTTCAATTAGTGTTCCTAGACCTTTACATGCCAAAAAAAATAATCTATGTGCATTCAGCTACGGGTAAGTGAACACTATGTTCGACCTCCAGGTACGCATATGATTTTGTTTTCTTTCATTTTTTACTATGTTTTTGTTTTTTTGTCCAAATAGGCTTCTATGTTTTCATCCATTTTCCTCTTCAGAGACATGAAAAAGTCATGTAAGAGAAAATAATTTTGGGCCACAGTGTCCCAAATAGGATTTTTCACTATGCTGTTATGGACCTATATGTGAGGTTGCACATGTTATCACATGGGATACAAGATGGTCTAAGAACTAAAGGAGTTTCATTTAGCCAGTGTGGAACAAGGTTAATGAAGGTCCTTCTCACTCATGTCGCTGTGTGTTTACAGTTACCTCCACACCCAAGTACATATCGTACTTGAAGGATGTTCTTTTCTTATACATCCTTATCTGAGAAATATTCCAGATGTGGAGAATATGAGTCTCTAGGATTGACAATGGCACCCCTTATTTGAATTACGTGTCATGACAAAGTCCCAAGGTGCTAGTCCAATCCGTTTATTAGACCATTTTAAGCACATCGTATCAGGAACATTTTAAGCACATCGTATCAGGAACATTTTCAGTTGGCTAGAAATGTTTGGAGATACCTAGTCAAACTTATTAAGATACATATGTTATTAAAGAACTACGCATGTAGAAAAACTATATTTTTTTAATGAACATGTTTCATTTGGTACCTAGGTGTCATCGATTTTTGAATTCTATTATTGTCCAAATATATTATCACGGCTTTCACATGGAAAGTATTTAGTTCTTTCTCTGTGAGCAGTGACCTTACTGTTATCCATAAGCATTGGCATGTATGATCATGGATCTGCGGGTTTGAATCTATTTTTGATAAATGCATGCACACTAGGTGCTGTGGGCCCTAGTGTTTAGCAAAGGCTGATTTGGAGTGGCATGTATATTCATGACAATACCTACTTCTAAAGCATTTTGCACTCTATGTGCAGTATCTCTATGAGATTAATTTTGGATCTACCAATCACCAGTAGAGGTTATGGCTTAGTTTGGGTACTTGTGGATATTTCAAGTTAACCAAGATGGTTATTAATAACATTATTGATTCTTCAACAATGTTGTAACGTAGTGATGATCCTTGTTTACCAATTTTGGAAGACTAACTCTAAAAGGTGGGGAAACACACCTTAGTACTGTCAATTATCCAAAGAGAATAGGAAGATTACAAGTGTCATCTTGTGCTAAAGGATATGCTAAGCACATACGTTAGCACCAAGCAATCCGATTAGAAAGCATGAGTTTTTTTACCATAAGGTAAAGCAAGTTTGTGACTAGGTTTAGTCTCTTCATGTATAAGTCAGGTTCTCAAACCTGAACACTAGTTATAATGGGGCTGTTGATTGATGCAATAAGATAACAAGTCAAGGACTTAAGTTTTTCTAATGTAACATTTAATGGCCTAGTAACTTGTGTGTAGCAAAAATAGCATAGACATAGTGAGAATTTCATTAGAATAGATTCCTAATGAGCATAGCAAGTGTGCTTGGATGGAGAGAGCAACAAAAAGCATAACACCTAGTTAGATAGGAATGAATAATACTTCAAAAGAGAGAGAGATTAAGCTACTGACAACAGTTGAGGACTGGATTTACAAGGAACAATACAATTCTTTGTGTTCATTCAATAACTAGCTAGTGCAATGAAGATGGAAGCTTCAAGCACTAAGCAAACACTTAAAAAACACAACATCAATTCCCTCACAGTCTCAAACCCAAGACCTCACATGCCTTTGAAGATGGTAAGAGCTAGTGGGGTATGAGAGTAGATTGAGAGCTAGTATTTGAGTGCACCTTATGGGCAACTCGGCTAGGGAGTTGGCATGTGTCCCATATTCCCTTTGTGTAAAGGGAGCCTGTGAGTGTGTGTGTGTGTTTCTCTCTCATCCCCTACTAAAAGGGCTCACACCCTCCTATGTAGGAGCTTGCAAAGACTTTTTGGCACACTACAAAGCATCCAATTCCACTAAGCTTGACCATTTGGACATAACCTTTGAATTTTGGAACCTTAGCATTTTGGAAGTCGTAATGGCATGAACCTTAGGGTCTTTGAAGCCCATTGTTGCACATTACTATTTTGCAGATGGCCGCCCCTTTGGATCCCTACTATGGCCGGTCTGCCAGTCTAACCAATATTCTAGCTTTTTCTCCCTTGGTACTTTCCCATATCAAATGATCAGTTTAACATGAGAAAATCATTTAGGAGAATTAGATATTAGTTATTAGGACATTACCTCTCTCTTGAAAGAATATTCATCCTCGACTATGGGGTAGAGAAGATAAAGCCTACTCATTAGTACTTTTTCTAGTGGGTAGAGGATCTCTATCTTACCCTACAACATAGTTCCAGAATGGATGACTAATCCATTTTTCACTTGAGAGCCTAAGGCTGCCGCAAGCATGTCTTCACATTAGTCTTATCAATCTTCCATAGTAGAGTGACAAGCTCTACTTGGGGTTTCGGAGATGTGGTCTCCACAAACTTGATCCTAAGCATGCATACTACATAAAATTTGTGCACAATAAAGAAAAAGAGAGTCTTATAAGACAAAAACTTTTTTCAATTTAGACATTTTCACATTTGCTTACTCTAGAGAAGCATTGTAAGCATTGACAAGGTTAAGGTTATCCTTTAATTGTATGCCTTGCATCCATCTAGCATCTTCAAAAGGATAATTCTTAAACTTAATAAGATACCGTCGAATAGTCTTACCGCCTCATAATACCTTGTCTTCATGTCGGAAAATGTACTTGAGTTGCAACACCTCTTCTTGGTTCTGGATCTTCAGTGGCTCTTCAATAGTTGGTTCTTGAGGTGGATCTCCTTTGTAAGGCTTTAGTAGGCTCACATGAAAAGCATTGTGTATGAGCCAATGACTGGGCAACTAGCCATGTCATTGATTGGTCTAAGAATCTAGAAGGGACCAGAGTACCTTTTTGCTAACTTAGAATAGTACTTTTGGTGTCCCGTATGATTCTTTCCTGTCGTGCGCCTTAATCGAGCCTTGGGAAATTTAAGCAACACCCAATCATTTTCTTTAAAGGCTTGGGCTCTTATGTGCTTATCAGCAGCAGCCTTTTGCCTTTGTTGTGAGATAGAGATATCATCCTTAATCTTTTGGAAAGATTCTTGTAGGTCTCGGCTATACTTGTAACATTTAATGGCCTAATAACTTATGTGTAGCGAAAATTAGCATGAACATAGTGGGCATTTCATTAGAATAGATTCCTAATGAGAATTACAAGAGTTCTTGGGTGGAGAGAGGAACAAAAAGCATAACACCTAGTTAGATAGCATCAACAATACTTTCAAAAGAGAGAGAAATTAAGCTATTGACAACAATTGAGGACCGGATTTTCCTGGAGCCGGTCCCCCCTCCAAAAGGCTTTGTATTATGGTTTCTCCCATCAAGAGAGACATTGTACAATACAATTCTTTGTGTTCCTTCAAGACTAGCTAGTGCAATGAAGATAAAAGCTTCATGCACTAAGTAAAACAATTAGCAAACACAACTTTTTAATTATCCCCGTTCTCAGACCCAAGACCTCACACACCTTCGAAGATGGTGAGAGTGTAAGGTCTCTACTTTCAAATTTCACACAAGTTCTATTACGCATTTGAATTTTTTTAACCATCACTCATTATTTAAGATATTCAAGTTCAAATTATGAATCGTAGGTTGAGAAAACCTAGAATTTAAAATTTACCCTACAAAATTCTGACATGTTTAGCTATATGAATCACTAACTAACTTATTGCAAGACTTATTTACTGATTGTAGAATTTTCTTTTACTACTATAAATTTAATATAAGACTGTAAAGTTTAACTTAAAAATGTAAAGTAAATTATCATTAAGTAAATAAAAATAATAATTATAAAGACAAAAGAATACACAGGGATGACAAATGAAGGCACATGGACTCACATAGGAGGGGACAAAGTGGGACACACTGTCACATGAAAAGGAGAGGCTAGTCTTGACTAATCTTAATGAGGGGGGGGGACCTGTGTAGCCTTATCTTTTGATGATAATGACAAAGTGGTCAAGCTAATGGGTACCACAAGGGTACCAAAAATGCGGGTATGATTTTTGAGAATATATATATATATAATATAATTTTTTTTAAATTTAAAAAAAAATAGAAAAAAAAGTGGGACGTTTTCTTTTCTGCTATAAATAGAGCATCCATGCTCACACTTTAGAATAGAGATTGCCTCTATAGTGCTCACGAAGTGCTGCCACTTATCTTAGAGAGAAAGCGTCCACAAACCACTAAGAGAGCAAAAACTCTAGTGGACTAATAAGGTGCGTATTAATTAAGCATTCAATTAACTTTAACAATGATGTATGTGTGCTATCTCTTACTCTAATCTCTCTAATAGATTAGTAAGATTCAATTAGCTATGTGTGTGTGTGCGCTATCTCTTACTCTAATCTCTCTAATAGATTAGTAAGATTCAATTAGCTATGTGTGTGTGTGTGTGCGATCTATTACTCTAATCTCTAATGGATTAGTAAGATTCAATTAGCTTTAAGAAGGATATGTGTGTGTGTGTGTGTGTGTGCTATCTTTTACTCTAATCTCTCTAATAGATTAGTAAGATTCAATTAGCTTTAAGAAGGAAATGTGTGTGTGTGTGTGTGCTATCTTTTGCTCTAATCTCTCTAATAGATTAGTAAGATTCAATTAGCTTTAGAAAAGGATGTGTGTGTGTTCTCTTTTACTCTAATCTTTCTAATGGATTAGTAAGATTCAATTAACTTTAGAAAAGATGTGTGTGTATGTTTTCTCTTACTCTAATCTCTTTAAGTATACTACTCTCTCTAGTTAGTACATCTTCACTATTAACTTATGTATAGTTAATTGAAAGTTAATACATAAGAGAACTCATCATATTCTTATTATACATGATGAAATTCTCACTCACCAATTTTATTGTCCATTAGATTAAGTAGAATTTTGAATAATACTAAAAATTGATTTAGTTGAACTATAGAAATTAGATGTAAAAATTGATTTAGTTGAACTATAGAAATTGTTGCATTCCTAAACTTTCACTCATAGTTTACACACTTAATTTTTGATTAATCACGATCAGCAATATTTTATGTATAGAAATTAGATGTAGAACAACAACACTAAGTGTGAATCCGAGTTGGCGAGGGTTCAAATTACAGACTCTCTTTGGAAACAAGGAGATTACTAGGGAAATTGACCAATTTAAAGTTCTAAGTGTATAACATAAGTGTAGTACAAAAAAATGGCTCCAAAGCGTGCTCGAACCCAAGACGCTAATGATCATGAAGCTAATACAAGTAACGGTGGAACTTCTATGGAACATGCTATGTCTCAACCAATCGGAGCTATGGTACAGGTTAGTATTGAAGTTTCAAGTTATGCATCATTGCATATGCGAGACCATAGAAATATAATATTTACCTTATGAAAAGAAAACACGAACCGAAACCACGGGGCTTAACCCCAAGAAACTCGGCATATGTTTGACAAGTAGGAAAGATTGTCTGGTTAAACTGGTTACTATAGGAAAGAATGTTTGTCCAAAATCTTCGGTATGGTTTCTCTAAAGCCTCTCTACTTATTAGCGCTGGTATTATGTGGCAGTTGCCGAGGCGTGAGATGACGCCCAGGATGGCACCGCTGATGCTGTGGTGGGAGTACACCCAGATTAGCCCAGCTGGATACTGCAATTTTTTTTTTCCGTGGCGTGACGATGACGCCCACATTGGAACCGTTGTTGTTGTGGCGGGAGTACGTCCAGATTAGCACAATGAGTACTTGTCGAGCGGTATGGGACGCTCATGAGGACAAGGGTTTTTATAAATAATGTATACACTGATCGGACATAATAGCGCTGTCAGGAGTTTTTTGGAGCAAGGGATTGCGCATATGTACATATACATGCATGGTGCATCAAATAAAGAATTGCCCATTTTTCAGATCCAGGTGGTTACGTGGGGCCCACATGTGTACAAGTAGGACAGGGTGTACATAGTGCATCGATTTTCACTATTACCAGTACCACTGTGTTTTTTCTACAATAAAGAGGGGTTGGTAGCGCGTAGAACTTCTCGAGGAAGCTATCCGCGGGCCGACGACATGAGGTAAGCAAGTGCGTCAGATGGCATCTAGTGGCGTCAGGAGGGCGAACGAGGTCAATATTT
The DNA here is from genome assembly GCF_014529385.1 of Adiantum capillus-veneris. Lineage (NCBI taxonomy): Eukaryota > Viridiplantae > Streptophyta > Polypodiopsida > Polypodiales > Pteridaceae > Adiantum > Adiantum capillus-veneris. Next base: position 103,050,395 of record NC_140949.1, on the reverse strand, counting down.
GCACACAGATGAGGACGGACACAACGTGGGTGTTTTCTTGTGAGAGTTATGCAAAAAGTTCATCATTAGGATCACTTTTTTGGGGCCACTTCACGTGGTTGTGAGACAGATTATTGAAAAGAAATGAGTGCCAGGTGTGCGGATGATGCAAAAAGGTGACAAGTATGCACTGCGAGGTCAGTTTTTGGCCTGTTCGGGGTCCGTTTGAGGTCATCTAAAAGGCCAAGGGTGCCCAACTAAAAAAGCTAAGTGTGGGAACTGAAAAAACTGAGAGAAGAATAGAAAAAACGTGGAGAAGAGAGGAGGAACAGCCGCAGGTGTGTTTTTGCTCATTTTGGAGCTTGTTTTGGCCGTAAACTGCTCATCCGAGGTCGGATTTGAGCACTATGACATTGTAGACTGGGGTTTTGGGCCGTTCCGGACGCGATGGTGCTGTCCATTTTGCCAAATTCCTCACTCTTTTCCTTTTTTTTTCTGTGAAAGTTTCTCCTATGAGCGAAGTTTCTGCTCTAGTTTGTGATTGTATCTGGCTTATTTTACCCATATTGTGTGAGCTATTTGCCCCATCGATGTTGGCCCAAGCTCATTTGTATCTAAACATAAAAAATTATCCTCTTTTGAGCTGAGTTTTTTGGGTGTGTGTGTGTGTGTGTCTGTGTCTGTGTGGAGTGGGCAAGTGGATAGTCTCTCCTCTCACTCCAGAGGTGTGTTTCCTGTCTCGGCCAGGTGTGTTGTCTAAGCCGAGTGGTGCCCCATAGTGTGTGTGTGTATCTTCCCAAGAGTGTGTGTCGGGTCGTTATAGAGGCGCTGTGTGTGTTTTCATCCCGCTCACATTCTTTTGGTGCCCCCACTGAGGATCTTGTTCAAGTACCTTCTGCTTCGAGCTTCAAGCTTCGAGATTCGAGATTACAGGTTGCAGGTTGGAGATTACATGTTATAGGTTATAGGTTACAGGGATAGATACAGGTACAGGTGATTCACACAGGTACAGGTAGCTGGAGTATAGTGATATACTAGCAGTGATGTCACTTGCAGTTGTTGTGGGTATGCATCACTTGGCGCCTCTTTGAGCGCATTTTCTGTTGAATTGTACGTTACTTGTGGAAACTGCCATTTTACGCATTTGTGGAGCCATACTTGGTTTTATTTGGCAATCCCAGCCATTTATGAGACTTGGTCTGGAAGATAGTCATTTTCTGAGACCTGACTATACGCGATTTCCATTAGCCTTCGTGTGAGGGTCGATAGCGTGAGGTTTTTATTGAGCTGGAGGATTCTCAAATGTAAAGATCCTTTCGGTGATACAGGTAGCTGGAGCACCCTTTTTGTGACCTCGCCATAGGCTATGTACTAGTGAGTCCTACTTGATGCTCGGGTTCTATTGTTGACAGTTTATGCATACATATACAGTCTATATTTTGGGTTCCTATTGCTCTATTTCTGGGGAAACTCTGCCAAAATTTTTTCAAGTTATGATGGTTGGTTTTTTGGTCTTTTGAGCCATTTGTGCTGTTATGCTGCTGAAATTTTGGCAAAATCTGAGGTTAAGTTAGGTGTGACTTCTTGGGAGCTTCATGGTTGGCTTTAATGGATGATCAAAATGGACCTCAATTCACTCCATTTCATTTAACTCAAAGAATCCAGATAAATGTTCATGTGTCCAGGAATATTTTTTTCCACCAGCGCATAGTCTTTATGTTTGGGCCAAGAAGATTACGAGAGATCTTGGAATGTCCTTTGCCTGTTGTAATTCCGATGATCAACTATGAAAACTCATTTGATGTGCATGTGTTTGTCCTTATCTAAAGTTGAGCTCCATTGAAGTTTCTGGGGATTGGGTAGTCAAAAGTTTTGGGTTCTTGCACGTGTGTTCAAAGGGATTCTCAAAGCATTGAAACTTGGGTAGCCATGGCTTTCTCTTATCCGGAGTTTCATGGAAGTAGTGATGAAGATGTGGAAGAATTTTTGGAAAAGATGGAGGTTGCCTGCATTAGCAACCAGATTCATGACCCTACGCAAATGTTACGCCTTCTCCAAATTTGTTTGAAGAGTGATGCACAAGTTTGGTCCAAGGCATTTGAAGAGGAGTTGCGTGCAGCAAATCCACCTGTAAGATTGAGTTGGGACAATCTAAGGCATGGATTGAAAGTGGAGTTTGTGAAGATAGAAGATCCTGACAAAGTGTGGCAAGAAGTACAAGGTTTGGTGCAGAAGGAAGGTGAGCCAATAGATGCGTACATACGTAAGTTTTCATTGGCATGGGAGAGAATGTGCAAGGCCTTAGCACCACAGGTACCCCGCCTGACATGATCAAGAAGGATAGGTTCTTGGCTGGTCTTTGGGAGAATATACGTTGGAGAGTGGAGCTAAAGAAGCCTAGGACATATGAAGATGCACTAGAGGTAGCAAGGAACAAAGAGTGGAAGTTGAGGAAAATGAGCCAGTTAGGGGTGGAGTCTTTGCCAATGAGGTTTGAATTTCATCCTATAGAATCTTTACAAGGTCGCATGTCAGGGGTTCATCACGAACCAGTGGTTCCTGTTACTACTCAGGTTATGCCAGCAGTGGTCACTACAGTAGTGCAAGATGATGGGCTAAGGCAAGACATGAGGCAAATGGTAGATTTGATGAAGAATCTCAGCCTAAACATGCTAGGTCAAGTGAGAAATAATCGAGGTCGAGGGAGGTATGCAAATCAGCCAGGAGGTGAAGAAAGACCTAGGAATGGTGTTGGACAAAGCAATGGTAGGTTTTGGAGGCAGACGCCCACCTGTTACAATTGTGGAGAGTTGGGTCACATCAGCCCGCAATGTGATAAGCCACCAAGGATGGGGGAGACATGTATCCATTGCCAAGACAGGTGTTAACTAGGTCAAATGATTATGGCATCAAAATTAAGGGAGACGAAGGAACCGATGGACTGACCCAGGAGGAAAAAGGAAAGACAAAAGTGCTAAGTGTAGTCACCTTGGAGAAGGCATCAAAGCTAGAGGATACATTAGTGATGCCTATTGGGAAGAGGACCACAGAGGAAAAGGAAGGAAGAAGTGCCCCAGGTCCTAGTAAGAAAAAAGGAAAGAGCCATGAAGGCGAGGATGTCAAGGCCAAGAGGAAAAGGAGAGCTCGTCGAAAGTTTCATGTTTCATATTTTCCACTAGGGGATGGGCAATTAAGCTATGACTTGAAGGAGGATCTGACGAGCAGGAAGGAAGATGTTACTTTTGGGCAGCTTATAGAGATGGTGCCTAAGCTAAAGCGATAGTGGAAGAGGATGGTTAACCCAATGGAGAAAGAGCCAGAGAGAGGTTCAGTAAAGGTGTTGGCAATGGATGAGCTACCAGACATTTGTCCAATAGTAGATGTGTGGCATAAAAGGAAAAATTTGGGACAAGGTTATGTGGATGGGGGAGCCCAAATATGCGTCATAACACACTCATGCGTTGAGAAGATGGGTCTCACAGTGGCTGGGGTGTCAGGTTTTCGGATCAGATTGGCAAACCATCAAAAAGTAAAATGCTTGGGTGTTGTAAAGAGCTTAGAAGTGGAGGCATATGATGCAAAGGCAGTGGTTGATTTTCATGTGATGCCAGCAGGGTTGGGAGCATATCCTATTATACTGGGCAGACCATGGTTACGTGCAGTGGGAGCTGTTCAAGATTGGGGACATGGTACGATTAGCCTCTATGGAAAGACAAGTACCAAGAAGCTTTATAATATGGACACAAGGAAACGATTAGAGGAGCTTTATGAAGATGAGGATGAGTCTAGTGATGAAGACTCTTCCACGGTGACAGATGAGGACAGTGATAGCACTACCAACAGTGATGAGGATGTTGATGTTGCATTTCTTTTGATGGATAAAGAAATCCAGGAGTGTGGTTTAGTCGCATTTGCGAATGAAGTTGAAGATGAAAGTGAAGGGCCTTATGAAGTGATTGAAGGGCTGATGCAAACCAAGGTTGAGTTGTCAAAGAAGCAAGAATTAATGACGCAAATGATTAGTGGAGACCTCTCAGCTATGGAGAAGGATATATATTTGCATATGCTGGCTAGTTTTCCTGATTTGTTCATTACTTCATATGAAGAGATCAGAGGGTTCAAGGGTGAAGAGATGCATATAGAGCTGAAAGAAGGTGCTAAGCCATTGCGGCAAAGGCTAAGAAGGATGGGTCAAGAGCAAATGGAAGCCTTGCGAGAAGAGGTGGACAAGTTATTGAAGGCAAGGTTCATAGTCCCTGTGGAGACCACAGAATGGGTGAGTCCAGTTGTAGTCAGTCCAAAGAAGGATGGGAAGTGGAGAATTTGTGTAGATTTTAAACCCTTAAAAGCAGCCACTAAGAAGAACCCATATCCTCTTCCATTCATTGATCAGATCTTGGATTCAGTGGCAGGTTATGAGAGGTACAGTGTGTGTGATGGTTTTTCAGGCTATTTTCAATTGAATATTGCTCTTAAAGACCGCACAAAGACAACTTTTATTATGCCATGGGGCTGCTATTGCTACACAGTATTGCCATTTGGGTTGTCAAATGGACCTTCCTTCTATCAAGAGAGAGCAAATTGGGTGTTGGAACCATTCATTGGTAGTTGTGTTAAAGCTTTTATGGATGACTTCTGTGTCTATAGCAGTAGGGTTGAACACCATGAGAAGCTGCAGATGGTATTGGCTCAATATGATGAATGTGGAGGACAACTAAATCCAAAGAACTGTCATCTAGCACAGCCAAGGGTGAAGTTATTGGGCCATATGGTGTCAGAAAATGGCATTGAGGCTGATCCAGATAAGGTTAAGTCTATTATTCTTCTTCCATCACCTACGAGTACGAAGCAATTGACAACCTTTATACACAAAGTGAAGTACATGGCAAGGTTTATTCCATTGTCTTCTCAGATTCTTTATCCATTACAACAAGTGGCAAAGCATGATCCATTGCAATGGGATGACAAGTGTGAAGAAGTGTTTCAAGAGGTGAAAGAGGTGTTAGGGGGTTTGTCAGCCATGCAGGCTCTTGATTGGGAGAAAGTTTTTTATGTAAATCCCTCAGTAGGGGATGATGCCATTGGAGCCATGCTATTGCAAAAGGGGAAGGGCAGCCAATATATGAGGCCAGTGTATTGTGCAAGCCGAGTGAAGTTGGTAGCGGAGAGAAAGTTCTCGGAAGTAGAGCTAGTGATGGCCAGTGTAATATTTGTTTTGTCGATGATTTCGTCATTACTTGCTACCACGGCCTTTTGTTTTCTGGACGAGTTATGCCTTTTTGCCACAGTTAATTAATGGTACTAACATGTCAAATGTGCTGAAGAAATGGGTAGTTGAGCTGCAAGAGTTTGAGTTCTCTTTTCTAGTGGAAGATAGTACAAGGGCTACCCTAGCTGATTTGTTGACCTACAAGGAGAATCCCCTTATTGTTAAGGAAGAGGTGGTGAGAAAGGTAGATGAAGAAGTTCCACATATCAGCAATGCACATGTGTTGTTCTTTGATGGTTCATACAGAAAGAGCCATGATGCAGCTTCAGGGGGTATAGCACTTTATGATCCAGAGGGGAAGCTAGTATGCAAGAGAGGGTTCAAATTGGATGCTCATAGTAACAATGAGGCTGAATATGCTACTCTGGAAGCCGGATTACACATTTTTTTGAAGCATGGGGTTCGAAGGTTGAGCATAAAAGGTGATGCCTTGTTAGTGGTGAAGCAAGTGCTGGGTGTGTGGAAGAGCAAGAACACCTCATTGAAGGAAATGTGCTTCAAAATTAAAGGCCTGTTAAAAAAGTTCGAAGCATGGATCATCAGACACAATGAACGTGCTCTAAATGGAGAGGCACATGAAGCAGCTCAAGGCATGATTGGGGAGCTATTTGTGTTGAGGACCACTTTACCTCTTTATCATGGCCGGGAAAGTTTGGATCAAGAAGAGGAGTTTTTGCTAACAGGAATCATTCCAAAGGAGATTCAGAAGTCTAAGAAGTATGGCTTTGTGCATAGAGCATACAGGTACAAATTGATTGGTGATGTCTTATACATGAAAGGGGCTGATCTCGTGTTGAGACGTGTACCTTGGCGGGAGGAGCTTTACAAAGTGTTGGAAGAGAATCATGAAGGCGCATGTGGTGGCCATTTTTCTCTAAAGATCACCTTGCATAAGATTTTGCAAGAGGGGTATGTATGGCCTAGTTTGCACAAGGATGTTCACCATTGGTGTAGGTCTTGCAATAGGTGTCAAGCATTTGGGAAGAGAGTGTTGAAGCCAGAGCTACGAAAAACCATTATGGCGTTTAATGTGTTTGAAAAGTGGGGAATTCATGCAATAGGCCCGTTACCTATCACAAGCAGGGGCAAAAGCTATATTTTGACGGTAGTGTACTATCTTTCTAGATGGGTAGAGGCTATAGCAGTAAAACAGATCACTGCAAAGGATGTGGCAAAATTTGTGTATGATGAAATATGTTGCAAGTTTGGGGTGCCACTGGAGCTACTTTCAGATAAGGGGCCTGGCTTTAGAGCTAAACTACTAGATTTTTTATGTGCAAAGATGAAGATTAGGCACCAGCATACCACTCCTTATTACCCACAGTGTAATGGCTTAAATGAAAGATTCAATGGTGAGTTGGTACAGATTCTTTTGAAAGTGACAGAGCACCAAGGAAAGAATTGGGATTTGGAATTGCCTAGTGCATTATGGGCTTACCGTACTTCGATGAAGACAGGTACAGGGTTTACTCCATTTCATTTGGTGTATGGAAAAGAAGCACTATTGCCTGTGGAAGTAGAGTTGCCTGCGGTCAAGATGTTAGAGAAGTTGCTTGGGCCGCCTAGTGATGCATTCGAAGAGAGGCTCTTGCAGTTACAAGAGGTCCAGTTGGATAGGATGAGCGCATTGGAGCATTATGGGCAGATGCAGGATAAGGCTTTGGCAAAGATAAATGAACAGGTCAAAAGTAAGGGTATCAAGAAACATGACTTGGTTTTGCGCTACAACAGTAAGTTGGACAACACCTTCCAAAAGAAGTTTCAAATTAAGTGGGAAGGCCCTTTCAAGGTAGTGGAGTGTTTTCCAAATGGCACATATCAGCTGGCTAACCTGGATGGTGTTCTACATAAGTCAAGGGTAAATGGATTGCGTCTTAAATTGTATCATGCTAGATTGATGATGGTGGAGCAAGATGAGCTGTCTGTGGATCGAGCAGTGTTGGTGAGGGATGAGGAGACCTGTGATGCGGCGAGTCTCATATCTCTCTTTGCTGCTGCTCATCATGAATGATCTAGCAGGCTAGGGGATGGGCAAATTATGTTAGGAGTTTTTTGGAGCAAGGGATTGCGCATATGTACATATACATGCATGGTGCATCAAATAAAGAATTGCCCATTTTTCAAAGCCACGTGGTTACGTGGGGCCCACATGTGTACAGGTAGGACAGGGTGTACATAGTACATCGATTTTCACTATTACTAGTACCACTGTGTTTTTTCTACAATAAAGAGGGGTTGGTAGCGCGTAGAACTTCTCGAGGAAGCTATCCGCGGGCCGACGACATGAGGTAAGCAAGTGCGTCAGATGGCATCTAGTGGCGTCAGGAGGGCGAACGAGGTCAATATTTGCACGCAGATGAGGACGGACACAACGTGGGTGTTTTCTTGTGAGAGTTATGCAGAAAGTTCATCATTAGGACCACTTTTTTGGGGCCACTTCACGTGGTTGTGAGACATATTATTGAAAAGAAATGAGTGCCAGGTGTGCGGATGATGCAAAAAGGTGACAAGTATGCACTGCGAGGTCAGTTTTTGGCCTGTTCGGGGTCCGTTTGAGGTCATCTAAAAGGCCAAGGGTGCCCAACTAAAAAAGCTAAGTGTGGGAACTAAAAACACTGAGAGAAGACCAGAAAAAACTTGGAGAAGAGAGGAGGAACAGCCGCAGGTGTGTTTTTGCTCATTTTGGAGCTTGTTTTGGCCGTAAACTGCTCATCTGAGGTCGGATTTGAGCACTTTGACATTGTAGACTGGGGTTTTGGGCCGTTCCGGACGCGATGGTGCTGTTCATTTTTCCAAATTCCTCACTCTTTTCCTGCTGTTTTTCTGTGTAAGTTTCTCCTATGAGCGAAGTTTCTACTCTAGTTTGTGATTGTATCTGGCTTATTTTACCCATATTGTGTGAGCTATTTGCCCCATCGGTGTTGGCCCAAGCTCATTTGTATCTAAACATCAGAAATTATCCTCTTTTGAGATGAGTTTTTTGGGTGTGTGTGTGTGTTTGTGTTTGTGTCTGTGTCTCACTCCAGAGGTGTGTTCCCTGTCTCGGCCAGGTGTGTTGTCTAAGCCGAGTGGTGCCCCATAGTGTGTGTGTGTGTATCTTTCCAAGAGTGTGTGTCGGGTCGTTATAGAGGTGCTGTGTGTGTTTTCATCCCGCTCACAGCGCCAGTAGAGATTCTTGAGTGAACCTAATCCAAGGGTTGTTGGTTTAAAATTGGAGGACTTCTTGTTTGATTATTGTTTGTAATATTGTTTGAAGGGCTGTTTTAACAAAACAGTATCATAAATAAAGTAAAGGAACATGTATGTTTAAACAGTGTGGTAGTAATTAGATAACAAAAGAAGGATGAGTGTGGTGTGGAAAGTGGGAGAATGATACCCGACGGTATCATTCTATGGACGGGTGGAGCCGATGAGTCGGGTAACTTTCCAACGCTATAAATTATTTTTTGAAGTCATAAATCTTAAAAGAGACAAACCTTGGTGGATCTGCTTCTGAAACATGGGAAAAAAAGTGCACAGGTTGGTCACTCTAAGATTTATACTTTTAGGTATAATTGATTATAGATAGTTTTTAGATAGGGTTATGGTGGTCACGCTCCGCCATAGCGAGATAGGACCAATCCTTCACTAACGGTTCATGCCCGTGGCTACGTAGTAGCTAAGGCAAGGTCCGTTGGTTTTTCCTTCTCAGGATTGGAGACCTATCAAAGGTACTCCGCTCCTCTCGACAAGGGCAGGGACCTCAAACTGGTATCCGTGCCTAGGTTAAATCTTGGGGAGATTTTTAGATTGACGTTTGGATATTGAAGGATGCGAATGTTTGAAATAATAGAAGAACGTAGAAAAATTGATTTGAATTTGTATATGGTATTGAAGACTGAACTTTCTTGGTACAGGAAAATGTTCATTCAGCCTACCAGAAATTCCAAGTGTTCACCATCATGTTTGAAAATGCATGCCAATCACCAAATTATCAGTTTCGAAAAAGGGTGATGATGATTTTGGATAGGGTGTTTGCACCACCTATCCCAAGGGTGCATAGAGGATGGGGTATCAACTAGAGTCCATCTGGAGGAATCTATACCATCAATGCTGACAAGATATGGTGCATGGATACGAATCTCAAGAAACTTTGTTGGGCAGAGGAGTTAAAAGTCATCGAATTTTATCTTTTCCTTGGTACTAAGAATCCGGAAGCTACCATTATCTTGGGAGGAGAAAAGATATCTCAGACTCAATGGGTCTATAACCAAGTTACAAAAGTTATCCACGGTGGTAGGATTCGACCCATATGTGTATCTCGTAGCTTTCAAGGGTCAAAAGAAACTTATTATTTTGATCATTTAGCCTATCCTTTTGTAGTCACTAAACTCAAAATATAGAGACATTACAATCCTTGTACCTAAAGACTACCAACCTTGGTAGCAAATAATGTGTATATAAATAAAGTTTGGATTAATATTATCTTTTGTTTGTATTATTTTTTGATCAAGTCTTGCCTTAAAGTGGATTAAAGTTAGAGTATCCAGTAAAGTTTCACTTAATCTATATTGCACAGAGTGTGGTGTACACATCTCTTCAAGAGAAAAAGCTACTTGTCAAGCAAGCTAAACTTCCCTCTTTCAAAGGGGAAGGAGCACTAGTTGAGCGCAATGCAGAAGTGTGGCTCGAAGAGATGGAGGATTATTTTGCTGCTGTTGGTACTACTCCCGATAACCAAGCAATGTTGGCTATGTTTCGTCTCACGGGGGATGCCAAGCTTTGGTGGAAACAACACTACAAAGATAATCAGGTAGCTCAAAACACTCAAACTTGGGAAGACATTAAGTATGCTGTCAAAGGACGTTATCTTCCACCTGCACACAAATCCCTTAAGATGAATGAATTCTTCAACTTACGTCAGTTTCATCTTACAGTGGAAGAATACTACTCCAAATTTGTAACTCTTAGGCGCTATGCTCCGCCAATGACCGCAGATCAACAAGTAGCCCGTTTCTGCCAAGGGCTAAATGCTCCTTTAAATACTCGTCTAGAAGCCATGAGGCCTATAAATTTGCAAGATGCTCTTTTAAGAGCTAAACCCTTAGCTAAAGAGATGTCAAACTCTCAAAGGGTACGAAATGGAAATACAAGGAATGCTGGAAGAAGAGGATGGCCTATGATGTGGAACCAAAGGCAAGTTCACCCAGTTCACCAAACTCATCCAATAGTTACAGCTTTAGCAAATGGAGCTCAAAATGCAGATCTTAGATGCTATGAATGCAACGAGCTAGGACATTTCAGAAATGTATATCCTAGGCGAGTCTCCGCAACAAATACACCTAATCGAGCTAGAGGACGAGGCCAAATAATAAATCGTGGAGGAAGAAATGGAGGACGAGGTTGAGGGCACGGAATGGCTGCCAGAGTCAATGCTATCATAGGAGAACCAACATTGGGAAGAAAAACATGAATCTTGCTTCAAACAGCTTAAGGAGTATCTTGCTTCAGAACCTCTCTTAAAACTTCCAGATTTCACCAAAGAATTCGAGGTGATCACAGATGCTAGTAACCTTGCATTAGGAGGAGTCCTTACTCAAGAAGGAAGGCCTGTAGCTTATACTTTTCGGAATCTTAGGATTCATTAAGTGAATTATGCTACACATGATTTAGAATTTCTAGCAGTTATTCATGCTCTCAAGCTATGGAGACATTATCTATTGGGACGCAAATTCCAATTGGTAACAGATCACAAGAGTCTTAAGTGGATTTTTACCCAATCTAACCTTAACATGAAACAGAGGAGATGGATACAGCTCATGCACGAATATGATTTTGATATTAAATTTAGACCAGGTAAGGATAATGTTGTGGCAGATTCCCTAAGCCGTAAAGATTTTCTGTGGGCAATTTCCATGGCTAACAAACCTATTTTAGACAAGGTCTCGGATGCTGCTGTTAGAGATGCAAATTACCAGATGCTTGCTAGTATCCTACGTGAAGAGAGGGTATCATCAAATCAACCTAAACCTCTACATTACTTCCTAGAAGATGGGAAAATTTACTATAGGAATCAACTATGCATACCTAAGGATTCTACCCTAAGGAATGCTATCCTATATGAAGCACATGATGGCCCAACTTCAGGACATCCACGTTATGCCAAAACCATCAATGCAATTCGCAGAAGTTACTATTGGCAAGGTATGAAGGGTGATGTCCTTCGCTATGTCAAGCAGTGTTTGTCTTGTCAAAGGGTTAAGGCAGAGAGACTAAAGATACCATGTAAATAACATCCTTTAGATATTCCCCAAATGAAATGGGAATGTATTAGCATGGAATTTATCACCGGGTTTCCTTCTGTTCAAGTTGGCTATGATTCAATCATGGTCATAGTCGACTTGCTTGCTAAAGTGGCTCACTTAATCCAAGTCAAGACAACCTTTACAGCTTCAGATATTGCTCGTTTGTTTGTGAAGGAGGTTTTTAGAATTCATGGTTTACCCAAGAGGATTGTCAGTGATCGTGATGCCAAGTTTACTTCAAAGTTTTAGGTATCATTGTTTCAAGCTATTGGAACCCAGTTATGTTTTAGTACTGCTTATCATCCTCAAACTGATGGCCAAACTGAAAGAGTTAATCAAGTAATTGAAGACATCCTCAGAGCCTACTGCAATAGAGAACCTCGCAAGTGGATTCAATACCTACCCTTGGTAGAATATGCATACAATTCCTCTACTCATAGAAGTATTGGAATGACACCTTTTAATGCTCTTTATGGTCAAGAATGTTTATCACCCCTTAACTTTTCTGACCCGACTATAAGGGTAGAAGCCTCAAAGAAAATGCTTGAAGAAATGGAAGCTCAAACCAAAGCTATTCGAAGGGATATTCAAGCGGTTCAAGATTGACAAAAGAAGTACGCCGACTTAAAAAGATCTAATCGGATTTTTAAAGAACGTGATAAAGTTTTCTTACGAGCAAAGCCCAAAAAGAGCAATCTATCTCTCGGAAAGTATAAGAAGCTTAGCTACCGATATTGTGGACCTTACGAAATAATCAAAGTTGTAAGTGATCAAGCTTATAGACTAAAACTCCCTTCTCATCTCAAAGTGCATGACGTATTTCATGTAAGTCTATTAAAACCTTATGTATATAACCCTGACCGTGTCCTTGATGATGAGCAAATCATTTTACCTGCTCAAGATGTTCTACAACTACAACCTGATACTATCCTAGAAACTCGGGAGAGAAAGCTTAGGAATAGATCCATCAAAGAAGATCTTATCTTATGGAAGGATTTCCCTATAGAAGATGCTACTTGGGAAGATGAGACATCCCTTCTTAAGGATTACCCTTCACTGTTCTTGAGATGAGGGCATCTCAAATTCTAAGTTGGGGAGATTGTAAGGTCTCTACTTTCAAATTTCACACAAGTTCTATTACGCATTTGAATTTTTTAAACCATCACTCATTATTTAAGATATTCGAGTTCAAATTATGAATCGTAGGTTGAGAAAACCTAGAATTTAGAATTTACGCTACAAAATTCTGACATGTTTAGCTATATGAATCACTAACTAACTTATTGCAAGACTTATTTACTGATTGTAGAATTTTCTTTTACTACTGTAAAGTTAATATAAGACTGTAAAGTTTAACTTAAAAATGTAAAGTAAATTATCATTAAGAAAATAAATAAAATAATTATAAAGACAAAAGAATACACAGGGATGACAAATGAAGGCACATGGACTCACATAGGAGGGGACAAAGTGCGACACACTGTCACATGAAAAGGAGAGGCTAGTCTTGACTAATCTTAATGAGGGGGGGGGGGGGGGGGGGGGGGGCTGTGTGGCCTTATCTTTTGATGATAATGACAAAGTGGTCAAACTGATGGGTACCACAAGGGTACCAAAAACGCAGGTATGATTTTTGGAGAAAAAATATATCTAATATATTTTTAAAAAAATTAAAAAAAAAACTGGAAAAAAAGTGGGACGTTTTCTTTTCTGCTATAAATAGAGCATCCATGCTCACACTTTAGACATACAGATTGCCTCTAAAGTGCTCACGAAGTGTTGCCACTTATCTTAGAGAGAAGGCATCCACAAACCACTAAGAGAGCAAAAACTCTAGTGGACTAATAAGGTGCGTATTAATTAAGCATTCAATTAACTTTAAGAATGATGTATATGTGCTATCTCTTACTCTAATCTCTCTAATAGATTAGTAAGATTCAATTAGCTATATGTGTGTGTGTGCTATCTCTTACTCTAATCTCGCTAATAGATTAGTAAGATTCAATTAGCTATGTGTGTGTGTGTGCGATCTATTACTCTAATCTCTAATGGATTAGTAAGATTCAATCAGCTTTAAGAGGGATATGTGTGTGTGTGTGTGTGTGCTATCTTTTACTCTAATCTCTCTAATAGATTAATAAGATTCAATTAGCTTTAAGAAGGATATGTGTGTGTGTGTGCTATCTTTTTCTCTAATCTCTCTAATAGATTAGTAAGATTCAATTAGCTTTAGAAAAGGATGTGTGTGTGTTCTCTTTTACTCTAATCTTTCTAATGGATTGGTAAGATTCAATTAACTTTAGAAAAGATGTGTGTGTATGTTTTCTCTTACTCTAATCTCTTTAAGTATACCTACTCTCTCTAGTTAGTACATCTTCACTATTAACTTATGTATAGTTAATTGAAAGTTAATACATAAGAGAACTCATCATATTCTTATTATACATGATGAAAATCTCATTCACCAATTTTATTGTCAATTAGATTAAGTAGAATTTTGAATAATACTAAAAATTGATTTAGTTGAACTATAGAAATTGAAGTTAAAATTGGATTAGAAATGTGAAGCATAAAAGTAATGCATTCCTAAACTTTCACTCATAGTTTACACACTTAATTTTTGATTAATCACGATCATCAATATTTGATGTATAGAAATTAGATGTAGAACAACAACACTAAGTGTGAATCCGAGTTGGCGAGGGTTCAAATTACAGACTCTCTTTGGAAACAAGGAGATTACTAGGGAAATTGACCAATTTAAAGTTCTAAGTGTATAACATAAGTGTAGTACAAAAAAATGGCTCCAAAGCGTGCTCGAACCCAAGGCGCTAATGATCATGAAGCTGGTACAAGTAACGGTGGAACTCCTATGGAACATGTTATGTCTCCACCAATCGGAGCTATGGTACAGGTTAGTATTGAAGTTTCAAGTTATGCATCATTGCATATGCGAGACCATAGAAATATAATATTTACCTAATGAAAAGAAAACACGGACTGAAACCACGGGGCTTAACCCCAAGAAACTCGGCATATGTTTGACAAGTAGAAAGATTGTCTGGTTAAATTGGTTGCTATAGGAAAGAATGTTTGTCCAAAACCTTCGGTATGGTTTCTCTCAAGGCTCTCTACTTATTAGCGCTGGTATTATGTGGCAGTTGCCGAGGCGTGAGATGACGCTCAGGATGGCACCGTTGATGCTGTGGTGGGAGTACACCCAGATTAGCCCAACTGGATACTGCAGTTTTTTTTTGCCGTGGCGTGAGGATGACGCCCAGATTGGCACCGTTGTTGCTGTGGCGGGAGTACGTCCAGATTAGCACAACGAGTACTTGTCGAGCGGTATGGGATGCTCATGAGGACAAGGGTTTTTGTAAATAATGTATATACTGATCGGACATAATAGCGCCAGTAGAGATTCTTAAGTGAGCCTAATCCCAGGGTTGTTGGTTTAAAATTGGACGACTTCTTGGTTGATTATTGTTTGTAATACTGTTTGAAGGGCTGTTTTAACGAACCAGTATCATAAATAAAGTAAAGGAACATGTATGTTTAAACAGTGTGGTAGTAATTAGATAATAAAAGAAGGGTGAGTGTGGTGTGGAAAGTGGGAGAATGATACCCGACGGTATCATTCTATGGACGGGTGGACCGGATGAGTCAGGTAACTTTCCAACGCTATAAATTATTTTTTTAAGTCATAAATCTTAAAAGAGACAAACCTTGGCGGCTGTGCTTCTGAAACATGGGGAAAAAAGCGCACAACCTTGGCGGCTGTGCTTCTATAATCAATTATACTTTTAGGTATAATTGATTATAGATAGTTTTTAGATAGGGTTATGGTGGTCAGGCTCTGCCATAGAGAGATAGGACCAATCCTTCACTAACAGTTCATGCCCATGGCTACGTAGTAGCTAAGGCAATGTCCGTTGGTTTTTCCTTCTCAGGATTGGAGACCTATCAAAGGTACTCCGCTCCTCTCGACAAGGGTAGGGACCTCACAAAGGGCTAGCAAGGTATGACAGTAGATTGAGAGGAAGAAGGAGTATCTTACGAGAAAGATGTACATCTCCTCACATAATCACTCATATTAGCGTAGCTTTAGCTTAGTAATTAGCTTGGTAGAGGAGATGAGCTTGCATTGAAGCTTGGCTCTTGGTTGGATTTGCATCCACAAGCCAAGAGTGTGTCGATGTAGGCTTCTATCTCACAAGCTTGGAGTAGGTGATGAGCTCTCCATTAAAGCTTGGGAAGAGATAGTCTTCTCTTTCTTCACACATGATATTGTGTGAGTATGTGTGTGATAATGCCTTGCAAAAATCAGCTCCCTCTCTCTCTCTTGGGCGAGCCCTCTTGCTAATTGCTCTTGCAGGCTCCCCATCGGACCTCCCCAAGTCAAGCCAATGGCTATTAAGAAGCATAAGTGATAGCCTTTCTACATGTGTACCCCTTTCCCCTTTTGTGAGAGCTTTAGGTTAATTTATAATTCAATTAAACTCTCATTGGACCCCTTTGCCTCCTGGCCAATAGGAATCAGGCAAGCCATTGGGTTCTTGAATGCTCATTGGACCCCTTGGGAGACTGTCCAATAGTCTTCTAGGAGACTTAATTCTCATTGGTTCTTTTATTAAGTGTTTTTAAATTAATTAAACTAGATTTACTCTAGCCTAATTCTCATTGGTCCACCTCCAAGGCCATCCAATAGGAATTGGGCACACCTTGTGGGCATCTGGGCTAGGGAGCTGACATGTGTCCCTAATTCCCTTTGTGTAAAGGGGGCTTGTGTGTGTGTGTGTGTGTGTGTGTGTGTGTGTGTGTGTGTGTGTGTGTGTGGCTTTCTCTCTCATCCCCTACCTTTAGGGCTCACCCCCTCATGTGTAGGGATGTGTGCTGACTTTGGAGAGCACACAAACCACCCAATTCATCCTAAGCTTTAACCCTTTGGACACAACCTTTGAATTTTGGAACCTTAGCATTTTTGAACCCTTTGGACACAACCTTTGAATTTTGGAACCTTAGCATTTTGGAAGTCTTAATGGTCTGAACCTTAGGGTGTTTTTAGCCCATTGTTGCACATGGCTCTTTTGCAGATGGCCCCCCCTTTGGATCCCTATTTTCCCTCCTTTGGATCCCTACTGTGGCCGGTCTGCTAGCTTAACCAATATTCTAGCTTTTTCTCCCCTTGCACTTCCCCATATTAAATGATCAGTTTAACATGAGAAAATCATTTAGGAGAATTATATATTGATTATCATGACATTACCTCTCTCTTGAAATCATAGTCTTCCTCGACTATGGTGTAGAGAAGATAAACCATATTCATGAGTCCTTTTCTTAGCGGGTAGAGGATCCCTATGTTACCCTACAACATCATTCCACAATGGATGACTAGTCCATTTGGCGCTTGAGAGCCTGAGGCTGCCGCAAGCATGTCTGCACATTAGTCCTATCAGTCTTCCATAGTAGAGTAACAAGCTCTACTTGGTGTTTGGGAGACGTCGTCTCCGCAAACTTGATCTAAGCATGCATACTACTTCATTTTTGTGCACAATAAAGAAAAAGAGAGTCTTATAAGACAAAAAAGTTTGTTCATTTTTAACATTTTGTACATTTTCTTACTCTTGGGAAGCATTGTAAGCATGGACAAGGTTTAGGTTATCCTTTAATTGTATGCCTTGTATCCATCTAGCATCTTCAAAAGGATAATTCTTAAACTTAATAAGATATCGTCGGATAGTCTTACCGCCTCTTAATACCTTGTCTTCATGTTGGAGAATGGACTCGGGCTGCAGCACCTCCTCTTGGTCCTCGATCTACGGTGGGTCTTCAATAGTTAGTTCTTGAGGTGGCTCTCCTTTGTAAGGCTTTAATAGGCTCACATGGAAAGCATTGTGTATGGGCCAATGATTGGGCAACTTGAGTTGATAGGCCATCTCATTGATTGGCCTAAGAATCTGGAAGGGACCATAGTACCTTTTTGCTAGTTTAGCATAGTACTTTTGGTGGCCCGTAGGATTCTTGCCCGTCGTGTGTGTTCGAGCCTTGGGAAACTTTAACAAGACCCAATCGTTTTCTTTAAAGGCTTGGGCTCTTTTGTGCTTGTCAGCAGAAGCCTTTTGCCTTTGCTATGAGATAGAGATAGCATCCTTAATCTTTTGAAAAGATTCTTGTAGGTCTCGGCTATACTCATCTGCAGCGAAGATCTTCCCATGTACCTTAAGTAGCAAGGGACTTTTTTATCTTCCCACAATTACCTCGAAAGGTGCTTTTCCCGTGGAAGTATGTACAGTGTTATTATAAGCATACTCCACTAAGGGTAAGTACTGCTCCCATTGGGATCTTTGATCTATTTCCGTTACATAGGCTTTTAGTAGATCGAGAATTGTTAGGTTAGCTATTTCACTTTGGCCATCCGTTTGTGGATGATAGGCCGAAGAGAAGTTTATCCTTGTTCCTAAATTCTCAAAGAGACTCTTCCAGAAATTACTGGTCATTCTAGGATCTCTATCCGACACTATAGACATTGGCAAGCCATGGTACTTGAAAATTTGTGAAATGAAGAGGGTTGCCATTTGATGGGCTTTGATAGTCTTTTTGACAGGTATAAAATGAGCTTGTTTACTGAACCTGTCTACTATCGTCCATATTCCCGTATTCCCATGGATAGACTTAGGCAATCCAAAGATAAAAATCCATGGATATGCTCTCCCATGGTGAATTAGGGATTGGCAAGGGCTGAAGCAATCCAAGTTTCTTTCCTCTATCAAATTTTGTCTTTTGGCATACCACACATTTAGAAACATACTCTTGTATGTTCACTTTCATGGTAGGCGAATAGAAATATGTTTCAATTCCCTTTAAGGTAGACTGAATCCCCCTATGCCCCGCATAAGATGGAGCATGAGATTCATACATTACTTTCTCACGTAGTGAGTTAGTAATGCATAGTCTATTGCCATAGAGAAGATAACCATCTTGTAAAGTAAATGGTTCTTCTTTCTTCCCTGATGCAAGGGCTGAAATCACATCTCTAAAATCGGGATCAATACCGTACTCATCTATCATTGAAGATAGATCATTGTGAGTTGCTATGGAAACCGCATTCACTCTCGGCCGTCTTGAGAGTGCATCAGCTACTTGATTATGCTTGCCAGCAATGTGAGCAATATGAAAATAAAATTGGGAAAGGAAATTTTCCCACCTCATTTGTTTGTCGGAGAGCTTGGTCTGCGTCATGAAGTCCCCAATAAATAGTGCTTCCATGAGTCTAAGGCATGTAGAACTGCAAGGAGTTCCTTTTCATATATGCCTAGATCTTGCTCAACAGGGTCGAGCCTTCGACTCTCATAGCCTATGGCGTGCCCTTCTTGGAGCAAAACAGCTCCAAGGCAATCACCACAAGCATCACATTGGACCTCAAATGGTTTTGAGAGATCCGGTAGTGTAAGCACAGGTTGAGAGATAAGCTGTTCGAAAGCATTGTTCTCCTTAGCAGACCATGTATACCTAACGATTTTCTTTGTTAGGTCATGTAATGGTCCCGCAATTTGTGAGAACTTTTCTATGAAGCGTCTATAGTATGCCAACATACCTATAAAGCTTCTTAGTTCATGAAGATTCCTTGGTTTAGGCCATCCTTTTATTACCTCTAACTTTGATGCATCCATTTGGATGCCATCATGAGAGATAATGTGACCTAAATACCGAATCTCTTGCAAGAAAAATTCACTTTTCTTTCGATTAACATAAAGTTTATTCTCTCTCTCAAAACTTGAAATATTACCTGGAGATGTTGCTTGTGTTCGTCTAATGAATTAGAATAGATGATAATATCATCAAAGAACACTCCAGTGAAGGTTCGATGAGGCCTGAACAGCTTCTCCATCAAGCGGTTGAATGTGGCTGGTGCATTGGTCAAGCCAAAAGGCATGACAATGTATTTCTAAAGACCAAATGTGGTACGAAATGCGGTCTTTACAATGTCTTGATCAACTATCCTTATTTGATGATAGCCAATTTTTAGGTCAATCCTATTGAAATAGGTCGATCCTTGTAGCTTATCAAATAGGTCTTCTACCCGTGGAATGGGAAACATATTCTTGATAGTGATCCTATTTAGTGCTCTATAGTCAACACACATACGATATGTGCCGTCTTTCTTTTGCACTAATAGCACCGCTGAACAAAATGAAGATGAACTAGGCCTAACCATGCCCTTCTCAACTAACTCATGCACTTGCCGCATAATCTCCTCTTGTTGAGCTTGAGAAACTCTATAAGGAGGTTTGTTAGGCGGTGAACTTCCTGGAAGAAGTTCAATTGCATGGTCATCATTACCTTGTTTAGGAGGTAGCTCACAAGCGATGTCGTCAATAAAAACATCTTGAAACCCCTTGAGAAAATTGGATAACTCTAATTCCTTTCGGTTGCTTTTATTTCCTTTTGCTAAAGCATTAGGTTCATTTTGAGAATCTTTAAAAAAAATCATGTACACAGAAATAGAGCTCTTTATTTACCCATTTCCTTAGCATCTATATACATGTCTTTTTCCCTGAACTTAAAGGAGATTCTCCTTTCAGGAAATTTTGCATCGGCAGCCTAGCGGTCAAACCATGGTGCCCCTAGGATTACATCCTCATGCTTGAGAGGAGAGATAAAGAAGTCCTCTTTGTCCACATAGCCTTGGACATGAAGCCTCAATTTCCCGATTAAGGGAGTGACTGAAGCTTCTTGCCCCTTGAAGGCACTATCTGCGGGTAGGACATCTCCCATCTCGTAGGATTGTATGCCTAGCTTGGTGGCCAACTCTATAGATATAAAATTGTGAGTAGAACCAGGGTCAAAGAGAATAAAAGCATCATGTTCTCTTACCTTTCCCCAAGCATGGCATAGAGGAGATCCTTGTGGTGAGTTTGGTGAGTCTCCTCCTCTTGGATTTCAACCAAGGAAGCTGTAGGAGGATCTTGGTGGTTGTTCTTTTGGGGACAAGCACGGTACGCATGCCCTTGTTCGCCGCACTTGAAACACCGGTTATCCTTGCGATAACGCTCAAGCTCTTGAGGAGAGAGTTTGTTTTTACCTTTGTAAACTCCCTTCTCTTTACCTTTGTTGGAGTTGCCCTTAGGAGACTTTTGGACATTGTCCTTCCCCTTGGGCTCGGTGGAACCCTTGTTTTGCGGGGGCTTATTATTTCTTTTAGCCCACGTTTGAAAATTGATTCGTGAGGCCACCATAGTATGGTGTATTACCGCCGATATGGTACGTGGCCTTTGGGAGTTGACATACTCCGCCATTTCTTTGGTTAAGCCTGCACAAAATTGTTGCTTTTGCTCTCCAAAATCCAACTTTTTGAAGATAGTGGCTTTGAGTTGTAGGTCCCAAAACTTGTCTACATATTTGTGGATGGATTCATTGGGAGAGAGCTTTAAGCTTTGCCATTCGGTGAGTACTTTGTCTTTGGCATCGGGTGCCAAAAACTGCTTCATAATGGAAGCTCTTAAAGCTTTCCATATTCGTGGAGCTTCACCGTTGGCTCGTAAGCTAGACCACCATTGCCTGGCGGACTTTTGAAAGTGCATAGCTACATGGTGATGGGGGCTTTTCACAAGCCAAGCTCCCATACCCCTCTTCTCTCGTCCCCACCCCATGAAAACCCCCTCTTAGGGAGGGAGTGATAAAAAAGCATTGGAAAAAGTAAGAAAAAAATAAAGTATGATTATGTAAATATATAAGAAAGGTAAAATAGGCCACCTCATGCCTGCAAGCTAGCCCATCCCCACCTTGCCTCCTTTTTCTTCACCGTTGCCCCGCCAGGTGTCCCTTTTCCTCTCCTCCACTCAAAAGGTCAACCCCCTCTCTCTTTCCCTTTTCCTTTCTCCTTTCTCTCTCCCCTCAAGCTACCCCACCTCTCACCAATAATGCATTATAACTCACCAATAATGCACCCTAACTCACATGCAACTTACCCTATCTTCCAAAATAGTATACCCCACCCCCTCTTTCTCTCTCCTATCATATCCCATGACCCAAATACCCCCCTCTCTCTCTAAAGGGCGCCATGTCTCTTGTCTTTTAGCTAAATAACCTCCCCCACACTCACACACACTCAGTTTCACTGAAAAAAGTGCCTACAGACCCATCCCCACCCGGTGGTTACGTGATTTTTCTTGTGTTCACACACATCTGCACACAGATTCACCTCTAAACACACTCCCCTCTCTCCCCTCTTGTAATTACTTTATTCTCCATGTCACCTATCAGTTTTTTTTCATCAACCCATCTCTCTCTCTTAGTCTCTCTCTCATGAGACTGCTATTCTGGCACATATACACACAGCCAGACAAGTGGGACCCACAGTCACATGGCCTATGTAGATAATGCTTTCTTCATTTCTAAATTCTAGAATTCCTCCCCCCTCCTCCCCTATATAAAGAGGGGTCACCATCACACTAAAGACACAGACACCATCACCAAAGAGTACACTATGCACTGTGTGTGCCTAGTGCACACACACACACCCACACCATCACCATCACCATGCTTGTTTTGAGCATGACCTCTACACCCTTGGCTATGGAAGATGAAGGGCAACTAAATGAAGGATGATGGCCATAATCCTCGTGCGAGTCTTCGCCATCAACTCCCACCTATCCGCCATGTGCTCTACCACTCTCTCCCTTCTCATTCCCCTACCCTATGCTCCCCATTTCATCGCCTAATTCTCTAAATAAAGCTTGAGGTTTTGTGAGTATGTTTTCTTGCAATGTTTTGCCCATGTGAGGTGTGCGGAATCGCCACCTAGTCTTGTGTTTTGGAGTGAGCTTGTGTATGTGTGAAGGGTGTGCGGATTCGCCATCCTTTTGTGGTGCCTAAGTACTAAGACGCTATACCCCCTCCCTCACTCTCTCTCTCTCTCTCTCTCTCTCTCACTTGATCTCATTCCCTTTCCTCTTCATCATTACTCCCAAGCATCCATCTTTCTTCGATGAAAACTTTGTTATGGTGGTGTGTTGTTTGCGTCCTAGCCACTGAAGCTAGGTGGTGCCCCCTGTTTGCTTTACCATGACAGGCTCGAGGCACGCCATTCGGTCCCCGGTGTTTTAGAGGCCGTCAGGGTTTGGGGTTCGCTTTGCTCCCGTCATTTGGTGCCCCCACTGAGGATCTTTTCATGAAACCCTTCAGTTTACAAGACTGAAACCCTTAAACTATTGTGAATGGATGAATGGCTAGCAGGATTTGCTAATTGGACGACAGAAGAAGAAGAGCTCCAAGCACAACTAGACGAACTCCGCATCTCCATCGAAGCTCGAGTGCCAGGCGTAACGGTAATCGATTTGCAGTGGGAGAGTCAACCAACACGCCAAACCCAGTGGATATACATAGGCCAAGTGCCAAGAAGAAGAAGGAGAAGGTCGAAACCATGTCCGCAACCTACAACCAACCCACAACAACAAAATGGAAGGAGCTCTACACAATAGAGAATCAACACTATTCTACTTTGAGAATCGGGTAACTCAAGTCACCGAGGTAATTATCACAGTCAGTTTTCAAGTCGCACCTGATGCTGCAGCACAGATAACGGAAGCATTGGCTCACACTCTCACTAGAGAAACTAGGGATCTACTGAGTTTGTTTCAGGAAAGAACACCACCCTTTCCCACAAGCTTGGACAGTGACTAAGCACCTCTAAGCTTCACATGAATCAGTACAACCTACCTCAAGACAGATCACACATACCAACACGTGTACGCTCAATCAAGGTAATACTGGATTTGAAGGCTCACTACCAGCACGTCATTGACACCATGCCGGGTGGGGAGCAGTTTTTGGAGGTTCTGGCATCAGATCAACCATTTGTCTTACCTTTGGTACAAGGCAATGTACCGTTTGAAGTTTTAATCTATGTCCTAGTATAAGAGGGTATACACGCCTCCTTGTAAAGAAGAAAAAAACTTTTGCAAGTTAAGCAGTGTGTCTTTCTAGCTCTCTCTCTCAGTAATCATGGCAAGTGTAGCATTTCCAACATTTAAAGGAAAGAAGGGGGAGGATTTGGTAACAGACTTCCTAGATGACTTTGAAGTAGCATGTGTAGTGAGAAACAAAGATACGGATGAATCTCGGGTTAGAATCTTTAAGCATCTCATGAAGCTAGAAGCTAGATCATGGTACAATGCACTTCCACAAGCAACCAAGGATGAATGGGAACCCTTAAAAACCACTTTTAAGAGGCGCTTTGGGGGAGGTACCACTTCAGAAAAGTTGTGGGACAAGTTGAGAGACTTGAAGCAGGAGGGTCTTTTAGAATATGCCACCTATGAGTCCAAATTTGTGGATTTGTGGGAACGGTGGGTTGAGTCACTGGCTAGGGGGGAAGCTGCACCCGATTTCCTAAAAAAAGATCGGTTCACGCATGGCTTATGGCCGCTTCTCAAGGAGAAGGTGAAAGGTAGATTCCCGGCTATGTACGAGTTAGCCGTTGAGATTGCTCGCCTTAAAGACAAGAAGCTGCGAATGAAAGCCAAAGAAACCGAGTCAACAAAATCAGGAACATCGCGTCGACCAGCAACTACGACAACCACCATTCCACCACCACCACCGGCTCTTGGGGTAAGAGATGACCAACAAGATATGTTGGCCCATATTACTGACCAACTGCAGAATTTGTCTGTCCACTTAATACAACAAGGGAGGAGTCAAGAAAGAGATCAAGACCCTGGAAGAGCACGATGACAAAACAGGGAGTATCATTGCTACAACTGCGGAGAAGACGGTCACGGTATGTACTACTGTCCCAAACCACGACAAAACTATAATAGAGGAGGTAGGAGGAACCAATTGTCACCCCCTAGAGAAAGAACACCCCCACCCCGAGCACCACCCCCACCAACACAAATTCTACGTCCACCCCAGACACCACTACAAGCATCCATCCCACCTCTTCCACCAGCCCCACCACCTGATCGCCCTGTAAACATCATAAGGCTAGCAGAGAAAGGAAAATCCATAGTAGTGGATCCACCCAGAGCAAAGGATAGGGACAAGGGTAAGGAGAAGGTAACCTTTTTAGAACCACTTGAAGCCATGACTGTGAAAAGAGCTAGGAGGGAGAAAGCTACACAATCAGATGATGAGAGAAGCATGAGAGGAGAAACTAGCAAGAGGCCATCCAGGCCACGACGGAAATTGGGCATCACCGACTTCCAGCTAGGGGAAAGTTCTAAGCCCTATGATCTAACATTGGATGTGGCAGAGCAAGGACCGAAGATTACATGGTCACAGCTGCTACATCTTGCACCAAAAGTAAGGCGACAATGGTCTAAAATGGTAAGTACAAGACGCTCCAAAACACAGGTAGCCGGAGCAATTTCGGGATGCAACATGGATGAAATCCTTCCAATTGTCGAAGTAAACATAAAAGGAAAGAGGGTTGGAAACACCTACATTGATGGAGGTGCACAAATCTGTGTAATGAGCGAAGCTATGATGCTTCGATTAGGGCTCGAGGTTGACAGGCCTTCTCCATGCAAGGCAAAGATGGCAAACAACGCAAAAGTAAAGTGTGTGGGTGTGGTAAGTGCCGTGAAAATCAAAGCTTTCAACACTGAGGTAGAGGTAGATGTTTTTGTAATGCCTACTAAGGGGGAGGGCTATCCACTAATTTTGGGAAGGCCATGGTTGATGGCAATGAAGGCAAAACAGGACTGGGGTACTGGCCTTCTACTAGGCCATGAAATTTCAGCAAAAGGTATCAACGCCGACCCAAGTAAGGTGTTTGCACTCATAGCCCTACCTTCACCAACGACCGTACGCCAACTGGTCTCTTTTCTACAGAAGGTGAGGTACTTAAGTAGATTCATACATCTACTATCACAACTTGTTCTACCACTGCAACAACTCACTCAAAGATCAACTTTCACTTGGGACGAGGAAAGTGAACATCACTATAACAAGGTAAAGGAGGTCTTAGCCACTCTGCCAACTATCTCACCACCTAAGTGGGATGAAAAATTCTATGTCACCTCAAGTGTTGGTGATGACTCATTGGGGGCTGTGCTACTCCAAAAGGATACGGCGACATCTTTCATGAGGCCAATCTACTTCTCTAGTCGAATGATGACAGCAGGAGAGACAGGTTTCCCCCATGTGGAACACTTAGTCCTAGCTCTTAGATTTGCAACTACAAAGTTTAGGTCATATTTGATGCCTAAGCAATTTGTGATTCTAACCACGGATGAAATATTTCCCTAAGTTGTACAACACATGGATGTGTCTGCTAGAATTACTAAATGGCTAGTTCGTCTGCAAGAGTTTGACTACACGGTACAGGTAGAAAGCACGACAAGGGCAAGTTTGGGGGGACTCATGACCTACCAAGTCTTTGAAAGGAAGGAGAAGCAATCTAAGGAAGGAGAAGCAATCTAAGGAAGGAGAAGTCCGATTACCTCCAGTACCACCGATGGTAGAAGGAGCATACTCTCTCTACT
This sequence comes from Adiantum capillus-veneris, assembly GCF_014529385.1. NCBI lineage: Eukaryota > Viridiplantae > Streptophyta > Polypodiopsida > Polypodiales > Pteridaceae > Adiantum > Adiantum capillus-veneris. The sequence goes on along the minus strand of NC_140949.1, from coordinate 103,024,377 downwards.
TTGATGGAGCCTACAAGCGAGCGTCCGACAAAGCAGCTGTAGGCATAGTGGTCTTTGATGACAAAGGGACAAAGGTATTTTCGTTGGGCCAATTGTTAGATTCACATTCTAACAATGAAGCTGAGTATGCAGCACTAACCAAGGGTCTACAATGGTGCGTCTCGCAAGGTGTACAACGCCTTAATGTATTTGGGGATGCTCTACTTCTGGTAAGGCAAGTAAATGGAGCATGGACATGCAAGAATCCTAGTTTAAGGACTCACTTAAGTGGTGTAAAAACCTTGTTGGGTAAGTTTGAAGAAGTTCAAATACACCATATCCCAAGGGCTCAAAACCAAGAAGCAGATGCCCTAGCAAGTGAAAGACTACAGGAAGTGGTGGTTGGAGCAATAAAACTAAAGCTCCCTCTATTTCAAGGCAGTGATGCCTTGCCTGACATCATGCATTTTTTGGAAACAGGGGAATTCCCATCAGATTTAACAAAGGGACAGAAGCAATGGCTGACGCGGAAGGCCACAAGGTATCGACTCATCAATGATGGTTTGTACTGTAAGGGTAAGGACCAAATACTCAGGAAGGTCCCTCTCTCTCACGAAATCATGGGAGTAATTGCTAGTCATCACGATGGGGTTTGTGGTGGTCACTTTGACCTAGACATAACAAGTAGGAAACTCTTGCAGGCAGGCTTCATATGGCCTAGCCTCAACCGTGATGTACACCATTGGTGCAAAACGTGTAAATTGTGTCAAAAGGCCGGCACTAGGTCACTTATGCCTGAACCACAGACACCTATTCTCTCATATGGCCCATTTGAAAAATAGGGTATCGATGCCATTGGGACATTACCTAGGGCCAACTCAGGAAAATTCTACATTATCATGGGGGTCGACTACATGACTAGATGGGCAGAGGCTACAGCCACCACTAGAATCACAGCGGTAGAGGTAGCTAAATTTATCTACGAGCACATATGCTGTAGGTTTGGCACACCTTTAGAGATCATCTCTGATAGAGGGCCTGGTTTCAGAGCAGACTTGGTAGGAGAATTAATGCAGAAACTGGGCATTACAAGGAGGCACTCTTCACCATATTACCCTCAATGTAATGGCCTAGTTGAAAAGGTAAATGGAATGGTTTCTAAAATTATTACCAAGCAGGTAAACAATCATCCTGGATACTGGGATAAGTATCTACTACTAGCTTTATGGGCCTACAGAACTTCATTTCGTACATCCTTGGGATTCACACCGTATCATCTAGTATTTGGTAAGGAAGCAATCTTGCCCATTGAAGTGCAACTACAAAGTCTCAGAGTAATGGCAAGCCAGCTTCAACAGCCCAACATGCATTTGAGAGATCACATCATCAACTTGGAAAGACTGCAGCTAGACAGAGAAGAAGCAATAAATTATTATGCAGCACAAGCAGAGCATAGACGGCTTAGCTTTAACGAGCATCTCCAGAAAAAAGAATACAAGAAAGGAATGTTGGTGCTCCGCTACGACAATCGCTTCGACACGCGCAAGGATAAGAAACTCCTACTCCGATGGGAAGGCCCTTTCATCATCAGGAAAAAGTATGCCAATGGAAGCTACCAGCTTATGGAGGCTGATGGAAAACTTAATAAAACCAGGGTAAATGGTTGGTGACTTAAACCTTATTTTCTTCGATTTGACCAGGCTCCACCAATGGACATTCCAGATGAGAACACACCATCAGCCACCACCTCCGACGATAATGATCAAACAGATGAGCTAGAGACATGAATGCCTCTAGCCAAAAGGGGAGGGCTAATGATGGGGGCTTTTCACAAGCCAAGCTCCCATACCCCTCTTCTCTCGTCCCCACCCCATGAAAACCCCCTCTTAAGGAGGGAGTGATAAAAAAGCATTGGAAAAAGTAAGAAAAAAATAAAGTATGATTATGTAAATATATAAGAAAGGTAAAATAGGCCACCTCATGCCTGCGGGGTAGCCCATCCCCACCTTGCCTCCTTTTTCTTCATTGTTGCCCCGTCGGGTGTCCCTTTTCCTCTCCTCCACTCAAAAGGTCAACCCCCTCTCTCTTCCCCTTGTCCTTTCTCCTTTCTCTCTCCCCTCAAGCTACCCCACCTCTCACCAATAATGCATTATAACTCACCAATAATGCACCCTAACTCACATGCAACTTACCCTATCTTCCAAAATAGTATACCCCACCCCCTCTTTCTCTCTCCTATCATATCCCATGACACAAATACCCCCCTCTCTCTCTAAAAGGTGCCATGTCTCTTGTATTGTAGCTAAATAACCTCCCCCACACTCACACACACACACTCAGTTTCACTGAAAAAAGTGCCCACAGACCCATCCCCACCCGGTGGTTACGTGATTTTTCTTGTGTTCACACACATCTGCACACAGATTCACCTCTGAACACACTCCCCTCTCTCCCCTCTTGTAATTACTTTATTCTCCATGTCACCTATCAGTTTTTTTTCATCAACCCATCTCTCTCTCTTAGTCTCTCTCTCATGAGACTGCTATTCTGGCACATATACACACAGCCAGACAAGTGGGACCCACAGTCACATGGCCTATGTAGATAATGCTTTCTTCATTTCTAAATTCTAGAATTCCTCCCCCCTCCTCCCCTATATAAAGAGGGGTCACCATCACACTAAAGACACAGACACCATCACCAAAGAGTACACTATGCACTGTGTGTGCCTAGTGCACACACACACACCCACACCATCACCATCACCATGCTTGTTTTGAGCATGACCTCTACACCCTTGGCTATGGAAGATGGAGGGCAACTAAATGAAGGATGATGGCCATAATCCTCGTGTGAGTCTTCGCCATCAACTCCCACCTATCCGCCATGTGCTCTACCACTCTCTCCCTTCTCATTCCCCTACCCTATGCTCCCCATTTCATCGCCTAATTCTCTAAATAAAGCTTGAGGTTTTGTGAGTATGTTTTCTTGCAATGTTTTGCCCATGTGAGGTGTGCGGAATCGCCACCTAGTCTTGTGTTTTGGAGTGAGCTTGTGTATGTGTGAAGGGTATGCGGATTCGCCATCCTTTTGTGGTGCCTAAGTACTAAGACGCTATACCCCCTCCCTCACTCTCTCTCTCTCTCTCTCTCTCTCTCTCTCTCTCTCACTCACTTGATCTCATTCCCTTTCCTCTTCATCATTACTCCCAAGCATCCATCTCTCTTGGATGAAAACTTTGTTATGGTGGTGTGTTGTTTGCGTCCTAGCCGTTGAAGCTAGGTGGTGCCCCCTGTTTGCTTTACCATGACAGGCTCGAGGCGCGCCATTCGGTCCCCGGTGTTTTAGAGGCTGTCGGGGTTCGGGGTTCGCTTTGCTCCCGTCAATGGCGTAGCTTAGAGGACTCCGTGAATCCCTCAACTCCAAACGGCGCATCAAATTGCTGGAAAAAGGCCAAGACTTTGTCCGTAGCACCAAAGGTACCATCATAGGTAAGGAAAGAGATTCTCTTCCCTCCCTCTTTGAATTTCTTCAGCTTGGATGAGCTCTTCCATGCGGCATAGGATTTCCTATGGCCTCTTCGTTTTGATGGTTTAAAGGTTGCACCATCACTTTCTTCAGAAGGTGAAGAATCTGAAGAAGGTGGAGAAGAGGGTGACCTCTTTCTCGCCTTTTTCCTATCTTGATCTTCGTTGTCTTCACCATCACTTTCATAAGAGGAAGAGGATGAAGAAGATGGAGAAGAGGGTGTCCTCTTTCTCGCCTTTTTCTTCTCTTGGTTTTTATCATCCCTCTTTGAACTATGGCGTGGAGAAGAGTGTGATGGTCTTCTCCGCTTTGGTGGTGATGGAGAGCGTTTAGCCCGCCGTCTTCGTGGAGCCATCTATGCCGAGGTGGCGGGAGACTCACTTATTTCTCGTTCCTTCGATGGAGGCTCTTGAGTTCTCCTTTGGGATGGAGATGCATCATCAAGAAGTAAATTCTTGAGCCCTTCGTATGGACTCTCTTCTTCTTCCCGAATCGGAGAGAGACCTCTTTTGGTAGTCTCACAAGGAGGCTTCCCAGGTGTTCTCTCGTCATGGTGATTATCTTGGAGAATCCCATGAGCACGGAGCTGCCGTTGCACTTCACTTTAGAGAGATGGATTGCCCATGGCTTGTTGAAGCCTAGAAACAAGATAGTTAACAAGCATTGAAGCATCATTAGTAGCTTTCTCATGAGCAAAATGAAAGTTATCAACATTAATTTCACTCTCTTTACTATTGTCAGCCATTCTAACAACTTTTAGGTGTAAACTTTTTAGGTGTACTTTGGCACTTCAAGCTCTAGTTGCTACTCCTCTTGACCCCTTTAGAAAAAGCACTCAAGCTACTGTACCCGCGGCTCGAATACTATTAATTGCAAGGAATAGAAGAGAGGGTCTTTCGACACCAAAACAACACCGGCTCCTGTCAAGCTTCTAATAGCTCAATAGTGGTTAAGCCCTAGGCAAGCCCCGTAGGACTCCACTATTAAGACCATAGCTCTCGACAGTGATGCCTCGTTAACTGCACGAAGGCAGGCGCACTGCAAGGCTAAAAAATCCCTATTCTACTTACTCACAGGCAATTAATAATACCAACCATTTATAGCTAGCTTGAGAACCTCCCTTCTTGAGCAAGAAAAGAAAAACCTTGACCTCTGATACCAATGTAACATTTAATGGCCTAATAACTTATGTGTAGCGGAAATTAGCATGAACATAGTGGGCATTTCATTAGAATAGATTCCTAATGAGAATTACAAGATTGCTTGGGTGGAGAGAGCAACAAAAAGCATAACACCTAGTTAGATAGCATCAACAATACTTTCAAAAGAGGGAGAAATTAAGCTATTGACAACAGTTGAGGACCGGATTTGCATGGAGACGGTCCCCCCTCCAAAAGGATTTGTATTATGGTTTCTCCCGTCAAAAGAGACATTGTACAATACAATTCTTTGTGTTCCTTCAAGACTAGCTTGTGCAATGAAGATGAAAGCTTCATGCACTAATCAAAACACTTAGCAAACAAAACTTTAATTATCCCCATTCTCAGACCCAAGACCTCACACACCTTTGAAGATGGTGAGAGCTAGTAGGGTATGAGAGTATATTGAGAGGAAGAAGAAGTATCTTACGAGAAAGATGTACATCTCCTCACATAATCACTCATATTAGCATAGATTTAGCTTAGTAATTAGCTTGGTAGAGGAGATGATCATGCATTGAAGCTTGGCTCTTGGTTGGATTTGCATCCACAAGCCAAGAGTGTGTCGATGTAGGCTTCTATCTCACAAGCTTGGAGTAGGTGATGAGCTCTCCATTAAAGCTTGGGAAGAGATAGTCTTCTCTTTCTTCACACATAATATTGTGTGAGTGTGTGTGTTATAATGCCTTGCAAAAATCAGCCCCCTCTCTCTCTTGGGCGAGCCCTCTTGCTAATTGCTCTTGCAGGCTCCCCATTGGACCTCCCCAAGTCAAGCCAATGGCTATTAAGCAGCATAAGTGATAGCCTTCTGACATGTGTCCCCCTTTCCCCTTTTGTGAGAGCTTTTAGGTTAATTAATAATTCAATTAAACTCTTATTGGACCCCTTTGCCTCCTGGCCAATAGGAATCAGGCAAGCCATTGGTCTTTTGGATGCTCATTGGACCCCTTGGGAGACTGTCCAATAGTCTTCTAGGAGACTTAATTCTCATTGGTTCTTTTACTAAGTGTTTTTAAATTAATTAAACTACATTTACTCCAGCCTAATTCTCATTGGTCCACCTCCAAGGCCATCCAATAGGAATTGGGCACACCTTGTGGGCATCTGGGCTAGGGAGATGACATGTGTCCCTAATTCCCTTTGTGTAAAGGGGGCTTGTGTGTGTGTGTGTGTGTGTGTGTGGCTTTCTCTCTCATCCCCTACCTTTAGGGAATGCCCCCTCATGTGTAGGGATGTGTGTTGACTTTGGAGAGCACACAAACCACCCAATTCATCCTAAGCTTTAACCCTTTGGACACAACCTTAGCATTTTGGAAGTCTTAATGGGCTGAACCTTAGGGTGTTTTTAGCCCATTGTTGCACATGGCTCTTTTGCAAATGGCCCCCCCTTTGGATCCCTATTTTCCCTCCTTTGGATCCCTATTGTGCTAGCTTAACCAATATTCTATCTTTTTCTCCCCTGGCACTTCCCCATATCAAATGATCAGTTTAACATGAGAAAATAATTTAGGAGAATTAGATATTGATTATTATGACAATACTCATCTGCAACAAAGATCTTTCCGTGTACTTTAAGTATCAGGGGACATTTGGATCTTCCCTCAATTACCTCAAAAGGTGTTTTTCCCATGGAAGTATGTATAGTGTTATTGTAGGGCACATACTCCAGTAAGGGTAAGTACTTCTCCCATGGGGACATTTGATCTACTTCCCTTACATAGGCTTTTAGTAGATCAAGAATTGCTAGGTTAGCTATTTCACTTTGTCCATCCGTTTGCGGATGATAGGCCGAAGAAACGTTTAGCCTTGTCCCTAAATTCTCAAAGACACCCCTCCAAAAATTACTGGTCATTCTAGGATCTCTATCTGACACTATGAACATAGGCAAGCCATTGTACTTGAAGATTTATGATATGAAGAGTGTTGCCATTTGATGGGCTTTGATAGTATTTTTTGACAGGTATAAAATGAGCTTGTTTGCTAAACCTAAACCTATTCCTATATTCCCATGGATAGACTTAGGCAATCCAAAGATAAAATCCATGGATATGCTCTCCCATGGTGAATTAGGGATTGGCAAAGGTTGATGCAATCCAGGTTGCTTCCCTCTATCAAACTTCGTCTTTTGGCATACCAAACATTTAGAAACATAATCTTGTATGTTTGATTTCATGGTAGGACAATAGATATATATTTCAATCCCTTTTAGGGTAGACTGAATCCCTCTATGCCCAGCATAAGAAGGAGCATGAGATTCATACATTACTTTCTCATGTAGTGAGTTGGTAACGCATAGTCTATTACCATAGAGAAAATAACCATCTTGTAAAGTAAATGGTTCCTCTTTCTTCCCTAGTGCAAGGGATGGAATCACATCTCTGAAATCAAGATCAATAGCATACTCATCTATCATAGAAGATAGATCACTGTGAGTTGCTATGGAAACCGCATTCACTCTCGACCATTTGAGAGTGCATCGTCTACTTGATTATGCTTGCCAGTAATGTGAGCAATATGAAAATGAAATTGCGAAAGGAATTTTGCCCACCTCATTTGTTTGTTAGAGAGCTTGGTCTGCGTCATGAAGTACTTCAGGCTTTGGTGATCCGTCCGCAGAATGAAAGGAGTCCGCAGTAAATAGTTCTTCCATGAGTCTAAGGCATGTAGAACTGCTAGGAGTTCCTTTTCATATATGCCTAGAGATTACTCAGCAGGGTTGATCCTTCAAATTTTGTAGGCTATGGCGTGCCCTTCTTGGAGCAAAACAGCTCCAAAAGGCAATCACCACAAGCATCACATTGGACCTCAAATGGCTTTGAGAGATCCGGCAGTGTAAGCACACGTTGAGAGATAAGCTTTTCGTTAAGCTTTTTGAAAGCATTGTTCTCCTTGGTAGACCATGTATACCTAATTTTTTTCTTTGTTAGGTCATGTAATGCTCCCGCAATTTGTGAGAACTTTTCTATGAAGTGTCTATAGTATGCACACATACCTATAAAGCTTCTTAATTCATGAAGATTCCTTGGATTACACCATCCCTTTATTACCTCTAACTTTTATGGATCCATTTGGATGCCATCTTGAGAGATAGTGTGACGTAAATACTGAATCTCTTGCAAGAAAAATTCACTTTTCTTTTTATTAATATAAAGTTTATTCTCTTGTAAGACTTGAAATATTACCTGGAGGTGTTGCTTGTGTTCGTCTAGTGAGTTAGAGTAGATGATAATATCATCGAAGAACACTCCAGTAAAGGTTTGGTGAGCCTTGAATAGCTTCTCCATCAAGAGATTGAATGTAGCTGGTGCATTGGTCAAGCCAAAAGGCATGACAATGTATTTGTAAAGACCAAATGTAGTGAAAAATATGGTCTTTACAATGTCTTGATCAACTATCCTTATTTGATGGTAGCCACTTTTTAGGTCAATCCTACTGAAGTAGGTTGACCCTTGTAGCTTATCAAATAGGTCTTCTACCCGTGGAACGGGAAACCTATTTTTGATAGTGATCCTATTTAGTGCTCTATAGTCGACACACATATGATATGTGCCATCCTTCTTTTGCACTAATAACACGGGTGAGAAAAATGGAGATGAGCTAGGCCTAACCATGCCCTTCTCAACTAACTAATGCACTTGCCTCATAATCTCCTCTTGTTGAGCTTGAGAAACTCTATAAGGAGGTTTATTAGGCAGTGAACTTCCTGGAAGAATTTCAATTGCATGGTCATCATTACCTCGTTTAGGAGGTAGTTCACAAGGGATGTCGTCAATAAAGACATCTTGAAATCCCTTGAGAAAATTGGATAACTCTAGTTCCTTGTGATTATTTATGTTTTCTTTTGCTGAAGCATTAGGTTCATTTTGAGAATCTCTAACAAAAATCATGTACACGGAAATAGAGCTCTTTATTGACTTATTGAAATCTTGCATATGTAAAATGGGTATGGTGTTACCCATCTCTTTGGCATCTATGTACATATCTTTTTCCCTAAACCTAAGTAGATTTTCCTTTCAGAGAATTTAACATTGGCATCCATGCGATCAAACCATGGTGCCCCTAGGATTACATCCTCTTGCTTGAGAGGAGAGATAAATAAGTCCTCTTTCTCTACATAGATTTGGACAGGTAGACTCAATCTGTCAATTAAGGGAGTGACTGAAGATTCTTGCCCCTTGAAAGAACCATCTGTGGGTAGGACATCTCCCATCTCATAGGCTTGGATGCCTAGTTTGGTGGCCAATTCTGTGGATATGAAATTGTGAGTAGAACAACGGTCAAAGAGAATAAAAGCATCATGTTCTCTTACCTTTCCCCAAGCATGTCATAGAGGAGATCCTTTGTGGTGAGTTTTCTCTTCTTGGATTTAGACCAAGGTAGCTCTAGGAGGCTCATGGAAGATGTTCCTTTGGGGGCAAGCACGGTACGCATGCCCTTGCTCGCCGCATTTGAAACAACGGTTATCCTTGTGATAACGCTCAAGCTCTTCAGGAGAGAGAGCTTGTTTTTGCCTTTGTAAAATCCCTTCTCTTTAGCTTTGTTGTTATTGGAATTGCCCTTGACTTTTGGACATTTTCCTTCCCCTTAGGCTCATTAGAACCCTTGTTTTCCATGGGCTTAAGATTTCTCTTAGCCCCTATTTGGAAATTGATTCAAGAAGCCACCATGGTATGGTCTATGACTGCAAATATGGTGTGTGGACTTTGGGAGTTGACATACTCCGCCATATCTTCGGTAAGGTCCGCAAAAAATCATTGTTTTTGCTCTCCAAAATCCATCTTTTTGAAGAAAGTGGGTTTGAGATGTAAGTGCCAAAACTTGTCTACATATTTGTGAATGGATTTGTAGGGAGAGATCTTCATGTTTCTCCATTCGGTGAGTACTTTGTCTTTCGCATCGATAGCCAAAAATTGCTTCATGATGGAAGCTCTTAAAGCTTTCCATGTTCGTGGAGCTTCACCATTTGCCCATAGGCTAGACCACCATTGCCTGGCGGACTTTTGAAATTGCATAGCTACATGGTGTAGTTTAGAGGACTCCGTGAAGCCCTCATCTCCAAACGCCGCATTGAATTGTTGGATGAAAACCAAGACTTTGTCCGTAGCACCAAAAGTGCCATCGTAGGTAAGTAAAGAGATGCTCTTTCATCCCTCTTTGAACTTCTTGAGCTTGTACGACCTCTGCTCCATGCGGCATAGGATTTCCTATGGCCTCTTCTTTTTTATGGTTCAAAAGTTGCACCATCACTTTCTTCAGAAGATGAAGAATTTGAGGAAGATGGAGAAGAGGGTGACCTCTTTTTTGCCTTGTTCCTCTTTGTCTGCACCTAGTTAGATGGAGTAACAAAAATCATAACACCTAGTTAGATAGGTATGAACAATACTTCCAAAGAGAGAGAAATTAAGCTATTGAGAATAGTTGAGGACTAGATTTACAAGGAGCCGGTGTCCCCTCCAAAAGGCTTTGTATTATAGGTTTCCCCCATCAAGGGAAACATTCTACAATAAACTTCTTTGTGTTCCTTCAATAACTAGCTAGTGCAATAAAGATGGAAGCTTCAAGCACTAAGCAAACACTTATAAAACACAACATCAGTTCCCTCATGCTTTCTGACCCAAGACCTCATAGACCTTCGAAGATGGTGAGAGCTAGCGGGATATGAGAGTAGCTTGAGAGGAAGAAGGAGTAGTCTTACGAGAAAGAAGTATATCTCCTCACCTAATCACTCATAATAGCTTAGCATAGCTTAGTAATTATCATGGTAGAGGAGATGAGCATGCATTAAAGCTTGGCTCTTGGTTGGATTTGCATCACAAAGCCAAGAGTTGTTGGGGTAGGCCTCCCTTCTCACAAGCTTGGAGTAGATGATGAGCTTTCCATTAAAGATTGAGAAGGAGAGACAGAGTCTTCTTTCTTCACACATGAGGCTGTGCGAATGTGTGTGTGATAATGCCTTCGAAAAATCAGCCCCCTCTCTCTTTTGGTCGATCCCTCTTGCTAAATCCTCTTGCTAGATTCCCATTGCACCTCTCCAAGCTTAGCCAATAGGGTTTAAGAAGCATAAGTGATAGTCTTGTGACATGTGTCCCACTTTCCCCTTTTGTGAGAGCTTTAGATAATTAAATAATGCAATTAGACTCTCATTGGATCCCTTTGTCTTTTGGACAATAGGAATCGGGCAAGCCATTGGGCTGTTGAATGCTCATTGGACCCCTTGGGAGACTGTCCAATACTCTTCTAGAGAGCTTAATTCTTTGACATGTGTCCCACTTTCCCCTTTTGTGAGAGCTTTAGATAATTAAATAATGCAATTAGACTCTCATTGGATCCCTTTGTCTTTTGGACAATAGGAATCGGGCAAGCCATTGGGCTGTTGAATGCTCATTGGACCCCTTGGGAGACTGTCCAATACTCTTCTAGAGAGCTTAATTCTTATTGGTTCTTTTATTAAGTGTTTTTAAATGAATTAAACTAGATTTTCTCTAGCCTAATTCTCATTGCTCCACCTCTATGGCCATCCAATAGGATTTGAGTGCACCTTATGGGAAATTGGGCTAAGGAGCTGACATGTGTCCCCTATTCCCTTTGTGTAAAGGGAGACTGTGAGTGTGTGTGTGTGTGTGTGTGTGTGTGTGTGTGTGTGTGCTTGTGTCTGTTTCTCTCTCATCCCCAACTAAAAGGGCTCGCCCCCTCCTATGTAGAAGCTTACAAAGGCTTTTTGGCACACTACAAAGCATCCCATTCCACTAAGCTTGACCATTTGGACATACCTTTGAATTTTGGAACCTTAGCATTTGGAAGTCTTAATGGGTTGAACCTTAGGGTCTTTGAAGCCCATTGTTGCACATTTCTCTTTTGCAGATGGGCCCCCCTTTGGATCCCTCTTTTCCCTCCTTTGGATCCCTATTGTGGCCGGTCTATCATCTTAACCAATATTCTAGCTTTTTCTCCCCTGGTACTTCCCCATATTATATGATCAGTTTAACATGAGAAAATCATTTAAGAGAATTAGATATTAGTTATTATGAGTTAGGTCAACATGTCATTTTCATGGAAAGTGAGAAGAGGTATTCTTTGCAACACATTCTCATTGCAATAACTCACTTGATATACTCAAGTGAGTTCTAAATAGAGTCTATGTGTTATGGGCCAGTTACAAAAAACAATTGCAAAGGGACAACACTATGAAAAATCAAGATGTTATTCTTGATTTCATTGAACCTCCTACTTAACCGTGTTCCAGTCAATTGGATAGCTAGAGCCCTAAAGGATACCACTGCGGAAAACATAAGTGTTCTTATGAAGATACAACCACTTTTGTTATTGACGATGAAAACGCTTCTCCAAGGGGGGAGTAATGACAAGCCTAGGGTAAGACCAGGCAGACCAAGGGCCTAGATGGACATGCTGTACAAGGATCCCTATTATTAGCAAAGTAGGGCCTATATAGGGCATGATTGGGTGGAAAGTGGCATGCTCCAGTCCTAAGAGTCTACAATGTAACTCTTATTCGGGATGATGATGCCATCAAAATGGTGTTATTGATGCTGAAGAAATGTGATTGTGCTCTTTCTTGTTTGCATACAATTACTTTCTTCTAAGGGGAATGGTACTTGTTTGGTGCTAATTCCTTGCAATTGTAAGGAAATTTCAATTTAACACTATATTAGAGAGTTTGACACTTTAGAACCAATTTGGAAATCACCAATGTCTTGAAAAACTGGCCATATGGACAAATCTTGAACTATTTTTTAAGACCAAATCCTTTTACAAGGTAGTACTTGAAAAGATCTTCCAAGTTGTGCTCTCAAAACTTTGGCTAAGATTTGACCATGTGGTCGAATCTTAAGCTCTTATTAAAAGTGGGATTTGGAAAATTTCCAAATTCACTAATGTGGTGTTATTTGGATTGTTACTACTACACATTGAGTAGAAGTGCAGATTTTAGAGTCCTTTACTAGAGTTTGACAATAAATTTAGTCTAAAATGAAGGTGTTGAAATAGTTGGTGAGGGATTAGAGATGGTATCAATAGGTAAAGTACGATCGAGTTTCTTGAAAGTATGGCAGATTTTGTAATTCATGTGTTTTTTTTGCATTAATACATTAAACCTTGTCATCTAGTGAATTTATTGCCGATTAAATTTACTACGATCACTCATGCTATGTCAGACACGTGTGTAGGATGCTCAATGTTTCCTAGGAGACTGATGTCATTCAATCACATGAAGTGCCTAAACAAAACCTTGCAACCTGAGCTAGCTACTTATGACCATGATGATCAAATGTGTGGGTGGCCCCCGTGGGTGGAGGATGATCAACGCAGAGACTGTTGTCATTTAGTCACTTGAAATTTTTGAACCAAGCCTTGCGATTTGAGCTGGCTACCAAACTATGACCAAGATGATTTGATGAGTAGGTGACCCCCAAACCGGGCGACAACTACACATGGAAGTTCTTCGTATAAGGTATGTGGGCCAGTAGAATGGTGGCCCCAATTCCATCAAGCTTAAATGACAATACTATTGCACTTGGATACACTCTCAATGTCCACAACTATCGCAAATTGGCTAGCATGTTGAATGTAGGGTGCACTCGTGATGGCTTCAACCTTGCTCGATTTCTAGCCCCTTACCACCATAGTAAATGTCAACGGTTTTGGGCTCGAATTATCAACAAGATGCACACATTGGCATATGACATTTTCCTTCGATTGTCACTAACTAATCAAAGTAGGATATGCATGTAAAAATGATAACTACTAGATGAGGCTGAAAAGCACTCCACATTCATGCCATAATATTGGCCCTTTGACCTTATTGATTGGCTACAAGCCTGCCATTGTGTGCTTTTTCACTTCAAAGAGGCTAGTTGGTGTTCATCTGGTTTCCTCACGTGAAGCATTCAAACAAAGCCTTGTAGTCATGAGTTGGCTGCCAAGTAATGACTAGGATGATCTTATCTATGGGCACCCCGTCCCAGAAACCCCTACCCATGGAAGCATTTTGTACGTTGATTGGCTACAAGCTTGCAATTGTGTTCTTTTTGGCTTTCTAAAAGAAGTGTTAGTGTTGAGTCGAGTTAGGCATCCTTTCAATGTTTTCAGTGCCAACGATGGAGACTCATCTTAAATGTTGATGGAGTTTGTCAAATGGGTCCCTTTCATTTCATAGCCTTACAGTGCTTTTTAAGACTTTGCCTTGTTTATTTTTTTGTCCTTGCTCATTTTATATTATTTTCAACATGAACACACAATCTATACTTGTTCTTTTTTCTTAGGATGGGACTACATTGCTTTTATTTTGTGTACCTTTTTATTTTTAAAGCTTTTAAAGAGTAAAGAGCTTTTTTCACAGGAACAAGCGATTGTGACTCTCTCTCTCTCTATATATATATTTTTTATTATTTATTTTTATTTATTTATTGTATTTTTATTTCCCTCATATCTTGATTTCCTTTTTGGAAAGCCATCGTGAAATCTCACCTTGTTTACTTCAAAGAGGCTGATTGGTGTCCCTATGGTGTGACTAATTCCAACTTTTTTTTTACAAAAAGGTCTCTATCCAAAGTGTTCAACCTCGCACATAGCCACTAACATTTCGTGACACGCGCCTAAAACGAGCTTCAATATTTTTCAATGATGAACAATTCACATGTCTAAAGTGGGAGGCTCCCTTATACGTCAGCATTTCACAAAACTCTATTTAAAACAACACTTTTTCTCAAAAGGAAAACTTATCTTGTGTGAATTGATTGTCAAGTGAATTTTATTGTGAAAATGTTTTAAAGTTGTGTTTTGATGAGCTTGGAGGTAGCTATGGAGGGTGAGTGTGAGAGCCATTCATGGTTGATGCATGATCTTAATTAACACTCAAAGACACACTAATTGCACAATAACAATAGAGTAGAGTTTAGGCACAAAAGGATTGACTCAAGTAATTGGAAATGAGTACAAATAAGCTCTTTATATAGGACTTGAGAGAGCATCTCACCTGGCATCATTGATGACATCATTAGAAGCTTAAGATCAGATCAAGAACTCGTGGCCTCTTTTTTAGGGGGATTTTCTAAGCTCATAACTTCTTCAAAATACTTTTATTATGTCTAGGAAGATACTCATTGGGTATACTGTAACTTGGGCTACTTTTGGTCATGCTACATGGGCCTTTGGCCACCTAGGATACTAATAGACAAGAGGGAATTCTCATGGATACAAATCATCATTCTTCCAAGGGAAGATTCACAAAGAAGTCTAGGATCGTAAGCCGAAGCCCATTCCCAACAACCCTTCCCTTGGGCCTAATTAGGGCTATGATAGACACACTCACTCATTCATATTCCACACAGGATATATGCCACTCAGGCACTATTCATTTATAGCCACGCAGGCTCTATGCCATAAAAGGCTTATCATTCATTCATGGGCCACAAAGCCTCTAAGAAACCTCCCCTTATATGGGAGATTCATCATTCTTCACATTTGTGTCTTCAACTCCTTCATCTTTGTCCGATTCTCCTTCCTCTAGTACTTTGTCTTCATTTTCATGTCCTCCCCTTGAACGGGTCCCTTTGTTGTCATTTTCATGTCCTGACGGGCTTGGTCATGTGTTATTTAATTCTTTGACACTTCTTTCGTTGTTTTAGGTTCAAATCCTTGAGGTAAATCAGGTGCAAAAGAGTTGGATAAAAATTCTTCTTGAATTATCCCAAGTTCAAGAGCCAATGGCTGATATTCTTTCATTATTGGCCATGGGATACTAGTAAATGGGGGTTTATGTGGTTGCTTAGGATCCCAAAGTCTCATTCTTCTCCTCACCTTTCATTTTTGTCTCATGTGAAGCTGATAATAATCCCTAATGATGAGGGACTTGCAGTGGCAATGGTGGAGCCTTCAATTGAGCTCATGATTGAAGAAATTATAGTGCTTAAAGGATGATCTTATTCTTGGAGAGTCTCTAGGACAATGTATAATCCATTTACAATAGCACTAGTGATACATCATCTCCACATTTGAGGATTAATACATACATTCCAAATTGTTGTGCCTAGGATGCAAAGATTTACTGAATTTAATTTAGAGAGCGAGAGAGAATGTTTTCCTTTATGTGAAGCTCCCCTTCATCAGGGTGAAGCCCCTCTTCACAATAAATAATCAACGCTTTGTGTTATGTCCCAAGACATCAGGATGGGTGCCTGCAATGATGTCTAGCCAGTGTGAGCCTGGCCCTTTGGTTATGAAGTCCTATAAATAGGACTTGAGTCTCATTTGTGAGACATCTTGTGTGATCACCACACTTGAACTCTTGGCCCCTGGTAGCTTGATTATTTTCTTTGAAGAAGCTTTTGGAGATTTGGTGATGAAAGCCTTTTGATGCTTTGAAGCCTTAAAACATTTTTGCCAAATTATTGCTACCCACTGCCTGGGGCACTATCTCTTGAGAGAGATTGGTAGTTCCAAGTTCTGCAGGTTGTGAGAAAAGTTCCCTTATAATGGTGTGTTAAGCTATGCCTTTGGTGGCAAAGGCTCTGTAGGAACAATCCTCAGGGCTTATGGGTAAACCTGTGGGAAGCTGGCTATATGAAAGAGTCTGTGGCTAGCGCGGAGCCAAAAAACAACTATGTTGCAATTTATTGAGGGGCTCGTGTCTGGTGCACTTGCAAGAAATGCCACCATGGGAAATACCCCTGGTGGACCCACCAGGTAGTAATAGGCTTGAATGAAGAGCAGATGACATCCGTCCACATGCTACCCAAAATTGGGAGGAGGTTTGACCCCTCAACCTCAAATGGCCACCAAAATTAGGAAGTTTGCCCGACCTTGCCACCAAGTTCATCGGAAAGGTGGATTTTGCAAGACTCAAGCTTGCTGTAGTAGTTCGATCGAGAATAAATCGATCAAATGTGCTCCAAATTGAGCATGGATTGGATCATTTTAGAGCTATTCTTGAGGGGCTTGGCACACACACATTAGTAGCAAAGATTTAGGACTACGAGGATGTCAAATATGAAGTGCAGTGGTGGGGTACAAAGTTTACACACACACACACACATAAATGAACTAACAATGTCATCAATTACTAAATGCACTGCAAGGAATTTTGAGTTACGACAATATCAAGCAACGAAAAGAGAGAATATGCTTGAACGGTTTAGCTTAGGATATGCTAATGAAAGAATGCTCAAAGTATACGAGTGAAGTGACTAATTAAGCCTAGGTTTTGAACCGTCGGCTCTAATACCACTTTTATGAGCTTGGAGGTAGCTATGGATGGTGAGTGTGAGAGCCATTCATGTTGAGGCATGGTGTTAATTAACACTCAAACACACAGATTGCACAATAAGAATAGAGTAGAATTTAGGCACAAAAGGATTGATTCAAGTCATTGGAAATGAGAACAAATGAGCTCTTATATAGGACTTGAGAGAGCATCTCACCTAGCATCATTGATGACATCATTATTAGGAGCTTAAGATCAGCTCAAAAACTCATGGCCTCTCGTTTAGGGGGGGATTTCCTAGGCTCATAGCTTCTCCAAAATGATTTTACTGTGTCTAGGAAGATACCTCATGGGGTATAATATGACTTGGACTACTTTTCGCCATGCTACACATGCCTTAGGCCACCAGAAATGCCTAGTAGACAAGAGGGAATTCTCATGGATACAAATCATCATTCTTCCAAGGGAAGGTTCACAAAGAAGGTTGGGATCATAGGCCAAAGCCCATTCCCAACATGTTTTTATTTAGTGGCACGCACCATATATTATACATGTGGATATTCAACAGGGACATGCCATTCCCACCTTTAGAAGTTGGGTATTTAAAAGTTACATGCAAGGGGAATAGATCTTCATACACTTTCCCATGTGGAAAATTTCTTCCTTGTGGGAGAAATAATGGGTTTTTTACCTCAAAGGAAAGGATAAATTTTCCCAAAAGTGTTTTTAATTCCCACCTTATGTTTATAATTTCATGTCCTTTCTCATATATTTTTGTAGTGTATTGTGGGAAATATCGTGGGAAAGCCATCATTTTTCTCTTTAGGGGAACCTTCCAAAGTTTCTTGTGAATAAATGAGGCTGGGTTCACATAGGACGGTACATCCACAATGGAACCGTCTCATTAGTTCAATTGCATAGGTTCAACTTCCATACCTAAAGAAAGATGGGAGTGTCCCCCCTTCTCAAATTCTAGATTATTTTCTATGTTTTAGCGTGGAGTGTGCTGCTGAATGATTTCCATCGCCAATCACAATGAAACACCTTATCTTGCTCAACTCCAGATATGCGTTTATTGTCTCCTATTGTGAATTGGAAGGGTGGAGAAAAGAACATAGTATGTTTGCTTGTCTGAACCTGGCCCTGAGATACACCTAGTAACAAGAGTTTAAAAGGGGGGGGGGGGGGGGGGGGGGGGGGGGGGGGGAGGGGTTAAAATTGACGTATTTAACCTACCTGTTGATTTACCCAAATTTTAGATTTTAGTAGTGCTTCACCTGTTCAGTCCGATTCATTTTAAAACAAGTGATAAAATCATGCGGCCTGCCTTTCATTGGATATATACGAAAAATATAAACCAATGGCATGATTGTCTTCAGACGCTGACAAACGCATATGATACCATGATTTAAGGTGACAAGGTGATTTAAAATATTTTAAATTTGCACAAAGTCAATCAAAAAATTGTAGCTTCGCATCTGACCTGCTAAAGGGTCCTATTCGTTCAATTATTTTAAAAAAGTGATTAGTGGCTAAGATTCTCATTGTAGCTTGTCACGTCCCTTCTCTACCCTCGTCACTCTTCCTCTCGAGCAACCTCTGAAGGACTTCTTTTTTTGCAGATCAAGGGCCTCTCTCTCTCTCTCTCTCTCTCTCTCTCTCTCTCTCTCTCTCTCTCTCTCTCTCTCTCTCTCTCTCTCTCTCTCTCTCTCTCTCTCTATAACAAAATCCAGAAGCTTTTAAAAAATCCATAAAGCTACATGTGTCAAATGATTTTTTTTTAAATTACAAGTAAGAGCTTTCCAGAAAGAAGAGAATGGTAAAGTCAAGATGATCAAAGGCACTGTCTACATCAACCTGAGGTCAGACAACCCAGACAAGGCAAACGTGGTGAATTGGCGAATGTAGAAGCCGTTTTCATCCAAGTGCCCAATGTTTAATTGCACTGAGGCATGATCCTTTGCAGTTATCAACTGATTCAAGGTTTCTCTCTCTCTCTCTCTCTCTCTCTCTCTCTCTCTCTCTCTCTCTCTCTCTCACACACACACACACACACACACACAACACACACACACACACACACATGCAAGCTACAGTTTAAGTGTGGCACAGGGTTGGTTAGTTTGAGACAGTTGAAGAAATCCGTGTGCATGTTTCTATGATAGCTGAATCGCAGCAAAGTCAGTTTGACGTTACTTTGACTTACTCAGCGGAATTAGCAGACACGAACCTTGTAACATTTAATAGCCTAATAACTTATGTGTAGCAGAAATTAGCATGAACATAGTGGGCATTTCATTAGAATAGATTCCTTATGAGAATTACAAGCGTGCTTGGGTGGAGAGAGCAACAAAACATAACACCTAGTTAGATAGCATCAACAATACTTTCAAAAGAGAGAAAAAATTAAGCTATTGACAACAGTTGAGGACGGATTTGCATGGATCCGGTCCCCCCTCCAAAGGCTTTGTATTATGGTTTCTCCCATCAAGAGAGACATTGTACAATACAATTCTTTTGTTCCTTCAAGACTAGCTAGTGCAATGAAGATGGAAGTTTCATGCACTAAGCAAAACACTTAACAAACACAACTTGAATTATCCCCGTTCTCAGAACCAAGACCTCACAACCTTCGAAGATGGTGAGAGCTAGCAGGGTATGAGAGTAGATTGAGAGGAAGAAGGAGTATCTTACGAGAAAGATGTACATTCTCCTCACATAATCACTCATATGTAGCATAGCTTAGCTTAGTAATTAGCTTGGTAGAGGAGATGAGCATGCATTGAGCTTGGCTCTTGGTTGGATTTGCATCCACATGCCAAGAGAGTGTTTTTGTAGGCTTCTATCTCACAAGCTTGGAGTAGGTGATGAGTTCTCCATTAAAGCTTGGGAAGAGATAGTCTTCTCTTTCTTCACACATGAGCTTGTGTGAGTGTGTGTGTGATAATGCCTTGCAAAACTCAGCCCCCTCTCTCTCTTGGGCGAGCCCTCTGCTAATTGCTCTTGCTGAAGCCTCATTGGCCCTCCCCAAGTCAAGCCAATTACAATTAAGCAGCATAAGTGATAGCCTTCTGACATGTGTCCCCCTTTCCCCTTTTGTGAGAGCTTTAGGTAATTAAATAATTAAACTAAACTCTCATTGGACCCCTTTGCCTCCTGGCCAATACGAATCAGGCAAGCCATTGGGCTCCTGAATTCTCATTGGACCCCTTGGGAGACTACCCAATAGTCTTCTAGGAGACTTAATTCTCATTGGTTTCTTTTATTAAATGTTTTTAAATTAATTAAACTAGATTTACTCTAGCTTAATTCTCATTGGTCCACTTCAAGGGTCTTCCAATAGGAATTGGGCGCACCTTGTGGGCATCTGGCCTAGGAAGCTGACATGTGTCGCTAATTCCCTTTGTGAAAAGGGAGCCTGTGTGTGTGTGTGTGTGTGTGTGTGTGTGTGTGTGTGTGTGTGTGTGTGTGTGGTTTTCTCTCTCATCCCCTACCTTTAGGGGATCGCCCCCTCCCATGTAGGGATGTGCAAAGACTTTTAGGGCACACACAAAGCATCCAATTTTCCCTAGGGTTGACCTTTGGACACAACCTTTGAATTTTGGAACCTTAGCATTTTGGAAGTCTTAATGGGCTGAACCTTAGGGTCTTTTTAGCCCATTTTTGCACATGGCTCTTTTGCAGATGGCCCCCCCTTTGGATCCCTATTTTCCCTCCTTTGGATCCCTACTGTGGCCGGTCTGCTAGTGAGGCGGTCCAGGGTGGGCAACAAGAAGAGCAACCTCTAGACACCCTTCAAGGCTCCCGTGCTGCTCAATGGGGCTGGGGCACAACACAACACAAACCAAAAAAACAAACCCACAGCAAAATCCCAACTACACAAGGGGCACCACCTAGTTTAAGAGCGAAGTAGGACGCAAAAGAGGAGAATCGTTAGAGCAACCCACAAACAAGCAAGGAATTTACACTAACCCTACACCAATGGAACACTCTCACACACTAAAACACGAGAGAGAGAGAGAGAGAGAGAGAGAGAGAGAGAGAGAGAGAGAGAGAGAGAGAGAGATGGTGTATAACTTAGCTTCAACTTTATATTTTGCACAAAAAGGAACTTAGAGCTTGCGGAATCAAGTGACAAGATTTTGTTATAGCATCACTAGCACATTGTCTTAGGGTTATGGGAGCCCTCTCACCATCCACCCTCTTACAATGGTAGCCAAACAATAGCCAATGAATCACAAGCAACAAAACAACAACCTTCAATGAAACAAGTCACCTTATGAAGCTGAATGAGTTTGCCAAGCCAAATTGGAGGAGAAGCGTGAGCCTTTGGACATGAATTGCACCCAAAACTACCAATTCATTGATGTTGGGGTAGATACAACAATGGTAGGAAGAATATCTTCTACTCGCACTCACTCAAACTAGCTCAAGCTTTTCTATGCACCAAGGTGATGGTGTATAGAAAGCTTACTCTCTCTTTACAACCAAGATAGAACTGGCGTGTGGTACGCTCAATGTAGTGTGAAATGGTATAGTGATGTCTTTTACAAGGAGGAATGGGTTCTATTTATAGGTTTTAGAGGCCTTGATTAGGATTAAGCCTAATCAATTTTATTAGGAAAGATCAAGGATTATGAATTTTTATGAATTTCAAATGAGAATGGGGTTTCTCTTTTCTCTTGAGTCACATGGATGTGGGCTCAAGTAAGAGAATTATTGAACAACATCTACTCCACGCACATCGGTGTAGTCTTTAGCAAAAAGCCTAGGAAATTTTCTTAGCACACATTTGAACTCCTCTCTTTCATCCTTTGTAAGTGTTGTAGATAGCATACCTTCTAGCATTCTTTCATCTTCCACTTTTTGGTTCTCTTGGGAACCTACCTCCTCCAAACCTTGACAAGAGGTCTCTTGGTTGGTTGGCTTAAACCTTACCCCCATGACTTCGATGGAAGACTCCTCTTCAGTAATGCTGCCGCTACTTTCTTCTTCTGAAGTGTTATCGGTCCAACCTTCTTCCGTCTCACTTTGAGATGATTCTTCATGGAGCTCCTCTTGGCGTTGCTCCTTCATGTCAAAGACAACCTTCTTATGATTGTCGTTCCTGCAAATTAGCTTTCCACTCTCCCAATCCTGCAAAGCTTGCATTTTCATTAGCCATGGTCTCCCTAGGATAAATGGGTAACCATTTCCTTTGGTAGACATGACATAGAAATCCACTGCCTTCTTAATGCCAAAGGCCTCCACAAAAACATTTTTACAAATGCCTACGCACCTAGGCTTGCTATTGTTTGCCATCTTGACCTTAATTTCAGGTGTTTCATGGATGTGCATGCCTAGTTTTTGCATGAGTCCCTCTGTCATGATGCAAATTTGTGCACCCCCATCCACTAGACCTTTCCTAACCAATCTCCCTTTTATGTAACAATCTAGCACAGGTGTAATGTCCTCATTCATTTCAGCTTGTGCAATTTTTACAACAGGCACACTCTCTTTCACCTTTCTCCTAGTGCTAACTGCCCTTGTTAAATCCCTCCTAACTTGTGGACATAATGCAAGAAATTGAGGCCATGAGATATCAGGACCCTTACCTCTCATGTCTTCCAACAGGTTGTATGGAGCCATTCCATGTCCAAGAGGAAAGTCTTGGAGGTTGATACGACGTCGAGTCCTCTTAGCTTCCTTGGTCTCCTTTGCCTTCTTTTCTCGTCCATGGTCACTTTGTGATGTAACTCCTTCTTTCTCCTTACCTTCCCCTCGGCCACGCTTAATGCCATTTGCTTCCAGGTCAACCTCTCTTGAATTTGTCACCTCTACCACATGCACGTTTTGGTCTGGCAAAGGTGGAACTCCTTCCACTCCTTGTGGAGGTGATCTTGCTCCATTTGGCCTTTGTATAAGCCGTGGTTGCTGATTAGTTCCTTCACCTGCATTCATCACTAGGTAATTCAAGTTAGGTCTCTCTGGCTCCCCACGGGGCCAAGGACAATTATGCATCCCATGTCCAGACTCACCGCAATTCCAACATTGCAAGACTCTCCTAGGTCGTGGGTCTCGCTCTTTAGACTTCTTTGCTTGTCCCTTTGGACCTACAGCTTGTGCAAGGTGAATTGACAAGCTGCTTAAAGATTCATTTAACTTCTCAATCACTTCCGCCGTTACCTCAGGAAGCTCCTTAGATGTTGATGCTTGTGACTTACCTTTGGGTCTAAGACCTTCTATTGGAACCTCCCCCCTTAAGCACTTGAGTTTCCTATATTTCTCAGTAGCCCTAGTTTCAGCTGCATCAAAGGTAGCAGGTGCACCCGCCTCAACTTTTACCTTAAGGTCAGGAAAGAGTCCGGCTATGAACCTCTCCTTCTTTAGAAATTCTGCACCATCACCAGGGTTAGCAACATTTCGTATCCATAGAGCCCAAAGATGTAGGAACTCTTGCTTGTACAAGTAGTAGTCATCTAAGTCTTTTTGCTTATGAGAAACAATGTCTTGCCATAATTTTTATGTGTTTTGGGGATCAAAGAAGTATTTCTTGAAACGATTCAAAACTTCCATGTAATTCTCTTTAACTTCCTCAGGCAAAGAGTCAAACCAAGTGCTAGCATCTTTCCTAAGGACCACCTCAAACATTTCTACACGTTCTTGATCAATTACTATCCTCTTGATACGGCAAGACATCTTGAAATTCGCTAGAAATAATTCTACATCCTCTCCAGGCTCTCCAAAGAAAAGAGGATACCCAGACATTTGGCGTTGGCTCTCCATTGAATTGATTTCAAAGTGACGCATTTTTTGTTTTTTCTTTCTTTAAAAGATTTACACAATAATATTTTCTAAATTGCAATCTATTCTACAACAAAATAAAAATATTCACATCAAATGACCTATGATAATCAATAAGAGGTAGAATGACAGGGTTTGGTGACGCGAGAATTTCTCCTACTCTTTGGGCACCAAACATGAATACCATACGTTGTTGAAAATGGATTTTTCTACTAATTGCAATGTTTACTCTAATGTGTGGAGTGAAATGAAAGGGAAAAACCTGTATTCCTGGGCCATTATCCATGGTCTATGCATGAACTAATTCTTAAAACAAAACAAAAATATAGACGTCCAAACTAAGGTCGTACCTAATGAGAGGCAAAATAAAAGGATTTACTAATGCGTTTATCTCTACCAACCTAAAAGGACCTAAAATTCTCCGAATTACTCGCTGAAATTGCAACTTAGTACTAACAATTATGTGTACCTTTTGCCTTGCAATGGGAATGAAGGGATCATACAAATTCTCGTGATTCATGCAAGCTACTTGATTATGCTAAAGGTTGAGCCTTCACAAAACATACACAAGCCGTTCCTTAGTGGGGGCACCAAAATTGAGGCGGTCCGGGGCGGGCAACAAGAAGAGCAACCTCTAGACACCCTTCAAGGCTCCCGTGCTGCTCAATGGGGCTGGGGCACAACACAACACAAACCAAAACAACAAACCCACAGCCAAATCCCAACTACACAAGGGGCACCACCTAGTTTAAGAGCAAACTAGGACGCAAAAGAGGAGAATCGTTAGAGCAACCCACAAACAAGCAAGGAATTTACACTAACCCTAACACCAATGGAACACTGTCACACACTAAAACACGAGAGAGAGAGAGAGAGAGAGAGAGAGAGAGAGAGAGAGAGAGATAGTGTATAACTTAGCTTCAACTTTATATTTTGCACAAAAAGGAACTTAGAGCTTGCGAAATCAAGTGACAAGATTTGGTTATAGCATCACTAGCACATTGTCTTAGGGTTATGGGAGCCCTCTCACCATCCACCCTCTTGCAATGGTAGCCAAACAATAGCCAATGAATCACAAGCAACAAAACAACAACCTTCAATGAAACAAGTCACCTTATGAAGCTGAATGAGTTTGCCAAGTCAAATTGGAGGAGAAGCGTGAGCCTTTGGACATGAATTGCACCCAAAACTACCAATTCATTGATGTTGGGGTAGATAACACAATGATAGGAAGGATATCTTCTACTCGCACTCACTCAAACTAGCTCAAGCTTTTCTATGCACCAAGGTGATGGTGTATAGAAAGCTTACTCTCTCTTTACAACCAAGATAGAACTGGCCTGTGGTACGCTCAATCTAGTGTGCAATGGTATAGTGATGTCTTTTACAAGGAGGAATGGGTTCTATTTATAGGTTTTAGAAGCCTTGATTAGGATTAAGCCTAATCAATTTTATTAGGAAAGATCAAGGATTATGAATTTTTATGAATTTCAAATGAGAATGGGGTCTCTCTTTTCTCTTGAGTCACATGGATGTGGGCTCAAGTAAGAGAATTATTGATGTGGTGAAAGGAGAGAAACTTCCATGGGAGTGAGTGAATTTGGTTTACTTGTGCAATTGCCTACTCCATATGTTGATAGTGTGGGTGCATTTTTACAAGAGAAGTTAGTTGTTAGTGGTAATAATCACTAGAATTGTTAGTGATACATTTACAATGGGTAGGATGAGTTGATTTGATGAAGGAAGAGGGGTGAATTAAAAGAGAATCATTGAGATGGTGAAGCTTTGAAGAAGCTTGAACTCACCCTTGTGTAGATTGTGGAAAAAATGACCGCTGGTCTTCTTCTTCTTCTTTGCTTCTTTACGCCGCCGCCACGGTTGACCACCACGATGAAAAGAGGATTTGTTGATGAAAAATCCTCAATTTTTAGAAGTTATCATGGTTAAGATGCTGAATTTTAGATATTTTTAGGAGAGGTAAATGAAATTGTAACATAGAAGCAATAGAGAGAGACATGGAGAGGGTGTATGTATGTAGAGGTTCATAAAAGAACTATAGGGATGAGAGAGAAGGGTAATGGTGAAGAGGGTGGGAGAAGCCATGGAAATTGCAGGTTTGAGTGAGGGAAGGAGAGGGAGGGATGTGTAAGAGTGAGTAGGTGTGTGGAAGGGTGAAAGAAGACTAAGGGCTACTTGTGAGAAAAGTAGGCAGACTGGGGTCCACTCAAAAAATCATAGCTTACCGCTGGTAGCTTCAAAAATCATGAAAAAATTTGAGGTGATTATTCAAAGCGTGAGCTACATTTTCTTTTTTGACCACCGCTCCAAATTCGGAGTGGAGATAGGTGCCAAAATTCTCACCAAAAAAGTTTGTTTTTATGCCTGTAAAAGTCTTTTAGTGGCCCCCTCCTTTGTTGAATTTGTACAATGCATCCAAGAGTGAGCCCCTCCTTTGTCATATTATAATACAAAGCATCCAAGTTGCCCTTGACCCATGCATGGAGGAGGATTATTGGTGAATAAAGAAATATATACATGGTGGGACTAGTGTATGGACTATTCATGGACTTTAGCTCAATGAGCACATGGTGTTAGAATAATGAGTAAAAATAATAATAAAAATATGGAGGAGTTATGGATATGGAAAGATATTGAAATCATATGATATGGTCCCTCCTTGAATTATTTTGGGTGAAAGAGGAAAAGGTATGCAAGTAAATAATATAATAAACGTAACCAATGAGTAGAAATCAATTTTTTGTTTTCACGAGGGTGAGGGTGAAAATGTGGGAGTGATTTGTATAAAGGAAAAATATGAGGTTAGAGTATGTACATATTGGCAAAAAATATAATTATGGTGTAAGAGGATGAAAGAAGGTGTACATAGGTTTAATAAAACACACACCTAAGTAGAAATATTTAAATAAAATACCAAAATAATAATAAAAAATCCCTATATTCAGGCCATATATACAATGAAATATTTACACACAAAGAGGCCATAATATACTTTTATTTTTTTATTTTTTTTATTTTTTTTATTTTTTTGGCTCAACTACCCTAGTGACTAGCTAGCTGAGGGTTTTTAAGAAGATATGGGAAAAGCCCCCTAACTCACACACGCCTATCTACAGTGAAATGGTAGGGATAGCCATAGAGTTTGGGTGAATCTGGTAGGGTGGAGTAACTTACTATGGCAATTATGGAGAGCCGAAAAACGGCTATCACTAGCTTAACCAATATTCTAGCTTTTTCTCCGCTGGTACCTCCCCACATTAAATGATCAGTTTAATATGAGAAAATCATTTAGGAGAATTAGATATTGATTATTATGACATTACCTCTCTCTTGAAATCATAGTCGTCCTCGACTATGGTGTAGAGAAGATAAAGCATATTCATGAGTCCTTTTCTTAGCGGGTAGAGGATCCCTATGTTACCCTATGACATCATTCCATAATGGATGACTAGTCCATTTGGCGCTTGAGAGCCTGAGGCTACCACAAGCATGTCTGCACATCAGTCCTAGCAGTCTTCCATAGTAGAGTGACAAGCTCTACTTGGTGTTTGGGAGACGTCGTCTCCGCAAACTTGATCTAAGCATGCATACTACTTCATTTTTGTGCACAAATAAAGAAAAAGAGAGTCTTATAAGACAAAAATTTTGTTCATTTTTAACATTTTGTACATTTGCTTATCCTTGGGAAGCATTGTAAGCATTGACAAGGTTTAGGTTATCCTTTAATTGTATGCCTTGCATCCATCTAGCATCTTCAAAAGGATAATTCTTAAACTTAATAAGATATCATCGGATAGTCTTACCGCCTCTTAATACCTTGTCTTCATGTCGGAGAATGGACTCGGGCTGCAGCACCTCCTCTTGGTCCTCGATCTCCGGTGGGTCTTCAATAGTTGGTTCTTGAGGTGGCTCTCCTTTGTAAGGCTTTAATAGGCTCACATGAAAAGCATTGTGTATGAGCCAATGATTGGGAAACTTAAGTTGATAGGCCATGTCATTGATTGGCCTAAGAATCTGAAAGGGACCATAGTACCTTTTTGCTAGTTTAGCATAGTACTTTTGGTGGCCCGTAGGATTCTTGCCCGTCGTGTGCCTTAATCGATCCATGGGAAACTTTAACAAGACCCAATCGTTTTCTTTAAAAGCTTGGGCTCTTCTGTGCTTGTCAACAGCAACCTTTTGCCTTTGCTGTGAGATAGAGATAGCATCTTTAATCTTTTGAAAAGATTCTTGTAGGTCTCGGCTATACTCATCTGCAGCGAAGATCTTCTCATGTACCTTAAGTAGCAAGGGACTTTTTGATCTTCCTTCAATTACCTCGAAAGGTGCTTTTCCCGTGGAAGTATGTACAGTGTTATTGTAAGCATACTCCACTAAGGGTAAGTACTTCTCCCATTGGGATCTTTGATCTACTTCCGTTACATAGGCTTTTAGTAGATCGAGAATTGTTAGGTTAGCTATTTCACTTTGGCCATCCGTTTGTGGATGATAGGCCGAAGAGAAATTTAGCCTTGTCCCTAAATTCTCAAAGAGACCCTTCCAGAAATTACTGGTCATTCTAGGATCTCTATCCGACATTATGGACATTGGTAAGCCATGGTATTTGAAAATTTGTGAAATGAAGAGGGTTGCCATTTGATGGGCTTTGATAGTCTTTTTGACAGGTATAAAATGAGCTTGTTTACTGAACCTCTCTACTATCGTCCATATTCCCGTATTCCCATGGATAGACTTAGGCAAACCAAAGATAAAATCCATGGATATGCTCTCCCATGGTGAATTAGGGATTGGCAAGGGTTGAAGCAATCCAGGTTGCTTCCCTCTATCAAATTTTGTCTTTTGACATACCACACATTTGGAAACATACTCTTGTATGTTCAGTTTCATGGTAGGCCAATAGAAATATGTTTCAATTCCCTTTAAGGTAGACTGAATCCCTCTATGCCCCGCATACGGGGGAGCATGAGATTCATACATTACTTTCTCACGCAGGGAGTTAGTAACACATAGTCTATTTCCATAGAGAAGATAACCATCTTGTAAAGTAAATGGTTCTTCTTTCTTCCCTAATGTAAGGGCTGAAATAACATCTCTAAAATCGGGATCAATAGCATACTCATCTATCATTGAAGATAGATCATTGTGAGTTGCTATGGAAACCGCATTCACTCTCGGTCATCTTGAGAGTGCATCGGCTACTTGATTATTCTTTCCAGCAATGTGAGCAATATGAAAATGAAATTGCGAAAGGAAATTTGCCCACCTCATTTTTTTGTCGGAGAGCTTGGTCTACGTCATGAAGTACTTAAGAATTTGGTGATCCGTTCGCAGAATGAAAGGAGTCCCCAATAAATAGTGCTTCCATGAGTCTAAGGCATGTAGAACTGCAAGGAGTTCCTTTTCATATATGCCTAGAGCTTGCTCAACAGGGTCGAGCCTTCGGCTCTCATAGCCTATGGCGTGCCCTTCTTGGAGCAAAACAGCTCCAAGGCAATCACCACAAGCATCACATTGGACCTCAAATGGTTTTGAGAGATCCGGTAGTGTAAGCACAGGTTGAGAGATAAGCTTTTCAAAAGCATTGTTCTCCTTAGCAGACCATGTATACCTAACACTTTTTTTTGTTAGGTCGTGTAATGGTCCCGCAATTTGTGAGAACTTTTCTATGAAGCGTCTATAGTATGCACACATACCTATGAAGCTTCTTAGTTCATGCAGATTCCTTGGTTTAGGCCATCCTTTTATTACCTCTAACTTGGATGGATCCATTTGGATGCCATCTTGAGAGATAATGTGACCTAAATACTGAATCTCTTGCAAGAAAAATTCACTTTTCTTTCGATTATCATAAAGTTTATTCTCTCTTAAAACTTGAAATATTACCTGGAGATGTTGCTTGTGTTCCTCCAATGAATTAGAGTAGATGATAATATCATCAAAGAACACTCCACTGAAGGTTCGATGAGGCCTGAATAGCTTCTCCATCAAGCGGTTAAATGTGGTTGGTGCATTGGTCAAGCCTTAAAAGGCATGACAATGTATTCGTAAAGAACAAATGTAGTGCGAAACGCGGTCTTTACAATGTCTTGGTCAACTATCCTTATTTGATGATAGCCACTCTTTAGGTCAACCCTACTGAAGTAGGTCGATCCTTGTAGCTTATAAAATAGGTCTTCTATCCGTGGAACGGGAAACCTATTCTTGATAGTGATCCTATTTACTGCTCTATAGTCGACACACATACGATATGTGCCGTCTTTCTTTTGCACTAATAGCACAGGTGAGCAAAATGGAGATGAGCTAGGCCTAACCATGCCCTTCTTAACTAACTCATGCACTTGCCGCATAATCTCCTCTTGTTGAGCTTGAGAAACTCTATAAGGAGGTTTATTAGGCGGTGAACTTCCTGGAAGAAGTTCAATTGCATGGTCATCATTACCTCGTTTAGGAGGTAGCTCACAAGGGATGTCGTCAATAAAAACATCTTGAAACCCCTGGAGAAAATTGGATAACTCTAATTCCTTTTGGTTGCTTTGATTTTTGTTTGTTAAAGCATTAGGTTCATTTTGAGAATCTTTAACAAAAATCATGTACACGGAAATAGAGCTCTTTATTGACTTGTTTAAAGCTGGTGTATATACAATGGGGATGGTGTTACCCATTTCCTTAGCATCTATATACATGTCTTTTTCCCTAAACTTAAAGGAGATTCTCCTTTCAGGAAATTTAACATCGGCAGCCAGGCAGTCAAACCATGGTGCCCCTAGGATTACATTCTCATGCTTGAGAGGAGAGATAAAGAAGTCCTCTTTGTCCACATAGCCTTGGACATGAAGCCTCAATTTCCCAATTAAGGGAGTGACTGAAGCTTCTTGCCCCTTAAAGGCACTGTCTACGGGTAGGACATCTCCCATCTCGTAGGATTGTATGCCTAGCTTGGTGGCTAACTCCATAGATATAAAATTGTGAGTAGAACTAGGGTCAAAGAGAATAAAAGCATCATGTTCTCTTACCTTTCCCCAAGCATGGCATAGAGGAGATCCTTTGTGTGAGTTTGGTGAGTCTCCTCCTCTTGGATTTCAACCAAGGAAGCTCTAGGAGGATCTTGGCGGTTGTTCTTTTGGGGACAAGCGCGGTACGCATGCCCTTGTTCGCCGCACTTGAAACACCGGTTATCCTTACGATAACGCTCAAGCTCTTCAGGAGAGAGTTTATTCTTACCTTTGTAAACTCCCTTCTCTTTAGCTTTGTTGGAGTTGCCCTTAGGAGACTTTTGGACATTGTCCTTCCCCTTAGGCTCATTGGAACCCTTGTTTTCCGGGGGCTTATTATTTCTTTTTGCCCCCGTTTGGAAATTGATTCGAGAGGCGACCATAGTGTGGTGTATTACCGCCGATATGGTACGTGGTCTTTGGGAGTTGACATACTCCGCCATTTCTTTGGTTAAGCACGCAAAAAATTGTTCCTTTTGCTCTCCAAAATCCAACCTTTTGAAGACAGTGGCTTTGAGTTGTAAGTCCCAAAACTTGTCTACATATTTGTGGATGGATTCATTGGGAGAGAGCTTTAAGCTTCGCCATTCGGTGAGTACTTTGTCTTTGGCATCGGTGGCCAAAAATTGCTTCATAATGGAAGCTCTTAAAGCTTTGCATGTTCGTGGAGCTTCACCATTGGCTCGTAGGCTAGACCACCATTGTCTGGCGAACTTTTTAAAGTGCATAGCTGCATGGCGTAGCTTAGAGGACTCCGTGAAGCCCTCATCTCCAAACGCCGCATCGAATTGCTGGATAAAGGCCAAGACTTTGTCCGTAGCACCAAAGGTACCATCATAGGTAAGGAAAGAGATGCTCTTCCCTCCCTCTTTGAATTTCTTCAACTTGGACGACCTCTTCCATGCGGCATAGGATTTCCTATGGCCTCTTCTTTTTGATGGTTCAAAGGTTGCACCATCACTTTCTTCAGAGGGTGAAGAATTTGAAGAAGGTGGAGAAGAGGGTAACCTCTTTCTCGCCTTTTTCTTGTCTTGATCTTTGTCATCTTCACCATAGCTTTCATAAGAGGAAAAGGATGAAGAAGATGGAGAAGAGGGTGTCCTCTTTCTCGCCTTTTTTTTCTCTTGATTTTTATCATCCCTCTTTGAATTGTGGTGGGGAGAAGAATATGATGGTCTTCTCCGCTTTGGTGGTGATGGAGAGCGTTTAGCCTGCCGTCTTCGTGGAGCCATCTCCGCCGAGGTGGCGGGAGACTCACTTCTTTCTCGTTCCTTTGGTGGAGGCTCTTGAGTTCTCCTTTGGGAAGGAGATACATCATCAAGAAGTAAATTTTTGAGCCCTTCATAAGGATTCTCTTCTTCTTCCCGAATCGGAGAGAGACCTCTTTTGGTAGTCTCACAAGGAGGCTTCCTAGGTGTTCCCTCATCATGGTGATGAGCTTGGAGAATCCCGTGAGCACGGAGCTGCCGTTGCACTTCACTTTGGAGAGATGGATTGCCCATGGCTTGTTGAAGCCTAGAAACAAGATAGTTAACAAGCATTGGAGCATCATTAGTAGCTTGCTCATGAGCAAAATCAAAGTTATCAACATTAATTTCACTCTCTTTACTATTGTCAGCCATTCTAACAACTTTTAGGTGTACTTTGGCACTTCAAGCCCTAGTTGCTACTCCTCTTGACCCCTTTAGAAAAAGCACTCAAGCTACTGTACCCGCGGCTCGAATACCATTAATTGCAAGGAATAGAAGAGAGGGTCTTTCGACACCAAAACAGCACCGGCACAATTCAACGAGGGATGATAAAAAGCAAGAGAAGAAAAAGGCGAGAAAGAGGACACCCTCTTCTCCATCTTCTTCATCCTCTTCCTCTTATGAAAGCTATGGTGAAGATGACAAAGATAGTAGACAGGTTCAGTAAACAAGCTCATTTTATACCTGTCAAAAAGACAATCAAAGCCCATCAAAGGGCAACTCTCTTCATTTCACAAATTTTCAAATACCATGGCTTACCAATGTCCATAGTGTCGGAGAGAGATCCTAGAATGACCAGTAATTTCTGGAAGAGTCTATTTGAGAATTTAGGGACAAGGCTAAATTTCTCTTCGGCCTATCATCCACAAACGGATGGCCAAAGTGAAATACCTAACCTAACAATTCTCGATCTACTAAAAGCCTATGTAACGGAAGTAGATCAAAGATCCCAATGGGAGAAGTACTTACCCTCAGTGGAGTATGCTTGAACTCTGATACCAATGTAACATTTAATGGCCTAATAACTTATGTGTAGCGGAAATTAGCATGAACATAGTGGGCATTTCATTAGAATAGATTCCTAATGAGAATTACAAGAGTGCTTGGGTGGAGAGAGCAACAAAAAGCATAACACCTAGTTAGATAGCATCAACAATACTTTCAAAAGAGAGAGAAATTAAACTATTGACAACAGTTGAGGACCGGATTTGCATGGATCCGGTCCCCCCTCCAAAAGGCTTTGTATTGTGGTTTCTCCCATCAAGAGAGACATTTTACAATACAATTCTTTCTGTTCCTTCAAGACTAGCTAGTGCAATGAAGATGGAAGTTTCATGCACTAAGCAAAACACTTAACAAACACAACTTGAATTATCCCCGTTCTCAGACCCAAGACCTCACACACCTTCGAAGATGGTGAGAGCTAGTAGGGTATGAGAGTAGATTGAGAGGAAGAAGGAGTATCTTACGAGAAAGATGTACATCTCCTCACATAATCACTCATATGTAGCATAGCTTAGCTTAGTAATTAGCTTGGTAGAGGAGATGAGCATGCATTGAAGCTTGGCTCTTGGTTGGATTTGCATCCACATGCCAAGAGAGTGTTGTTGTAGCCTTCTATCTCACAAGCTTGGAGTAGGTGATGAGTTCTCCATTAAAGCTTGGGAAGAGATAGTCTTCTCTTTCTTCACACATGAGCTTGTGTGAGTGTGTGTGTGTGATAATGCCTTGCAAAAATCAGCCCCCTCTCTCTCTCTTGGGCGAGCCCTCTTGCTAATTGCTCTTGTTGAAGCCTCATTGGCCCTCCCCAAGTCAAGCCAATTACAATTAAGCAACATAAGTGATAGCCTTCTGACATGTGTCCCCCTTTCCCCTTTTGTGAGAGCTTTAGGTAATTAAATAATTAAACTAAACTCTCATTGGACCCCTTTGCCTCCTGGCCAATAGGAATCAGGCAAGCCATTGGGCTCTTGAATGCTCATTGGACCCCTTGGGAGACTGCCCAATAGTCTTCTAGGAGACCTAATTCTCATTGCTTTCTTTTATTAAATGTTTTTAAATTAATTAAACTAGATTTACTCTAGCTTAATTCTCATTGGTCCACTTCAAGGGTCTTCTAACAGGAATTGGGCACACCTTGTGGGCATCTGGCCTAGGGAGCTGACATGTGTCGCTAATTCCCTTTGTGAAAAGGGAGCCTGTGTGTGTGTGTGTGTGTGTGTGTGTGTGTGTGTGTGTGTGTGTGTGGTTTTCTCTCTCATCCCCTACCTTTAGGGGATCGCCCCCTCCCATGTAGGGATGTGCAAAGACTTTTAGGGCACACACAAAGCATCCAATTTTCCCTAGGGTTGACCTTTGGACACAACCTTTGAATTTTGGAACCTTAGCATTTTGGAAGTCTTAATGGGCTGAACCTTAGGGTCTTTTTAGCCCATTGTTGCACATGGCTCTTTTGCAGATGGCCCCCCCTTTGGATCCCTACTGTGGCCGGTCTGCTAGCTTAACCAATATTATAGCTTTTTCTCCCCTGGTACCTCCCCACATTAAATGATCAGTTTAATATGAGAAAATCATTTAGGAGAATTAGATATTGATTATTATGACAAACCTGCACACGGATGAGGGCACTCAAAGTGACCTTATAAGCTTTTTCTAGGCTGCACCTGTGTGGATATAATATTGTGGGGATGGGTGAAGTATGGACAACGATGAGGAAGAAGCCTCATTGTCCACATCAGCATTGACCACGTGAAGGATGGCTGCTGAGCCCTTCAGAAAACTTGGACACCTTAAAGAACTCCACCACAATCAGAAGGTTGGCCGCCACCATGCAGAAATTGGGAGTAGCAAATAGACAAAACCTCCATGCCCGGGTAAATCTGCTCTGCATAAAAAATTTGGAGGGCAGGCCTCGTGCTAATTAACCCTCAGTGGCTTCCACCTTTAGCATTGCAACAAACAACACAAACAAGGAGAAACCATATCACATCGTGGTTCCTTCAGGCAGTTCAAGATGTCATCACTGAAGGAGAATATCTTGTATCCATGTTTCTGTGGTGATAGCTGAATTGTAGCAAAGTCAACATCCGCAAGGTCGAGGTTGACCATCTCACAGACTCAGGTATAAGCCAGTTCTTCCTACTCTAATAATGGTATTGGAGTCTCAATGATGGTCGGTGCTTTTCTGCTTGCAAAATAGGTCAGCGGGACTGTGTTTATTAACTGTTATTCAATTTGGTGGAGATGATTGATGTTGCATGCACGCATACATGTCATTTGACAGGTGGATTGGGAGTTTAAAGACATGCAATTACTTTTATTGCAAGTACAGTGGAGCAACGCCGGCGGCATGGCAGTTGTAGCCTTCTGCTTGCCTGCTATTGGTGAGAACCCTCATCATCATGGGTGGCACTCGCAGCTTCTGTTGCGGCTCCCAGCACATACCCTATGACTCCTACATGAACGCCCATTAAAGTTGCACGAACACAGCAAAGCCCAACGCCGAAGTTGAAATATGCCCCGAACACAGATATCAGCAATATCAAGGTCTTCAAACCCATCGCGAGCAACTCTCAACAGGGCCAAAGTTCACCTGCACCTTGCATCCAGACCCCTTTGCACGTCGAAGAAGACCAGGCCGTACAAACTGGTCAGTAGCTATCGAGCAGAATCATAACGTCCGCACCCGAACAAATCCATGGCTCAACAGGCTGACTGTGGCATGAACACGTACCGCCCACTTTTCTCGTTCACTTCTACTGCCATTTTTGCTCTTCGCAGAGCAAGAGGGGAAGCCGCCCCCCTCTCCAAAGTTAAGGGCAGCTGCGGGAAACCGGGAAACCGAGAATGAGGGATGGGAGGCAGCCACTCAGCTCACGCTAGAGGCCACCGTTGTCACCTTCACTCGCCGTCACCATCCAAAAGCTGAGACAGAAGTGCGCCCTGCCGCAATGCCAGGCTTTTACACTTGCTGGCCCCCTGGGCTCGCAGGCGACAACGCCAAGGTCAGAGCGACAAAACACTTGCTTCGTAACCACGACAACCTCCATACCCTTCAATTGCAGCCTTGGTTGCGTTGCCCTCACTTTACCGCAGACAAACATCATTCTCCACTCCCAATCCATCATTCTTACGATCACAAATGGTTAACATGATTTTCTATTCGTTTGCCATTTGGTGAGAGCATTTGGGAGATGGTTATCTTCCATAGTTCTCTTCCGAGAGCAGCAGCCGCATCGCCGCGCCAGCGGCACGCAGCAAGGTCGCTCTGTGGAGGGATCTCTCTCTCTCTCTCTCTCTCTCACCTACGCATGAACAAGTATGGTGCAGGAGGTTATGGGAAATGTGGGAGAGAGCGATGGAGGCAGTGTGGGAGCAGGTGATGAATGGCGGGGTGAGGGCGAGCAGAGAGGAGTAGGGAGGGGGCAAGTAGCCTTTTCTTAGGTGAGTTGGGGGATTGGGAGAATCTCAGTAACTCGTCAATATGTACCCTAGGTTGATTTTTATCCCAACCAAGCACCATAACCACCAAATTACAGCCCTTCTCCAAGCTCAGCAAGGAGATTTTGTTATGTCATGTATATCCATAAGTGCTTTTGCTTCATGCTTGGAAGCTACAAATCATTAAGTACTGAGTAATGTGAATCAATTTTAACCATTATGGAGTGTTTAAGCTCAAATGCCGTTGAGAAAACAACACAAGCGAGAGATCATCTTGGTTTAAGGATTTCCCTTAAACAAAGCTTTGGGCTTACACTAGTTTG
Source organism: Adiantum capillus-veneris (assembly GCF_014529385.1). Taxonomy (NCBI): domain Eukaryota; kingdom Viridiplantae; phylum Streptophyta; class Polypodiopsida; order Polypodiales; family Pteridaceae; genus Adiantum; species Adiantum capillus-veneris. The sequence continues at coordinate 102,987,648 of NC_140949.1, read as the reverse complement.
ATTATTATCTGAGACCATCGGCTTCAGATTGTCCCAGAAGATGGTGTAGCCATCTACTTTAATCAGAGGGTGCATAGAAAAGGCAAGATGTCTTGCATTGTGGGCCGATCATGGGGTTGGTCTCGGGTGCATGCGATACCCATTTGAAAGAGCTGCAGTGCCTGCCCAACTGTGGAAGGTGAATGGACCAATCAGATATCCAATGCCTCTTTGACTAACCGCCCAGAACCATCCAAAAGCTTGTGTACGACCCATTCACGCAAGCTCACTCCTTCGGAAACCTCGGTGGGCTTCTGCCCAGTCAACATCTCGAGAATGACCACGCCAAAGATGTATACATCTACCTTTGTTGTGGTTTGTGCTGCATAGGCATGTTCTAACAATCCAAAATATGCATGTGTGAGACACTATACCACCAATTTCAAGGAGTTAGACTGCATAATTTACTTAATTATACACAAGAAGAGAAACTTCCCATTTCCTTGAAGCATATTACCATACATGGTGCCATGTAGCCTATTGTCCCCTTGAAATTGGAAGATATGGGAAAGACTCCTTCTTTGCCAAGCTTGGAGAGTCCAAAGTCCGCCAGGTGTGCCTCCAGGCTAGAGTCTAGCAGAATGTTACTGGGCTTGATATCACCATTGATAACTGGCACGCCGTACTCATGATGCAAGTACGTTAATGCATTGACAAGGCCGGTTGCAATCGTTGTGAGCCTTCCCCAGTCGTATTCTTCATGATCTCTTCTAACATGCAGGTAGTGCTCTAGGCTCCCATTGGACATGTAGTCTAGCACCAAGACACTCACATCCAGGTTGAGGATGCATCCCCGCACTCTCACAAGGTTTCTATGCCTCAACTTTCTCAGAATCTGTATCTCTTTCAAAAGAACTTCACGTGAGCAAGGTGCCTTGAGTTTCTTCATAGCCACGATCATGCCATCTGAGAGCACCCCCTTGTACACAGCAGCTTGGGTCTCTTGCCCCAAAAGATTGTCCTCCGCATAGCATCCGGTTGCTACAGCCAGCTCCTCAGCCATGTATCGTCTTGTTTCTGATGTCAAAACAATCTTCCCTCGGGAGGCTTGGGTTCTATAGTGGAAACATGCTGCCAACAATGCCACAGCGAGAGAGAGAGAGAGAGAGAGAGAGAGAGAGTCTATAGTAGTTGTCGAGGTGAAAGTAGTGATGCAAGATCGAACTGCAGAGGCTGGGACATAGAGACAGGAGGCGATGGAAACGAGTGGGGAAGGAAGATGGCCCGAGCATCCATGACATTCTCTCTCTCTCTCTCTCTCTCTCTCTCTCTCTCTTGTCTATAGGTAGAGAATGAGCTACAAGTACTTTGTTCTCAAAGAGTGTCTCTCTCATGGTTAGCTTGCCAAGGCAAGCGGACAATGGATGAGAGGGCAGGGTGGGATTTTGAGGGCACTGCAATCTTGCTCAACAGAGAGGGGAGATGGCTGCCGATAGTAAACACCCCGCGAGAATGCCTTGCAATCAGTTTTGCTCCAAGTTGAAAGGTTCCTTGTTGGAAAAACCAGTGCTTTTGCTTCTCCCACTAAGGTGGCATTGCCCCCATCATCAAAATGTTGTCCTCGTCATCCCCAAAACCTCGAGTTCCCACACACACACACCCCATCCCAAAGATCACGGGAGTATCTGAGTAAGATCTCTCCAGAGTCCCATTTCTCATTATAACTTCAATGCAATTGCAACATCATGGTTCTCGCAAGGGCATTATAATCATACAGACTAGTCATCTAAATGAGTGTCCACTATCTTATTTCAACCAATCAACATTTTAAGTTTATCAAAAAATGCTTGAAAATACAACTCAATTTTATTCCTATTTTAGTAAGCAACAAGTGATAAAATCACAAGGCCTACCAGGCATGATAAAAATTTCTTTTTGACATGCAAATTTTCAAGCCCCCTCTCATATGCTTTGTGTAATGCAATCAACTTATATAATTTTCTATATATAACGTTAACTTAAAGATATAAATAAAAAAATGACAAGCAATTTTGAGATTGTTTTGATAGGCAAAATAGCCCTTGACAAAAAAAAGGCGTCAATTTTAGGCCTTGATGTGAGGCTAGATCCCACTTTAAAATCACTATATCTCTAAGTTTTTTTTTAAAAAAAAATAAGCACATAAAATTAAATTAAAAAAGCACCCTTAAGCTCTTCACCCTAAGCTTTAGATCCCTATGCTCTACACCCCACTTTTAAAATTCTACATTTTTAAACTCTAGAACCCTTTTTACAAATTTAAAACTGTAGATCCCACTTTAAAAGCTTTAAAGTTCTAAATCCTAAAACTCTAGCGTCTCGGGGTGACCCTCCCCCTACTTGTGGATCCATGTAACATTTTCACTTTCTTTAATTCAAAGTTTTACCTTCTAATAAAAAAATACTATAGGTCCTCATTGGATCATTGGAGACCTTACTTTAAAAGTTCTACATCTTTTAAGTTCTAAACTTAGCTTTAAAATCTCTAAAAATAAAAATAAAAAATCTTTAAAGGTTAAAACCCTAAATGATAAATTCCTTCCATGAAGTTTTAACTAACAAAAATGATAACTTTAGTCTATTACCTCGGGGTGAACCAAATTCTCAAAATAAAAAGGTGGGTAAAAGAACTTCTCATATTTCAAAATGAAAAAGGTGACTCTTGGGATTTGTGGAGCCTCTAAGTTTTTATCATTTAACATGTAAGTCTGTCAACGTTTCATGCTTCCGAAGGCAGTGGGCAACCCAAAATCTTTTCCTTGATATACGAGAGTTCATTTCATATTTCAAAACTCAAGACATGTCCATCATTAGATTTACACAATTCATTTCAATGAGTACCCACTATCTTATTTCAACCAATCAACATTTTTGACCTATCAAAAAATGCTTAAAAATACAACTCAACCTTTTTCCTATTTTAGTTAGCAAAAAGAGAAGGCAACGCTATAGCCTTTCCCTTTGGGCAGGCCAAAAAGAGAAGTGATCTCTATAGCCTTTGCCCTTTGGGCAAGCCAAAAAGCACAATTTAGATCAATATAGAAACAACCAATCTCCTCCTCCTCCTCCCTCCCCCCAGGGTCCGCAACTCCCTTCATCTCAAGAAGTGGAGCCAATAACGCAGCATATTTTTTGTTGAGACTACTGAGCAACACTTGTCCATACAAACAAAAACCATGAATGGAAGTGGCAAGTCTCTACATAAATTCTTTTACATGCATTCAACAACAGCCACACAACAAGACTTATGATTTTTTACCTTAGGGGTTATTTCACAATTTGATACCTACTCGCTCCACTTTCATAGAACTCATTAATTTGTTTGATAGATTCCGTGATTGCTCACCCTAAAACATACCAAAAGCATGCCCCTTGCCATGGTCGCCATCAACAGCTTTGCACTGCACCCCTCTTGCCATGGTCGGCTCAGGACACCCCCCTCGCCATGCTCAGTTTTGTGTGCAACAGTCATGTCCCTCCACCCTTACCTGCGCATTGCATCTCTCTCTCTCTCTCTCTCTCTCTCTCTCTCTCTCTCTCTCTCTCTCTCTCTCTCCATCCGCAGGCAGCTCTCCCTTTGCAGAAACCCTCCGTCTGACACATTGGTTGATCAGCGCGTCATCACCACAAAATTTTTAATCTTTCCAGAAATTTAATCTCAAAACCAAGGGTATTTTGGGAATTTCGGAAAATTTAAAGAGCATTTTGGGAATTCATGACAAAAATCTATCCCTCTTTTTCTCTCCATGCCTACACCACCCTCCCACCTATCACCTCTCTCTCTCTCTCTCTCTCTCTCTTCCACGTGCTCATATCCTTGTCTTGATCGACTTTTCTTTTGATGTCAAACACAGTATCTTAGAAGATACCTTCTAATTCAACCCATAAGCAAAATTGGTTGGACCTATTTGCTCTTCTCATCTGCACTCAAATAATCAGGTACTACTTCTTGCATCATATTTGGCAAGCAAGGAACCGCCCGCGTGTTTGAGGGGGATCTAGCTGTGGCAAGCTTTTGTGAAATCATGCAAGAGAGCAGAGTGACGATCCACATGATTGGAGGCAAACAAACCTCAAAAGAATGGTCTAGAACAATACATAACATCTTGTAATAAGTTAAGTCGGTGAGTAGGAGTGGTTTCTCTACCAAGCAGATAACTTGTAATCCTTTGACCCTCAAGGCTCGGTCTGAGCTCGAGGATTGGTGTATATTTCTGTTCTTAATACTATCCACTCACAATTGTGAGTTTTGCAAAAAAAAAAAAAAACCTCGTATGAGGAGGATTCAAGGCCTTCACATCTACATAGCTTTCAAATCCCTCTTGTTTTACAAATAATTGTCCTTCTTCACCATATGTTGGGTAGATTTAACTGTGTGGAGAGTGCAATTTTTTTTTTCCATGGATGCACCATCATCACTGTCATCATCATCATCATCATCACTATCCATGAAACCTTCAACAACCTTCCCGCCTCTAACAATATTGTTATGCCACATATCCTTTTGTGATCTCACCGTCTGGTACAACTCCTTATTGCATTTGATAAGGTAGAAGTCCTCTTTAGTCTCGGTTGCTTTGACTACAAAGTTATCCCCAATGGACAACATTTCACATAACATTTCAGGGCTTCCTTCATACAATGGTAGGTTAGAAACTTGGCTCATTGGCACAAAATTTGAATATATGTCATCCTCCTCATCATCCTCTTCATCGTACCTTACTGTATTTATAGACTCCGACAGTGGTTTGATGGAACATATTTCAATTCTTCTATGTATAGTCTATTTTTTCATCTTCTCCATAGCCCACGCATACATGGATCACAGAAGCATGAAAGGGTTCAAAAGCGCATAGTGCACAGGTTGTCCTTTGAATACGTTTTAGCACAATGAAATAAGCAGGAGCCCACAATGCGCTCACAGTCCCATTGGAGATCGCGTTGCACATCATCCACGCCAATAAGCCAGAATACTCTCTGTGTACTACACTTGTGAGACTGATCTCTTGGCTGAAATGTTGCGTTCAAAAAGTTCACCACATCAGTCGCACACTTCATAAGCCAGCCATCTGGTTTCAATTCCTCATGCGTCAAGGTTCTCTTGATGACTGCCCCTGCCCCATCATGCTCTCCTTTTCCATGCCCGGATGTTGAGAAGTTATGCATCATGTGCAAGCCTGTCATCTGATAGTACCTGGCCACACCCAATGGTGTTGCAAACAATGTCCTTACTGTTTCAGCCACCTGTCATGAAGCAAGAGACAATGTTGTACAAACAATGTATCATGCTGCTTGTCATCGGATATATAAAAGTGCAGCGTCTTTTGAACACCACCTGCTACATTTCTTACATAAGTGATGTGCACAAGTATTGTGACTTGGGTAGACCACAAATGCATTGACTGAATCTCATTCTAAATTTTAAAAGAATAATTCTACAATAACTCAAAATAAACCTAAATCTAATTTAATCTAACGTAAATCTAAATCTAACATAATCTTAAACGATAAAAAGAGAAAAATGGTATAACCTTTCTATCACCCAAGTATGGTAGATTGGTTATGCCATTTCCCTCTTGAATAACAGGTCTTGAGTTCAACTCCTCGTCGGCTAGATTTTTAAGGTCTCTTGGGATAGTTTCCTACGACGTTAAAACTTTCTTCTTCTCGTGTGTGTGTGTGCCAATAAAAAGAGGAAAATGGTATAACCTTTCTATCACCCAAGTGTGGTAGATTGGTTATGCCATTTCACTCTTGAATAACAGGTCTTGAGTTACAACTCCTCATCGGCTAGATCTTTAAGGTCTCTTGGGATTTTTTCCTACGACGTTAAAACTCTCTTCTTCTCGGGGGTGTGTGTGTGGGTGTGTTTGTGTGCGCCAATAAAAAGAGGAAAATGGTATAACCTTTCTATCACCCAAGTGTGGTAGATTGGTTATGTCATTTCCCTCTTGAATAATAGGTCTTGAGTTCAACTCCTCATCGAATAGATCTTTAAGGTCTCTTGGGATAGTTTCCTACGACGTTAAAACTCTCTTCTTCTTCTTCTTCTTCTCTCTCTCTCTCCTTGTTTTATCTCTCTCTCTCTCTCTCTCTCTCTCTCTCTCTCTCTCAATGTGTGTGTATGCATTCTTTATTTATGCATGTGTGTGTGTGTTTCTTGTTTATGCATGTGCTCTCTCTCTCTCTCTCTCTCTCTCTCTCTCTCTCTCTCTCTCTCAAAAACACAATGTGTTTGTGTGTGTGAGAGGGAGAGAGGGAGAGAGAGAGAAAGAGGGGAAGGAAACATGAGAGAGAGGAGAGGGAAGGAGCATACCTAGCTCTCCTTCCTCTCCTCGTGTATATGTGTGTGTGTGTGTGTGTGTGTGGAGAAGAAAGAGAGAGAGAGGGAGAGCACGGGTTACCTTTGCTTGCTTGAGCGTCGAAAATTCAGATCTGAATTTTCGAACGCTCTCGGTTATTTGTTTACCCCTGTCGGCGTTGCTATGGCCTTCGCTATGAGAGTCGCTAAATTAAAAGTAAACTAGCGACGCTCATAGCGACGTCGTGGGTTTTCACTTTTGAGGGTCGCACTGCGAGCGTCGCTAATGTAAAGTACCTCTTGTAGTGAATGTGAGAAATATTGTGAGAATTTGTCCAAAACTTCCTGTGACAATACCCTCAATTAAGTAAAGAAACGTATATCCATATTCCCACTTGCATAAAACTGAAACTTGTTTTATTCACAACTCAGAAATAGCTAGCCTTATCAATCTGATTCATTCATCATAAGACCTTGACTAATGTTCCAAATGACCTTTTAAGAGAGAATCAACTTCATGATCACATCTAACGTTGTGTAAGAAGAACCTCCTACTTCAATGGTTTCTTTCACGGCCTCCTTTAGTTCTCGAGCTCTCTTACGCATTTCCTTGCCACTGTCATGCACAAGCAACTCCTGTATAGATTGTGAGATGTGATTAGCAAAGACAAGACCATCAACACTATTCCTTTCAAGACGTAAGCCCATCTTCCACACTTGAACGATCAACTTACAATGAAGAAGTTGTTCACTAACAAAGGGTAGACACAAGGCAGGCACCCTGTAGCAAATAGTTTCCAATGTGGTTCCAACACTACAAGAGGTACTCAATATTAGCGACACTCGAAGTGCAACTCTCAAATGTGAAAACCCACGGTGTCGCTATGGGCGTCACTAAGTTATAAGTAACTTAGCGACGCTCATACCGACGCCTATAGCGACGCGTCAGGGGTAAAAAAATAATCGAGAGCATCCGAAAACTCAGATCTCAGATCTGAGTTTTCGACGCGCGCTCAAGCAAGCAAAGGTAACATGGGCTCTCCCTCTCTCTCTTTCTTCTCCACACACACACACACACACATACACACACACGAGGAGAGGAAGGAGAGCCAGGTATGCTCCTTCTCTCTCCTCACTCTCATGTTCCCTTCCCCTCTTTCTCTCTCCCTCTCTCTCTCTCTCTCACACACACACACATACATTGTGTTTTTGAGAGAGAGAGAGAGAGCACATGTATAAACAAAAACGCACACACACATGCATAAACAAAGAATGCACACACACATTTGAGAGAGAGAGAGAGAGAGAGAGAGAGAGAGAGAGATAAGAAGAAGAAGAAGTGGTGTCCCGACCACTGTGTCAGAGATGCTGAGGAGTGACCCGAACATTGCGTCGGGGTCACCTAGAGGCCTGGATGATGAGCATTCATTGGACAGGGTTGCTATAGTTCACGGGAGGGACATTCCAAAGTGATACGCCTACCTCATCAATCGTATGTCTGATGAGACCATTATGACCCCTCAGGGGAAGCAAGTGATGGGCCGCATACAACAGCTGTGTGAACAGGTTTTTTGAAACACTGTAGTCTGTCATGGTCTCTTGGAGGGATCAGGATAAAGCCTCTAAGGATTATCTTATTGCTACGCTGCATCGGGAGTTTCCAGTTCCCTCTCTGGAGAATACATTTGACGATGCTTGGATGAGGAGACGCATGCGCGACTACATGAAGCATCGGAGGTCAGATGCACAAATGCCATACCTCATTGGCATGAAAGAGAGGAGTGGAGGGGTATCAAGGAGGAGAGGACAACCAATCCAGACAGGTGGTGGTAGCAAAGGGACGCAGCAAGAGTTTGCATCAAGAGGGGATTATCCCATCACCTGGGGAGTGGCGGCTAAGCCAACTTCGAGGAGGATTTTGTCCCATCACCTGGGTCATGGATCGATGGGGTGGAGAGGTGAGAGTATTAAACTCTTGCATTGAAGTATTTGTATATGTGAGGCCCATTCACATCTACACAGCTAGTAGCCCCATTGGTCATTGGTATGTCTTTTACCCTTCAATGGAGCGAATCACCACATGTTCAATTAGGTTAGATTTAAGATAAGATTTTGGATTGAGTTTTTATATTAGAGTTTACCTTTGAGATTACGGTAAAAAAATTAGAGTTAGACGAACGATGAAAAGATCTACCGTGAAAAGATGCTAAGATGTTGTGAAATGCTACAGCTAGAGAAGAGGCAAAGGGGTTTTGTCCACTACATGCACTATCATGTAGACGTGGGTGTGTAGATTTTTTGTACCCACAAATATAGGCATTGGCCAATAAAGCGAGATTATAACCCGGTGGTTCTGATCTCCGTGCACCTCTAGAACGAGGTGTGCGGGGATTGGACATGACTAGAGAATGTGAGGTACTTTACAGTGTGAACAAAGAGAGAGAGAGAGAGAGAGAGAGAGAGAGAGAGAGAGAGAGAGAGAGAGAGATAAAAGATGAAGAATGCCAATAGAAGATTAAACTTTTTGTCCAGGTTATAAGATTTTTACCCTCATTATGAGTAGTGACGAGGATGTGGGGCCGTCCAACAGAAACACCTATCTCTCAATGAGGATCTTATGTCCTTGTAATCAATGCAAGCATGCTGTGCGACGGACAAGACACGTTTCTTTGCAGCACGTTCGCAAATTTGGCGAGTTCGATCCATCTATTATAGATCGAGTTGTTGCCAATTATAACTCGTCAGACTATGATGCTAGCCAACAGGCAGCAATCTTGCAACCCAATAGACGTGTTCGCTGTAGTATAAGTCATAATCTTTGTTCGTTGGGAATGTGGTCTGCATGATCATCCCCCAAGCTGTCAGAGGCTACATCTTGTGGCCTCACATATGCTGCTTGACCAAAGGTATAAGTCATACACAACAGCATGGTGTAAAGGTCGACATTTTATGGTGGAACGGATCGACAAAAAGAGTTTTACTCAAGATTGTGGAATCATGGCAAAATTTGAACAGTCTAGTCGACGATGGCCTCTGATGCAGATCCTATGGTGGTGGAACTCACTTACTTCGGCACGCTACAAGATATTTCGAGGATCGATTATAGAGGATTTTTTGTCGACTTATTCGACGTGCAATGGTTCAAGATAATCATGGAGGGTTGCAATGCTACTGTGCGTAGAGGAGAGTCTGGTTTTCTTGAGGTGGATTCAACTAAGAAATGGACTGACCTAAGAGACACTTTCATACTACCCGAGCATTGTGAACAAGTAAGTATGTAAATAGTTAACATCCCATTTTAGAATTTATGTGCTTGGAAGCTCTCATGTAAGTTATGTGGCTCTGGCAGATGATATTTCATCCTACAAAGTCTGCATCAAACTGGTGGTACGTCATAGAGGTAGCCCCTCGTAGTGCACGGACGTATGAAGGCTACCATGTGCCAATCACAGTGGCATCAATGGAGGAGATCGGAGAAGATGCTCAGTCAGAAGCCGCTAAGGTGGTGCCAGACGAACATCAAGCTGCTACTCTCTATGGGGTGCATGCAGAGGATCTACAAAATGAAACAGAGGACATCTGTTTAAACCGATAGCTCTATATAGATATAGGAAGTTATATTGAGCTATGCGAGGATGAGAGAGAGACCTCTTAAAGCCATAAATATTGTATTTGAGCAATTTTGCTCCGTTTTGTAAAAACTCTGGCTCTCTAAGTACCTTCCATGTTGTATAACACTCTTTTGATTTTGCGCTCACATACTGGGCAATCCATGGCCACATGCAGCTCCACCACCTGGGTTTTCGACTGCAAGATTTGATTGTGTGCGCTCTCTCTCTCTCTCTCTCTCTCTCTCTCTCTCTCTCTCTCTCTCTCTCTCTCTCTCTCTCTCTCTCTCTCTCTCTCTCTCTCAAATTTTGAGTTATTAACTTGTCTCTTCCATCACTCAAGTTGAATAGAAGAAGAACGCGTCTTGTTGTTGCTAGCCTTTGAACATTCCAAAGCTACAAGCACCTTCAAGTTCTACGTCAAAAAAGAAAGAGATAGTTGGGATTCTTGTAGAATTCTCCGTTTTGAACAATTTTGCTCTGTTTTATAATATATATTGTGTTCACGTGGCTTTTTGTCCATTTATATTTATATGCGTCATTTGGTCATTGTATTTAATGGTCTTTGCGTCCACTCCATGTACGTATGCTCTAGGTATGTTCTCACAAGCAGGGACGACGAGCATTGCGCTCCGAGTGCGATGGAGACTGAAGATGCAATCGTGAAGGGAGTGATCTGTCTCTGCTCATAGATGCGCTAGCACTCTTGGTGTCCTGCCATGTGCTCGATGACGCGCTTTTTTTTCTTGCTTTCCCTGCGCGTGCTGTCTCGTCTTCTTCTTCTCTCGACAGCACCCTGCTTGATTATCCCCTCAACTCGCGCTCATGTGGCTTTTGATAATGCGGCATGACACATTTTTCTTTATTTAGCTTCTCAGCTCATTATTTCATGCTTTATATTAGCTTTGTTCTCCCCAAGCAGCCATTCATGATTCTTTGACACGGTTTACACAAACTCCCCAAGCACTTGCACTGACCATTGACTGCACATCATGATGACCTTCGTATGTGAAGTCATCATAGCCAACGACTTCCTCTGTCAAAACTTCATGTGTTTGCTCAAGTAATGGCTGAAAAATCTGATAATCCCAAGCCTCCACATGAGCTTTATTGATGCAGCGATTCCACCTTCCGTTCATGCATGCATCACAGAAGCATGCCAACTTTCTTGTTGCAAGGGCAGCTGGATCCTACAGGTTGTGACCACGAATAGCATGAAAAGAGCGAGTTTTTGCCACAGTGGCACTGTTAACATCTCCCTCTTTAACCTCCCAGAACACACGAGCACATTCCCTTTCTTTTGAAGGATATGATGCAGGTGCTCCCTGCGATAGGTTGGCCTGGCAATAAGCAACCAAATCTGCTACACACTGCAATATAGCTCCATTAGGTTTTAGTTGTTCATGGGTCAAGGTTCTTTTCACAACTGCTTCTGCACCATCATGCTTGCCCTTGCCATGCCCTAATCCAAAGAAGAACCAGTGTCAGGGGATATGTTTTCGCGAGGTGAGCTGGGTCAGCAGCACCGGGCTGCTTGCTGTGGAAAATAAAAGAGGCAATACGCACGACACAAGGCAAAAGATTCTGTCATCAACACTTTAATACTTAAACTTCACAATTGAAATGGTTTAAATTGCTAATGATTAGCCGAAGTGGATTTCGATTACAAATGGTTGCCGTTAACGGCGCTGATGGAGTTAGGAGAGCTTAATGCTCTCAAATTGGTTCAAGACTGTAAAATTTCCACTTATGCTCGACATTAGAGTTTTTATAAGCTAATTAGTACGTAAGAATCCAGAAAAATCGCTTGCTTGATACCTTTGTTGCTTTCTTACTCGTCCCGTAAACCATTTGAGTGCTTTCAATTATCCTCCTTGAGGTCGACATAGAGAGAGAGAGAGAGAGAGAGAGAGAGAGAGAGAGAGAGTCTCTCCTTTGCTTGTTTCTTTGCCTTTCCGAGAACTATGGAGAGAGAGAGCTCGCCTTGCTTGGTTTGGAGATTGAGAGAGAGAGAGAGATCTCCCTTGCTTATCCTCCTCGTTTCTCCTCGCCTTGCTTAGATTGGAGATTGAGAGAGAGGGCTCGCCCTTCTTGGCCCTTACCTCCTTGCCTGAGCCGGCGATAGAGAGAGAGCTCCTTCCTTGCCTCTTTGCTTCCTTGCCTTCCTTCCCTCATTCCCTCGCTTGCATGAAATCCCCTTGGTTTTTTCCCCACTCTCATTGGCTTTCCATCCCTTTCATGCAAAAAGAAGCGTCCTATTATTAGCCAATAGCACCGGCGCTACTGACGTGGCAAGAATCATCTCTATGATGTGGCAGGGTGGGATTTTGACCAGCACCGAATCGCGTGGGAGAAGCTCTGAAATGCTGTGCCATGGCAAGCTGAGGAGTTCTCGTCACAGGGCCGCGCTCGTCTGAGTAGTCCCCTAGCCGTCGCGAGCAAAAAAGTCTCCCACCACACTCTCGTTTTTTGTTGCACAACACCATGTCCCCCTTTTTCCTTTTGTTCACACTCAATAAAACCCTTTTTATTTTATCAAGTGGGTGGTCTTTGGCTTAGTGGGCGGCCATTCTCCTTAACTTGGGTGAGCGGCCCGTAAAGGGCACCCCATTTAGCATACATATCGACTGGGCGGCCATTGATTACGACTTTGGGCGGCCTAAGCACTTTGTAAGGGCACCACATTTGGTATACATGCCGGCCAAGGAAATGCCAAGCACGACATCTTTCCCCCACAGTCCTTGTCTAACCATATCATCTTGCACTTCGAATCCCGTATCAACCTCTCGTATAATCTTGCATACCTTTAAGATGCAAGTATAGGTCATTGCATTGAAGTAAATCCTTCTCATCACATCTGATAAAAGGTGTCAAAGTTTATTTCTTGTCAGCTGGGTATTGCCAATTGCAACCACTGCCGGCCAAGCACTGCATGAAATGACATCCGGGGCATGAGACTCATCAAGCTACTACTACTCTAGCATCCCAAACTCTGGATAATAGGCAAAACTCCCAGCCGAAACACCGACCGAGCCGATTGGATTGGTACGGAGCCGGCCCCTTTTGTATCTTAATCGGCCAATATCTTGGCGACCGAGACTATGTTCACTGATCTGAAAAGACTGGCGCACTCCACGATGTGAGCACTTCAGGCCCATGCAATCAGTTCAATTCTGTGACCTCAGTTGTAGTTGCCCAATCCGGTACGGATCTGCAATCGGCTTGAACTTTAAACTGCCATAACTTCTTCACCGTAGCTCCAATCGACGAGCCGTAAAGACAGGCCGGTAGAGCACTTCAAGCACTGCAGTTTTAAATCATAATCTCTCATTTGTGCCCACTTCAATCATACTCAGTTTTGGCATCATTGAGGCATCTGTTGGCCCTTTTAACCCGCATCTGGCATACATTAATCATTAAACTTGGCCTGTTATCAAGCCCTGATCACTGCTCACTTAATGTGTAGGCTTCAAAGAAGATTAGCTTGCATTTCTCTGCTCTTTTTCTCTACATGGAAGCGGAGCTGCACGACATCCACCCCCTCTAAACCTGCACATCCTCTGGTCTGTGGCAACAAAACTTCAATCTGCATATGCTACAGGTAGCTTAAGCTCTTTGCCCATCATCAAACTCATGTAACTGGTAAACATATAAAAAATGAAAAGGCTTATACCCTATCATCAATGTTCTAGCTTAATCATTAGATAGTTGTCCATCAAAAATCTCTGAACTGTATCTGTCGTATCTTCAAAGCATTCAATCATGGATAACTTGTTTAGTGAACCCCGCCAGACTCAAGTGCTCCAGTTAATGATGCACACGGCTTGACCATTAAGCTCTCTTTAAGGAACCCTGTCAAGCTCAAGTATGCCTTACTCTGTCTGCACACGGAATGGCCGTCAAGTCCTTTACTTCAAGTTCTGTTAGCAGAACCAACTCAATAGACGTGAAGATACTTCATCAATTATCCAAAGAAGTCAACTGGAAGCCAACCATGTAATCTTATTGATTGCATAACCGAAAACTCTTATGACTTAGCGTAATCTAAGAAACAAAACCTTGTACCATGCAACCTGCTGCAACTGATAACTGGTACTCTTCAAATCTGGAACTTTGTACTTTATTAGCCCCCAGGATCAAACGGGAAACTAATCAATTGCCCCACTATGAGCATTTCTTTGAAAATTTTGCACCATCCTCCAAGATCATAGGGAATATACAAGAATTTCAAATCATTATAGCATAAACATACATTAGCCCACAAATCTTCATGCAAACCTCCTGGATCATATGGCATATAAGTCAATTGCCCAGGACCATGTATATATCTGTCACCTCCTGGGTCAAAAGCTAGCTCAAAATCCCCTACATCATAGGGTAACATCAGATTCCATATAGCATCAGATACTACCATATTCCCTGTGCAACTGGCTCATCCAATTGTTGTTCATCAATCATAGGTAAAAGAATTGGCAGTTCACCTTCACTCTCACTAGTATTGGAATCCCAATCATGCATATCTGAATACATCAAGTCTCTGGTAAAACTTCATTAAGCTCAAAAGATGCATCAGAAAACAATTCTCTATCTTGTAGAGGCTCAAAATCAAGTAGTGCATCATCTAACAACTGCATAAGTTCATCATCTGCTGAATCTAAACAAACTGGCTCATGCATGAATCTAGATTGATCAGTATCCTTAGCATCTGTATTTGAGAACCCTTCCAAAGCTTCGTCCAATAAGCACATAAGATCTAAGTCCAGTGCCTCATAATGTTCCTTCATCTTGCACATCTCAAGATGCTGTAAACTAAGATTTCCACATATGACATGCATACTAAATACATCTGCTGTAGACAGCTCTTTAAGCCTTTCACCCTCATCCAAATATCTTTGCACTTCTGTAGCACAAAGTTCAGCATGCACATTGAAAATTTTATCTACTGCCTTGTCTGTATCATCGGCACAATGAAACCAATCATATTCATCAAAAAGAGATTGCACTTCACTATGCACCCCCTTTGAATCAGAATCATCAAGTTCATGATCATTCTGCCATAGTGTAAGTCCTGTCTCACAAATTCTCGATAGAGAAGAAGTTTGCTCCCTCTCTAAATCACCATCATCAAATTCAGGATCAGTCTGCCAGATCGGTAGCTCTAGGTCACAGAAGCATGTCAAAGGAGTCTGCACCCCCTCTGAATCATCATAATCACGTTCAAGATCAGTTTTCCAATTTGGTAGTTGTGCTTCACAAAAGCTTGTCAATGAAGGAGTCTGCACCCCCTCTAAATCAAGCACATACTCTTGCTTAGCCAAGTCCTCAAAATCTGGTACATCCAAATTCGGTAAATCTGGTATATCAAAATCCATGATCTTGCTGCTCTCAACAATAGCCCTGCTTTGACCTATGACATATGTATCATTGATCAACTCTTTGGCAAAACTTGTACCAGCATCTTCAATCACCTTTATGGTAGAATCTGCACCAAAAACATTTTGCTCTAATTCTAGTTCAGTAGCAAAAGTATCACCTATAACCAAATCTTCCTGCATGTCGACCTAAATATGACTGCACTCATTCACCTGCACAATTTCTTCCTGAGCTTTAGCCAATTCGTTGTTTTGATTCCCTGATTTCTCTTTCTCATGTACTACAGGTATATGTTCTTTGCAAAATTCACCCTGCGTAGTTTGAGGCTGTAGAGACTCACCCTCAAGGACTTCTACTTCATGCAAGGCATCTGCAAAACCCAACTTTTCATGCGCAACTTTGACTATGTCTTCATCATTAGCCTGTAAGAAAGTAGCATCTTGCACAATAAACTCATCAATCACAACTTCTAACTTTGATCGTACTTGTCCTCCGATATCTGCGTAGTCCGGTAGACTTGAGCTCTGTTCTTCATAGATTTCATACTCCTCATAACGTGCTTGCACAATAGCTTCTTTGAAATACTCCCAGTCGTCGTTGCAAACTCTGGTAACCTCTTAAATCTGATCCTTCACATCTGAACTCACTAACTACTCAAAAGATTTGATCATCAATTCTTCTGGTATCCCTCTTACCTTGGTCTCCAGCTCATAGCACTCTAGGTAGCCCTCTGGATCATATCCATCAAAGAGTCGTCTTTCCTCGTATACTGCATCTAAAGCTGCATCCAAAGCTTCATCGATTTGATTTTTCTTCTTCACGGTCTCTATTTCAAGCAGAGATCCTTGAACCAATTGAAGCATCTTTGAAAAATCTGGAACTATTGAATTATCAAAACCGTTTGCACTTAATTCTGCAATCATCTACTCTAAATTCTCCATCTTTACCTCCCACCCCGGCTCGTTCACGTCGGGTTTACCAAAGATGTCGGGGGATATGTTTCACGAGGTGAGTCGGGTCAGCACCGGGCTGCTTGCTGTGGGAAATAAAAGAGGCAAGACGCACGACACAAGGCAAAAGATTCTTTCAACACTTTAATACTTAAACTTCACAATCAAAATGGTTTAAACTGCTAATGATTAGCTCGAGAGAGAGAGCTCGCCTTGCTTGTTTTGGAGATTGAGAGAGAGAGAGATCTCCCTTGCTTATCCTCCTCGTTTCTCCTCACCTTGCTTAGATTAGAGACTGAGAGAGAGGGCTCGCCCTTCTTGGCCCTTACCTTCTTGCCTGAGCCGGCGATCGAGAGAGAGCTCCTTCCTTGCCTCTTTGCTTCCTTGCCTTCCTTCCCTCGTTCCCTCACTTGCATGCAATCCCCTTGGTTTTTTCCCCATTCTCGTTGGCTTGCCATCCCTTTCGTGCAAAAACAAGCGTCCTATTATTAGCCAATAGCGCCGCCCCTACTGACGTGGCAAGAATCGTCTCTATGACGTGGCAGGGTGGGATTTCGACCAGCACAGAATCGCATGGGAGCAGATCCGAAATGCTGCACCATGGCAAGCTGAGGAGTTCTCATCATCACAGGTCCGCGCTCGTATGAGTAGTCCCCTGGCCGTCGCGAGCAAAAAAGTCTCCCTCCACACTGTCGTTTTCTGCTGCACGACGCCATGTCCCCCTTTTTCCTTTTGTTCACACTCGATAAAACCTATTTTATTTTATCAAGTGGACGGCCTTTGGCTTAGTGGGCGGCCATTCTCCTTAACTTGGGTGGGCGGACCTTGAAGGGCACCCCATTTAGCATACATACCGACTGGGCGGCCATTGATTACGACTTTGGGCGGCCTAAGCACTTTGTAAGGGCACCACATTTGGTATACATTCCGGCCAAGGCAATGCCAAGCACGACATCATTCCCCCACAGTCCTTGTCTAACCTTATCATCTTGCACTTCAATGCCCGTATCAACCTCTCGTATAATCTTGCATACTTTTAAGATGCAAGTATAGGTTAATTCATTGAAGTAAATCCTTCTCATCACATCCGATAAAAGGTGTCAAAGTTTATTTCTTGTCAGCTGGGTATTTCCAATTACGACCACTGCCGGCCAAGCACTACATGAAATGACATCCCAGGCATGAAACTCATCAAGCTACTACTACTCCAGCATCCCAAACTCTGGACAATAGGCAAAACTCCCAGCTAAAACACCGACCGAGTCGACTGGACTGGTACGGAGCCGGCCCTCGGTGTATCTTAATCGGCCAATATCTTGGCGACGAGACTCCGATCACTGATCTGAAAAGATTGGTGCACCCCATGATGTGAGCACTTCAGGCCCATGCAATCAGTTCAATTCTGTGACCTCAGCTGTAGTTGCCCAATCCAGTACGGTCGGCTTGAACTTTAAACTGCCATAACTTCTTCACTGTAGCTCCAATGGACGAGCCGTAAAGACAGGCCGGTAGAGCACTTTAAGCACTACAGTTTTAAATCATAATATCCCATTTGTGCCTACTTCAAGCATACTCATTTTTGGCATCATTGAGGCATCTTTTGGCCCTTTTAACCCACATCTGGCATACATTAATCATTAAACTTGGCCTGTTATCATGCCCTGATCACTGCTCACTTAATGTGTAGGCTTCAAAGAAGCTTAGCTTGAATTTCTCTGCTCTTTTTCTCTACATGTAAGCGGAGCTGCATGACACAAGCTCATCCCAATCCCTGTGAGTCCACCATATCTTGCAACAAAATAGAAAGGCCTGGCTCCCTTGAATTGCGAGGCCGCACCATCTGACCACACCGAATGTTGTTTACAAGTGACACCCTCTTGTTGTAACCAGTCACGGTGTAGCATGAAGAAATGTTGCATAAACAGTGTGTCATGCAACCTATCATTTGATATGAAGAAGTGGATTGTTTTGACTACCTCCCCTGCCTTGCGGTAGTACGTTATGTGTAAAAAAATAGTTGCTTGACTAGAGTGCCAATGCATTGACTGAATCTCATTTTGCTCCTTGAAGGCGTAATTTTCAGCAAAGTCAAGAACTGAGACAATGACATCATCCGGAAAGCGAAGAATACAATCCTTAAATTGTTGTCCTTGCCATCGTGCCACATAGTTATGAGTGATGAAGAGCTTCAACTTGGTCTGCAAATAGTCGAAGAAACTCCCAGCATTGCATTTCTTTATCCAAAAGATCTTTTCTTTTCTTACTGTTTTCATGCCTGTCTTTTGCTTCTACATACGAAAATACTTTCACATTAATACTCTTACCTGGCTTTGTTGTTTCTAAGCAACATAATTCTAACTTCTTTACTCCACATATCTTACAGTCTCCCATCAGGAATTCCCTTCTATGGAAAACTGCATCTACTGGCTTTGGACAGAGAACGGAATCCCACATCTGTGTGACACCTTTGAACGTGTGATGTGAAGCCAGGCAGCCGCTGCTAATGTTCTTGCCTGTAGCACAGATATTGCATACACAGTTGCAACATGTATCATGCAGCCCAAAAGCACGAGAGCGCATGTGGTTCAGTGCGTCTTTCAAAAAGGTCATCTGCACATGGTATTCGCAACAGCATGTGTACCTATCCTTCAGCCTCCTGCAAAAGAATGGCTTTAACATCTCAAACATCCTCATGCCAATCTTGCAATTTGGATGTTTTTGTTTGAGTCTTTGAAAGAGCTCAACCTGCAATATCCATATTTGATCAGTATGTTTACTAGGAGAAATAATCCAAACAAGACTATACGCATTGCTACTTAATACATCCACCATAGAAACAAATTGGTGTGTTAAACAACACATTGTATGGTCCTAACATGCATGTAACTGGGTATGGTCCTAACATGCATGTAACTGGATATAAAATTGTATACTAAGCATGCTAGTTAGCGTGCTGAGTATGCTAACTAGCATAGCTGAGTATGCTAACTAGAATACTAGCTGTGCTAACAAGCACAATCAGTGTGTAGTGTAGCATACGAGGCATACTCATCAGCATGCTAGTTAGCATGCTGAGTATGCTAACTAGCACGCTGAGTTAGCATACTAGCTGTGCTAACTAGCATACTCATTAGCATACTAGTTAGCATACTCATCAGCATGCTAGTTAGCACGCTAATTATGCTAACTAGCATACTAGCTGTGCTAACAAGCACAATCAGTGTGTAGTTTAGCATATGAGGCATACTCATCAGCATGCTAGTTAGCATGCTGAGTATACTCATCGTCATGCTAGTTAGCATAATTAGCATGCTAACTAGCATTCTAGATGTGCTAGCAAGTATAATCAGTGTGTAATTTAGCATATAAGTCATTGTTAACCACATGAATGTGTGCTAAGAAGAATACAAGGTATGCTAACTAGCATACATATTGTGTTAACCAGCACACTTATTATGTTGAACAGCATAGCCAACACACTACGAATGCTAACTAGCATAAATCAGCTTACCCGTTATGCTACTTAGCATTCTCAGTTGTGCTAACTAGCATACTCATGAGCATGCTAGTTAGCATGCTGAGTATGCTAACTAGCATGCTCAGTATGCTAGTTAGCATAGCTGAATATGCTAACTAGCATACTAACATAAACCAGCTTACCCGTTATGCTACTTAGCATTCTTAGCTGTGCTAACTAGCATACTTAGCATGCTAGCTAGCTAGCCGAGTATGCTTACTAACATGCTATATTGCTAGTTAGCACAGATGAGTATGCTAACTAGCATACGAGCTATGCTAACAAGCAAAATCAGTGTGTAGTTTAACATATGAGTCATGGTTAACCACACAAAGTGTGCTAAGAAGAATAGAAGGTATGCTAACTAGCATACATATTGTGTTAACCAGCACACTTGTTATGTTGAATAGCATAGCCAGCACACTAGCATAAAAGGTGTTAAAGTAGCATACATATTGTGCTAACCAGTCCTCAAGATCACTAGGCATGCTAACTAGCAGAAGATTTATGTTGAACACCATACCCACCATATAGGAATGCTAACTAGCATATACCATAAACCAACTTACCCATTATGATAGTTAGCATACTACAAAAGGTAGCTAGTATACTCATTGTGTCAAAGAACATACAGAGCATGCTAGTTAGCATAATAGGTATGCTAACTAGCATAAAGGGTGTTATAGTAGCTTACATATTGTGCTAGAAAGCATACTTATCATGCTAAACAACATACCGAACATACTAGGAGTGAGACTATGCTAACTAGCACACATGCTAGGTGGCATACATAGCATAACATATTGTGATAAAACTAGCATTCTCTGTATGCTAGGTAGATTACTAGCATGCTAGAATGCATAAGTTATGGCGCAAGTATGCCATTGATCACCTGAGACTCATCCAGGAGGTGCACAGGGTGTTTTATGTAGCTTTTCCTTCCCACTCCCTTTCGACAAACATCCTTCTTGTTGGGTGAAACACGAGTCTCCTCTGTCCAAAATGTGTAGACCAATTCCTTAATTTCATCTGTGATAGGGCTATGACGGTGTTGCTTGTGACATTTAGCCAATGAAAACAGTCGAGCATTGACACCAGACTTCACCTGCCGTGATTTTGCTTTGAACAAGCTGCGACGGTCGACTTTTAGGACCCTGGAGAATTTGGCAATAGGCATGTTCTCCTTTGAATTTATCATCATCTGCAATGCTGCATTCTTCAAAAACAGCTCCTCGTCAGAAGCTGGCTGCTTGACGATAGCTAGTGTATTGCAGACATTGGAGACAATTGCACTCTGCACAGCAGCCTCCTCCTTTAAAGACTGATCACGGATTGCCCGAACAAGCGGATGTTGAGCAACAAGATTCCAGATTTCACACTTTGCTTCTTTGTTGAGACCTTCATTCCTGATCTTGAAAGCTTTCACAATCTCAAAAGAGATTTTCCTTTTCTCCTCATCGACGGCATGATGTCCTCGTTTAGTTGTCATCTATCGGTGCTCCCGCTGTTTACGATTTCTTTCTGTCTCATATTTCCTGATAATAGAAAGAGCTGGATACTGTAGTTGTGATTCATTTCCTGTAATGGCTCCCTTCTGCCTCCATTTCTAGTGGCAATAATGTTGTCTGCTAGTTTTCCATATCTGCAAGTTTGCTAAGCTTTGACAACTCAACTTCGAGGCAAGAAGCAATGCGAGAGAGAGAGAGAGAGAGAGAGAGAGAGAGAGAGAGAGAGAGAGAGAGAGAGAGAGAGAGAGAGAGAGAGAGAGAGAGAGAGAGAGAGAGAGAGAGAGAGAGAGAGGGAGGGAGGGAGGGAGGGAGGGAGTAGGAACAGGGCAAACTGTAAACTGGTCTGAGAGTGAGACAGAGAGGGAGTCTACGCCGCAGAGAGAGAGAGAGAGAGAGAGAGAGAGAGAGAGAGAGAGAGAGAGAGAGAACAGAGGCCACACCCCACGTCGTCGTCCTAATAACTAAAAACAGAGGCCACACCCCATATGGGAGGGAACAAATAATATATCTTTTGGTTATTAAAATTTCAAACTTCACTTGCTCTTTTGTTTTGAATAGATGCTAACAAGCACCTCTTACTAGCATTGTCTAGGACACCAAAAAGCATGACAAGTTAACATGCTTATACCCTCAAGCTGAACAAGATTGGGTTCTTTTTGAATTTAGATCTGGCAATAACCCTATAATGATAGCAACAAATATTGCAGCTCGAGGCATGGATGTGAAGGACATACAATTTGTCATCAATTATGGTTTTCATGGATCATAGTTCTTGCTGTGGTTTGACAAAAGTACAAGCAACGGAGCACAAGAAAGAAGAACAATAACAAAGACCGCACCGACATCAACAACCAGGTCATGTCAGGGATGACATGAATTTGGAGAAGGGAAGTGTTGAGACTTTGGTCAACAATACGACATAACTCAACAAAGCCCTATTTTTTAAGAGTTAAGAAATGATGCAGATTATGGTTAAAACATGATTTGTATGAGTAGCTCTAGTCTAGTTGTAGAAGCTAGGGTGCAATGGCACTTCCAAATTGTAAAATACAAAGCCATTTTACCCTTTGAACTCTATTTTAGGTTTAACATATGGTGGCCTTAGTATATAAGGTACCTAGGTCAATTTGTAAAAAGAACTTTATCATAATCAAGTTTAAAGCTGTCGTCGACTCTGTGTGAGAGAGGCAGATAGAATGTGATCTTCATCTTGTCCATAAGTCATATGTGTCCTCGATTGAAATTATGTGAATTTAGCACTTCATAGGTGTTGTGATTTTCTCCCACAACAAACATCAACCCACATGGCAAGACCGGTGCCGGATGGGGAGGTATAAGTGCCGGAGCATGAGCCACTTCAGGGGTGTGTGAAGGAAGAGCTCTTGGAGCTCATGTGGCTATGGTGAAGCATGGTTGGCACCGTTCCGTTGGCACAGGTGGTGTTTGTCGATGGTCATGGGCGACGCTTGCTTGCGAGGGTGATGATGATGTGGCACTACCCAAGAGGCGGGGTATGCTCTTTTATAGCATATGTCGGAGGCTGGGAACTTTCCAAACACTATTGTGGACCACAAAAGGATACAAGCACACAACTAGATTATCCTATCAAGCTCAAATGGGCAATGGTGTTTCACTCACCGCTCAATCCTTTCCGTCATTAAAGATCTTGTGTCGCAAAGAAGAAGGAGCCACCATCGCCACCCCGCTCTCTCTCTCTCTCTCTCTCTCTCTCTCTCTCTCTCTCTCTCTCTCTCTCTCTCTCTCTCACTCTCAAGCATACACACACACACACACACACACACCCGTGAGTACACAATGGAGAAGAAGGTAGAGGTAGAGCAAGAGCACTTCTTTAGCATGCACGGTCAAAATGGACCTTTATATGAATATGACCCATTCACATATGGGTGCCCACAGTGGCCGGTCATAGCAAAAATGCTGTAAAAATAAGATAAGTGGTGCGCCTCTCATCGAAGGTCACCTACACACCTATAGGACTGACAAGCCCGGTCCATGACTCAAATAAAGAGATAAGGCGTCCATCAAAGGTTATAGGGTGTAAGTAAGTGGTTAACATGCTCCCCTTTTTTATGTAGAATCCCTCCTCGAAAGCTAGTGAAGTGAATCCCACTCGCCGAGGTGGAAGAGCATTTGAGTTTGTAGTCTTTATCTTTCTTCAAACACTAAAAAATCAACCAAACATGGCACAGTAATTGCATTCTCATATAACATATATAATTAAAAAGCATATGCGGTGAATAGGCAGACAAATTGATTGGTAAGAGATATTAAGTAATTTTTCAGCAGCAGTAAACATTAAACTATAATATAATCAAACATATAAGCACTTGTAAAGGTCCAAAAATAAATAAGTTTAGGATCGCTAATTTAATTGTCAAGAGGCACTAGAGGTAAACTATTAATACCATGGGCAAGCTTCTCAATTCTCTCAGGTCAATTAAGTTGTTTAATTGCAAGAGCAAAGTATTTCATGTCCGAGGGCTGACTACAGGCTATACCTAGAGGACCTTCTAATTAGGCAACATTAAAAGAAATTGCATATGAAATCATCGCTTGAATCATTCCCTTTGTTTGACCCCCCAAAGTGTTTTTCACATTGATTCAATTTTTGACGTGTGTGCTTATTTTATATGCCTTGGGACTTTTGCTTTTCAAGGAAAAGCACCCATACTAGGAACCTCTAGGTCTCTAGTACCATAGGCAATACATGTGAGTGAACTACCAAATCAAGCGGGGATTTCTCTTCCAGGTTAAGATTTTACATTTCTGGCACTTTTATTTTTTGTTGTTTCTTTTTCACTGCATTTCAATTTTGTAACTTTTGGGGGTCATATTGACAGTGTTACCCTCCCCAAGCTCATCACAATAGTAAACTCCCTTTATAATACTTAAGCTAAAGTTCAAGGTATTAATCCCACTAGAAAGCACTAGTACATTACACACAATGCTTCATAGTATTGGATTAAGAACCTAAGTAGCCATTGACAATTAGGAAGGCATTTTTCATGGTATTAAGAGAAGATCTCTAATGTCTATCTTGGTGAAACTAGCTTAGTCAGACTGCTTGATTCATAAACCAAGACAAGGGACTATGGCATAAAACTATATTGAATCTAATGGTTAATACCAAGTAGACATATTGAATATTGTGCTACCAATCATAATGAAAGCACACAAACATGGATGCTAAAAAAGACAAGAGGCAATAATAATGGACAAGAAACACATGTTTATGTTGATGATCACGCTTGATTTGAAGAGTGAACAGGATCAAGGGAATAGGGAATAGAATATTGTAGAGATGGGTAGATAGCCCTAAGTCTAAACCCCCATCCTCATCATTGTCAATAAAAATAAAGTTATCATCCGTGAGACCATACGTGCCATCCATGTAATCATGTAAATCTTCCTCATCATTAGATGCACATATGTTCACTAAGAATGTCACTAGGTGTGTATAGTCATTTGATCAAAAGGGTAAGCTTGTGCAATCAGAGAGACATTCTCTACTAAGTAGAGATCAGTTGTCGTCAAGAGACATATCAACCATTCTAATTCCTCAAAACTCTTCTCACGCACTAGGGTATCTACCAAATCCCATACACAAGCAAGCATCGGGTAGACTATGTGAAACACTTGTGAAAAGTAAAGAGGGTTTGTCTCACCTATGGCAGGAGTGGATGACTCTAGAGTACTAGCCATTTTTGTACACATAGATAGATTTTGGTTAGTGTGTGTAAATATTATAAGGGTCATGTCAGAAGGTTGTGTCCTTGTGCATAATGCGTCAATATGATTTTTGGTCATGGACTAGAATTTGTAGGTTTCCAACTTTTTGTTTGGTGGCTCTATCTCTTTTACTTTTTTATTTATATTTTCTTGAATATATGGCTATATATATACATTCCCCAAGATTGGGAGATTGAGAGGTCAAGGAGGAAGGTTAAGAGGGGAGCAAGTGAATGATGGATGTCAGCAACACTCCCCCCTTCCTTGGGTAGATCATACCTTTTGGAACGATGTCATCACCTTTTGAAGCCAGTTGTTCCAAGTTGTAATGGGTGAAGACTTTAAACAATAATTTTTCATTGCAAGGGTGGTAAGGTACTCTTCCATGATTTTACTTACAACTTTGTTGTAGGTTGTGAACTTACAACGGGAGGTGCAAATTCTTTCGTGTTTGTATGGATATTTACAATGGTAGGTGGAGGTTGTGTTGAAGGTCATTAAGTGAATTTAAAGGTACAAGTTTTGACATTTCATCCCCCTCGCCTGTTACCTAGGTCATCCCCCTATTTCCCCAAGTGTCTATGGTTGTTGCTAGGTGGACCCACTCCATGTTGGCAGGCTCAATCATCCCAGTTAAACATCCATATAAGGGGAATCTTTCCCAGCATGAGTGTCCTTTTTACAGGTAGAAAAGGACTACAATGGGTCGAGTGAATTATGGTGTCAGATCTATGATCAATTAAAAATCTGTTTCCTAGAGGATGTGCCCAACCAGTCACAAGATCAACTCAAATGACAAAGTCTTGGAACTGCAAGTAGACATGATTTCTAGACCAATCATGCACCACTTTTGCTTCCCTCATGAAAGGACATCCTAAGATCATCTCTAATGACATAGTGTGCTTGGAAAAATCCATAACAATGAAGTATGCCTTATTTTGTGTCCAAAGACCTTGATCTTGAGATCTTCTTGCATCCCAATAGGTTTAACAATAGTCCCATTGGCCATCTTTACCATAATGTTTGTAGTCCCAAGGTGAAGTCTTTCCATAGTTTCCCAGCAAGTTTTAGTTACAATGCTAACCCCATTTCCACCATCAAGGATTCCCTTCATAGCTAAACCCTTGGTAGTGATTGGTGTGGTCGCATTGGATTCATCACCTTCAAAGTATTGTCCCAACTTGTTTAATAGATATTTCAACAATAAGTTCTCAACTAGGGTTGGGTTGTGGATCTAAATGTTCCTCCTCTATTGGCGCCTCCCTAGCTCCATCCATTTGTGCAAATTGTGGTAGCCCGACTTTCAGTTCTCCATTGAGGAAAGCTCAAAGAGCTAAGAATAACTCAGGGTCTCTATATACTTTAGACATGATGGTGGTTCTAACTTATGAAGCCATGAAATCCATCATTTTAACAAAACTTTTTGGACTTCAGTCCCTCGACATGGGGAAGATGGGATCTCCATTTCTTTGATAGGGTCAGTAATCCCTCTATAAAAATTGTCTTCAACAAGAAGGGAGTACACCCACTTCCCAATGTCTTGAAGTCACTTTCTTCTTGAAAGCCACAAGGTATGGCTAGTGGTCTATGGTTTTTGTGAGATTGATTTTGCATGGGAACATTGTGTTGGTAATCTGAGGGATCTGCCTAGGTGTTGGATCTAGATCCCTTTGGGTCTCTTCCACTAAACTCATTAATTGCCCGACTCGCTTGATCTCCTCTATAGGGTTTGGGTAAGTTTCGATCTTCTTGTTGGGTCCTGGCCCTTGTGTCTCATGAAGATCTTCCTTGTTTTTTCTTTTCTAATGGTCGTTTTAGTCTCCATGGTCTCACCTGAATGAAAATCCTCTTCAGCGTCATTCATATATACGGGGTTGTCACCAGTCCCTATGTTGGTCTTTGAACTGGGGTCTTTGACTTTGCTGCTTTTTGCAATATTTTATTTTGTGTTTTCTTATTCTTTTGAGATTGGGCTATTGATGTTGGGGGTCTCTCTCTTCAAGAATATAATTTTGGTTTTGGAGCATCAATCGTGTGAGTACATTTACTAGTACCACATGTGTACTTTGTGATGGCTCCTTGGTAACGTCAATTAAATTCAATGGCGTGATCTTTGGCACATTTGGATTATTAGGACATTGGGCAATCAAATCATCTATGCCACATTGATTACACATGAGTATCGGCATTGATGAGCTCGCTTGATTGGTTTTCATTAGTGTGGCATTCTTTTGTAATTTAATAGGACACTCGGATACATGATGTGGACCCCCACACTTGTAGCATTGAAGAGGTGGTCTCTTGGCAGTGAAGTTGATATTTTGGCCTCTTGCCGCAAGAGCAGCTACTTGATAGACATGTTTGACTTGTCCCCAATAGTACTCCATATAGTATTGTGGACTTTCCTAAGTGCATCAATCCCATAGGCAATATTAGCATCTAACTCATCATCGCATTCGATTCTAACGCATGAGGTGGTAATGGTGTTGTTTCCCTAGGGACCATGTGTTGTGACGATTGTTCAAGAGGTGGGGTTGGCATCAATGGAGGCACTCAAGGTGTGTTTTTCCATGCTAAGGTTGATCTATTGGCTATCGTGCATTTAAATACTATGAAATCCTTGAATTGATGACCATACCTCCCACATGCATTACAATTCCCATTAAATTTTACTATAAATGTAGGGCATTCACTAGTACTATGTGGACCATAGCAAGATAAGCACCATTGTTGCTCCCTTCTTGGATACATATGGTTGTTTTGTGGAGTACGATTGTCTCTAAGACTTTCTTGAATGGCCTTGGTGAGATTTGCTAAATTCATCTCATATATCTTTGGCTCTTTAGCAATAGTCTTTATGGTCATTAGCTCATGCCCCGATGCTTGTGATCTAGTTGATTTAGGCTCATCAGACACTCTTTCTCCTTGAATCATTAAATTGTCCTCCAATTGGATCACATTGGTGGTGACTGCTTCCCAAGTGGTGATACCTCTAATTACTTGGCCATTGTAGGTATCCTCATGTTGTAGTCCCCTAATGAATCTATCATGAAAATTGGTTATTATTGAAGCACTCATTTGGATTACAATGAGAATTGAAATGCTTGAAGCGACTAATAAAGTCTCTCATGAACTTCCCTTCCTCTCGTTGGGCTTTTTGGAGCTGAGATGCTACACCCCAAAGCACTCTCTCTCGTATGTACTCATTCAAGAACAGTCTCCTAAGAGTAGGGTAAATTGTTTTCTCTTCCACCATCCCCAGCCTTCCCACTCAAGGTCACGTTTAAAGCATTACTCTTATGTAGGTCATTGTGTTCTCCCAGGGAATCGCATATTTGTTCAAATACTTTGATATGCTTTCTCGTATCCCCATCAATTCAATTTTTGTGTGAGTTTGGCTATTTGTAATGCCTTACTTCTAGGCTCTCTATCCGGAGTGTTATGCATATTCTTAGCAATAGATTGACCAATAACTTGAGTAAATGCTACTGAGTCACCTAAGTGAGTAGGTATAGTGGGGACAGGCGCTCTTGGGATTGCATGTGGAATAGGGGTTGTCATTGGGTTTGGTGTATAGGAAGCACTTGGGTTCCAAGTTGGGTACGATGTTGTGCCATGTGGTGGCCCAAAGTTCATATGTGTGGCCCTAGGCATATCAAATGTGGGATGTGACATGCTAATGCTAGCTGGGATGGTCTTGTTGAAATAAGGGCATGGATGTTGTGGTCATGGAGCATAAGTTGTTGAAACAATGGGAGGGGTAGGAGCTACATGAGCACGAGGACCTATAGGTGTATATGATTGATATACATTTGTAGGTATTGTTGTAGGCATTGGGCCACCATGTAGTGGTGCTTTACTAATAAAGGAGGTCCGTGGCGTGTTTTTTGTCATGCCCATCACTGGGGTAGCCATGGCAGTCGTGGTGTCATCAAGAGAAAGATAAGCTAAAATTTGAAAGGAGGTAAAGTTATTGCTTGTGAGCTCAAATTGTACTAAGACCTCGGGGAAACAACATAGGGAGGATCCATTGGGCTTATCGAGGGAGTCTTCATTTGTGATAAAGCTAGTTGCTTAGCCTTCGTTGTATCCAAGAATCTCATGAGACCCGTTGAAGGCATGTAGATCCCTTTGTTCTACCTCTCCAGCTCAATAACTATATGGATGACATCACAAACTCTTTGTTGTTTCTCCTCTATGCTAGTAGCACCCGATGTGGACTGATGAACATCTAACCAGCCCACATGATAGGTGTGACCTGTGTATAGGTTGGTTAAAGTCTCTGTTTGTAGTTTATACTCCCAATTTTCAGAAATGCTCCATCTAGGATTGAGGTGCTAGGGGTGTCCTTTGACTTTAGATGAAATATGGATCTCTATGGTTTGACCCTTAGTTGCTAATTCAGGAGAACTAGATTTCTCAACTAGCATGGGTGATGACATAGGGGCCTTCGCCTTTAGCTCTCTCCATTGCTCTGTCTTGCATAAGCTTTTGATTTTCTTTTCCGTGGGTGCAAGGATATATCACTCAACCTCTTGCACTTTGACAAGGCTTCTACCATCATGTAATATAACCTCAGAGGGGAATAGCTCTAAAGAGTCAGGAGTGCAATAAATGGAGTATTGGCATGCACAATCTCTAGGAGCATGGGATCTACATTGATCAAGAATGGTGAATTTACATCCCCACCCCCTTCATTTACATCACTAGCTCCATGTTTGGAGTGAGTGGCTTGACTAAGAGTCTCTTTCAAGCGTCTAAACATGCTCGGCCCGGACCGTTGTTGAGGGATATGGGTTTCAAATGTGAGCCACATAGCCACCGGGCCTCCGGCTGTGAGAGGTATGAGAGAGAACACGAAAAACATATGCATATGGCTTTGGCAATCACCATATTCTTCAATTAATCAATTTAAGCTCACAGTACATTCTACTCAATAGCCAAGGTGGGCTGTTAGCAGCGACACTTGGGTTCACTAAAATCTAGGAGTTTAGGTTCCCTTACAATTACTCGGGCCTTTAACAGCTCCGTGATTTATAAAAAAAGGATTATTTAAATCTAAGATGTCTTCAATGATCAAAAATTTTCCCCGTGTCTGATTTCCCTGCCTTGAATGTTGTTGAACTCTGTATATTTGCACTGCTTTCTTTTATCGAGCTCTAGAGAGTGAGATAGACCGTCCTTGCTTTCCCTTCCTTTTCTTTACCTGCTTCCTTCTCCCTACTTCCCTTTCTTCTCAACTCCCTCCTTGCTTTCTCCTCTTTAGCTTGACTCACAAGGTCACGAGCAAGAGATCCTAAGCTTTTGTATCCAGAGCTGATCCCTCCCCTTTGTTTCCTTTACTCTACCTTAGGTTGACATCAATCAAGGGAGAGAGATAGCTTATTCCTTTGTTTTGTTGGAAGAGAGAGAGTGATCTCCTTCTTGCTTAGTTCCGAGCGTGAGAGAGATCGATGCTTGTTTCCCTGCTTCAAGGTCCACACACACACACACACACACACACACACACAGAGAGAGAGAGAGAGAGAGAGAGACCTTGCTCCTCCTCCTTACTCCTTCCCGCTCCTCCTCTTGGTTGAGAGCGAGAAATAGGACCTCCTTGAGTCCTTTGGCTTTCCCTCCTGCAAAATCCCCTCTTCTCTTGAATACTTGCCTCCCTTTGTTATGCCCCCTTCATGTTTTGTATCCTCGTTATGCCCTCACCCTATATTTGCCTCTACCCATCAGTACCGGCGCCGTGACTGATGTGGCATGTGACCCTTTAGTGATGATGTGGTAGGCCAAATTGGGGATAGCACAAAAATCGACGGGAGAAGTGTCAAAATAGGGCTCTTAAGTGAGCTCGTTAGCTCTCGCTTCATGCTCAAGCTTGACCCCGCATCACAGCGGCTGCTACAACTTCCTCAACAACTGCGCTCTCTCTTCCATGTTCCATGGTTGCCGCCATGCCCTTTGTCTTCTTTGGTTCACACACTTTAAAAATAGGGTGTCCCTCTTTGGTTATGCTTTTGGGCACCCTTGGGTGGCCACACCCTTGATATCATGGGCGGGCGGCCAAGAAAATTAAAAAGGGCACCATATTTGACATGCATATCGACCAAAGCATTTCAAAGAACAACTTTTTTCTATAGCAGTCCTTGACTAACAATAGCATCGTGAATTTTGATGCCCGTAAAAAGTCTTGAATAGTGCCACAAGCCTGCAAGATGCAAGTATAAGTGATTGCATTTACCAAAAGGCATCCCCTTTGCACTCGATGAAAATAGCCCAGAGATGCTTACCGCAGTCGAGTTGGGCATTCCTCGTAATCATTGCAATTCAAGAGATGACATTTCGGACACGAAGCTCTTCAAAAAACTTATGTGCTTCCGTACGGGCACCACATTTAGCATATTTAAATTCCAAAGCATGTGTGTCCATTAGCCGTCTGGCATGCAACTTAAGTCAAGCATTTCCGAGTGTGGCATTGGTTTCTTGCATTCCTTGATTGAAGCTTAAAGTTCCTAGATGGCACACTGACCAAGTGGATCAGACTGGTACAAAACCAGCCCCCGGTGAATCTTTAACGGCCAATATCTTGGTAACCGTAACTCCTATCACTAATCTAAAAAGGCCGTCATGCTTCACAAAGTGAGCACTCCACGCCCATGCATTCATTTCATTTATGTCTCCTCAGATGAATTTGCCCACCAATCCGGTATGGATCTGCAATTGACACAAACTTCAACCTGCCATAACTTCCTCACTGTAGCTCTAATTGACGAGCCATAAAGACAGGCCGATAGAGCACTTCAAGCATTGTAGTTCTAGATCATAAACTCCCATCTGTGATCACCTCAAACATACTCTTTTTTAGAATCATTAAGGCATTTGTTGGCCCTTTTAAGCCACATCTTGCATACATTAATCATAAACTTGGCCTGTTAACAAGCCCTGATCACTGCTCAATAAATGTGTATGCTTTAAAGAAGCTTAGATTGCATTTCTTTGCTCTTTTTCCCATCTTGGAAGCGGAGCTGCACAACATCCACCTCCTTTGAACCTTCACAACCTTCGGTCTATGCCAACTGCACTTCAATCTACATCAATTATATGTACCTTAAGCTCTTTTCCATCATCAGACTCACGTAACTGGTAAACATATGAAAAAGAATATAAGTCTTATAGCCTATCATCAATGTTCTAGCTTAATCATTAGGTAGCTACCCATCAGGAATCTTTGAACCGTATATGTTGTATCTCCAAAGCATTCAATTATGGAAACCTATTTAGTGAACCCTGCCAAACTCAAGTGCTCCAGTTAATGATGTACTCGGCTTGACCATTAAGCTTGCTTTAGGGAACCTTGTCAAGCTCAAGTATGCCTTACTCTATCTACACGCGAAATGGCCGTCAAGTCCTTTACTTCAAGTTTTGGTAGCAGAACCGACTCAAAAGATGTGAAGATACTTCATCAATTGTCCAAATAAGTCAACTGGAAGCCAGCCATGTAATCTTATTGAACGCATAACCAAAAACTCTTCTGAATTAGCATACTCTAGAAACCAAAACCTTGTACCATGCAACTTGCTACAACAGACATCTGGTATCCTCTAAATTTTCAATTTGCACTTTAGTAGCCCCCAGGATAAAATGGAATAATAAGGAATTTCCCACACACTAGAGCATCATAATATCCACATGAACATACATTTTTAGTATCAATCAACATCAATAATTTCTGGTGCAAAAATGCTACCCCTGGTTCAAATAGCACACAATTACTATGCATACGTAATAGTATCCATCCATATTGAATCTACTTATGAATATCCTTAGAATCTCCTGGAGCAAACACCAATGAAATCACATAGCATTGATGGGATCCACAATATACTAGAGCTTCACCTGAAGCATAATGCAACACCCACATCTCATAAACTTTTGGCAACTTAAGCTCATTACCAGAAAGAATTAAAGAATTTTGACTCCCTTTTACTGCCAACCAAGACATCACTGACATAAGCATCAATAGGAATAGCATCCAAATCCAGCCACATTTCGCACATTGTCCAATGAAATGAAAAACCATGTCACTTTATGCAGTATCAAGGATGATTTAGCATCATCACCCCCTCTAGCTTCATAGCCATCACGAAAAACCTTGGGAGTCTTTGGACCTATATCATCATAGGAATTTTTACATGTTGAAATTTTAGCTTGATCATGAAAAACAGCTTTATCCTATAGATCCTCAACCATAGCATCCTTGGCAAAATCACCCTTGGAAGTCTCAACATTCATAAAAACTGTAGGAGTTATCTCCCTACCAATAATTAGTTCATAATCAGCATAATCAGAAGGAGATAACTATAGGAGTTATCTCCCTACCAATAATTAGTTCATAATCAGCATGATCTAGGCAGTTTTCATACTCATCAATATCATCCTCTACTTCCTCATCTGCATCCATGTTACTTAGCAATCCATCATAGCACTGCAAAGTTTCATTTGGCACCCAATCTGAAGAGGTACACACATTAAAAGGCTCTTCTATACCGTCATGATCATCTCCTTTAGATCTAGTCAAGAAATCATTGATTATGGAATCTTCCCCTGATAACAGTATCTCCAAACATATTATTAGTAGCAATCATAGGTTCATTGACATCCTCAGGCTCTTCCTATGTTGGGTCCACAATCTTGGCCACGTCATCAGCTACTATGTATAGAATAGCTTTATTTATGCACTCATCTGCAGCAAACACGTTGTCCTGCTCGGCTATAATGCTAATAGTTTCAGTAATATCTTGTAGAGGCTCATCTGCTTGATGAACCCCTTCAAAATAATTCATGTCAAGGTTAGCAGCTTGTGAACCACTTGTTGTACAATCAATATCTTCATTGGAACCATTATTGGAGGTAGCGTTCATGCGAGCAATCTTTGAAAAAAAAATCATATAATTCTATTTCAACATTAAATTCATCATTTACCTTTTCTTCATTACTCAGAATGTGCTCCTCTGCAACTGAATCAGCTACTTCCAATTCCGCATTCTCTTTGGCTTTGCTTCTTGCAAAAATGTGTTCCCAAAATTCATCATAGTTGAGGAGCTGCATATGATCCCCAAAACCTTTACTAAAGACAAACTGGCTTTGTTCAGTAATCTCTTTTATTTCTAGATCTAGAATCCTTGAGATTTTGCCACTAAATTCCTTTGCAAAATAGTCCCACCGTGTGGGATATGCTTCTGCCAGTTCTTGAACCTACTTTTTAAAATCTGAGTTTACAACCTCTTCAAAAGCTACAATCATCCGATTTTTTGGAACATTTCGGCTCTTCATCTCGGCTTCATAACATGCAATAAAACCTTCTAGATCATATCCCTGAAAATTATGATATTGCTCCCATACAGCATCAACTGCTAGCTCTACAGTATCATCAATCTGCTTTTTTATATGCATGGCTTTTTCTCTGTGCAAACATCACTCAACTAATTCCAGCATTCTTGGTACTTTTGCACCTGCTAGATTTTTCTCAAATCCATTGGAATTGAAATCATCAATAAACTGCTTCAATTGTTATGGCATCTCCATCTTTACCTCCAACCTCGGCTTGTTTCACGTCGGGTTCACCAAAGATGTCGGGGGATATATTCAAAATGTGAGCCGGGTAGGCACTGGGTCTCTAGCTGTGAGAGGTGTGAGAGAGAACAATAAAAACAGATGCATATGCTTTGGCAATCACCGTATTCTTCAAATAATCAATGTAAGCTCCAAGTACATTTTGCTCAATAGCCAAGGCGGGTTGTTAGCAGCACCAACAATTGGGTTCACTAGAATCTAGAAGTTTAGGCTCCCTTTACAATTACCCGGGCCGTTAACTACTTTGTGATTTATAAAAAAGGATTAACTAAATCTAAGATGTCATCGACGATCAAAAATTTCCTCTGTGTTGGAGTTCCCTACTTTGAATGTTGTTGAGCTCTGTATATGTGCAGTGATTTCTATTACCGAGCTCAACAGAGCTAGATAGACCATCCTTGCTTTCTCTTCTTGTTCTTTACCTGCTTCCTGCTCCCTACTTCCCTTTGTGCTCAACTCCCCTTGTTGCTTTCTCCTCTTTAGCTTGACTCACAAGGTCTAGAGCAAGAGAGCCTAAGCTTCTATATCCAAAGCTAATCCCTTCCCTTTGTTTCCTTCACTCTGCGCCTTAGCTTGAGATTAATCAAGGGGGAGAGAGAGAGCTTGTTCCTTTGTTTTTTCGGGAGAGAGAGAGTGATCTCCTTCTTACTTAGTTCCAAGAGCAAGAGAGACCGATGCTTGCTTCCTTGCTTCAAGGGGGAGAGAGAGAGAGAGAGAGAGAGAGAGAGAGAGAGAGAGAGAGAGAGAGAGAGGGAGACCTCCCTTACTTGCAGCTCAAGAGACCTTGCTCTTCTTCCTTACTCCTTCCCGCTCCTCTTCTTGGTAGAAATCTAGAGATAGCACCTCCTTAAGGCCTCTAGCTTTCCCTCTTGCAAAATCCCCTCTTCTCTCAAATTCTTGCCTCCCTTTGTCATCCCCCCTTCATGTTTTTTATCCTGGCTATGCGCTCACCCTATATTTTCCTCTACCCATCAATCACGGAACTGTGACTAATGCAACGTGTGACCCTTTAATGATGATGTGGCAGGCCGAATTGGGAAACACAAAAATTGGCGGGAGTAGTGTCGAAATGGGGTGCTTGAGAGAGCTGGTTAACTCTTGCTTCATGCTCAAGCTTGACCGCGCATCACAATGCCCACTCTGACTCCCACATCCCTTGCACTCTCTCTTCCACACTACATGGTCGACGCCATGCCCTTCGTCTTCTTTGGTTCACACACTTTAAAAATATGGTGGCCCTCTTTGGTTACGCTTTTGGGCACCCTTGGGCAGCCACACCCTTGATATCATGGGCGGGCGGCCAAGCAAATTAAAAAGGGCACCATGTTTGACATGCATATCGGCCAAAGCATTGCAAAGCATAACTTCTTTCTCCAGCAGTCCTTGACTAACAATATCATCGTGTATTTTGATGCACATAAAAAGTCTTGAATAGTGCCTCAAGACCGCAAGATGCAAGTATAATTGATTGCATTCTCCGGAAGGCATCCCCTTTGCACTCGATGAAAATAGCCAAGAACTCCTTACCGCAGCCAAGTTGGGCATTCCCCGCAATCATTGCAATTCAAGAGACGACATTCCGGACACGAAGCTCTTCAAAAACCTTATGTGCTTCCGTACGGGCACCACATTTAGCATATTTAACTTCCAAAGCATGTGTATCCATTAGCCATCTGGCATGCAACTTAACTCAAGCATTGCCCAGTGTGGCATCAATTTCCTGCATTCCGTGATTGAAGCTTAAAGTTCCCAGATTGCACACCAACCGAGCGAACGAGACTGGTACAAAACTAGCCCCCGGTGAATCTTTAACGGCGGCCAATATCTTGGTAACCATAACTCCGATCACTCATCTGAAAAGACCTACGCACTCCACAAAGTGAGCACTCCAAGCCCATGCATTCATTTCATTTATGTCTCCTCAGCTGCATTGCCCACCAATCCGGTATGGATCTGCAATTGACTCAAACTTCAATCCATAACTTCCTTACCGTAGCTCCAATTGATGAACCGTAAAGACAAGGCTATAGAGCACTTCAAGCATTACAATTCTAGATCCTAAACTCCCATCTATGCTCACCGCAAACTTACTCTTTTTTAGCATCATTGAGGCATTTGTTGACCCTTTTAAGCCACATCTGGCATACATTAATCATTAAACTTGGCCTGTTAACAAGCCCAGATCACTGCTCAATAGATGTCTAGGGTTAAAAGAAGCTTAGCTTGCATTTCTTTGCTCTTTTTCCCATCATGGAAGTGGAGTTGCACGACACCGTGGGACCATGGCATGCATGACTTGGCTTGAACTATTGAGATGGGGCATCAGGTAACCTTCCATGATGTTGTAGTCAGAGGAAGAGTCACTAGATGCAATATGTGGGTCTTGAGTGGTGCTACCTTCTTGGGTTCCCGCTAAGGGCCTAGAGACTAATGTGGAGAAATAATCATGTTCCCGTGTAAACGGAGACACTCTTTATATGATCGTGCTTTAGAACATAACCAGATCATAGGTGCATGTGACCTCAACACTCTAGAAGTGTTGATGAGCGCCCGTGCTCACCTACTTTTTTGGGTGTTTTGCAACCCAAGTTTACTTTCAATTTTTTTGTTGTTTTGGTCCTTTTCCTAACCAAGCCACGGAATATGACGTCTGATAGCTCAAAAAAAGCGTCTTGGCTAGAGGGACATGTCGTGCTTTACAAGCCCCGAGTTGGTACTTAAAGCCCTCGAAATCCTAAAAATAGTATTTTTCTTGTCGGGAAGAAGGCTAAAATTAGTAAGTCCAAAGGGTCAGTGTGAAGGAAAGGGTGGAGGACTTGTCCCATATGCCCTCGCTTCACTCGAGGGGGTAGTCTTTATATATATAGTAGTGTGTATACTATATCATAAGACTGAGGACTGAGGCGTGGGCCTAGGCGTGGGGGGAAATCTCAATCCCTTCCTTTTAATACAAGATTTTTTCTTTGTGTAAAAATATTGCATTGGGTCCAAGTGAACTGTGGTGTTAGATCTATGATCAATTTTAGATCTGTTTCCTAGAGGATGTTCTCGACCAATTACAAGATCCACTCGAATGACAAAATCTTGGAACTGCAAGTAGAAAAGGTTTTAGACCAGTCATGGACCATTTTTGCTTCCCTCATTAAAGGGTGTCCTAAGATCATCTCAGATGTCATAGTGTGCTTGGAGAAATCTGTAACGTTGAAGGTATTTGTGAGGTCCCTGCCCCTTTTTGAGAGGAGCGGAGTACCTTTGATAGGTCTCCAATCCTGGAAAAAAAAAACCAACGGACATTGCCTTAGCTACTACGTAGCCACGGGCATGAACCGTTAGTGAAGGATTGGTCCTATCTCACTATGGCGGAGCGTGACCACCATAACCCTATCTAAAAACTATCTATAATCAATTATACCTAAAAGTATAAATCGTAGAGTGACCAACCTGTGCGCTTTTTTCCCCATGTTTCAGAAGCACAACCGCCAAGGTTTGTCTCTTTTAAGATTTATGACTTAAAAAAAACAATTTCTAGCGTTGGAAAGTTACCTGACTCATCGGGTCCACCCGTCCATAGAATGATACCGTCGGGGTATCATTCTCCCACTTTCTACACCACACTCACCCTTCTTTTGTTATCTAATTACTACCACACTGTTTAAACATACATGTTCCTTTACTTTATTTATGATACTGGTTCGTTAAAACAACCCTTCAAATAGTATTACAAACAATAGTCAACCAAGAAGTTGTCCAATTTTAAACCAACAACCCTTGGATTAGGTTCACTCAAGAATCTCTATTGGCGCTATTATGTCCGATCAGTATATACATTATTTATAAAAACCCTTGTCCTCATGAGCATCCCAGATCGCTCGACAAGTACTCGCTGTGCTAATCTGGACGTACTCCCGCCACAACAACAACAGTGTCAATCTGGGCGTCATCCTCACGCCACGGCAAAACAAAACTGCAGTATTCAGCTGGGCTAATCTGGGTGTACTCCCACCACAGCATCAGCGGTGCCATCCTGGGCGTCATCACACGCCTCCGCAACTGCCACATAATACTAGCGCTAATAAGTAGAGAGACTTGAGAGAAACCATATCGAACGTTTTGGACAAACATTCTTTCCTATAGCAACCAATTTAACCAGACATTCTTTCCTACTTGTGAAACATATGCCGAGTTTCTTGGGGTTAAGCCCCATGGTTTCGGTCCGTGTTTTCTTTTCGTAAGGTAAATAATATATTCCTATGGTCTCGCATATGCAATGATGCATAACTTGAAACTGCAATACTAACCTGTACCATATCTCCGATTGGTCCGATTGGTGGAGACATAACATGTTCCGCAGGAGTTCCACCGTTACTTGTACCAGATTCATGATCATTAGTGCCTTGGGTTCGAGTATGCTTTGGAGCCATTTTTTTGTACTACACTTATGTTATACATTTAGAACTTTAAATTGGTCAATTTCCCTAGTAATCTCCTTGTTTCCAAAGAGAGTCTATAATTTGAACCCTCGCCAACTCGGATTCACACTTAGTGTTGTTGTTCTACATCTAATTTCTATACATCAAATATTTGCTAGTCGTGATTAATCAAAAATTAAGTGTGTAAAATATGAGTGAAAGTTTAGGAATGCATTACTTTTATGCTTCACATTTCTAATCCAATTCTAACTTCCATTTCTATACTTCAACTAGATCAATTTTTAGTATTATTCAAAATTCTACTTAATCTAATTGACAATAAAATTGGTGAATGAGAATTTTTATAATGTATAATAAGAATATGATGAGTTTTCTTATGTATTAACTTTCAATTAACTATGCATAAGTTAATAGTCAAGATGTACTAACTAGAGAGAGTAGGTATACTTAGAGAGATTAGAGTGAGAGAAAACATACACACACATATTTTCTAAAGTTAATTGAATCTTACTAATCCATTAGAATATTAGAGTAAAAGAGAACACACACACATCCTTTTCTAAAGCTAATTGAATCTTACTAATCTATTAGAGAAATTAGAGTAAGAGATAGCACACATACACACATAGCTAATTGAATTTTACTAATCTATTAGAGAGATTAGAGTGGGCGATAGCACACACACACATAGCTAATTGAATCTTACTAATCTATTAGAGAGATTAGAGTAGGAGATAGCACACATACACACATATCCTTCTTAAAACTAATTGAATCTTACTAATCTATTAGAGAGATTAGAGTAGGAAATAGTACACACACACACACACATAGCTAATTGAATCTTACTAATCTATTAGGGAGATTAGAGTAGGAGATAGCACACATACATCATTCCTAAAGTTAATTGAATGCTCAATTAATACGCACCTTATTAGTCCACTAGAGTTTTTGCTCTCTTAGTG
This sequence comes from Adiantum capillus-veneris, assembly GCF_014529385.1. NCBI lineage: Eukaryota > Viridiplantae > Streptophyta > Polypodiopsida > Polypodiales > Pteridaceae > Adiantum > Adiantum capillus-veneris. The sequence continues at coordinate 102,947,604 of NC_140949.1, read as the reverse complement.
GTTTGTGGACGCCTTCTCTCTAAGAGAAGTGGAAGCACTTAGTGAGCGCTATAGAGGCAATCTCTATGTCTAAAGTGTGAGCATGGATACTCTATTTATAGCAGAAAAGAAAGCGTCCAACTTTTTTTTCCCAAAATAAATAATTTTTTTAATTTTTTTTTTCCAAAATCATACCCGCGTTTTTGGTACCCTTGTGGTACCCATCAGCTTGACCACTTTGTCATTATCCTCAAAAGATAAGGCCACACAGCCCGCCCTCATTATGATTAGTCAAGACTAGCCTCTCCTTTTCATGTGACAATGTGTCCCACTTTGTCCCCTCCTATGTGAGTCCAGGTGAGTCCATGTGCCTTCATTTGTCATCCCTGTGTATTCTTTTGTCTTTATAATTATTTTATTCATTTCTTTAATGATAATTTATTTTACATTTTTAAGTTTAACTTTACAATCTTATATTAACTTTATAGTAGTAAAAGAAAATTCTACAATCAGTAAATAAGTCTTGCAATAAGTTAGTTAGTGATTCATATAGCTAAACATGTCAGAATTTTGTAGCGTAAATTTTAAATTCTAGGTTTTCTCAACCTACGATTCATAATTTGAACTCGAATATCTTAAATAATGAGTGATGGTTTTTTAAAAAATTCAAATACGTAATAGAACTTGTGTGAAATTCCAAGGTAGAGACCTTACAATCTCCCCAACTTAGAATTTGAGATGCCCTCATCTCAAGAACAGTGAAGGGTAATCCTTAAGAACGGTTGTCTCATCTTCCCAAGTAGCATCTTCTATAGGGAAATCCTTCCATAAGATAAGATGTTCTTTGATGGATCTATTCCTAAGGTTTCTCTCCCGAGTTTCTAGGATAGTATCAGGTTGGAGTTGTAGAACATTTTAAGCAGGTAAAATGATTTTCTCATCATCAAGGACATGGTCAGGGTTATATACATAAGGTTTTAACAGACTTACATGAAATACATCATGCACTTTGAGATGAGAAGGGATTTTTAGTCTATAAGCTTGATCACTTACAACCTTGATTATTTCGTAAGGTCCACAATATCGGTAACTAAGCTTCTTATACCTTCCGAGAGACAGATTGCTCTTTTTGGGCTTTACTCGTAAGAAAACTTTGTCACCTTCTTTGAAAATCCAATCAGATCTTTTTAAGTCGGCGTACTTCTTTTGTCGATCTTGAGCCGCTTGAATATCCCTTCGAATAGCTTTGGTTTGAGCTTCCATTTCTTCAAGCATTTTCTTTGAGGCTTCTACCCTTATAGTGGGGTCAGAAAAGTTAAGAGGTGATAAACATTCTTGACCATAAAGAGCATTAAAAGGTGTCATTCCAATACTTCTATGAGTAGAGGAATTGTATGCATACTCTACCAAGGGTAGGTATTGAATCCACTTGCGAGGTTCTCTATTGCAGTAGGCTCTGAGGATGTCTTCAATTACTTGATTAACTCTTTCAGTTTGGCCATCGGTTTGAGGATGATAAGCAGTACTAAAACATAACTGGGTTCCAATATCTTGAAACAATGATACCCAAAACTTTGAAGTAAACTTGGCATCATGATCGCTGACAATCCTCTTGGGTAAACCATGAATTCTGAAAACCTCCTTCACAAACAGACGAGCAATATCTGAAGCTGTAAAGGTTGTCTTGACTGGGATTAAGTGAGCCACTTTAGTAAGCAAGTCAACTATGACCATGATTGAATCATAGCCAGCTTGGACAGAAGGAAACCCGGTGATAAAGTCCATGCTAATACATTCCCATTTCATTTGGGGAATATCTAAAGGATGTAATTTACCTGGCATCTTTAGTCTTTCTGCCTTAATCCTTTGACAAGACAAACACTACTTGACATAGCGAAGGACATCACCCTTCATACCTTGCCAGTAGTAACTTCTGCGAATTGCATTGATGGTTTTGGCATAACCTGGATGTCCTGAAGTTGGGCCATCACGTGCTTCATATAGGATAGCATTCCTTAGGGTAGAATCCTTAGGTATGCATAGTCGATTCTTATAGTAAATTTTCCCATCTTCTAAGGAGTAATGTAGAGGTTTAGGCTGATTTGATGATACCCTCTCTTCACGTAGGATACTAGCAAGCATCTGTTAATCTGCATCTTTGACAGCAGCATCCGAGACCTTGTCTAAAATAGGGTTGTTAGCCATGGAAATTGCCCCCAGAAAAGCTTTACGGCTTAGGACATCTGCCACAACATTATCCTTACCTGGTCTAAATTTAATATCAAAATAATATTCGTGCATGAGCTCTATCCATCTCCTCTGTCTCATGTTAAGGTTAGGTTGGGTAAAAATCCACTTAAGGCTCTTGTGATCTATTACCAATTGGAATTTGTGTCCCAATAGATAATGTCTCCATAGCTTGAGAGCGTGAATAACTGCTAGCAATTGTAAATCATGTGTAGCATAATTCACTTCATGAATCCTAAGCTTCCGAGAAGTATAAGCTATAGGCCTTCCTTCTTGAGTAAGGACTCCTCCTAATGCAAGGTTACTAGCATCTGTGATCACCTCGAATTCTTGGGTGAAGTCTGGAAGTTTTAAGAGAGGTTCTGAAGCAAGATACTCCTTAAGCTGTTGGAAGCAAGATTCATGTTTTTCTTCCCAAAGTATCATAGATCCTTTTTAGAAAGTCGGTTAGTGGTGCAGATTTAAGAGCATAGTCCTTTACAAAGATCCTGTACCGCCTTGTGATACCTAAGAACCCTCTGACTTCGGTTTGTGAAGTGGGTTGAGGCCATTCGACAATATCTTTGACTTTGTCAGGGTCAACAGAGACTCCTTCAGGTGAAATGATAAACCCTAAGTAACAGACCTTAGGGGTAAAGAAGGTACATTTGCTTTTCTTTGCATACAGCTTATTTTGGCGTAAAAGCTCTAACACTTTCCTAACATGTCCTTCATGCTCTTCCTCTGATTTGGAATAAATTAAGATATCGTCAAAGAATACTAGGACAAAATCGTCCAAGATTTCTCTAGAGATATCGTGCATCAGACGATTGAAAGTTGTAGGAGCATTCGTAAGTCCAAAAGCCATCAATGTAAATTCGTAATGACCATAACGAGTGTTGAAAGCTGTTTTGGAGATATCAACCTCCTGGATTCGAATTTGATGATAGCCAGATCAAAGATCAATCTTCATGAATATTTTGGCTCCATGTAATCTGTCCAGCATCTCATCAATACGAGGAATTGGATATTTATTCTTGATGGTAACCTGATTTAAGCCCCTATAATCTATGCAAAGTCGAAGAGAGCCATCCTTTTTCTTTTGGAAGAGAACAGGTGCACCCCATGGAGATGTACTAGGTCAGATAAACCCTTGCTCAATCAACTGCTTGAGCTGCTTCTTGAGTTCTATAGCCTCTGGAAGTGACATCTTGTACGGCGGTCTTGAGAGTGGTTCACTACCTGGAAAAATTTTGATTTCATGGTCTACCTCTCTAGGTGGTGGTAGTTTAGAAATTTCAGCGGGGAAAACATCCGAAAATTATTCTAGCCACATTGGTTCAGGGTTGGAAGAAGATTTTTCTACTTTGTTTAGCTTGACTACAAAAATTTGTTGACCCTTGCGTAACCCTTTCAAAAGACGTTAGCTTTGACCAAGTAAGCTTTTGGTCGTCCATTCTGGCCTTGAATAGTGACTTCTTGACCTTGGTTGTCCACAAAAGTAACACTTCCTTGGTCACAATGGATATTGGCATTATGACTGGCTAACCAATCCATTCCAAGAATTTCGTCATAGATTCCTATGGGTAAGGTTCGAAAAGTAGCAGAAGTAGAGTATTCTCCCAACTTGAAATCTATTTTTCCCACAGTGTACTGAGATAACACCTCCTTTCCATTGGCTAATTCAACTCTCATCTTTCTTGCAGGGTGTTGATTAAGTCTTAACCTCCTTAAACATTTAGGTGACAAGAAAGAATGAGTACTACCACAATCAATAAGAAGCTCAAATTTTTCACCTTGGTGATTTGCAGGTGTTTGAATGACAGCATATTGTTGTCTTGCTCTTGGGTTATCAATTCCAGCATGTAGAGTTGCTCTTTCCTCTTTTTCTTCTCCCAATGTTGGTTCTCCTATGATAGCATTGACTCAGGCAGCCATTCCGCGCCCTCGACCTCGTTCTCCATTTCTTCCTCCACGATTTATTATTTGCCTCATCCTCTAGCTCGATTAGGTGTATTTGTTGCGGAGACTCGCCTAGGACATACATTCCTGAAATGTCCTAGCTTGTTGCATTCATAGCATCTAAGATTTTCATTTTGAACTCCATTTGCTGAAGCTGCAACTATTGGATGAGTTTGGTGAACTGGGTGAACTTGCCTTTGGTTCCACATCATAGGCTGTCCTCTCCTTCCAACATTCCTTAAATGTCCATTTCGTACCCTTTGAGAGTTTGATATCTCTTTAGCTAAGGGTTTAGCTCTTAAAAGAGCATCTTGAAAATTTACAGGCCTCATGGCTTCTAGACGAGTATTTAAAGGAGCATTTAGCCCTTGGCAGAAACGGGCTACTTGTTGATATGCGGTCATTGGCGGAGCATAGCGCCTAAGAGTTACAAATTTGGAGTAGTATTCTTCCACTGTAAGATGAAATTGACGTAAGTTGAAGAATTCATTCATCTTAAGGGATTCGTGTGCAGGTGGAAGATAACGTCCTTTGACAGCGTACTTAATATCTTCCCAAGTTTGAGTGTTTTGAGCTACTTTATTATCTTTGCAGTGTTGTTTCCACCAAAGCTTGGCATCCCCCGTGAGACGAAACATAGCCAACATTGCTTGGTTATCGGGAGTAGTACCAGCAGCAGCAGTAAAATAATCCTCCATCTCTTCAAGCCACACTTCTGCATCGCGCTCAAATAGGGCTCCTTCCCCTTTGAAAGTGGGAAGTTTAGCTTGCTTGAGAAGTAGCTTTTTCTCTTGAAGAGATGTGTACATCGCACTCTGAGCAATATAGATTAAGTGAAACTTTATTGGATACTCTAACTTTAATCCACTTTAAGGCAAGACTTGATCAGACAATAATACAAACAAAAGATAATATTAATCCAAACTTTATTTATATACACATTATTTGCTACCAAGGTTGGTAGTCTTTAGGTACAAGGATTGTAATGTCTCTATATTTTGAGTTTAGTGACTACAAAAGGATAGGCTAGAGGATCAAAATAATAAGTTTATTTTGACCCTTGAAAGCTACGAGATACACATATGGGTCGAATCCTACCACCATGGATAACTTTTGTAACTTGGTATAGACCCATTGAGTCTGAGATATCTTTTCTCATCCCAAGGTAATGGTAGCGTCCGGATTCTTAGTACCAATGAAAAGATAAACTTCAATGACTTTTAACTCCTCTGCCAATCGAAGTTTCTTGAGGTTGGTATCCATGCACCATATCTTGTCAGCATCGATGGTATAGATTCCTCCAGATGGTCTCTAGTTGATGCCCCATCCTCTATGCACCCTTGGGATAGGTGGTGCAAACACCCTATCCAAAATCATCATCACCCTTTTTTGAAACTGATAACTTGGTGATTGGCATGCATTTTCAAACATGATGATGAAAACCTGGAATTTCTGGTAGGCTGAATGAACATTTTCCTGTACCAGGAAAGCTCAGTCTTCAATACCATATAAAAACTCAAAATACTTTTTCTAGGTTCTTCTATTATTTCAAACATTCGCATCCTTCAATATCCAAACATCAATGTAAAAATCTCCCCAAGCTTTAACCTAGGCTCTGATACCAGTGTGAGGTCCCTTCCCCTTTTTAAGAGGAGCGGAGTACCTTTGATAGGTCTCCAATCCTGAAAAAGAAAAACCAACGGACATTTCCTTAGCTACTACGTAGCCACGGGCATGAACCGTTAGTGAAGGATTGGTCCTATCTCGCTATGGCGGAGCGTGACCACCATAACCCTATCTAAAAACTATCTATAATAAATTATACCTAAAAGTATAAATCTTAGAGTGACCAACCTGTGCGCCTTTTTCCCCATGTTTCAGAAGCACATCTGCCAAGGTTTGTCTCTTTTAAGATTTATGACTTTAAAAAAAAACAATTTCTAACGTTGGAAGGTTACCTGACTCATCGGGTCCACCCATCCATAGAATGATATCGTCGGGGTATCATTCTCCCACTTTCCACCCCACACTCACCCTTCTTTTGTTATCTAATTACTACCACACTGTTTAAACATACATGTTCCTTTACTTTATTTATGATACTGGTTTGTTAAAACAGCCCTTCAAATAGTATTACAAACAATAGTCAAACAAGAAGTCGTCCAATTTTAAACCAACAACCCTTGGAATAGGTTCACTCAAGAATCTCTATTGGCGCTATTATGTCCGATCGGTATATACATTATTTATAAAAACCCTTGTCCTCATGAGCATCCCAGATCACTCGACAAGTACTCGTTGTGCTAATCTGGACGTACTCCCGCCACAACAACAACAGTGCCAATCTGGGGGTCATCCTCATGCCACGGCAAAACAAAACTGCAGTATCCAGCTGGGCTAATCTGGGTGTACTCCCACCACAGCATCAGTGGTGCCATCCTGGGCGTCATCGCACGCCTCCGCAACTACCACATAATACCAGCGCTAATAAGTAGAGAGACTTGAGAGAAACCATACCGAACGTTTTGGACAAACATTCTTTCCTATAGCAACCAGTTTAACCAGACATTCTTTCCTACTTGTCAAACATATGCCGAGTTTCTTGGGGTTAGTCCCCGTGGTTTCGGTCCGTGTTTTCTTTTCATAAGGTAAATAATATATTCCTATGGTCTCGCATATGCAATGATGCATAACTTGAAACTGCAATACTAACCTGTACCATAGCTCCGATTGGTCCGATTGGTGGAGACATAACATGTTCCGCAGGAGTTCCACCGTTACTTGTACCAGCTTCATGATCATTAGCGCCTTGGGTTCGAGTACGCTTTGGAGCCATCTTTTTGTACTACACTTATGTTATACACTTAGAACTTTAAATTGGTCAATTTTCCTAGTAATCTCCTTGTTTCCAAAGAGAGTCTATAATTTGAACCCTCGCCAACTCGGATTCACACTTAGTGTTGTTGTTCTACATCTAATTTCTATACATCAAGTATTTGCTAATCGTGATTAATCAAAAATTAAGTGTGTAAACTATGAGTGAAAGTTTAGGAATGCATTACTTTTATGCTTCACATTTCTAATCCAATTCTAACGTCAATCTCTATACTTCAACTAAATCAATTTTTAGTATTATTCAAAATTCTACTTAATCTAATTGACAATAAAATTGGTGAATGAGAATTTCATCATGTATAATAAGAATATGATGAGTTCTCTTATGTATTAACTTTCAATTAACTATGCATAAGTTAATAGTGAAGATGTACTAACTAGAGAGAGTAGGTATACTTAGAGAGATTAGAGTAAGAGAAAACATACACACACATCTTTTCTAAAGTTAATTGAATCTTACTAATCCATTAAAAGATTAGAGTAAAAGAGAACACACACACATCCTTTTATAAAGCTAATTGAATCTTACTACTCTGCCACGTGGGGGCCCAGGAGGCCATAGCCTTTTGAACTACAAAAAAACCCCTTTATTTTTTGTAACAAAAAATCCTTTTTAGCCTGCCTTTGCCTGGCTCCCATTTTTTGCTCCCACCTCCTACTGCCAAGCCGCAAAGCCCCGATGGAATCTTGCATTGCCGGATTGCTTCTCCATAATCCGCACCGCTACTCGTCTTTTCTAGGCCCAAGATCCAAGGCGACCAAAACGCGATCAAACCATCAGCAATAAACTTTGGGCAAAGACACCCAATCTTCCGACTGCCATATCTTTCCACTCCAGATTTTTTTTGGCATGCAGTCACTTCTTGCTAGCTTCGTATGATGTACACCCTGCTCTAGAACTTCGTCGAGGCTCAAAAGATGCCAGATAGCACATCCTTCAATGCGGCCAAGTGAGCTCAGACCCGGCCCCCGAAAAAACTTCAACTGACCATATCTTGCAAACTATGGCTCCAATCCGCAATGCGAAAAGACGGGTAGGCTCCATGAATCGAGCTTTATACATCTATACCCCAAGTTCCACTTGGACCACCTATCCCCAGCTGCCGTGTCCGGCAAAAATCTACAAACCACTTAAGCTTTATCCTTCTATAACTTGGGCTCCGTAGCTCGGTTTGATGAACCGTCTGGACATGTTCCTTCAGCACTTCAAGCTCTTCATTTCTAGACCCAAAGGCTTCACTTTGCATCTCCTTCACCTACTACCCCAATTAGCCCCTTATGGAGCCTTCCCTGGCCTATAAGCCGGATCATGCATACACTTCCGCTGCCACATGCCATCCCATGATTTTCCTGGCTGCTTCATCCCTTTGCCATGCTTTTGCTTGCCTGTACACATCTGTCCATGCCACCTTCTAGAGCCGACACACTTTGGCTGCACCATCATTGCCCACCCCCCCTGTTGAGCATTTATGCTCAACCACACAAAAGCTTTATTCTCTTTCTAAGTGCAAAACCTGGCACACACTATGAGAAAACTCAAAAACCATATGTACATTGTTTTATTGCATCCTGTTGCCAAACCTTCAAGTGGGTTGCCCCACCCCCTGCATCACATAGCTTCCACCTGGATCAAACTCCTGCCTTTGATATCTTTCACCCATCTGTAACAATCTCCAATAGTGCCCTACCCAAGCACCTAGACCACCATGTGTGTAGGCTGTCCATAGCCTACCTTCCGCACTCCATGCATTCCTCTGCAACCTATCTACTCCATACCAAGCAGCACCAAGCATATCATCATCAAAAAAACATGTGCCTGACACCAAGCTACAACACATGTCTGAACCTCCCTCCCAACCAAATAAAGTGGAGGCCTTGAGCGTATATCCCTGTACCTGTTGAACTAGCCTCCATAGAGCTTTTTCTAACATCTTTTTCATCAACCATAGCTTACATACCTTTACTGGAAGCAAAGCCACTGCTTGAGATTCTCCTTTCTCCACCATTGGACCTGTCTGCAGCATCGGAATCTCCTCCGTCTTTGGCATCACAACCTCCTCTTTGGCCACACACTCAATTCCAGCATCATCGAGCCCTTCCTCGTCAATCGGCCCTTCAAGGTCGACCAGCACCATCTGCTCATCAACTTCAACCAACTGCTCTTCAATTACCTCTTCTACCGTTGCATCATGCTCCTCCAAGGAAAAGAGAAACTCGTGCTCTACCGCATCCATCTGAAGTTCCTCCATAGACACGGCCGCTTTATCTTTCTTGGAAAAATTCTGTACATGTTGCACCACCACGGCACACTCCACCGCTACTTTCATCAGCACAGCCATTAGCATGGCACCACATACCACCTTCACCTGCATTCCATCACCTATAGGCCTAGACCGCACCACTTGGCTTTCATCAAGCATCTCAGCTTGCTATGTTCCCTGCTCTTCTTGCACATGGGCTATTACCATATCATCAAACATATAAGAGGGCAACTGTTGACCGTTGGGTCAACAACACAACATAACTCAAGTTTCGTACCAAAGTCTTATCTTTTGCGAGTTATGAAATGCTACGGATTATGGTTATAAACGTCATTTGTAATGAGTAGTTATTCTAGTTTCAGAAGCCGGGGTGCAATGGCACTTCAAGATTGTAAATACAAAGCCATTTGACACTTTCAACCCCATTTTTGGTTAAACCTAAGGTAGCCTTAGTATGTAAGGTACCTAGGTCATTTTGTAAGGAGACTTTTATCATAATCAAACTTTTAGCGCTGCCGTCTTCTGTGTGTGAGAGAGAAAGAGAGTGAGCGTGAGCTTCATCCTCTCGCTACGCCCGGCTCGCTCAACACATTGGAGATCCGACTGCACCATTGCTGTAGGCCCGAGGAGAGCTACGCGACCACGCCAAGCATTCCACGCAAGACGAAGCGCACACGCCGACGCATCCACGATCTATTTGTGGTCGTAAGTGTATCAAACGATGTCTGTTTTCTGTGTGCTAGTAGTCTATAGAATCGTGGCGACATAAGCTACGCATAGGTACTCATAAATTTCAGTTTCGAGCACTTTCAAAATTCATCTCTGTCATCCTACGCGTTTTCCGCAGATGGGTTTTGAGTGTAGAAGCTTAGGGACAGGTGTATCCTAGTGAGGGGATGGTGTTCCTTAAGTTTCCTACGAATCTGGCATGATTAGGTGAGTTACCTTCCGCATGTGTGTATGTGGCTAGGTGGTGTAGTTGAGGGTAGTGAGGTTCTTGATTGTGGTTTAGTTGGCCTTCCTGAGTGTTGTATGTGTAGGATGGTCTCAACCTGGCAAGCTAGAGAGATTTCCTCTGTGTGCCTATCGTGTCATCTGTGTCCTCGATTGACATTATGTTGATCTAGGTAGTGTTTGCATGCACTTCATGGGTGTGTGAGTCACGTAGGCCAGTTTTAGGATCCAACTGTACTTTTGACCATACAGGAGTGTTCACAATGTCACAGAGATCCCAAATCTTCTTTTAAAATTGAATTTGGACTCATTTTGACCAATCTAATCTGCATTTTCCCTAACCAAAGCACTTGGAACACAGTGGACTAAGTCTACTTGAACCAAGAAAAAGCTCTTAAGCCTAGAAATCATGTCTACCCTAGATTCAAACGCAGCTTACACAAGCTTGGAGATCCCGACGATAGAGGAATATCCTCCCACAATGGATCTTCCAAACTTGCAATTGATAAAGACCCATCTTGTTGAGAGAGTTTGGATGATTGGTCATGAGAGTGAAGGACTATATAGATACATTGACGACAATGAGGTCAATCTTTATAGGTGCCCAGATCCATACCTAGAAGAGATAACGGATTACAAGCTCTTATATGTCTACACATACGGAGTCGACTGTCAATGGAGATCTATAGTTTTCGACAAGTATGGACGAGAATACAGAGTTGTAGAAAGCACAAATCCACAGACTGTACTAGAAAGAGGTGGATATTTGGTCAATGAAGGACTACAAATGCCTCCACCAAACACGAGAATTCCTAAGGAATTCCAAGAAGAGAGCCACCAGGATTCCCTTCAAGAGCGATAACGAGAGAAGGATTGGGAGAGTCTCTGGTTAGACTTGTAGACAATCGACGAGTCAGACCATCCCAAGTCCAGAAATGGGTAAACAGAAAATACTCCGGAGATAAAGATCCGAGAGATCACGTAGCGGCTTTTAGAAGAGTGATTAGAGCAGAGGAAGTTTCAGATTTTGCGACACAGTTTGCGGGATTTGGATTGACTCTAGAAGATGATGCAGCTACATAGTTCGATTCGGTGGAAAAATGGGATTTTGAGACCCTAGATGAGCTGTTTGAGGAGTTTATTGCATAATTCTCGCCAAAAGGCATTGCTCACAACACAGTCTCGCAAATCCATAGATTCAAACAGAAAGAGAATGAATCAGTACGCAAAGCATCATTACGGCTCAAGAGATATGTTAAGCTCTGTCCGAGAGCTGAATTACCTATGCAAGCACGACTGATGTTGATCTTTATCCAGGGCATGAGACATGCGGGCCTTCAGAAGGATCTGCATATGATAAGGAGGATGACGCTAAACGAGTTGATCAAAGAAGCTCTTTATCTAGTGGATAACTGTGAGGGATACAAAGAAAAGGACTTAAAGAGTCAAGGAGATGACACATCCTCTCAGCACAGTGTTTCACAGATAAGTGAGTACATGGCCAAGCCAACGGCACCTATTGATCAAGAAAAGCTTATGAACGACTTGGTCAAGAGGTTGATTCCTCTTGTAAGGTCTGATTCGGGAGAGCCGAAGTGGTGTGAAATTGAGAGAAAATGGACGAACCATACGAGGGAAGAGTGCTATTATAGCATGGAAAATGCTAGGGAGAGTTAGGTACAACCTGTTCTAGAAGCACCTACTCCACCTAGATACGTTACGGGGAATGCGCCAGGACCAGTAGGAGTTTTAAGGCCACAGCTTGTCTTAGGACAACAACCTCCGCTGCCAGGTGCTAGAATGCAGGTAAACATGAGATACATGCCAATGATGGAAGCAACAAATAAACCAACGCCAATACCAGCTACAATGTGGTATAGCAACCAAAGTGGGTACTACCCTTCGGAGCAACAAAATGTGAGAGAAACATATGGAGTGGTGAGGCCGGTACAACCTCCACCTCCTGGGTTTCAGTCGAAAGAAAGAAGGTATGAAATGGACGAAAAGACATTGTGATTCATTGCAAATAGCGGCTTATCTAGGTCAAAGCTTGCTTATAGCCAAGAGGAAATGCTAAAAGAATCTCCTCAACCGAAGACAGATTGTCACAAAAGTCGTGACAACCACTTGGTCAAACAATGTCCTCATACGGAGATCACTGAAGTAAATGACTATTGTCTTGAGTGTGGCATCACTCACTTGATCCCCGATTGCCCGAAAAACCCAAACCAAATCAGGAAAATCACGACAAATGTATTAGGGATTGTTCAACTACCTAGTAGCTCAGAAAATGAAAATGTTGTACCAGTTCAAGTGGTTATGAGAGCACAAGCCCAAGAGAAAGCTGATAAGAATCCAGAGACAAAGAACATGGAAAGTGACACGAGTCCAAAGACAGATGATGGACCAAAGACAGACGCACCTAGTCAGAAAACCAAGAGCAAACGAAATAGTTGGAAAGCTAGAAAGACTAGGATGAAATGACGCAGGGAACGACAGCAAAAATCCCTAGCTGAGAAGCTTATCGAAGCTGAGGAGAAGATAAAACAACATGAGGAAAAGGAGGCACCTTCTCTTACACAGATGGTTAAACCTCTAGAAGAACCATCCACGGATGAGAAACCGAGAAGTGCTAGTTCAGGAGGATCTCTGTTGGCAGAGAAGGTTAATGAGGCATTAGATGCCCTCTTGAAAGCCTATGATGTGAAGCTCAAAAACAACCAAACCCAAGAACAAAGGTGGATGACATATCCCTATGCGGAACTAGAAAAGCAAAGGTTTGAAATGTGCCAAAAAATGATTCAAACAGCCCAAGCTTTACTAGAACCACCAGTTGCAAAACCTGAGGATGTGATCCGTGTCATGCCTACACAAGTAATCCCACCAAACGAGGAACTAAAAGAGCCAGATTCTAGTCATGAGCACAGACCAAACCTCAAAGACCCAGCATTAGAACCAAGGATAGTACTGAATACTACGGATAACTCTTCCGAGGGATTTCACCAAGCTATACCTGAGGATTGTAAAGAGATAGATGGTCTCGATGAATTGTGGAAACAAGTCAGAGAGGTCAATGAAGCCGATGACCTAAGAAGACGAGTAGACAAGACTGGTGATGAACGAGGAGTGTTTCTACCACCAATAGAGGAATTTGAGAATGGATCTCAAATGAGTCTAGACGTGCAATCGTATTGGGGCGAGAAAGGATCTGTACAATCTATGGATAGTCAACCCCATTCGCTAAGAACACTACCGTCCTACATGGGAGAGTACAAGACCAAGTCAGATGTGGTTGCAATCCCATCACAGAGACTGTCTCCCAACAAGGCCATCGATTCAAAGGGGCTAGTAGATATTCTATCTACCCTAGTCACCTGTACAATAATGTTAGCCGAGTTGCTCAGAATAAGACCAAACATGTGGGCTAATGTGGGTAAATGTCTAGAGAAATTTGGTGTAAAAACCCCAATGACGCAAATCGAGGAATGCATCAAAGAGCTTGAAATGCCTCAACTAAATACTAGGCCAGTGCCATTAAACAAGGTAGGCAAGTATTATGAGGGAGACGATGGAAACACCACCCTTCCTATGGAATTCAATGGTGTAAAAACCATGGCAATCCTTGACAGTGGAGCTGGTGTGGCCATTGCAACCAAAGAGGTTTGGAAAAAATGGGGACAACCTGCCTTGATATCCACACGAATGACCCTGCAGCTTTCAGACGGACACAAGGAAAACCCCCTAGGACTGCTAGAAAAAGTACTTGTTACTTCTTGTGGCGTTGAATATGAACACACTTTTGCTATTGTTGACTTTGGCAAGAAGAACAACTATGACATCATTCTGGGAAGACCATTCATGCGACAATTGAAAATGAGTCCTAGGCGTAGGGGGAATACTAGACTGAGCTGTGGGGCCGCTCGGTGTAGGGACCACACTAGTCCCGGGCGTAGGGTCGGCTTTAGTAGGTCTAGAGGTACCTGCACCTGCACCCCAAAGGTGTTGTGCCATGGCGATCTGCTCAGGTGTGAACTGAGACGAAAACAAGTCCATCTGCTCGGGTGACATGCCGATCGGAGTGACTGGAAAACTAAAACTAGGAGAGTAGGGCTCATTGTCATCGGCCATGGCTAATCATACACAAACAAAACCCACAAAATATGTTAGTTTACGTAAGAAATGCTTAATCAATACAAACAAAAAATCAACGAAACTGCTACACAAATGAAACAAATCAATGAAAGTGCTACATAAATGACCAAAATCTAAAGTGTATTGTAGACTAATAAAAAGAGCCATGCAAAAGGTTTTCTACCAAAAGTCATTATTTAATCTCTCATCCTCTATGAGATCTGATGCACCAAAGATGTCTATCTCAATCTGTACTTTTGCATCTTCATCGTTGAACTCTACTTATTTGTCGCTCTCCACATCAGCTTCACTATTTGACACCTCATCTCTAGCTTCTGACAATTGCTCAATGCTGACATCCACCTCAAAATCTAAACTTAAAGTTGGAGTCGGTCCTGTGCTTTGTTCATGAAGCACCTCTTCGAGCTCAACATCCAATCCTTCACACAGTTGCTTGCTACATGGAGCAACTTGAACGACATAGAACCAGCAGGGTTTAGACGGATCATTCTCATCATTGTCTGTCCATAGTGGATCGTGTATGAACACAACTTGTTCACAATGCTGTAGAAGTACAAATGTATCTTGCACATCTGTCCACACCCACCTAGAGTTCACTTGAATCAATCCACTCTTGTCTTTGCGCATAGTTGCATTAGGGCCACTGGTAATAACTTTGAACTACTTGACATCAAAGATAAACATATCAAACTTTCTAAAGCTAATCTTCAAGATGTCTTAGATGTAGCCAAAGTATTCAAGTTGGCCAGTCTCTGTATTCTCATCCCTAGCACTACTCCTACTTTCTTGGAAAAAGATTACCCTAACACCATTGTCGAAAGTGACCCTTTGTTCGTCGATTCATTGCACTCTGAAGTGCTTCCCATGCGACCACAAAGCTCCATATTTGTGGTACTGCAGCCACAAAATTGAAACAGACTAAAAGTTATTAAAGCAAACTGATTTTCATGTACAACTCGAAAAGGAAGTTGTGAAATGTACATGCCAATCACAACCCCTTGATATCTTCTCTTCCTCTTTAGTAATCCACACTCCACTTCTCTTTGCCTCTAAGAGTGTCGCATCTAACCACCTCCCAGTTGGAAAGTCAGGCAATTTTTGAAGATAGTCTGGAAAAGGAAGGTTTGCCCTCTACACCGGCGGGTGGTTCATCCTCGAGACACGTCACCGTCGTTCTGGAGGCGGTGGTTGTTATGGTAGTGGTTCTACCGATGCGTTCACACCACCAAGAGAGCGCCCACCACTCTCTTCAATAGATAGTTCACCGATGGGCACACCACGTACACCTTGGGGATCACATGAGCATGATCCTAGCAAGGTATACAGGAGCATGGATGGTGCTATTGTGGCAGATAGGGTGGAAAAGGAAATGCGATAGAGGATTCGACAGCTCTGTATGATTTAGTTTGGTCATACTGTGATGGAGATTTGAGAAAATCTCAATCTTGAGAGAAAGAATTACATTGTCGACACCATTCAGAGAGAGTACAGGCCGGCAGAGGGGTACGACAAGGTCTCGAACGCCTAGATTTTGAGCATGGGGAGGTCCACAATGCCACACCCTCGATCATAGGCCAGAGATAGATTCAACGATGGAGATCCCAAGCCGGTATGGTTGGACGCAGAGGAGTGGATTCGGATTGCACGAGAGACACAAGACAATCCCAATAGATTTCAGCAGCAGATAGATGCAGCCGGAGCACGTTTGGAGTCTGCTGGAGCGTCACATCTTGGGAGTGGAGGCTACGATATGCTTTGACATGAGTTTGTAAGTATTATACGTATGCTTTAAATTATTGATAGTATATATTTTATTTGAAGATTTATCTAATGATTAAACCATAATTTTACAGGAAGTTGCCCCGTGAAGTGCCTTCCGACACGTCAAGAGGAGAAGTATGGGTACAAGCATGGACTTGTGGGCCTTTTGACCTAGCTGCAGAAGGAGGGAGAGGACCTCGATTGGGAGGCATTACCATGAGGGCTTCTCACTTAGTGACCTCTTGCATATGTACAGTTTTGTAGTACTTATGTTTATGGTTTATGGTTATGTTTATGGTATGGTTAAGGTTTGATAGTCAACGTATGTTTATGGTTATGGTTTTGGCAATCGTTCTATGGTTATGGTTTTGCTATGGTTATGGTTATGGTTATGGTTATGGTTGTGCAAGGTTATGGTTATGGTTATGGTTATGGTTATGGTTATGGTTATGGTTATGGTTATGGTTATGGTTATGGTTATGGTATGGCACACAGGTTATGTTTATGGTTTTACAGTTTTCGGCTCATGTTTTTATCATGTTAACAAGTTATGTTATTCTTACAATTTTGCTAATTGTCATACACTCGCTCTTTAGCATCAGCTTGTAGGTGGAGTGTGATTGCTTGTGCACTCTTCCTTTGGGGAGAGAGGGTTGTTTTCTTTTGCTGCAGTACATGCAGCATTAGTTCCCGGCCCTCTCTACCAAAAAAAAAAATTGCAGGTTTTGGTCGTCGGTACAGGTTACGGTATGACCATCGGTAGGGGTCATGGAATAGGCATCGGAATATAATATATTAATACTCCATTGATTATTCCGACGCTTGTTTATAGGTCTATTCTCACACCTGCCACACCGATAGTTATATCGACGCTACGATATCGGCGTCTCTTCCGAACCTTATTCCAGCGCTTTTAAGTTTAAAATTTAGCGCTAATTCATCGATACCTGCACCGAATTCTGCGCGACCTCTTGTAGTGGTTATGTGGGAAATTTCCATGTGGTGCTTCTCGAGTAGCTCGTCTCTTGCATATGTCTTCTTTGCAACCCCGATAGACTCTTCTTGCAGTTAGTAGGGTGGGAGCTCTTACAATCTTTGTTTCAATGACTTTCTTTATGCAGGGTGGGGGGGTTGGGGGGCGGAGAGCTTTGCATTGATCTTGAGAGAAACCATACAAAAATCTATGATTAGGTACATTTCACAATAGATTTATGGAATTTTGCCCCACATGAATTGTGATTGCTCATTTTGAAGTTGAAAACCAAAATATCATGAGAGCTACAGAAACAAGTTTGTGAATTTGTAAAGCAATAAGACAAAAATTTCATGTTGGGCTATTTTTCACAATTAATAGCTATTTCACCATCGGGTTCTAGTTTGGGGTTTGCAACTACACGTATTGGTTCCATTTTGCCTCTTCATTACACCAAACCTCTCTAGATTTTGGAATTCCTTTACTTATGAAACATAAGTGATTAAAATCTCCATGCTAGTGCTTCCAATGCCAAGCATCAAAAGAGGCAGGTACGCCCATGATTCAAGGAACTTTTAGCTAAGCCACTTAGGCTAGCACATATGTTGCTTTCACGTTGTTGGGCAAAAGAAAAAGTAGGACACCTCTATAGCTATATATCTCAAGAGCATAAAACTTTTACCTAAACACCAAAAATTATATCCCAACCAAAAGTCCTATGCTCCCTTGGGAATTTACCAGCACACGCCCACCCAAAGGACCATAACGCAAAGGAGAAAAACCCTGTCAAAGCACGGATTTACAGTACACACCAACCAATTCATATGAATATAAGGGCCTCCCCTTTCAAAATTGGACATCACAAACCCAAAATTTCAACATCAACTCCAAAATTCATCGATCCATGCTCTCCCAATGTGCCTGCACACAATTAGCCACCAGGTTACTATAGTCATAACCCTGTAGAGAACTAGTGGTAACAACTTGAAGAGCACAACTCCAATTAGGGACTTTAAAGCTTCTAAAAAATATTGAAAAAATGAATGGCAAGAAATATTAAGATGATCAAAATTGATTCTACACTACATGCAAAATTGACATGAACAGAGAGTTGTCCCAGCATGACTACACACAGAGAAGGCAAGGCGAGGGCAAAAATTGCATCCAAAAGCACCAAGGAGGAACAACGAGATAAAACTTAAAAAATTTTGAACTTTGGTTGAAAGTTTTTAAGTTTTAACATGAGTTTTAGTTATATACAAGTTTCACTCCGAAAAACTCCCTAACGGACACATACAGTAATCCAACAGTTGATGCTACCCTAGCGACTTAACCAACATGTACATGTTCTTGCTAAAGCATGCTAAAAACCCCACCAAAAGAAAGCCCACACGCCCTTTGGGCATCACGCGTCATGCCTATATGTACAAATTTACATAAGACGGGGTGTCAAAAATGTGCCCAACATAGTTTGCACACCCCAGCTTGCTAAATCATTTATGATCAACATCAAAAAAGAGATCAAGTAAACCGCATGAGGGAGTCTTCATTTCATCTTTATCATTAGCCACATGATCTAACTATTCCTCAAAATAAGGCGCATCCTCAATAATAGGCATCAACCTTGCAATATACTTCTTCAACCAGTAGCCATTCACACGCTTTGTGTGGGTACCATCCAATTCATCAAGCTGATATGTGCCATTTGGAAACCTGTTTCAGGTCAAGAAAGGACCTTTCCACTTGATTTGAAGCTTTTTTTTAAAATATTTATCAAGATTACTATTGTAATGAAGCAGTCACCCTTCTTGATGTCTTCTTCACCTTCTCTTTTGTCTTTGCTTGATTGTTCTTCAAGACCTACTCATAATGCTCAAAATCCAGCAACCTATCCAATTAAACACATTGCAAATATAAAAGCCTCTCCTTGAATGCATCATTAGGCTCTTCTTCAAGATTTAGCATCATCTTTAAAGATGGTACACCTGTAAGTCCATAAATCACAAGGTATCCCCTGTCATATACAAGACATCACCACCAAGCAACACATACGACGAAGGAAGGCATATTTATTTGATTTCTCCAACTCTGACCTGCTTGTAGAAACTCTTCTTCCCTCTCCAAAGCTTCCCTTCCCAAATAAAGAGGAGAATCAGCCCGTATCACATACCAATTGAAGCTTGTGTTGCACCATGTTCTTCTTCATTTTGCGACTTGTCCACATGACTTAAACTCCAAGCTTCAAAATGCTTAAGCAGATTCTTCACTTGAAAACTTGTATTTTCAGCCTTGGATTCTTTCTTTGCCACACTCTAAGTAGTTTCTTAACCACCAAAAGAGCATCACCTCTTACCCTCACAGGATGGATGTCAAGCTCAAGGAAAAGGTTGCGCCCTTCCTCCAAAGTAGCATATTCAGCTTCATTGTTGCTTTATTTTGTAGTCTTCAAACTCCTTTTAGTTACAAAGCACCTTGAGGATCGTAAATTACAACACCTCCTAAAGATGCACCATGCACTTTCCTGTAAGAGACATCAACAAGAAAAAGATAGGCATTGTCTATGTTAAGAGCTTCCATGTGTTGCTTCTTCGCTGCGTCCTCCTTAAGAAGAAGAGAGCTTTCCTTATAAGTAATCAGATCCAATGTTGCCCTTGTACTCTCCTCAACAAGAAAAGAGAATTGAAATTCATGTAGCTCCACAATCCACTTCATGGGCCTCTTGCCAAAGTAGGGCTATTCATCAATTGAGGTAGAAGAGTGTAACCAGTGAGTAACATGAATGGTTTGGGGAGAAGGTAGTGGCTAAACCTTCTACATGAATATATCACACTCACCATGATGAGTTTCACATCAGTTTAGCCTATTTCCACCTCTAGCTTCACCCTGCTAGCTCAATAGATAGGCTTCATGTAGTGGGATTTGTTACTTAATTGAAGAAGCATAGCTCCAATAGCATCCTCACCTACTGATGGATTCACATAAAACTCCTTATCCAAATTAGGAGCTTGCATATAAGGAAGAGAACCTACCTTGAAAAACCTCTTCACGTTCATTTTTCCATTGTAGAGGATCCAACCTTGCAGCTTGTTGTAGAGGGTAAAGAAGTTGACAGGACAAAGGAATCAACTTTAACATATACTTCAAATTTTGAATAAAATTATCAAGCTTCTTTGTATCATTAGGTGATGGGAGGAGCATCAAAGACTTCACTTTATCACAAACCACTTCAATTTTATTCTCAGAGATCATATGTCCCAAAAACTTCACTCTTGGTTGAGCAAGATGACACTTCTTTGGGCTGAGTTGACCTCCATATTGCTTCAGTGCCATCCCAAGCTTTTCACAATGATCCTTTCTAGAGCTATAAACACAAAAGTCATCAATAAGATCCTTCACAAACTTGCCAAGAAAGGGAGAGAACACCTTGTTGACGCGCTTTTGGTACCGCACATAGCCATTTAAAAGGAAGAACACAACAACAAAAGCATCCCCATGGTGTGATAAATGCAGTCTTCTTGCGATCTTCTAAAGCCAAGATGAGCTTAAAATATCCAGAGAATCCATCACATACACTATACCTCTCATGCCCTACAATAGAATCAAGTATGTCATCTATGAAAGGAAGAGGGTATGGATCTCTCTTCATAGTTGTGTTTATAGACTTAAAATCAACACAAATTCTCCACTTTCCATCCCTCTCGGGTGTGACAACAGGAGGACTCACTTATTCTAGAGTACCCACAGGACATATAAAACCTTCTTTGAGAAGCTTGTCTACCTCTTCCTTTAAAGCGTTAAGCTGCACCTGTACCATTTTTCCTAGATTTTGGCGTACGGGCTGAGATTCTTCCTTGATTGGAATGTGGATTTTATCCCCTTTTGAAGCCTCTAATTTCCTCATAAGAAGTGATGGATAAATTTGAAAATTGTTGTATCATGTGTAGGTACTCACCCTTCTCATGACTAGTCAAATTAGGAGACAACATACCTTGTATCAGCTCCTGTCTGACATTAGGTTGAACTTTAAGTTGCATCAACTCTTCAATTTTCTCCTAAGGACTATATATCCTCATTCTCCATAAGGCCAAAAAAAATTTGTTTCTCATCATGCTCTTCTTCAAGAAATAAGGAGAAAACATCTAGATCACTATCACTGCTATCTTCCACCTCACTTCCATCATCCCCATTGTCTTCTTCTTCACTTAAGTAATCTTCTTCATCACTTTGTCATCAAAATAAACATCCAAAAATTTCTTGCTAGCCATGTCAAACCTCTTCTTATCACCCCTTCTATTGTAGAGACTGATGGTACCATATCCCCAATCCTGTACAACTTTGGCTACATGTAACATCAGGGGGTTCACGTCTTATACATGTAAGTTACCACGTGAGTTCAAATGAATGGGTTTTTTAATTGCCAAATTTTTAAAATCTTAACAGGATTATATGTACAAAATGGGGTTTTTGATTGATTTTAGAGAAAAACACATAAGTTTTTGAAGAAAAAGGGGTTATTTTATTACCCTTAGCATGTAAGTAAAGGGGTTTTTTTAATACCCTTTCAATGCACGTTATATGAATAGTTTCTTAAAGGTGTACCCCTTGAGCCTGTAACCATGCTTCCAAGGATGAGAGAGAAAGCACCAATACGTGCGGGCATAACATGACAATTGACTAGAACTTTAACATCAAATACATCTACCTCTTAGTCTTTTATAATTCCCAATCACTTCACCCTTGATAGGAGTGGAAAGCTTTATGTGGAAATCTTTATGCAAAAACCTAAATTCTCCACCCTGTTGAGTCCCAACTTTGATACACAAGATTGAGTAATAACACATACATGTGCACCTCCATCAATATACACCTCTCGAATGCACTTCCTCTTATTCCTCCATGCATCCATATTAGGGCATATATCAGGTGGCTCATTCAAAGATGAGACTCTCACCACCACAGACCCCCTTGCTGGCTTCTTCTTCATGGGGTTGACGACATACTTTCATTACCTCTTTAACTCAGCCTTGAATAAACTGTCATACTTTTTGTGGGTCTTCTACTTGTTCAAAGTGTGTAAGAAAAGCATGTCTTACCATTTCATAAGGCCAAACTTGAGGAGGTTGGGTTGATTGTAGCTCCTTTTTATAGCATTTCAAACATTCCCTAGCATCTCCCTTCAAAACAAAAGTAAAATATTTGTAACACCAATGATGGGCCTTTCTTGTCAGCAATAAGGCCAGAAAACTCCATTTTCTTAATGAACCCTTTGGAACTTTCATTTGATTTCCCACTAAATTCCAAAAAACTAAACGCCATGGCTCACAAAACCTGTAAGCTAGAGATAGCTCAAAGCGATTCCTCAGTGGGCGAGCGCCAAAACACTGTTGGGCAAAAGAAAAAGTGGGACACCTCTATAGCTATATAGCCCAAGAGCATTCAAACTTTGGCCTCAACAAAAAGACGTTTATCCCAAAAAATCTTAGTAAACCCCAACCAAAAGGACTATGCTCCCTTGGGAGTTTACCAGCACACACCCAACCAAAGGACCATAGCACATATGAGTGAAACCCTATCAAAGCACGGATATATAGCACACGCCACCCAATGCAGTTGAAGACAAAGGGCTTCCCCTTTCACAATTGAACATCACAAATCCACAATTTCAACATCAACACCACAATTCATAGATACATGCCCTCCCAATTATTGAAGATCAAGCCTAATGACCTTGCCTAGGAGTACCTTAGTCCTAGTTTAATATATGTATTATAAGCATTCAGTAAGGCTAATAACGGGTTTTTAACTCTTTGGATCTTTTTACCTTTAGCACCCTCAGTTCTCTCCCTAAATCACTCCAAGATTAGTTGTAGTCTTCCAGCCTCCCTCTTCCTTATTGGACCCTTTTCATATCACTACAATCACTCCCTAGATATAGGATTTAATCCTCTTTTGTCCTCCCTATATATAGGGACATCTTGTTTTTATTTGTGTGTGTTCTTTACCAGAAGTTTAATATATTGCAAAGTAGTTCTCATGCCTTGAATCATTCTCTATCAATGCTATTAATCTAGTATGGTATCAGAGCTTGGTTAATCTAACTATATATTGATAGAGTGCTTTTGAGTTTTCATTAATAATAGCCTTTCAAGGCTCGCAGAGAAGAAATGAAAGGCTACTCTGCAAATATTTCAAATCATAGAACCACAAGGTGTGACCTTGTATTTTAAATGGTGTGGTGGTCACTCATAGCATAAGCGAGTACAATGCCAAGCCTTAAGAGAATGCGGAAAGCTTTCGGGTCTTCAATTGTTTTGACACAACTCTGTATTGTCGTCAATGGAAAATCTCCACAGTTTCGCAGTTATTCAAGGCAACACCGTGTGATCTTCAATCGGCAAGCTCGCAAGTCTCAATACAATTCTTGTTGTTCAAAAGGTGCTTCAAAGCTCTAGTTTGCTCTCAATGACTGCCCACGCGCGTATGGCATCTTTGCAACTTGATTGGTATTGGTGTTTCTATATGTAGATGCTTAATCAAGGCTATTTCTCCTTATCACACAGTCTTTATTCATCAAACAAGCAACCACCGGCTCTATTCAACCTCAACGACAACGTTTCACTCCCAATGAATCTTAGTCTACACAACCATTCTAACTTCAAATAACCATTTAGATTGTCAATCCAAGGCATGGAAACTCCCTACACACCCTCCACTTGGCATATACAAGCTCTTGGCTCTCGCGTGCAAGGAACGGCCTTCGTCAATGCCTACAAAAACGCCTTACAATAGCCTTCATTCTTTTATTTAAAAGTATTGTAAAGATGTCTTAAGGGGACTGTCCCATAGTGCTTCACTTTGAAGTCAATTCATAAAACTACCTTGCTTCAAAGAGCTTTGTCCCATAGCAATTCGACCTAAGATCAAAACATAGGATTGCCTTGCCTCAAAATCTTCATTAAAAAACACGTTTTTTAGGAGGAGTTACTCAACTCCACAAAATAAAAAAAAAAGGTTTATCTACCCTTGTAAAAGAGGATAGACACCGCCCTTGAATAAAGTCAAGAGGCAAGACCTTCTCAGGAAATGAGTAAGAGCTCGCACAATCACATATGAAACCAAATCACCAGTAAACCGTGACAAAGAAGAAGTAATTTCCAAAGCTACACATATACGTGCTCCTATAATTTATAGGGCAGCTAGAAAGACATTATGTCCATACAACAAAACTTGGTATGTTGAACCACAACAACCTAAACAAATTTCTGTTCAAGAAGCATTTGACAATTAAATAGATCATTTTCTTTGTACGGAGTTTTAGACATTGGTAGAGTAGTGCTCTACTAAGACCACTATTAATATGGAAGCCAGTGACAAATTCAACGGCACAAACTTCTTTACATGGCAAACATGAATTAATTCATACATATGAAAAAAGGGTTAAGGGATATAGTAGGAACAGAACCTTCAGGGACTTCAACTAGAGAAACTCCCTCAACTTTTGAGCAAAAAAATCTAAAAGCTCTAGGTATTATAGGGGAAGGGTTACGACATGTCTTTATAAATCACATTGGTTCTTGCACTATTGCACTCGAAGCTTGGGTTTTACTCAAGAAAGTATTTGGTACTACTTCCAAGCATCCAAAACCATGCCCTTGATAGAGTTTTTCTCACTTACAAAAGCTTCCGACACTACTATGTCAGCTCACTTACGCATATTCAAGAGTTCACAGTCACAGCTAACAGGAATCAACAAAGATGTGGAAGAAGATATCAAAATAGTTGTTTTCATCAAAAGTATTTCAACTCTTGATGAGTATTCTAGCCTTGTTACCACCCTAATAAAACTCCTTAGTTGAGGTGGAGGCATCTCTCTTGGAAAAATAAAGAAGAATCAATAAGAAACGTGAACATTTTGAAATACAAGGAGCATACCTTACTCAAAGTAAGGAGGGCAACAAAAGTCAATGACCATTCTAGAAAGGAAGCAGCTCAAAGAAACCTGAAAGGAACAGATCATTCAAAGACTCCAAGAAGGGCACTGTATGCACATTTTGTGGCAAAGACAATCACACGAAGGAATCTTGTTTCCTTAAACAAAGGATAAAATCAATGTACATTGGAGAGTCGGATTTAAAAGATGCTGTGAAGAAAAGACTGCCTCAGATGAGGCGAACCTTGTGCATGTAGAAGAAGAATGGGCCTTCTAAAGGTCTATACAAGCTAGGCAAACCTTGTGCAAGTAGAAGAATAATGGGCCTTCTAAAGGTCTATATAAGCTAGGCAAAAGTCTTTTTGTATCTTAAAACACCTTCTTTTAGTCTACTCAGTATTTCCCTAAGCTGGATGAACTCTCATGTTGTATCCACCTAAAAGAACCTCACAACTATAAGTTTGTTGTATCCTTAGAGTGAACCTTGAGTAGGTGTATGGATCACAAGGCTTTTTTTGTTGTGCTAGGTCATCAACTTGAAGGGAGGGTTTGTTGGAGATAAAGCCTAATGACCTAGCCTAGGAGTACCTTAGTCCTAGTTTAATATATGCATTACATGCATTCAATAAGGCTAAAGGGTTTTTTACTTTTTGGGGTCTTTTTACCTTTAGCACCCCAATTCTATCCCTAAATCACTCCAAAATTAGCCATTGTCTTT
Source organism: Adiantum capillus-veneris (assembly GCF_014529385.1). NCBI lineage: Eukaryota > Viridiplantae > Streptophyta > Polypodiopsida > Polypodiales > Pteridaceae > Adiantum > Adiantum capillus-veneris. The sequence goes on along the minus strand of NC_140949.1, from coordinate 102,921,793 downwards.
CAGCTTCCCTCTTCCTTATTGGACCCTTTTCATATCACTACAATCACTCCCCAGATATAGGATTTAGTCCTCTTTTGTGCTCCCTATATATAGGGACATCCCGTTTGTATCTATGTGTGTTCTTTACCAGAAGTTTAATATATTGCAAAGTAGTTCTCATGCCTTGAATCATTCTCTATCAATGCTATTAATCTAATACCAGTGTGTCTGCACATAATTTTCTACTAGGCTGCCATAGCCATAACCCTACAAAGAACTAGTCGTAACTTGAAGAGCACAACTCCAATTGGGGCACTTGAAAGCTTGGAAGAAAGCTTGAAAAATGACTTGCGATAAATTTGAAGATAATCAAAATTGATTATATATGGCGCTACATGAAAAATTGATACAAACAGAGAGTTGTCTTAGCACGACTACACACAGAGAAGGCAAGGCGAGGACAAAAACTGCATTCAAAAGCGCGAACGAGGCACAACAAGATACAACCTAAAAATTTATGAAATTTTTCAATTTTTACATGAGTTTTAGTTATATACAAGTCTCACTTCAAAAAACCCACTAATGGACACGTACAATAACGTGACATGACAGCTAGTGCTACCCTAGGAACTTGCCCTGCATGTACATGTGCATGTTAAAGAAAGCTAAAATAACCCACAAAAAGAAAGTCCACACACCTTTTTGACATCGAGCATCATGCCCATATGTACAAATTTACAAAAAACGAGGTGTCGAAAATACGCCCAACAACGTTTTGTTTTCAACAATAAAAAAAGAACCCTTCCATCACCTCATCCGGCCTTCTGAGTCCTAACGATTACTACTTCCCACTAAAACAGGTTTTAAGGTGTAGAATATATTGTTTAGAGTTTTTCATTAATTTATTGGAAATTAAAAGACAATTTTATGCATAAAAGGCGATACTTTGTTATTAGTACTGATAGATCATCGTTACCATAGGTGCTATGAAAAGTGTGGAGTGGGTGGTAGTTCTTTGGCATTTTCCAAATCCAAAAATGTATATGTGGTATCGACTATCATTTTGATGCACTTGACTCTAGTGGCATCGGTTGTGCAATAATTCACGCCTTCGCAGACATCGATAGTACCGATTGTAACATGGCATGCAAAGATTGTCGGTACCATTGCTTGTATACAACATGACCCCATGGTCTGTGGCGATACAATCGGCTCTATGTATGATTTTTCTTTGGTATATGTTAATACTACTAGCTCGATCTAAAATAAAATACATTAGCTGAAAGATTCTTTCCAAGGCACCAATCGCTCGTCGCTTTCCCCTATCTGCCCTCTGCTCGCCTCTCTACACCTGCGTAAAGATGACGACCTCGAGCTAATTCCCCCCTCCTCTCTCCGACCCCCAAAGGATCGACATAGCAATGTGGGCGCTTATGATCATTTTGCGTGCCTCAATGCAGAGAGAGAGAGAGAGAGAGAGAGAGAGAGAGAGAGAGAGAGAGAGAGAGAGAGAGAGAGATGGCTCCACCGCTCCTTCCTTTTTCATAGAAAGAGAGAAGCAGGAGTGCATGAAAGTACTGCTCCTTGACAGGTTTTCGACACGGAAGAGAGAGAGATGGAGGCAGCTCATTCCCTCCATTGCTTCCCTCACCTTTAATGTGTGCGCACTCTGGGCCTGAGAGAGAGCGAGGGAGAGAAGAAGCTTGGTAGTTGCTTGGTTTGTACCTGCGCGTGAGAATGAGAGAGAGAGAGAGAGAGAGAGAGAGAGAGAGAGAGAGATGCATGGACACCTCCGCATGAGTGTGTGTGTGTGTGTGTGTGTGTGTGTGTGTGTGAGAGAGAGAGAGAGAGAGAGAGAGAGAGATGCATGGGGAAGCAACATTTACTACTTTTTTAAGTTGTTTTTTTATTGTGCTCCCCATCAGCATCATAGAAGATACCTTTTTATTTTCTTTTTGGAAATGTGTAGCACATACTAGCATCCATTCGGCATTTTTTTTTTTTTTAAAGAAGGGCCAAACACCAAAAGTGACATTTTACCCTTCCAATTTGTTTTTAATAACATATTCATTTCAAAATTGATACCATTCAACAATTTAAACAAAATTGAAATAAATAGGCCCGCTCAATTTCCAAAATGAGGCTCATTAGATGGAATCCAGCTTGATGCTTTGTATGGTTTGAGGGGGAAAAGGGCAGGGGATGACGAGTGGAGGAGAGAGAGAAAGCTAGGGAGAGACAGGATGCCACGTGCGAAGCTAGACACAGATTTTCTTCTTGTTTCATAGTGGAGGCAAGCCTTGTATTGTGTGTGCACTGTGTACGTCGGGTTGAACCATGCAATGGCGGGAGGGGGGGCGCAGGCTTGTGCACAACACTAATGGCGATGCAATGAAGGAGGGCGATGCTCATAGTCCCTGGTCTTTTTTACGTTTCCAATGCGTGCAATTTTTGTATTCAGGGGCTGTGTGATTATATTGTGCAGTAGATTAGGGACATGAGAAGGTAAGAGTACCAGCTAGACAGATGGAAAGCTTTGGGTGCCTCGACGGGCAGAGAGAGAGAGAGAGAGAGAAGGAGACGTTGTTATGCATCAAGTCTCCATAGATGCAGCGGCAATGAAGGTGATGATGTGGAGGCGTTTCTCTCTCTCTCAGCTCTGTGTCGTTTATCTACAGCAGACGCATGGAGGGCGGATCTGATCCTGAGACAGCGTTGTCAGATGCTGATAGGGTGATGGTGGGAACATGTAGATTGCCTTTGATGGCAGGCGTCAACATTATCAGGCTGGAGCGGAGGAGTTTTACTACAGAGGGAGATGTGGTGCAGGGCATGGAAGCGAAGAGAGAGAGTGAGCGGTGGTGGCGCTCAGCATCCTCGCACATGTATTGTTAGTGCAGGGAGGTCCACATGAGGACTTCCATAAGGATGGTGATGGGCAAGTGAGGGGGTATTCATGAGGAGCGAGGCGAGGGGGGAATGGGTGGCGACAGTGCAGGAGCAAGCGGCCAGCAACCAGTTGACATGTGAGAGACAGAGAGAAAGAGAGAGAGAGAGATCTTTTTCCCCGGCTGCACTGAGGAGGCAACCTTGCCAGTTTCTCTCTTTGTCTTCCGCTACCCTGCAAGGAACATTGCGAGTGTAGGAATCGTTTTCCTGTGAGCTTTGTGAGTGTAGGTTGATGGGGAGCCGCAAGTTTGTTCCGTGGTGGTGCAGCATGGAAGTGAACTGAGGTGGGGGCCTGAAGATGAGGGCATTCAAGGCATTTGCTCGCTTTCTGTGTCAGTCTCCAAATCAGAGAAGCGATGGCGGGGGATGAATATTGCATTCACATCAATGAGAGGAGAGTAGAAGAGGGCAGCAGCTAAGGTGACCAATTCTTAGCGATGATGAGGGGCCGCGCAGAGGGTTTGATGGCGACGACAGCGAGAGTTTGTTTACTTTTGGAATTGAAAGATTCCTTGAGAATCTAAGAATCTGGGAGACATAATTCACTTTTACAGATTTCAACCGAGTGTATGTTGGCCTAATTTTGCAAGCAGGTCACATTAGTGGGAATGTTGAAAGATGCGCACTTGTTAATAAAGAGGAAAAGGGAGGATGCTGAGGTTGACGTTGCATGGGGCATCTAAGGGGAGGGCGCGTGGAACAGAAAGAGAGCAGTAGTAGGCGGATATTAGTAGCCGAGCGTCAGCACAAGGCTGTGTGTGCGTGTGTATGTGTCTGTTTTTTTTTTCTTTTCGCGTATCCACAGGCTGCTAGCTAGGAAGTCGCACGGCGTAGGAGGGGAGGCATTGTTGCTCAGGGCAGCGCAGGGCATCGAGTGAGACGAGGAGAGGGAGCACTGATGCGGAGCTCTTGTAGCTAGCGTAGGATGCAGACGCATCTCTCGCCCTGGGCTGGCGGAGTACACAATTGCGGAGAAGGGAGGGGAGCAGAGGGAACACAGAGCGGAGAAGGAGGACGGAACCTGCTCGGCTTTGGTTGAGTACCTGATGACAAAAGCTACGTCCAGGTGGTGTTCGAGCTTCGAAGGTGCCAACCTCAGCGGTAGAGGGGGTTACGATGCGACGCGAGCGTCAGATCAAAGCCGAGGCAAGCATACGTAGCGTGTGAATCTACTGCAGCTGAGCCTTGCTTTTAAAAATTAAGGCGTTGCCGGAATCTTCCTTGTTAATTAATTAATCAAGTGGAAGATGGACCGAGGATGTAGGGTCAATGTAGATTTCGACCGAGTAGTTTATCATCTAGATTGGGTGATAAAAAAAAGTTTTTCTTCTTCGATTCATTATACGAAAGAGGAGATTGGCGTTGTTTGATTACAAAATGGGAATATTAGAGGGAAAGTGGAAAGAGTGTAAGTGTGACGACCTGGGAGTTGGGCCGTCAATGCGGAGGTAGCTCTGATACCAAGTGTGACGACCCGGGAGTTGGGCCGTCAATGCGGAGAAGCGTGGTGGGCGCGTTTGCGGAAGCTTGCGGAGAAAAAGGGGCCCGGCTCGGACGGGACCGGCTCGGGGCAAGGTGCTTTTGTCTTCAAGGGGCCTGGCTCGGACGGGACCGACTCAGGGGGCCCGGCTCGGACGGGACCGGCTCGGGCGAGGTGCTTGTCTTCAAGGGGCCTGGCTCGGACGGGACCGACTCAGGGGGCCCGGCTCGGACGGGACCGGCTCGGGCGAGGTGCTTGTCTTCAAGGGGCCTGGCTCGGACAGGACCGGCTCAGGAGACCCGGCTCGGGTCGAGGTGTTTGTCTTCAAGGGGGCCTAGCTCGGACGGGACTGGCTCGGGCGAGTTGCCTTCAAAGGGGCCCGGCTCGGACGGAACCGGCTCGGGCGTGGTTGCGTTCCGTGGGTCGACGGCCGTGGTGCGTTTCGCGGGTCTTGCATTCCGGGTCCCTAGCCCCACGTAGCCTCAGGCTCCCCCGTACTCACAGAGGGTCATAGCGTGCCCTGAGAAACCTTGCGTGGAGTCCCCACGATGCACGAGTGCATAGAATGAGGCTAGCGTGTCTAAGTCCCCTCCCGTGGCCGTTTTCGGGAGGCTCATACCCCTTATAATAAGTAAACCATAAGAGAGTATAAGTGAATGATGAGCACCTTCACATGAAAATGGACGAGGAAGTTGGGACACTTCTTTTGGCAATTCAGTGCCATTTGTGAACTCCATGAATAGAAAAAGAAAATGAAAAGGTATCTTCTGTGATGCTGACGGGGAGCACGATCAAAAAACAACTTAAAAACGTAGTAAATGTTGCTTCGCCATGGGTCTCTCTCTCTCTCTCTCTCTCTCTCTCTCTCTCTCGTAGGTACAAACCAAGCAACTACCAAGCTTCTTTTCTCCCTCGCTCTCTCTCAGGCCCAGAGTCCGCACACATTAAAGGTGAGGGAAGCAATGGAGGGGATGAGCTGCCTCCATCTCTCTCTCTCTTCCGTGTCGAGAACCTGTCAAGGAGCAGTACTTTCATGCACGCCTGCTTCTCTCTTTCTATGAAAAAGGAAGGAGCGGTGGAGGCATCTCTCTCTCTCTCTCTCTCTCTCTCTCTCTCTCTCTCTCTCTAAGCGCCCACATTACTATGTCGATCCTTTGGGGGTCGGAGAGAGGAGGGGGGTATTAGCTCGAGGTCGTCATCTTTGCGCAGGTGTAGAGAGGCGAGCAGAAGGCAGATAGGGGAAAGCGACAAGCGATTGGTGCCTTGGAAAGAATCTTTCAGCTAATGTGTTTTATTTTAGATCGAGCGAGTACGTACCAGTAAAGACATATTTGTGGAACTCCATGAGCAGCAATGGTGAGTAGCAATGGTTATAAAAACCAGGGAAATTTACCAAAATACCCCTATAAGTTTTGGAAATTTCCAGCATGCAGCTCACCCACCACGTGCACACTTGCTTCTACGCTTAGCTCTGTGGGTTTGCATAAGGAAACAACGCTTTCACCCACCACCTGGCCGACACATGTGGTACTTCTTATCAGACTCACATTGTAGGTTCAGAATGCTTCACCCACCACTTGGCCAGAAGGAACGCGATTCTCCTCTTTCTTTTTGTTAAGAAAATTGATCACCTACTATTAAAGTAGAACCTACTAGCTCTATACTTTGTTTCTACTACTTGATTTTATTAGCCCGGAATCATTGTAGATCCGGTTTTGCTCCATAGCCCACCTCCATGCATGCCTACCCAAAAAACCCAACAGAAGTCTCGAACTCGCACGAGCATCATACCTGTCCTGGCGATACTGATCTAACCACCTTATCGTTTTAGCTTCGCTATCTACAGTCAACTACAGGCAGCAAGTCCTCTCTCTCTCTCTCTCTCTCTCTCTCTCTCTCAAGCAAAGAAGACGATGGTTGCGACCAAATTCTGCATGGCGTTGATCTTCAATCAATTTGGCTATAATTCATTTTAAATGATTTGGTTATTCATCGACGTCCAGGGATCTCCCCAGATTCGCATCCTTTTTCATTTTGAAAATGTATAGCACCTGCTACTGGCTCATCCTCTAATTTATTCATTTATCACATAGATTCCTTAACGATTCCCTTCCTTACCTCTGAAGTCACTATATTACCTTTACCTCATAAAAAGGTAGGGTAAAGAGAAGAGAGGGCTCGAACCCACGCAAGGGTAACAAACACCTCGCGTGCTTCAATCTAACCACTTGCGTAGTGGCCCTCAATTGCACCAGCGCAACGGATTGCTTAATAAAAAAACAATTCTGCTTTTGTAGGCTCTACATCCAGGCTCCACCCTTCCACTGAGCCCGCCGCCTTGCTCCAAGCGTTGATGCCCTCAACAGGAAGCTATTGAAGCACTTATTAACTCTCTCTCTCTCTCTCTCTCTCTCTCTCTCTCTCTCTCTCTCTCTCTCTCTCTCTCTGTCTCTCTCTCTCTGTGCGCAAGCAAGACTGCGCAACGCTTCCTTTCCTTCGCGTTCGCGAGGGGATCTTCCCCTATTCTCTCTAATAAACCAATAAGAATCATTGGGTACCCCCTACTACTACTCGGTCCATTCTACACACCCTCCCCTCACACTGAGACGTCTCTATCCCTCTCTGCGTTTGCGCTCAGATAGAACCACTCTCTCTTACCCGCATGGTGCAACACGCATTCCTTTTGCAGCTTTGCGCCCTTCCCCCGCGCATTCAACTGTTGATTTGCTACAATGGATGATCTTCCCATTCAGTCCACAAGCTTTACATGTTTCCCTGTAATCCACCCTCACCATCCGCACTTGCCCATGTTCCACTTCGCAAGCAAGCTCCCCCTGAATCAACGGTCTCACCTGCGCGCACGTGCACACACAGAGATTCATTCCTCTCACTCACTCCCGTAGGCTGCATCTCATGCATCACTCCTCAATCTTGCTCATCCACATCCCCCCTGCCTACGCCCAGCATGGGTTCTCTACCCTCGTCCGGCTCCTATTATTGCTCCATCTCGTCTTCATCTTGGTGTTTTCTTCAACCCAATCAGAGCGATTGCCCCCCGGCCGCCCCCTCTTTTCCTTGCTCCCTATCAACTCCCTGCTCTCCTTAGGAAGGTCTTGCCAGCCAAGGACCTACAACAATCACACAGAGAGAGAGAGAGAGAGAGAGAGAGAGAGAGAGAGAGAGATCTTTTTTCCCCTCTACACGACCCTGGAGTAGGTCGATGCAAGTTGATCTTACAACGTCTCGTTCTCGCAGCTTCTACTCCTTACAACGAGACGTTGTAAGATCAACTTGCATCGACCTACTCCAGGGTCGTGTAGAGGGGAAAAAAGATCTCTCTCTCTCTCTCTCTCTCTCTCTCTCTCTCTCTCTCTCTCTCTTTGTGTGTGTGTGTGTGTGTGTGTGTCTAGCATTGTTGTGCAACAGCACCAGTGTGTTGCCTGCTCTGCGATCACGTTCTACTCTTTCCACTTCCCATCGACCACCATCAAGATCCCTCATCTCTATACATGGCACATATCTCTCTCTCTCTCTCTCTCTCTCTCTCTCTCTCTCTCTCTCTCTCTCTCTCTCTCTCTCTCTCTCTCTCTCTCTCTCTCTCTCTCTCTCTCTCTCTCTCTCACGCGCCGTCTCCTGCGTTTTTCTCCAGTCCATGCAACGTTCGAGAAAAATCAAATCCTTTCCTTGAATAATGCCAAGAGGAAATTTTAAGAAATCAGGTTATCTTTTTGAGTTTTACATTATTTTTCTCTATTTTGAGACGAAATTTCTCCTTATCCCCTTGCCCTCAACTCGGATTTTAGAAATTGAAAACGACAGGGAATTTCTCCTTTTCCCTTTGCCCTCGACCGGCATTATAGAAATTGAAAATGGCACGATATTAAGCTGAGACACATTTTTCCCAAAAATTAATGGGATCTCTGTGTGTGTGTGTGTGTGTGTGTGTGTGCGCGCGCACACGCGCGCGCGCATCCCATCCCTCCTCACTTTGTCATCTGCACCGTACGCTTGTCAGATACCATCATGATGAAGGAGCAAAAAATCTTGAAGCGCCCACCCTCGCACCCCTAGTTGCTCTACCACGAGGTAAAATTTCACCAAAGCCATAAAAAAAATTGTAGCATAAAATCAGTCTCTTCCCCTTCCTCCCTCTCTCTCTCACGTGCCAACACCTCAACTTTTCCCCTCAAAGCCACAAAAGGCATCTCCTAAAGTTCTATCTAATACACCACTTTGCAAAAATTGGTAGGGCTTTTTTAACAAATTAAAAGGCCAAAAACTTAAAGATTCCAAAAATTTCAAAACAAACCAAGTTTTGTGTAGTCCCACTTATGCATGTTTTTTGTTTTCATACCCAAGCTTAGGTCATTAACACAACATAGAATCTCTCTCTCTCTCTCTCTCTCTCTCTCTCTCTCTCTCTCTCTATATATATATATATATATATATATATATATATGTGTGTGTGTGTGTGTGTGTGTGTGTGTGTGTGTGTGTGTGTCTATAAGATAGTTCCCTCCCTCTTGAGAGATGAACGAGGCAAATGTGGGTGTCATGAGAGGTAATGCAGGGTGCATACAGAGAAGCACATATGAGGAGCCATGGGTTGTGCTTGTTTCCTCTCAATGAGCAGCTCCAAGGAATTCGCATGACTTCTTCTCGAGGCCATAAACAATAGCAACAACGGAGAAATATCGATTGGGAGCATGGTGAATCCAACAAAAGAATGCAATGGAAGTGAGGGAGGACGGGATGACATGTCAATGACAAACACGAACAAACAACCAAAGCTTTGTCAAGGGGTGTTAGTTGGTGATGGGTCTCTCTCTCTCTCTCTCTCTCTCTCTCTCTCTCTCTCTCTCACACACACACACACACACACTCAACCATGGCTTTCTCTCTCTATGTCTCTCTAGGTAGAGAGGGAGAGAGAGAGAGAGAGAGAGGCTTGGAAACTCTAAATTTAGGAAAGCAAACAACTATAATCACTAGCTATTTATGCTTAGCAGTGCTCAACCTTCCCAATTTTGTAACAACACACCTTCTCACGCCATTCTTAAGTCCTTTTTCCACCTACCGGTAACCCTAAACTAATACAAGAATTTTCTCTTTTTCTAAGATGTGGGAGGCCTACTTGCATGTGTGACAATTGCACAAGTGAGTTGTTTTTGCAAAATTCACTAAGTGCTTTTAACCGGTCCCCCCACACTGAGAGGGGTAATGGTTAGAAGTGATGATGTGATAGCTTCTCTCTCGCACACACATGGAAGAAAAGGAGGACTTCAACTCTGTAGGGTAAAGTTATTTGAGGGGAGGGGGTACCCTAAAATATGAAGAAACGTATAGTTTTTCTATTGAGAAAGTCATGAGAGAATCTGTGGTTTTGGGGACGCAAAAGGTGTATATAGTGATGTCTTATGACAATATGACAAGAGTGGGAATTTGGTAGAAGAGGTGTCCACGTGTGTATGAAAATTCTCCATTGGAAGGAGTCATGATTTATGAGGTAGTTTAACAAGGACACACAAAGTGGGCCTAAATAATGAAGGTGTGTCGTTAGGGGTGGCATCGCTAATCATGAGATGATAAAGGCTCCCTACAAGAATCTGGAGGAAAAATAAAATTTGTGCCACCATTCTAATATTTATCATCTTTAATTCTAGAGCTACAGAGATGCCATGGCTAGAGGTCATCAATTGGATATCAATAGTTTTGAGTGCTATGATGGGACACTAGGTGGGTTTTTCTTTTTTGTGTGGTTTTTTTTTTTTTTTTGGGGGGGGGGGGGGGGGGGGGGGGTTTTGCTCAGCACTAAAGGGCACAAGCCATTTATTGAAGCCCAAGCGGTGGGATCCACAACAGCGAAGCCAGGACACGGCGATCGAGACGTGCGCAACCGTAGGATACCGAAGTAAACTAGGACACGAAAAGGTAAACTTGGACACTGACAGGCAGGGGGGCCTGTCCAAGTTTATTTATCATTATATGGTTTACCCATATGTCAACTTCCCCATCGCGGGCGTAGCAGTTAGAGCATTGGGCTCTCATGGTGGTGGCGAGGGTTCAAGTCTCTGTGTCTGCGATCGGTGCCCATTTTTTTTCGCCATCCATCCGTCTCGAGATTCCCCCTTTGGACCCCCACCGTGGATCCCATCTCTTTTCTCCCGTGCCCTTTAGTGCTGGGGGGGGGGGGGGGTAAGAGGGGGTGGATAGGTGGAGGCATCCCCATCTTGATCACCATATATCACTATTGCTCCTCTATTATAGACTCAAGCCACATGTATATATCATGTTGTGACTGAGGTAAACCCATCTTGATATGTACAAGTGTGTGATTCATCCTCTGAATGACGGGTGGTGACTGGCATGGCGATGAGAGTGAGCAAAGGAGTAAGAGAAACGACAATCAATAAAGACAGTGAGAGAGAGAGAGAGAGAGAGAGAGAGAGAGAGAGAGAGAGAGAGCATTGCTAGCTATCTTTTTCGTTTTCCAATCAAACACTTCTAAGTAATAAGCCATCCTTCTTTTTTAAAAAAAACTTAATACATGTAGCAATACATTAGATGAATGAAGACTCAAGTACATACAATCAACATATGTTTAATCATGACTAAGTGAGGCCACCTCTCCAAACGCAATTGCCTACGCTTGCATTTTGAAGGCATATGGCACTATGAAAGACACTGATATCACGATAAGAATTCATGATGATATTGTTGGTAAGGGGATGTTGATTGAAACATCGTACTAAGAAATTCTTTGGTTGACATGTATGTCAAATGTGGTGTACTTCAAAAAGTACAGATAGTTCTCAAGGAGCTATGTGTTGAGTATGTGTTCAGGATATTGTCTCTTGAAATTCATTGGTTAAAGGATATGCAGAACGGGGCAAGTCCAAGAAGCTCTAGGTTTTTTCAATGGATGCAAAGTGCGGCATCTCTCCAGATGCAATCACTTATGCTTTCATCTTAAAGGCATGTGCAACCACTCAAGATATTGATACAGTCAAAAGAATTCACGTGACATTGTTGGTCAAGGGGTCCTAAAAAAATGAATCCACAATGATATTAATAGTTAGGAGCTTTTGGAAAAAAATGTAGTGCTTGGAATTGCCTTGGTCGACATGTATACCAAGTGTGGTGCAATTCAGAAAGCACAAAAAGTGCTTAGGAAGCTTGATATCCGGAATATGCACTGATTGTGGGAGCTTGATGTCCGGAATATGCACTGATTGTGGGATATGCCAAAAAAAGCACGACAAAGAAGCTTTGCTCTATTTTCAATGGATTCAAAGCAAGGACGTCACAAAAAGTGCTTGGGGAGCTTGATGTCCGGAATATGCATTGATTGTGGGATATGCCAAAAAAAGGCACGGCAAAGAAGCTTTGCTCTATTTTCAGTGGATTCAAAGCAAGGACCTCACTCCAAATGAAGCTACCTATGCTTTCATCATGAAGCATGTGTCACTATGCAAGATGCTTGTATCTGCAAAAGAATTCAGAATGATGATGTTAATCAGGTGCTGTTGAAAAAAACCATCATGCTTGGCAATGTCTTGGTCAAATGTATTCCAAAGATGCTTGAGTGCGGTATTTCATCTCTTGGAGTGTACTGATTTATGGCTATGCCCAACAGGGGCATGGCCACAAAGCTTTGGGCTATTTTCAATGGATGCAAAGTGAGGCCATCTATCTAGATGAAAACATGGTGCTTGGCACTGGCTTGCTTGACATGTATGCCAAATATAATCTACTATATAAAGTAAAAAAAGTTCTTGAGGAGCTCCCTATTTGGGATGTCATGTGGTGGATTGCAATAATTTTTGGATACCCAATAGGGGCAGGCATAGTAAGCTTTTGGGATGCTTTCAACAGATTCAAGCCGAGGGAATCTGTCCAGTTGCAATCACCTATGCTTGCATCTTGAAGGTGTATGGCACTATGAAGGACATTGATATGGGCAAACAATTCACAATGATATTAATAGTCAAGGGCTATTGGAAGCACTGCCTTGGTCGACACGTATGCCAATTATGGTACAATTCAACCATCCTCGATCTGGCAACCTCTACTTCCACTCTCACTCTTACTTTTCTTTGTGAAATGAAGTGATGCCAAGTGGAGTGCCTCTCCTTGCAGCGTTTCCAAAAGCACTCTTAGATAATCAAGGTAAAAATCACAAAAAGTGTTTCAACGAATGCAAAGTGGGGGTGTCTCTTCAAATGAAAACATCGTTCTTGGAACTGCCTTGGTCGACATGTATGCCAAATGTGGTCTACATGTCAAATCACAAAAGGTGCTTGAGGAGATGCTTGTCCACGATTTTTTCTCTTGGAGTGCACTAATTTTTGGAAATGGCTATAATTTATGGGTAGAGCAAAGAAGCTTTGTGTCATGGATGCTTGAGAGTCAATCGCTGCCTGCATCATCGCCTATGTCATTGTCTATATCATCACTAGAAGGCTCTAGAAGAATCTAGAAGGATCTAGAAGATTCTAGAAGGTCTAAAAGTATCAAGGAGATTCTAGAAGTTTCTAGAAGCTTGGAGAAGATTCAGAAAGAATCTAGAAGTTTTTGGAAATCTCTAGAAAGTTGAAGAAGGATCTAGAAGGTTCTAGAAGAACTAGAAGGATCAAGAAGTTTCTAGAAGCTTGGAGAAGACTCCGGAAGAATCTAGAAGTTTTTGGAAAGCTCTAGAAAGTTGAAGAAGGATCTAGAAGTTTCTAGAAGTTTGGAGAAGACTGCTGAAGAATCTAGAAGTTTCTGGAAAGCTCTAGAAATTTGAAGAAGGATCCATAAGGTTCTAGAAGAACTAGAAGGATCAAGAAGGTTCTAGAAGATTCTAACCTCCTCAAGAAGAACCTAGAAAGTTCTAACCTCCTCAAGTAACCTCCTCAAGCACTAGTATAAATAGGGGTCTTGGGTCATAAGTCCCTCAGTCTTGCCAACACCATTTGTGAGGCTCCTATGAGGAAATCCCTCTTCTAGTTCTTAAGTTCAAGTCTTGTCCTTGCAATCAAGCCTTGTCTTATACTCAAGTCATGTAATCCAAGTCTTGTATCTAGCTCTCTTAATAAAGTATTAAGCCTTGTAATCAATATTAAGCTTATCATCAAGTCCTACATTGTGAGCACCTCCTCTTGCTCTCTTCTAGCTCTATATGTGCTCATAACAGTTTGGCAAGACTACCATCTCTTAATCTTCTCAAGCCATCATGGAGCCGACGATGGAAAGTGTCACCAATGCATTGCAAAGCATCCAAGCTCAGTTACAATAACTTCTCAAGAGTAACGCTCAACTTCAAGCAGGGCAACCACTAATCTTGGGACTGGCATTGCAAGATCTTCAACGTCAAATTCAAGAGCTTCAAGAGACAAGCACACATCAAGCACAAGCTACAAGATCTAGCTATTGTCAACAACACAGGAAGGAGCCAAAGGTCAGCATGCCTAAGAAATTTTATGGGACTAGATCAAAGTTTAGAGGTTTTCTCCAACAAGTGCGTCTCTTCATTCAAATGCAACGAGAGCATTATCCAGATGATGCCTCTCAAGTAGGCCTTATTGGGACCCTCCTCTCGGATACAGCTCTCTCTTGGTTTGCTCCCTTACTTGAAAAAGAATCTCTCCTTCATGACTTTGAAGCTTTTGTGCGGGAGTTCTATGCAACCTTTGGGGATACTCATACAACAAGGTTTGTTGAAACCAGACTTAGAAATCTCCGCCAAGGATGAAGACCTGCATCCGTCTATGCATCCAAATTTCAACAGCTCACTTCTGATTTAACTTGGCATGAGGAATATTTCATTAGCCAATTTTGGTGGGGATTAAAGGATGACGTAAAAGATCTTTTATTGACTATGCCAAAGGTTCACACACTAAGCGAGTTCATCTCTCAAGCAATAGAATGTGATAAGCGACTATTTGAGAGACAACAAGAGAGGCTTCTTGGGGCACCATTACGATCCCAAACAAAAGGGACACATAATGGCTACACACCTCAACAGGGCCATGAATCAAGCATTGAGCCCATGCAAATTGATTCAACACGGTTTCAACCTCTCTCAGCCCAGGAGAAGCAAAGGTGGCGCATTAATGTCTTATGTATGTATTGCAGAGAATAGGGGCACATTGTTCAATAGTGTCCAATGAAGAGAAGGATGAAGGTTCATGGTGCAATGGTCTCAACGTGTTCGGAAAACATGGACGTCCAACCTCAATAGAGACCGACCAGTTCGACAAAAGACAAGAAAAAGAAGGTCTCTTTCTTCCCGTTGATTCCACTTCAAGTTTTATGCTACTAGTCAAGATCCATATGCCGGGTAAGCACATGGATTGTGAAAAATTACTAGATTCAGGCGCAATGGCATGCTTCATGAACAAAGACTTTGCAAAAGAACAAAGCATACCACTTGTGAAGAAGTCTAATCCAGCAACAGTAGAAGTCATTGATGGTCGTCCCCTCGCTTCAGGGGATGTTAGGTACAAAACTCACCCCATAGAAGTAACATTGAAGGAGCATGTTTCAAGAATAGCGTTCAATATTATACAAAGCCCAAGAAGTCCAATTGTTAGTGGGCTACCGTGGCTTGAATTACATAATCCTAACATTGATTGGAGGGCTCAGAGAATTGAACCACGAAAAGTCCAAAAGAAGAAGGGAAGGCATAATAGGGATATATATCTTGGAGCCAAGGTCTTCATGCGTGCAGCGAAAAAGTATCCAACTTTCCTGATATTTGCAACACCAACCGACACGTCGACAACAAAAATCATGGAGGCATTTCCACGTCAATATCAAGATTACAATGATGTTTTTGAGAAGAAGAATGCAAACCTCTTACCGAAGCACCGACCCTATGATTGTGCCATCAAGCTTCAAGAGGGAACCCAACCCCCTTTTGGCCCAACTGATACAAGTTATCTCAAGATGAATTGGTAGAACTACGAAAAAATATTGATAAGAATTTTTCTAAGGGGTTCATACGGCATTCAAAGTCCCCAGCAGGAGCTCCAATACTCTTTGTAATAAAGAAGGATGGGACTCTCCGGATGTGCGTGGATTATAGGGGCCTGAACAAGATCACCGTCAAGAATCACTATCCCCTTCCCTTGATCCCAGAGCTTCTTGAGCGGCTTGGCAAGGCAAGAATATTTACAAAAATAAACCTTTGTGGTGCTTACAACCTAGTCAGAATCAAAGAAGGTGATGAATGGCAGACAGCCTTTCGCACAAGGTATGGCCACTTTGAATATACCATCAGGCCATTTGGTCTCACAAATGCCCCAGCAATCTTTCAAAATTTAATGAATGACATCTTTCGGGAGTATTTGGACTATTTTTTGGTAATATACTTGGATGATATCTTGATATTTTCCAAGGATCAAGAAGAGCATGAGCACCATGTACAATTAGTGCTTGAAAAGCTTCGTGCATCAGGGTTATATGCAAAGTTGGAGAAGTGCTCTTTTCATCAATTTAAGGTGAAAATTCTTGGTTATGTTATCTCTGAAAGGGAATCTCCATGGATCCAAAGAAGGTTCAAACCATCCTCAACGTTTCCTCGGATTTGAAAATTTCTATTGTATCTTTTTAGAGGGATACTCCAAGGTAGTTACAACACTCACAAGGTTGAGAGGCCATAATAAGTTTGTCTGGGAGACAGAGGCCCCTAAAGCTTCTCAGACTCTCAAGCAATCTTTCACGATCGCACCCATTCTAATTCACGCAGATCCTACAAAGCCTTTCATCCTAGAAATAGATGCTTCAAATTTTGACCTTGGCATTATTCTATCCCAAGTACGAGAGGATGGTCGAGTACATCCAGTGGATTTTCATTCCCGCAAGTTCTCAGTTGCAAAAATCAATTATGAAATCCATGATAAAAAGCTCTTAGCAATCATCAACTCCTTTGACACTTAGCGTCATCTACTTGAAGGAGCTCCTCATAAGATCACTGGCTATACAGATCACAAGAATTTGGAATACTTCATGGCATCCCGCGTCTTGAATTGTCGCCAAGCCAGGTGGAGTGGTATCCTATCAAGGTTTGATTTTCTTATATCTTATAGGCATGGCCATCATCAAGGTAAGCCAGATGCCTTATCAAGAATATCCCACCTTGCACCTAGAGAAGGCGACGCAGCATTTGATCAACAAGAGTCACTGATTTTGAAACCTGGGCAGCTTAAGCTAAATGCCACCATGAGCCAAGATCCTAGAGATTCTATTTTTCTTTCTAAGGTGAAGACGCAAATTGCCAACGACCCACTTGCTCAAAATATTAGACAACAACTACAAGGACAAGGGGCTAATGAGGACTTTCATGAAATTGATGGACTAATTTACTATAAGGGTCTTCTCTGTATTCCACCAGGACCAACACGCTGGGAGGTACTTCAGCAACGGCATGATCTTCCATCAGCAGGGCATTTTGGGGTTAATAAGACAATTGAGCTTCTCTCCCGTTTTTGATGGCCTCAAATGTGGAAGCTTGTCAAGGAGTATGTAGGCACTTGTGACACTTGCAATAGATCAAAAGCCCCTCGTCATCATCCTCATGGGTTACTCCATCCCTTGCCCATTCCAAGCAAACCATGGTCATCCATCTCCATGGATTTCATTGTAGAGCTAACCTTGTCACAAGGATTTGACTCCATTTTGGTAGTCGTGGATAGGTTTACAAAAATGGCACACTTTATTCCAACCACTAAAACCATCACCAAAGGTACGACCAAACTCTTTCTGCAACATATCTATCGTTATCATGGATTATCGGATGACATAGTTTTTTATCGAGGCCCACAATTCATCTCTAGCTTTTGGAAAAGCTTATTCAAACTACTGGGAGTACAAATCAACCTCTCCTCAGCCAATCACCCACATGGACAAACAGAGAGAGTAAATCAAGTTTTGGAACAGTATCTCCGTTGTACTATCAATTATCACCAGGATAATTGGGTCGAGCTCCTACCGCTAGTAGAATTCTCCTATAACAACAGTTTTCATACCTTCACCCGTCACACTCCATTCTTTGCTAATTATGGTCAACATCCCAAACAGGATATCCACAGGCACCAACAAGTCAAGAATCTAGTTGCTAATAATCTTACACAACAATTGTCTGCAATTCACAAAGAACTTACAATTCATATCAAAGAAGCTCAATCCAAATATAAGGAAAGTGCAGATCTCCATCGCATGTAGCATCCAAAATACAAAGAAGGGGATAAGGTGTGGCTCCTATGGCATGATCTGCGTTCATCTCGTCCCTGTGAAAAGCTCGATAATTGAAGGCTTGGCCCGTTTAAAATTATCCGTCAAGTCAATTGAGTCACCTATCGACTCCAGTTGCCCTCATCCATGAAAATCCATCCGGTCTTTCATGTCTCAGTTCTAGAACCTTGTCACACATCTAAGATCCCAGGAAGATCCCTACAACCACCTCCTCCGGTTGAGATTCAAGGACATGAAGAATATGAGGTCGAGATTCTCAAGTTTCGTGTGGCAGGTTACAGTACTTGGTGCATTGGAAAGGCTATCATGTCAGTGAACAAACCTCGGAACCAGCACAAAATCTTCAGCATGCATCTCTCAAAGTCCAAGAGTTCCATCAACAGCATCCATGGAAGCCCCAGTCATAGAACACCATGCTCCTCGTGGAACTCGTCGCTAGAGGAGGGGGTGATGTCATGGATGCTTGAGAGTCAGTCGTTGCCTACATCATCGCCTGTGTAATCGCCTACATCATCACTAGAAGGCTCTAGAAGAATCTAGAAGGATCTAGAAGATTCTAGAAGGTTCTAAAAGTATCAAGGAGATTACAGAAGTTTCTAAAATCTTGGAGAAGATTCCGGAAGAATCTAGAAGTTTTTGGAAAGCTCTAGAAAGTTGAAGAAGGATCTAGAAGGTTCTAGAAGGACTAGAAGGATCAAGAAGTTTCTAGAATCTTGGAGAAGATTTCGGAAGAATCTAGAAGTTTTTGGAAAGATCTAGAAAGTTGAAGAAGGATCCATAAGGTTCTAGAAGAACTAGAAGGATCATGAAGGTTCTACAAGATTCTAACTCCTCAAGAAGAACCTAGAAAGTTCTAACCTCCTCAAGCACTAGTATAAATAGGGGTCTTCGGCCATAAGTCCCTCAGTCTTGTCAACACCATTTGTGAGGCTCCTATGAAGAAATCCCTCTTCTAGATCTTATGTTCAAGTCTTGTCCTTGCAATCAATCCTTGTCTTGTACTCAAGTCATGTAATCCAAGTCTTGTATCTAGCTCTCTTAATAAAGTATTAAGTCTTGTAATCAATATTAAGCTTATCATCAAGTCCAAGTTCTTGTACATTGTGAGCACCTCCTCTTGCTCTCTTCTAGCTCTATACGCGCGCATAACACTTTGGGTTGTTTTAACCATATTTGAATTGAGGGTATCTCTCCAATTGCAATCACCTATGCTTGCATCTTGAAGGCATTTGGCAATATGTAAGACACCGATATGGGTCAAAGAATTGATAATAATATTAATAGTCAAGTGGGATGTTGGAAAAAAATGTAGTGCTTGGCATTGCCTTGGTTGACATGTATGCCGAGTGTGGTGCAATTCAAAAAGCACAAAAAGTGCTTGAGGAGCTTCTTGTCTAGAATGCCAACTCTTGGAACGCATCGATTGCGGGATATGTCAAACAAAGGCAAGGCAAGGAAGCTATGGCTATTTTTAGTAGATGCAAAGAGAGGATCTCACCTCAGATGAACCATTTATGATTTTGTCATGAACAATGTGGAACTATGCAAAACGCTCGTATGTGCAAAAGAATTTGAAATGGTGTTGTTAATCAGATGCTATTGAGAAAAAACTTCATGCTTGGCAATGCTTTGGTTGTAATATATGCCAAAGATTCTTGATGAGTTTCTTGTGAGGGATGTCTCTCTTGAAGTGCAATGATTTCTCTCTACTCCCAACAGAGGCTGCACCACAAAGCTCTAGGTTGTTGTTTTCCATGAATGCAAAGTGAGGGCACCTTTTGCGATAAAAATGTGGTGCTTGGCACTACCTTGGTAGACATGTATCTAGTCTACTTTAGAAAGAGAAAAAAGATCCTGAGGAGCTACCTCTCCAAGTGTTATCTCTTGGAGTGCACCGATTTTCAAACATGCCAAAGAGGGGTAGGTCCAGGAAGCTTGGCTTTGTTTTCAGCCCATCTTGAAGGCGTGTGGCACTATGCAAGACCTTGATATGGGGCAAAAGATTTCACAGTGACAATATTAGTCACGGTCTATTGGAAAAAAACGTAGTTCTTGGCAATATCTTGGTGGACATGTATGCCAAGTGTGGTGCACTTCAAGAAGCAAAAAAAGTTCTTGAGGAGTTTTGTGTCTAGAATGTCGACCCTTGGAATGCACTTATTGTGGGATATGCCAAAAAAAGGTAGGTCGAGGAAGCTCTGAGCTATTTTCAATGGATGCAAAGCGAGGAAAACTCACTTTAGATGAAGCCATTTACGTTTTTGTCATGAATCATATGGCACTATGCAAGACTCTTGTATGTGCAAAAGAGTTCAAAATGGTGTTGTTAATCAGATAATATTAAGAAAAACATCATGCTTGGCAATTCCATGGTCAACATATATGCTAAACATGGTTGAGGAGTTGCTTGTGCGGGATGTCATCTCTTGGAGTGCATTTGATTCTATCTATCCCCAACAGGGGCATAGCTATGCCCAACAGGGGTTGGGCCACAAGTCTCTAGGTTGTTTTCAATGGATGCAAAGCAAGGGAATCTCTCTAGATAAAAACATGGTGCTTAGCATTGCACTTGGTTGACACATATGCAAAATTTGGTTTACTTAAGATAGCTCAAAAAGAGCTTGATGAGCTGCATGTTTGAGTGTCATCTCTTGGAGGGTAATGATTTCAGAACTTGCAAAGAGAGGCATGTCCAAGAGCCTTTGGGTATTTTCAGCCCATCTTGAAGGCATATGGCACTATGCAAGTCCCTGATATACGCCCAAAAGAATTCACAATGTCATGGGCAAGGATTTTATTAACGTGATCACAAACATGTGAACTTGTTAATAATGTTGAGTGATTACTTCTTAAAACAAGTGATCAAGCTAGATGTTCATGTGACATTCCTAGTAACTTGCAAAAACCACCCAAACCAGTAGTCCCGTTGGGCTTCCCATATCGTGGTAGGCCTACTGGTAGGTTTCAGTAGTCTTGCTGGGCTTTTTTATATTATGTAGTGCGCTTTAAAAAGCACAAAAACTGCTTCGGTAGCTGCTTGTTCAAAATTCAACACTTGGAATGCACTATATGTTGCAGAAAGGTAGGGTGAGGAAGCTCCACGCTATTTTTAGAGGATGCAAAGTGAGGACCTCACCCAAGGTGAACCACCTATGCTTTCTTCATGAAGGATGTAGCATTACGTAGGAAGCTCGTATGTGCGAAAGAGTTCAAAATGATGTTGCTAATCAAGTGCTATTGAGAAGAAACATCATGCATGGCAATGCCTTGGTCGACATATATGCCAAAGATGCTGCACTAATTTTTGGCTATGCTTGGGCTGGGCCATAAAACTCTTGGCTATTTTCAATGATTGCAAAGTGACGGAATCTTTCTCGATAAGAACGTGGTGCTTGGCACTACCTTGGTTGACATATATCCCAAATCTGGTCTACTTTAAAAAGTGCAAAACGAGCCTAGGGAACTAGTGTCACCTCTTAGAGTGCATTTATTTTTTAACATGCCAAAGAGGGGCAGGGCCAAGAAGCTTTGGGCTAGTTTTTTTCCATCTTGAAAGCATGTGGCACTATGGAAGACCCTTACATGGACAAAAGAATTCACAATCACATTAATAGTCAGGGGCTATTCGAAACAATGTACTACTTGGCTCTGCCTTGGTTGACATGTATGCCAAGTGTGGTGCACTTTTAAAAGCACAAAAAGTGCTTGAGGATGTCAACTCCCAAAATGGCATTGATTGCATTATATGCCGAACAAAGGGAGGGCGGGGAAGCTCTCGGCTATTTTCAATGGATGCAAAGCAAGGACCTTACTCCAAATGAAGCCACCTATGCTTTTGTCATGAAGCATGTGGCACTCTGCAAGATGGTTTATGTGCAAAAGAATTCAAAATGGTGTTGTTAATCGGGTGCTATTGAGAAAAGACATCATGCTTGGCAATGCCACGATTGACATAGGGTACTCCACGTTCCCAATGCTATTTGCATCATGATTATCAAAAATTTTAAAAGATATTTGATGTTTAATTTGAAGCTGTTCCAGTATTGGCTCCCGTCTCGTTATTGGCCCCTTTACCCTATACAAATAGGTGCCTTGGTTGACATGTATGCCAAATCTGGTCTACTTTAGATAGCACAAAAAAGAGCATGAGGAGTTGTGTGTCCAAGTGTTGTCTCTTGGAGTGTAATCATTTCCAAACATGTAAAAGAGAGGCATGGCCACGAATATTTGGGCTATTTTCAACCCACCTTGAAGGCGTTGTGGAACTACTTAAGACCCTGATATGGACAATAGAATTCACAATGACATTAATAGTCTGGGCTATTGGAAAAAACTGTAGTGCTTGGCACTACCGCGGTTGACATGTATGCCAAGTGTGGTGCAATGTAGGAAGCACGAGAAGTGCTTGAGGAGCTTCGTATCCAGAATTTTGACTCTTGGATACACTAATTCCAAGCAAAGGCAGGGCAAGGAAGCTCTGGGCTATTTTCAACGAATGCAAAGCAAGGACCTCACTCCACATGTATTCCAAAGATGCTTGAGAAGCTGTTTGTGTGGGCGTCATCTCTTGGAGTGCACTGATTTATGTCTATGCCCAATAGGGTCAGGGCCACAAAGCTCGAGGATATTTTCAATGGATGCAAAGTGAGGGAATCTCTCCAAATGAAGACATGGTGCTTCACATTGGTTTGGTTGGCATGTATGACAAATGTAGTATATTGTAGAAAGCACAAAAAGTGTTTGAGGAGATACCCGTTTGGATGTCGTGTGGCGGAGTGCATGATTTTCGGATATGCTCAACAAGGGCAGGGGCAGGAAGCTTTTGGGATGTTTTCAATAGATTCAAATTGAGGGCATCCCATGAGTTGCAATCACCTATGCTTGCATCTTAAAGGTGTATGCAACTACGCAAGACGCTGATATGGGCAAAAAATTTGACAATGATATTAATAGTCAAGGGCTGATAGAAAAATATATAGTGTTTGGCACATATATAGTGTTTTCCTTGGTTGACACATATGCCAAGTGTGGTGCAATTCAGAAAGTACAGAAAGTGTTTCATCAAATGCAAAGTGTGGGCGTCTCTCCATATGAAAATGTTGTGCTTGGCACTGCCTTGGTCCACATGTATGCGCCAAAATGTGGTTCACTTCGAAAAGCACAAAAAGTACTTGAGGAGTTGCCTATCGGGGATGTCATCTCTTGGAGCGTATTTATTTTTGGATATGCCAAATAGGGGAAGGGACACAAAGCGTTGGGTTGTTTTTAGTGAATTGAGGGTAACTCTCTAGATGAAAACGTGGTGCTCGGCACTGCCTTGGTCGACATGTATGCCGATTGTGGTCTAATTTAAAAAGCGCAAAAAGTGCTTGAAGAGCTGCTTGTCTGTGATGTTGTATGGTGGAGTGCAATGATTTTTGGATATGCCCAACAGGGGCAGGGGCAGGGGAAGGTACAGGTGCAAGAAGCTTTTGGGCTATTTTAAGCATATTTGAACGAGGGCATGTCTCCAATTATTATCACCTATGCTAGCACCTTGAAGGCATGTGGTTCTACAAAAGATGTTGATATGGGCCAAAAATTTCACAATGATATTAATAGTCAAGCCGAGTGTGGTGCACTTGAGAAAGCACAAAAAGTGGTTGAGGATCTTCTTGTTTGGAATGTCGACTCTCAAAAATGCACTAATTAGTGGATATGCCAAACAAATGGAGGGCGAGAAAGCTCCGAGCTATATTCAACGTATGCAAAGCGAGGAAGCTCTGGGCTATATTCAACGTATGCCAATTGAGGAGGGAGTTGGCTGCAATTTCATTCCTAGCTTATTGATGTTTGTACTGTAATTTTATAGGTCTTGAGAAATTTATACTGACACCTAGTACGGGAGAAACGAGGACATATATAGTACCACATCAATTATTTAGACATGTAGTATGGTATCAATTATTTAGAGGTAAAGTAGAGATGCACAAGGTCAATTCACGACTGCGATACACCACATGCATTCTATTGTAATACATCACATGCATTGGCTAGCAACCGTATGCAAAGAGTTGCATGTGTAACTAACATGTGCAGATGATGATCTGCATCGAGTGTATAGTTCTGAAAACAAGATCCAAATAAACCGGAGCAAAGAAAGTAATGCGGAAAATTCTAAACAAGCAAATAGATAAAGCATGAATGAACTGTAACAATAAATGAGGTGCCTTACTGACCTGCAATGTTGTACTGCTGCTTTTCGATTGTCCAATCTACAGGCCGATATTTGAGTCAAGCTACAAAAAAGCAATGTGAATAGTTAAACATATCGTCTTCCAATGAAACGTCACAGACTGAAAGTGCAAAGTATATAGTGCACGTCATACAAAGGTGCCATACAAAAGTATGGTGGAGAGTTGGCACTGTGGTCTCTCCAAAAATTTATAAGAAACGGAAGCCGTGCCCTGCCCCGTAGAATTTATGTGTTGCACCAAGCAAACGCATATGCATGGGAAATTGGATGCAAATAACGGACCTTGTAGTGTTGTCGAGTTGGAGTCGTGCTTGTGCAATTGAAACGTGCAGTGTTGTGAATATATGTCCTCCCTGCCATACACAAAACACGCATATGTAACTTTATGTTCTATGTCCTCTAAGTAGTATCTCTCTCTCTCTCTCTCTCTCTCTCTCTCTCTCTCTCTCTCTCTCTCTCTCTCTCTCTCTCTCGTAAGCCGCTTCCGTCAGCATGTCTTCTTGCCTCCTTGTTGACTAACCCACTTTATGTATCGTGCTTCACTGCACATGATAATGGACATCTCGAGGTCGACGTCCCCATAGTGAAAGGCACTATATTCAGTGGACAATAGCTTAGCCTTCTTTCAGTGATTGACTGTAACACTTAAGATAAGGTTTTATTTTTCTTGAACATTTCTTCTCCTCTTCGAATGTGAGTCCGTCTCCACCATCTGTCCACATTCCCCTGTTGCGCCTCTGCTCGAGCCTATCTCATGCCTAGTTGCGCACGCCCATCTTCCCAAACTGAACTCGCCTACATCGTCTCTCTGACCTGTGAAACCTATTCAACTATGACCTTCACTCTGTCCAAACCCGCAAGCTCGCCTCCCCGACATCCACCTGCTCACGCTCCCTCCAGCCCCCCTCTTGCTTTCACCCTCGTGGCTTCATCCTCTAACTTGGTTCAACATCTCGTCCGTGCTACACGTGTATCTCCTGGTCCTTTGCCTCTTCGCCCATCCAAACCACCCCCAAAGCCTATGCCATTTAACCTCCATTACATTGCACCCACAGCCAGGTTTGCCCCTCCATTGCATTGCACCCACAGCCAGGTTTGCCCCTGCACACAAAGCTGCTATGATCGCTACATGGGAGGCTTCACTGCAAAAGAAGGCCGATTCCAATATATCGATGGAGCAAACAGTGACATTGTCGACCTCGTACTGCTAGTGGCTCTTTGCTTTCATGTGAAGAGGTATAAGGTGCCAGTACAGCTAGTTGGGCGTTGCTACTTCCAACACCAATATATAAGATGGAGTTGCCACTTCCAACACCATAGATCAGAGGATGAGAAGGCAGTAGGGTCCGCATTTGATGGTTCCTTTAAAAAGCTCATTCGCAAGCAAATCCATCATTGCCTACTAGCTGCGGCATAGCCTACTCTCTCTCTCTCTCTCTCTCTCTCTCTCTCTCTCTCTCTCTCTCTCTCTCTCTCTCTCTCTCTCTCTCTCTCTCTCTCTCTCTCTCTCTCTCTCTCTCTCTCTCTCTCTCTCTCTTGCAAAGAGTGGCTAGAGACGAACCTGCAGACACTCCGAGCTGCCTCTGGGAACCTACAAACTACTTGTGGAGAATTCTAAGAGAAATTGAGCAACGCGAGGTGCTTTTTTTATTTTAATCACTTGGCAACTTTTCACGCGGAGTTTGTTTTATTTAGAATAAAATCATGGAAAGAGAAGGGTAATCTGTAGACCCACGTCCATAAATGCTTGTCATCTTCCTGCAGTACTAGCTAGAAAGAGGTCGCATCCTCCTATAGCAATTACTTCTATGAGTATGTGTGCGCGGAAATTGTAACGTGCTACGATGATGGCTTAGGTTGAAAGGAGGAGAGTCAAAAGATGCTACTAGCTACATAGCTCTCTCTCTCTCTCTCTCTCTCTCTCTCTCTCTCTCTCTCTCTCTCTCTCTCTCTCTCTCTCTCTCTCTCTCTCTCTCTCTCTCTCTCTCTCTCTCTCTCTCTCTCTCTCTCAAACAGTGTGGCCAGAGACAAACCTGCGAACTGCTTGTGGAGAAGATGGAATTGTTGTTGAGAGCAACACAGAATGATTTTTTTATTTATTCTCACTTAGATAGAGCTTTTCAAGGGAGCAATGTTTTTTTTTTAAATTTAAATATAGTGCCACGTGGTGGCTTTTGTGTTCAGAAACCAAAAAAAGAGCCTTGGGCTCACCAAGTAAAAAATTACTCATCTATATGGCCTTTGTTCTTTGGGCAGGGCAAAAAATATCCTTATACCATCAAATACTTCTCGAACATTTTAAAAATTCAACACGTGGTAATACCCACAATAATATTTGACGCTCTTGATAATACCCCGCCATTGCATATGTTGTAGCTAAAAACACCATCTCTCCCTCTCAAGCCCCCCCCCCCCCCCCCCTGCCCTCTCTCTCTCTCTCTCTCTCTCTCTCTCTCTCTCTCTCTCTCTCTCTCTCTCTCTCTCTCTCACACACACACACACACACACACACACATAAACTCTATTTTGGAGGAGCAATCTCTTCGGGCATTGACTGGAGCATCACCACAATGAAGGAAGCAATCCTTCTACCATCAAGGAAAGGTCAATTGCAAGGAGAGCAAAGACAAAGGTAAGTCCTCCCCCTCCCCCCCACTCTATTGTTTGAAACGCGTTGGAGAGGGGGAATCGGGAACACACCCAGCACACAATAAACCTGCCTCTCTATAGCTCAGGGATTCCACAGCACCCCTAACCTCTCAAATAACACCTTCAAATTAACTAATTTGCACTCACAACTCCACTCTAGCATACAAAACAACTACCTCACACCTTGCAAAACAATACCCACAAGGCAAATGCACCCAGACTAATCAACTCACCCTTTCCGACTCACAAAACACTCCTAATCTGCCCTCTTGGTAGCACCTTTCGAGCTGTAGGCAAACCCTCTGCGAGCAATGGACAACACATGAAGAGTGAGAGAAAAGGAGGGGAATGGGGAGAAGCAACACAAAAGATTGGAGCAAAACGAGTGGTATTATTGTGTAGGGAGTAGTACAACCGATGTATGCAGCTTCAATGGCAATCTTAGCAACACACAAGCTTCAAGCTTCCACCCACACACACAGGCAAAAAAGCCAACTAGTCCAAAGACCCTAAAAAATGAACATAAATCTCCTTTTTTAGGGGTGTGCCTAGGAGTCCCAAAAAAGAAAAATGGGGTGATCTCCCATGTCGTGCACTTCATTTGGAGTTCCTTTTAGCATTTGATTGCATTGCCAACACTTGGCCTAGTTTATTTTTGGACACCTTTGCATGCTTCACCTCTTGTCCTTATCCCTTCCATTTTTGGCCAGCCGGACTTCCCTTCTCTTAGCCTTTGAGCGCCCTTGGCTTGCTCTTCAATTGCCCTTGTCAGCACCTCCTTTGCAGCGGGACCCCTCACGTGTCGAGGCAATAGCGATGTCGCTATGGGGGGGGGAGGATACAACCCTTCTCTCCTCAAAAAACTTGGCCCCTTGCGGGTGCGGGCACCGCCCCTTATCTCTTGCCATGTCATCACCGAAGTCACACAACGCACGCTGCGCGCAGGTGCACTACCTCCGTGCACCGCCGGCCACTGCCAACGACGACCACCAAGTCCGCCACAGCAGCACCGCGCACTAGCGCGCCATAGCTAGGGGAGGGGAGCTCCCCTCACACCTCTTGTATGCCATAGAGAGGGCACATTCCAGCCAATATACCCCGGCCAAGCTACTTCTGCTTACGCATGTGGGTTTTTAAACTCTGCCACGTGGGGGCCCAGGAGGCCATAGCCTTTTGAACTACAAAAAAACCCCTTTATTTTTTGTAACAAAAAATCCTTTTTAGCCTGCCTTTGCCTGGCTCCCATTTTTTGCTCCCACCTCCTACTGCCAAGCCGCAAAGCCCCGATGGAATCTTGCATTGCCGGATTGCTTCTCCATAATCCGCACTGCTACTCGTCTTTTCTAGGCCCAAGATCCAAGGCGACCAAAACGCGATCAAACCATCAGCAATAAACTTTGGGCAAAGACACCCAATCTTTCGACTGCCATATCTTTCCACTCCAGATTCTGTTTGGCATGCAGTCACTTCTTGCTAGCTTCGTATGATGTACACCCTGCTCTAGAACTTCGTCGAGGCTCAAAAGATGCCAGATAGCACATCCTTCAATGCGGCCAAGTGAGCTCAGACCCGGCCCCCGAAAAAACTTCAACTGACCATATCTTGCAAACTATGGCTCCAATCCGCAATGCGAAAAGACGGGTAGGCTCCATGAATCGAGCTTTATACATCTATACCCCAAGTTCCACTTGGACCACCTATCCCCAGCTGCCGTGTCCGGCAAAAATCTACAAGCCACTTAAGCTTTATCCTTCTATAACTTGGGCTCCGTAGCTCGGTTTGATGAACCGTCTGGACATGTTCCTTCAGCACTTCAAGCTCTTCATTTCTAGACCCAAAGGCTTCACTTTTCATCTCCTTCACCTACTACCCCAATTAGCCCCTTATGGAGCCTTCCCTGGCCTATAAGCCGCATCATGCATACACTTCCGCTGCCACATGCCATCCCATGATTTTCCTGGCTGCTTCATCCCTTTGCCATGCTTTTGCTTGCCTGTACACATCTGTCCATGCCACCTTCTAGAGCCGACACACTTTGGCTGCACCATCATTGCCCACCCCCCCTGTTGAGCATTTATGCTCAACCACACAAAAGCTTTATTCTCTTTCTAAGTGCAAAACCTGGCACACACTATGAGAAAACTCAAAAACCATATGTACATTGTTTTAGTGCATCCTGTTGCCAAACCTTCAAGTGGGTTGCCCCACCCCCTGCATCACATAGCTTCCACCTGGATCAAACTCCTGCCTTTGATATCTTTCACCCATCTGTAACAATCTCCAATAGTGCCCTACCCAAGCACCTAGACCACCATGTGTGTAGGCTGTCCATAGCCTACCTTCCGCACTCCATGCATTCCTCTGCAACCTATCTACTCCATACCAAGCAACACCAAGCATATCATCATCAAAAAAACATGTGCCTGACACCAAGCTACAACACATGTCTGAACCTCCCTCCCAACCAAATAAAGTGGAGGCCTTGAGCGTATATCCCTGTACCTGCTGAACTAGCCTCCATAGAGCTTTTTCTAACATCTTTTTCATCAACCATAGCTTACATACCTTTACTGGAAGCAAAGCCACTCCTTGAGATTCTCCTTTCTCCACCATTGGACCTCTCTGCAGCATCGGAATCTCCTCCGTCTTTGGCATCACAACCTCCTCTTTGGCCACACACTCAATTCCAGCATCATCGAGCCCTTCCTCGTCAATCGGCCCTTCAAGGTCGACCAGCACCATCTGCTCATCAACTTCAACCAACTGCTCTTCAATTACCTCTTCTACCGTTGCATCATGCTCCTCCAAGGAAAAGAGAAACTCGTGCTCTACCGCATCCATCTGAAGTTCCTCCATAGACACGGCCGCTTTATCTTTCTTGGAAAAATTCTGTACATGTTGCACCACCACGGCACACTCCACCGCTACTTTCATCAGCACAACCATTAGCATGGCACCACATACCACCTTCACCTGCATTCCATCACCTATAGGCCTAGACCGCACCACTTGGCTTTCATCAAGCATCTCAGCTTGCTCTGTTCCCTGCTCTTCTTGCACATGGGCTATTACCATATCATCAAACATATAAGAGGGCAACTGTTGACCGTTGGGTCAACAACACAACATAACTCAAGTTTCGTACCAAAGTCTTATCTTTTGCGAGTTATGAAATGCTACGGATTATGGCTATAAACATCATTTGTAATGAGTAGTTATTCTAGTTTCAGAAGTCGGGGTGCAATGGCACTTCCAGATTGTAAATACAAAGCCATTTGACACTTTCAACCCCATTTTTGGTTCAACCTAAGGTAGCCTTAGTATATAAGGTACCTAGGTCATTTTGTAAGGAGACTTTTATCATAATCAAACTTTTAGCGCTGCCGTCTTCTGTGTGTGAGAGAGAAAGAGAGTGAGCGTGAGCTTCATCCTCTCGCTACGCCCGGCTCGCTCAACACATTGGAGATCCGACTGCACCATTGCTGTAGGCCCGAGGAGAGCTACGCGACAACGCCAAGCATTCCATGCGAGACGAAGCGCACACGCCGACGCATCCACGATCTATTTGTGGTCGTAAGTGTATCAAACGATGTCTGTTTTCTGTGTGCTAGTAGTCTATAGAATCGTGGCGACGTAAGCTACGCATAGGTACTCATAAATTTCAGTTTCGAGCACTTTCAAAATTCGTCTCTGTCATCCTACGCGTTTTCCGCAGATGGGTTTTGAGTGTAGAAGCTTAGGGACAGGTGTATCCTAGTGAGGGGATGGTGTTCCTTAAGTTTCCTACGAATTTGGCATGATTAGGTGAGTTACCTTCCGCATGTGTGTATGTGGCTAGGTGGTGTAGTTGAGGGTAGTGAGGTTCTTGATTGTGGTTTAGTTGGCCTTCCTGAGTGTTGTATGTGTAGGATGGTCTCAGCCTGGCAAGCTAGAGAGATTTCCTCTGTGCGCCTATCGTGTCATCTGTGTCCTCGATTGACATTATGTTGATCTAGGTAGTGTTTGCATGCACTTCATGGGTGTGTGAGTCACGTAGGCCAGTTTTAGGATCCAACTGTACTTTTGACCATACAGGAGTGTTCACAATGTCACAGAGATCCCAAATCTTCTTTTAAAATTGAATTTGGACTCATTTTGACCAATCTAATCTGCATTTCACTGTTTTGCCCATAACTTTCACAAACGGTATCGGATTGGAAAAGTTTTTATATCAAAACGTAGCCTGAGAGCGGCTCTACATATCTTAGAGCAAAAATTGAACTAAATGATGCCTATGGCAACCATTTAGTTCAACTTTGAAAAAAACATCATTTAAGGCCTCAAAATTCATCTGCAAGTTAGGGGTGTCTAAAAGCGACAATTTGCAAGAATTGTGACGAAACATTTGCGGTTTTGGACATAGTTTCGACTTTTCCCTAACCAAAGCACTTGGAACACAGTGGACTAAGTCTACTTGAACCAAGAAAAAGCTCTTAAGCCTAGAAATCATGTCTACCCTAGATTCAAACGCAGCTTACACAAGCTTGGAGATCCCGACGATAGAGGAATATCCTCCCACAATGGATCTTCCAAACTTGCAATTGATAAAGACCCATCTTGTTGAGAGAGTTTGGATGATTGGTCATGAGAGTGAAGGACTATATAGATACATTGACGACAATGAGGTCAATCTTTATAGGTGCTCAGATCCATACCTAGAAGAGATAACGGATTACAAGCTCTTATATGTCTACACATACGGAGTCGACTGTCAATGGAGATCTATAGTTTTCGACAAGTATGGACGAGAATACAGAGTTGTAGAAAGCACAAATCCACAGACTGTACTAGAAAGAGGTGGATATTTGGTCAATGAAGGACCACAAATGCCTCCACCAAACACGAGAATTCCTAAGGAATTCCAAGAAGAGAGCCACCAGGATTCCCTTCAAGAGCGATAACGAGAGAAGGATTGGGAGAGTCTCTGGTTAGACTTGTAGACAATCGACGAGTCAGACCATCCCAAGTCCAGAAATGGGTAAACAGAAAATACTCCGGAGATAAAGATCCGAGAGATCACGTAGCGGCTTTTAAAGGAGTGATTAGAGCAGAGGAAGTTTCAGATTTTGCGACACAGTTTGCGGGATTTGGATTGACTCTAGAAGATGATGCAGCTACATAGTTCGATTCGGTGGAAAAATGGGATTTTGAGACCCTAGATGAGCTGTTTGAGGAGTTTATTGCATAATTCTCGCCAAAAGGCATTGCTCACAACACAGTCTCGCAAATCCATAGATTCAAACAGAAAGAGAATGAATCAGTACGCAAAGCATCATTACGGCTCAAGAGATATGTTAAGCTCTGTCCGAGAGCGGAATTACCTATGCAAGCACGACTGATGTTGATCTTTATCCAGGGCATGAGACATGCGGGCCTTCAGAAGGATCTGCATATGATAAGG
The DNA here is from genome assembly GCF_014529385.1 of Adiantum capillus-veneris. Classification (NCBI taxonomy): domain Eukaryota; kingdom Viridiplantae; phylum Streptophyta; class Polypodiopsida; order Polypodiales; family Pteridaceae; genus Adiantum; species Adiantum capillus-veneris. Next base: position 102,889,825 of record NC_140949.1, on the reverse strand, counting down.
AGGATGACGCTAAACGAGTTGATCAAAGAAGCTCTTTATCTAGTGGATAACTGTGAGGGATACAAAGAAAAGGACTTAAAGAGTCAAGGAGATGACACATCCTCTCAGCACAGTGTTTCACAGATAAGTGAGTACATGGCCAAGCCAACGGCACCTATTGATCAAGAAAAGCTTATGAACGACTTGGTCAAGAGGTTGATTCCTCTTGTAAGGTCTGATTCGGGAGAGCCGAAGTGGTGTGAAATTGAGAGAAAATGGACGAACCATACGGGGGAAGAGTGCTATTATAGCATGGAAAATGCTAGGGAGAGTTATGTACAACCTGTTCTAGAAGCACCTACTCCACCTAGATACGTTACGGGGAATGCGCCAGGACCAGTAGGAGTTTTAAGGCCACAGCTTGTCTTAGGACAACAACCTCCGCTGCCAGGTGCTAGAATGCAGGTAAACATGAGATACATGCCAATGATGGAAGCAACAAATAAACCAACGCCAATACCAGCTACAATGTGGTATAGCAACCAAAGTGGGTACTACCCTTCGGAGCAACAAAATGTGAGAGAAACATATGGAGTGGTGAGGCCGGTACAACCTCCACCTCCTGGGTTTCAGTCGAAAGAAAGAAGGTATGAAATGGACGAAAAGACATTGTGATTCATTGCAAATAGCGGCTTATCTAGGTCAAAGCTTGCTTATAGCCAAGAGGAAATGCTAAAAGAATCTCCTCAACCGGAGACAGATTGTCACAAAAGTCGTGACAACCACTTGGTCAAACACTGTCCTCATACGGAGATCACTGAAGTAAATGACTATTGTCTTGAGTGTGGCATCACTCACTTGATCCTCGATTGCCCAAAAAACCCAAACCAAATCAGGAAAATCACGACAAATGTATTAGGGATTGTTCAACTACCTAGTAGCTCAGAAAATGAAAATGTTGTACCAGTTCAAGTGGTTATGAGAGCACAAGCCCAAGAGAAAGCTGATAAGAATCCAGAGACAAAGAACATGGAAAGTGACACGAGTCCAAAGACAGATGATGGACCAAAGACAGACGCACCTAGTCAGAAAACCAAGAGCAAACGAAATAGTTGGAAAGCTAGAAAGACTAGGATGAAATCACGCAGGGAACGAGAGCAAAAATCCCTAGCTGAGAAGCTTACTGAAGCTGAGGAGAAGATAAAACAACATGAGGAAAAGGAGGCACCTTCTCTTACACAGATGGTTAAACCTCTAGAAGAACCATCCACGGATGAGAAACCGAGAAGTGCTAGTTCAGGAGGATCTCTGTTGGCAGAGAAGGTTAATGAGGCATTAGATGCCCTCTTGAAAGCCTATGATGGGAAGCTCAAAAACAACCAAACCCAAGAACAAAGGTGGATGACATATCCCTATGCGGAACTAGAAAAGCAAAGGTTTGAAATGTGCCAAAAAATGATTCAAACAGCCCAAGCTTTACTAGAACCACCAGTTGCAAAACCTGAGGATGTGATCTGTGTCATGCCTACACAAGTAATCCCACCAAACCAGGAACTAAAAGAGCCAGATTCTAGTCATGAGCACATACCAAACCTCAAAGACCCAGCATTAGAACCAAGGATAATACTGAATACTACGGATAACTCTTCCGAGGGATTTCACCAAGCTATACCTGAGGATTGTAAAGAGATAGATGGTCTCGATGAATTGTGGAAACAAGTCAGAGAGGTCAATGAAGCCGATGACCTAAGAAGACGAGTAGACAAGACTGGTGATGAACGAGGAGTGTTTCTACCACCAATAGAGGAATTTGAGAATGGATCTCAAATGAGTCTAGACGTGCAATCGTATTGGGGCGAGAAAGGATCTGTACAATCTATGGATAGTCAACCCCATTCGCTAAGAACACTACCGTCCTACATGGGAGAGTACAAGACCAAGTCAGATGTGGTTGCAATCCCATCACAGAGACTGTCTCCCAACAAGGCCATCGATTCAAAGGGGCTAGTAGATATTCTATCTACCCTAGTCACCTGTACAATAATGTTAGCCGAGTTGCTCAGAATAAGACCAAACATGTGGGCTAATGTGGGTAAATGTCTAGAGAAATTTGGTGTAAAAACCCCAATGACGCAAATCGAGGAATGCATCAAAGAGCTTGAAATGCCTCAACTAAATACTAGGCCAGTGCCATTAAACAAGGTAGGCGAGTATTATGAGGGAGAAGATGGAAACACCACCCTTCCTATGGAATTCAATGGTGTAAAAACCATGTCAATCCTTGACAGTGGAGCTGGTGTGGCCATTGCAACCAAAGAGGTTTGGAAAAAATGGGGACAACCTGCCTTGATATCCACACAAATGACCCTGCAGCTTTCAGACGGACACAAGGAAAACCCCCTAGGACTGCTAGAAAAAGTACTTGTTACTTCTTGTGGCATTGAATATGAACACACTTTTGCTATTGTTGACTTTGGCAAGAAGAACAACTATGACATCATTCTGGGAAGACCATTCATGCGACAATTGAAAATGAACCAAGATTGGGGTTATGACCATATATACCTGAGACATATGGAAACCATAACAAAGGTAAACTTGAGGGACCATAGCTATAGGTATGTGACGAGAACACCGGTTGAGGAGTTTGATTCCGCCACAGTAGCAGGATCAGAACTTCCAGCTTGGTTAGGTAAGCCTAAAGAACTGTGGATGTGTGGAGCTTCACAATGTCGTATCTTGAAACGCGAGAAATGTATCCTAGAGCAGGTTATAGAGGATAAGGAATATATCCCAGAACCATTTCCTGAAGAAGAGTTAGAGACTTTTGGATGGGAACACATCTTGGCTACTCTGGACGTGTGCGCCGTGGAGGATGCTCCCACAACAAAGTTTTGTGATGAAAATGGCTATGATGTCGTTCCTTATTTTGCAGTAAGTGTAATCCAGGAAAATGAAGAGAACCAGACATCAACAAACTCTCGAAATAAGGAGCAAACAAAGAAATGTGGAGAATCAAAAGATGAAGAAGACGACGAGTTCTATGACTCTATAGAACACTTCGAGCTTCAAGAAGATCAACGACCCGGGAATCAATGTCATCGCTACATGAATAAAGTGCATCAAAAGTGGATTCCAAAGTCCTCGGTGAAGACATAGCCACCACAAGCATCCTCATGCATGGCTCCTTATAAGTATGCAAAGACTCAACTAGGAGGAATACGACCAGAGCAACGAGCTAACAATGCTCTAATCAATGGGCTAGAAAAGTCCTCCAAGAAACTACCACCCACGAGCAAACAGACAGTAACTTTCCACTACCAGCCAAAAAATCAAGGGAAATTACAAGAAGTCAACCTTGCTGAGGATAGTAGTGATAGTGATGAATCTTACGATATCCCCTATCATCAACTCATGCCATCATTATCACCAACCCCTTCAGCAACAACCATGACAGGTCAAAAGAACATGACAACAAGTCAAAGCCAAAAAGCTCGACAAATCTGGATACCAAAAATCCAGATCGGCCAAAAACAGATATGGATCAAGAAGACAAAGATCTCTAATGAAAAATCACAAGATCCAACACCAAAACAAAAACAAGGAAAGCGTGCACGAACGGGTAAGAATATCACAAAATCGCAAGCTTTCACAACTCACGTTTGGTTTCCAAAGAAGTTGATTCAAGCACAAAAAAGTCAGGAATTCATTTGGATTCCAAAACAACCACAGTATCAACTTTCAAAACCTGAATCATGTCACCAACCAAGCGTACAAGGGCTGAAGCAAAGACCACTGTCGACTCACACAACAAAAAGGTGGATCCCAAAGAAGTCTCTTCAAACACAAACGAAGCACGGACAAGTATGGGTTCCCAAACGAGAGTCAGCAACAAAACAGCCAATAATCGCAAAGAAATGGGTCCCAAAGAAGAACAAAAAAACTTTTGTCAATGCATCACCGCTTGAATTCTTCCTACGATTACAGTACAGTTAGAAGAGAGCAAGTCGCTTCAATCAAGCAACGATACAGGAGCTTCAAAGACCATTACATTGCTTAGAATAGGAAGCCTCGCCAACAAATACCAATAACCAAATTGCTTATACCCACATCTTGCACAACATAAATCTTTTCCATGCATTGACTGTGTATGCATAATAGGGCTACATTACAAGGCCTACATAGGCACAACTTTTAATTGCCCAAGCACAACACATACCCTTTGCGATACCTTGTCGTAAAGGATGACTCCAAATAGGAAGGGGGGAGGCATTCTGAATGCGGACCTAACATTATGACTATCAGAGGGAAATGTTTTGTGAGATGCATTGAATTTTTGCGTTTTATTGTGATAATTTTTGACGAAATTTAGAGTATACGCCCTCATAGTAGTGTTACAAAGGAGTATGGGGACAAAATCCATATATGAGCCCCTGGGGACATGTGTATAGTGTACATAGCATTTAGATTTCTATTTGAATGGTTTTTCTTTTGTTGAGTTGTTTTAAGATTTTCTTTGATTATTATTAAGAAAAAAATTTAAAAAATCCATAATCCACATGAAGAAAAGACTGACGAGAGGCCTGAGCACTACAAAGAGAAGAAGGTACAAGGAAACGATGAAACTTCACAAAGTATGTCTCAGCAGCCACTACAACAGCCGAAGAACTTGTCACAAAGCAGTGTCAACATGCAACCGACAAGTCATACAAGTCAGAGTCGAGTAGCTACGCCACAAAATGAGTGAGGTGTTAGTCCCAAAGCTTCAAGTAATATTCTCTGTGGTCTAAGCATCTTAGCTATTCTAGGTACTGCTCAAGCTGGAAGAGTTGAGCATATTTACGTTGTGTCGCTCATGCTGGTATAGGTAAGCAAAAGAGTAGAAGTCTAAGTACTTAAGTCTGGTGAAGTGAAGGAGAAGGTCCAAAAGACACTCGCGTACTGAGCACAGTGAGATACGAGTGGAGAAACTTCTACATCAAAAACCCTTCTTGGAAAGGTGGAAGCTATTGAGACATCTTTTGATGTCACATGTGCTACATTTATTCCTCGAAACACCCATCATCTCCTTCTTTCACATTGCATGCTTTTGTTGACAAATTTCTCATATGTATATAGAGTGTCCCATAATTGGCACTTGCATCAGGCACTCTTTTCGTGTTTCACCCAAGCACACACCTTTCATGAACATGTACTTCACGTTCAACTGCTCAACTCCAATAAGAGCGTATACCAAAGGCATTTTTTTTTCCACCGGGTTTTTTCCCTTTGGTCATCCAGGTTTTAGACCCTAATCTACAGACACCTATCACCATCCTCTTGTACATATTCCTTATACATCAACAATAAGGAAATTCTACTCAAATCAATTGACAAATGAATTGGAGCACCAATTTCAGATCATAGCATACTTCTCCTCAATGGCGAGTTGAAGAATGGCCTACAATAACAAAGCTGCAGACAACACTAACAACATGATTGCACAGGAACAAAGAAGTCCCCAATGACAAAGAGCAGACATAAGGGTAATCAGAGGATCTCAAAAATTTGTCCTTGATAATGCGCATCGAATGCTCGGCAGGGTTTTGAACCTCAAATTAGAATAATTAAGTCCTGGATTCGGCCTGACAGACAGACTTTGCATTCGGGTGCAACTTGGCCTAAAGAAGTTATGGGTTTAGCCATACAATTTCTACAAAATCCTTACAAAGTTGTCATTGGCTCACAAGATCAGAAAGCCAATCACTCAATTCTATAGATTGTAGAAGTTGTTTCTGAGGATCACAAATACTCTGAATTGACATATTTGCTAGAGCAAGTGATGGATGGAGCTTTCTCTATCCATGATGATAAGAGTCAAGTTAAACGACATTGGGTTCTTTTTAATTGGCAGTAGACCTATAATGACAGAAACAGATGTTGCAGCTCGGAGTGTGGACGTGAAAGACATAAAGTTCGTCATCAATTATGATTTTCATGAATCATCTGAAGACTATGTACATTGGATTGGACGAACAAGACAAGCTACTACAAAGGCTATAGTCTATACTTTCTTTACAACAACAAAACGACAGCAAAGACCACATCGCCATCGACAATCAGGTCATGTTGGGGACGACATGAACGTGGAAGGGAGGAATGTTGACCGCTGGGTCAACAACACAACATAACTCAAGTTTCGTACCAAAGTCTTATCTTTTGCGAGTTATGAAATGCTGCGGATTATGGCTATAAATGTCATTTGTAATGAGTAGTTATTCTAGTTTCAGAAGCCGGGGTGCAATGGCACTTCCAGATTGTAAATACAAAGCCATTTGACCCTTTCAACCCCATTTTTGGTTAAACCTAAGGTAGCCTTAGTATATAAGGTACCTAGGTCATTTTGTAAGGAGACTTTTTATCATAATCAAAACTTAGCGCTGCCGTCTACTGTGTGTGAGAGAGAAAGAGAGTAAGCGTGAGCTTCATCCTCTCGCTACGTCCGGCTTGCTCAACACATTGGAGATCCGACTGCACCATTGTTGTAGGCTCGAGTTGAGCTACGCGACAACGCCAAGCATTCCACGCGAGACGAAGCGCACATGCCGACGCATCTACGAGCTATTTGTGGTCGTAAGTGTATCAAACGATGTCTGTTTTCTGCGTGCTAGTAGTCTATAGAATCGTGGCGACATAAGCTATGCAAAGGTACTCATAAATTTCAGTTTCGGGCACTTTCAAAGTTCGGCTCTGTCATCCTACGTGTTTTCCGCATATGGGTTTAGAGTGAGGGTTTTGAGTGTAGAAGCTTAGGGACAGGTGTATCCTAGTGAGGGGATGGTGTTCCTTAAGTTTCGTATGAATCTGGCATGATTAGGTGAGTTACCTTCTGTATGTGTGTATGTGGCTAGGTGGTGTAGTTGAGAGCAGTGAGGTTCTTGATTGTGGTTTAGTTGGCCTTCCTGAGTGTTGTATGTGTAGGATGGTCTCAGCCTGACAAGCTTAAGAGATTTCCTCCGTGTTCCTATCGTATCATCTGTGTCCTCGATTGACATTATGTTGATCTAGGTAGTGTTTGCATGCACTTCATGGGTGTGTGAGTCGCCCCTGTCCAACAGCAGCTTTACCTTTACCAGCTCGGGTTCATCAGATTTTGTCTCCTCATCATAGGATGTATATTCATCCACATTATTCTCCCCGCTTGTCTCCCAGCAAATTGACCTTGTATCATCATCGGCTTCGGCATCATATACCGACTCCGTATTAGCATCTGCATCCACTTGCTGCTCCACAAAAGCTTGACCATCACCACAGCTTTGCAAAATTTCTTCATCAGCTTCTGAACCCTTGGTATCTACATCTCGATTGCATTTTGCTACCTTTTCATGCAAACTTTCAACAAGAACATGCTTTACGTCTTCAATCCCTACTGGAACCTCCACATCTGCTACCGCTTTTGCATCTTGGTTCACCTTGACATGGAGCTTCTCCTCGTTGACAAGCTCTTCCACCCTCGGCACATGCACATCGCAAACCGGAAACCTCCAAGGAACATAACCAATAGTAGGTCTTACCTCCACCGGCCTTGCATTTTGCACAACTCGAACCATCTTTGGTTGGATCAAAGAGCACTTCGCTACCTCTACCACAACAGGCATATAATCTGCTGGCTTTATCATTCCCAACTCCAACTTTTGCTTCACCTTTCTGCTCTTTATCTTTGCCAGATAGACCATGTCTTCATAGGTATCGGCGCCATCTCCGACCTTTTCTGTAATCCTCGGATGCAAGCACTCTAACAGCTTTGACAGCTTCAAAGATTGATTGCTTTTCACCCCAATAGCAATCTCTAACTGCTTCCAACAAGCTTCAAACTGCTCAATGAAAATAGATAAATATTTACTTACATCCTGGTGTACCGCCTTCAGTCTTGCACCGGCTTTTTCTGCCGTAATCTCCTCTCGAAACCGCTTAAGAAACTGGCTATGCAACCTTTGCCATGATTCTCAATCACTGCTCTTTAACCCATCGAACCACACCTTGGCTCGTCCTCGCATCAATAGCGGCACCATCTGTACCCTTTTTGAATCCGTCGATATACGCATCGACAGCAACCATAGTTCGAAATCAGCTAACCAATCCTCGGGATCTTCGACACCCGTAAATATGGGGCCAAAAACTGGCTCCACCATCTCTGTCCTCTTCAAACTCGACCATCAACCACCCGCTTTGTTGGCAAAAAAACACCACTTCGAACCTCAAATTGGAGCATCAGACAGCTCCTCAGTGGGGGCACCAGAAGATGGAGAGGGGGAATCAGGAACACACCCAGCACACAATAAACTTGCCTCTCTATAGCCCAGGGATTCCACAGCACCCCTCACCTCTCAAATAACACCTTCAAATTGGCTAATTTGCACTCACAACTCCACTCCAGCATACAAAACAACTCACCCTTTCCGACTAACAAAACACTTCTAATCTGCCCTCTTGGTAGCACCTTTCGAGCTCCAGGCAAACCCTCTACGAGCAATGGACAACAGACGAAGAGCGAGAGAAAAGGACGGCAATGGGGAGAAGCAACACCAGAGATTGGGGCAAAACGAGTGGTATTATTGCATAGGGAGTAGTACAACCTATGTATGCAGCTTCAATGGCAAGCTTAGCAACACACAAGCTTCAAGCTTCCACCCACACACACACAGGCAAAAAATCCAACTGGTCCAAAGACCCTAAAAAATGAACATAAATCTCCTTTTATAGGGGTGTACCTAGGAGTCCCAAAAAAGAAAAATGGGGTGATCTTCCATGTCGTGCACTTCATTTGGAGTTCCTTTTAGCATTTGATTGCATTGCCAACACTTGGCCTAGTTTATTTTTGGACACCTTTGCATGCTTCACTTCCTGTCCTTATCCCTTCCATTTTTGGCCGGCCGGACTTCCCTTCTCTTGGCCTTTGAGCGCCCTTGGATTGCTCTTCAATTGCCCTTATCAGCACCTCCTTTGTAGCGGGACCCCTCCCATGTCGAGGCAATAGCGATGTTGCTATTGGGGGGGGGGGGGGGGGGATACAACCCTTCTCTCCTCAAAAAACTTGGCCCCTTGCGGGCGCGAGCGCGGGCACCACCCCTTATCTCCTGCCACATCATCATCGAAGTCACACAACGCAGTGCTGCCCGCACGGGCGCTACCTCCCTGCACCGCTGGCCTCTGCCGCCAAAATCGTCGCCGACGGCTGCCACCAAGTCCGCCACAGCAGTGCCGCGCACTCGCACCCCATAGCTAAGGGAGGGGAGCTCCTCTCACACCTCTTGTATGCCATAGAGAGGCCACGTTCCAGCCAATATACCCCGGCCAAGCTGCTTTCGCTTACGCATGTGGGTTTTTCAGCTCTGCCACGTGGCGGCCCAGGAGGCCTATAGCCTTTTGAACTACAAAAAAAACCCCTTTATTTTTTGTAACAAAAACTTTTTAGCTTGCCTTTGCCTGGCTCCCATTTTCTGCTCCCACCTCCAAAGCCCCGATGGAATCTTGCATTGCCGGCTTGCTTCTCCATAATCCGCACCACTGCTCGACGTTTCTAGGCCCAAGATCCAAGGCGACCAAAACGCAATCAAACCATCTGCAATCAACTTTGGGCAAAGACACCCAATCTTCCGACTGCCATATCTTTTCGCTCCGGATTCCGTTTGGCATGCAGTCACTTCCTGCTAGCTCCGTATGATGTACACCCTGCTCTAGAACTTTGTCAAGGCTCAAAAGATGCCAGATAGCACATCCTCCAATGCGGCCAAGTGGGCTCAGACCCGGCCCCCGAAAAAGCTTCAACTGACCATATCTTGCAAACTATGGCTCCAATCTGCAATCTGAAAAGACGGGTAGGCTCCATGAAGCGATCTTTATACATCTATACCCCAAGTTCCACTTGGACCACCTGTCCCCAGCTGCCCTGTCTGGCAAAAATCTGCAAACCACTAAAGCTTTATCCTTCTATAACTTGGGCTCCGTAGCTCGGTTTGATGAACCGTGTGCACCTGTTCCTTCAGCACTTCAAGCTCTTCATTTCTGGACCCAAAGGCTTCACTTTGCATCTCCTTCACCTGCTATCCCAATTAGCCCCTTATGGAGCCTTCCCTGGCCTATGAGCCGCATCATGCATAAACTTCTGTTGCCACCTGCCATCCCATGATTTTCCTATCTGCTTCATCCCTCTGCCATGCTTCTACTTGCCTGTACACATGTGTCCATGCCACCTTCTAGAGCCGACACACTTTGTTTGCACCAGCGTGCACACACACCCTAAATAGTAGAAATGAAGCTTACCTCTTGCATTCTCTCTCTTTTTCTTGCAATCGATTTGTTTTTCCTCATTGTAGTTTGATTTTTTTTCTTGCTAGCGGTGCGTGATTAGTGTAGTTGAGAGAGAGAGAGAGAGAGAGAGAGAGAGAGAGAATGAGACATAGAAAAAGATTAATGTGTGATTAAGTGGTGTAAGAGAGAAAGGAAATTATCAGAGTGTGATTAGTGTGTGTGAGAGAGAAAAATAGAGGGATAAAAATATTGCTTGATTAATGTATGTTAATGTTTAATGATTAGTGAGAGATAGAGAGAAAAAGAGAGGGAAGAAAAGATTTGTTTGATTAGTGTAGTTCTATCTTTAATTAAGTGAAAGAGAGCTAAGTTTGAAAATGGCTTAATTAGGTGGAAAAAAACTAAATGAATTTAAAGAAATATCCAACTTTTAAAAAATAACTAAATGAAGAGAAAAAAATGAATTTTTGAGTAGTTTAAAGGGGGAAAGAAGTGTAGAAATGGTAGAAAAAGGCAATATAGAGAGAAAGAATATGTGTGTGTGTGTGTGTGTGTGTGTGTGTATATATATAGAGAGAGAGAGAGAGTAGAGAAAGAAGGCAGAGACAATGAGTAGAGAGGGATAGATAAAAAGGGACACACACACACACACACACACAAAAAGAAAGAGAGAGAACATGATATATATAGAGGGAAAGAGAGATATATTTAGAGAGTAGAGTGTGAGGTCCCCAAGCCCGAGAAGACTGGGACCGCTTGATAGATAGCCTTCCTTTATTCTCAAGTTCCATTCACGACACCTTACTCCGTTTCCACGAAGTAGAGATACAAGCAACAGAAGAGAGGAAGCTCTTTATCCATCTTGATCATAGCTATCAAGGTCATATGGCACAGACCACGTCGATAAATCAAGGGATTCTAATGAAAGTTAATTTCTATATCATAAAGATAAAATCTCATTGACATACTTAAGATCTATAAACAACGTCTTTTTGTAAGGACATGGGTTCTACGGGCAAGGCCACCAGCACGGCCGGACAGTGTGTACGCTAGGGGGAAGCTATAAGATAGCACGATCGGGTGGAGATTAGTACACGTATTACCACCGCCCTTTCACTAGTATCCGAGTTATTTTTGGAGAAGGGGAAAAGCAGGTTGCATGTGCATGTGACATGCTGCTTCTCTCACACATTCTGCAGACAACGACGTCTCCGTTGTGCAGCAAAAAGAAGCCAGGCACAATTTCCTGTGCGCAATGTGCGTGGACCGATAGCGACAACCGACCGCGTCCGCTCCACCTACGTCCTCCACAGTGGGCGACTTAAGGCGGGGCAACATAGGCAGACTTGATCGGTAACTCTACGGCACCGAGGCTCCGAAGGCCTCCGTTGGCACCGTTGGTTACGCGCATAGGAAGGCCTGTTTAATCCTTGCATGAAGGAGGGTTGAACCCACCCCATGAGGGTAAGAGGCCAACACTTTTCCATCAAGCTATTGACCCTTGTTATGTACAAGGAAAGATAGCATACTTGTGTTGAAAGGAAAACTAGAAGGAAAGAGAAAGCTTCAAACTTCAAAGAAGTAGTTTCATTCTTCCTTTTCACTTCTTGGAGGAAGGCAAGTTTTCCTCCAAAAGAAAAAAACCTCAAGGAGGTAGCTTCAAAGTGAACAAAAGACTTCACAAAAATGATGAGTTTTTGTGAAGACTCAACAAAGGTGTTCTTACGCGACGAATGACACATGAAGCGCTACAATTCTCGCAAGGCGAGATTCGCATGCAACGTAAATCGTGGAGCATAAAAAACACAAAGACTTCAATTTCACAAGGTACAAGTTGACGTTTTTTCTCTCTTTACATTAGTGTGTATTTATTTACCATGGCCAATGAGAATATCCTACCTACACACACTTGATTTTGAGCACGTAGATTAAAATCAAGGCACCACGGGTGCTTCTGACACTAATATGCATGATGATGATGATCTAGGAGATAATGGGCTTGTAGATATGGCTTCTTTCAAGACTTTGGAACATTTCCAAAGCGTACTTGAAAGCAACCTCTCTGCACTCAATGCAAATGTTACCAATCTTACGGAGTTACTTATGAAATTTCATGAATTCACAGATGGCTCAAGGAGCCACAAGCGGCACAGTTCAAGGGAACCAAGCTCGCACGACTCAAGGAGTCTAAGAGACAAGTGCTATAGAAGATGCAGAAGGTAGCAATGCATTACTTAAGAATATCACCATTCCTGAGTTTCACGGGGAAGAGCGTGATCGCAACAAGGATGCGGTCAATACGTTCTTACACAAATGGAGTGATATTCATAGATTGAGACACACCCTGGATATAAAGACGGCTGTGAAACAAGTTTATCTCTTAAAGGCAAGGCCTATGAGTGGTGGATGAAATTTTCAATAGATGCTCGTCCTCCGTCTTGGGCTGCGTTTCAAGCTTCTTTCTCCAAAGAGTTTTTGGACTCTAATGAAGAAGATAAGAATTGGTTAGCATGGGATGCATGCCGCATGTCTGGCATCTCTCTCACAAAATACCTTTCGAAGTATCGGGAAATCATATTAAAACTAGAAGGTCTAGATGAATTCCAAAAGATACGGGTTTTAATAGGGGTCTTGACAAAGACTCTCGTCTTCATGTCAAGACCCAACATCCAAAAACTTTGGAAGAAGCCATCAGTCATGCCCAAAGATATGATGATGACCAAGAGAGAAAAGAAAATGTTCCCTACTCTAAGAATACTTTTGCTAAGAGAAATGTGGCTAAGAGCCAACGGCGAGGTAGATCTCCCATACGTTCCAAGAGGAATAAGACACAATCTACCTCTCCACGCCCACAAGAGGCTAAACTAAGCACTCACGAGATACTCCACATGAGTCTCTCAGCACGACTGATTTTGGGTGTGCAAAGAAACACAATTTGTGTTTTAGATGTCTTTCGGACCAACATAACAAGAAATATTGTCCTCTTTTGCAAGGCAAAGAAAAGGCCATGCACACGGTGCAACACCTCACATTAGATTCATCTCTTAAATATTGTGTTGTAGAGGTTCTTCATATGGAATAAAAGCACAAGTGTTGTGTGCCTGCTTCAATGCGGCAGCCCACCTTTGGCCCCCATGATTTGATTCGCATGCATGGCACTATTGATGGACAACGTATTCGTATTTTAGTGGATGATGGTGCAACTCATAACTTCTTGAATTGTAAGCTAGTCAAGAAATTGAAGCTTACACAGACTCCCTGCTCTCAGAAGTATATGGTGGAGCAGATGTCTCGGAATGATAAAGAAGTATGGGACACGGTAGTTCAAGGGGTTGAGCTTATTGTTCAAGATCATACGATGACCCTTGACTTCCAAGTTATGAACATAGACCGTGCTGATGTAGTTTTAGGACGGGAGTGGCTGCATGGTTTAGGAAACACATTGCACACTAGTTATGAACACAACTCCTTATCCTTCATGGCCAATGGTAAACATGTGTTTTTGCTTGGTGAGAAAAATATACCATATGCACCTCTTATATGTATAGCCAAGCTTTCTATTTTTCAGAAAGCAGATTTAATAGATGAAGTCTTTTGTGTTACTGCTTGTCTCCAAGTCTTGTGAATTCTCAACAGCAAAGTGCGGTGAATTGTAGTAATGGTATGCAAAGTGTAAAGAATTCTAATGATAAGCAAAGTATTAACAAATCTAACGAGCAGAGTGCTCTCAATTTTAATTCTATAGAGCAACGTGCAACTGTTGTAAAACAAACATTACAGGAATTACAAGATTCTCCATCCCAGCATAACTCTAGTTTACTTTCTCCTTTTGCACGGCAAAAGCTGACTCATTTACTCACAGAGTATAGTGATGTGTTCTCAAGTGATTTACCACCGGATTTACCCCCTACACGTGATGTGTAGCATGGCATAGATGTCTTGCCAGGCACTAAACCGGTGAGTAAACCGTCTTATTGTATAAGTGCTAAAGAAGCCAAGGAGGTTGAGAGTCAGTTGGCTGACTACCTCGCTCGTGGTTTCAATAGACCTAGCACTTCGCCTTGGGCATCACCAATTTCTATTGGTAAAAGAGAAAGATGGTACTATGCGCATGTGCATAGATTATCGTGGATTAAATGCGATAACCGCTAAGAACAAGTATCCTCTGCCTCGAGTGGATGAGTTGTTTGATCAACTCCACGGGGCAAGATACTATACAAAGATAGATCTTCGTTAAGGATACCACCAGGTGCGTATCCTACTGCATCATCTTGCTACTTTCGAAGAAGGAGACAAGGTTTTTCTCAAAGTTCTAGAGCATTCAGAAAGTCTAAAGACGGGAAAAGTTACTAAACTTTTACCATGCTATTGTGGACCGTTTACCATTCTCAAACATATAGGTCAAGTGGCCTATAGGTTAGCTCTTCCAGAGCATTCACAAGTTCATCCTGTTTTTCATGTTAGCCGCTTACGAAAACAGTTGGGACAAAATGATAATGTCATTGAGAAAGGTGTATTATTTGACCTTATCAAACCACCAAGCATCCGTCATGAGCCCGAGAAGATTTTGGATTCTCATTAGCTTCGCACCAGACATCATGTCAGACAATAGGTATTGGTAAAATGGCTAGATAGACCTGAACAAGGTTCTACATGGGAGAATGTCTCCATACTTAAGAAACGTTTTCCTACATTCGTTTCCAAGGACGAAAATGATTCTCCAAGGGGGTGGTAATGTAAGGACATGGGTCCTACGAGCAAGGCCACCGGTACGGCCGGACAGTGTGTATGCTAGGGGGAGGCTATAAGATACCACGGTTGGGTGGAGACTAGCACACGCATTACCACTGCCCTTTCCCTTTTTCTCCATGTTTAAGAGACACGGCCACCATTCATAAATCATAGGTGTAATATGAGACTTATACTTAACTAACTAATAATCTTGTGAAAAGTACCCGACTAATCGGGTCCATAGCTTTGAGGGGTACGTATATTTGGGACCAATCGGGTCCTAGCTTTCAAGGGCACATATATTTGGCAGAATGAGTCTCTAATTTCGCTTATCTTAATAAGAGGGAGTGGAGAGTCGACTAATCAATACCACCCATCCTTGACTGAAAACCTGAGCAGCCTCCACTTTCCACCCCTCACTCACACTTTTTAGCTTGTTTTCTAATTACTACCACATTGTTTTACATATATAAACAGTGTTCCTTAATTAATTCCAGACACGGGTTCTTTTATATAGCCCTTCAAACAATACCAAAATAATTCAAACAAGGCCTAATGAGCACAGTCCTATATTTCAACAAAAAGAACTTTTTCAATTTCTTATGAGTTTGCCACTACCTGTGGACTTTCATTGTCTAACCAACATAGCCTTTTCAAAGGGTTTATTCGCTAACCACGAATTGCGCAACCTTCCCATCCCCCTAAATGCGAGACATCTTGCTAACCGCCACACATCACGCTAATTGCGAGGAATAAAATTGATTCGATAACCTCAGCTTAATCTCCACTAATCGCAAAATCATCTCGCTAATTACAAGACATTCCGCTAATTGTAAGGAACAAAATTGAGCTGATAACCTCAGCTTAATCTTCACTAATCGTGGAATCATCTCGCTAACTGCAAGGCATCTCTCTACCCGCGAGGAATCACATTTCTTGAACGCTTTAAGAGAATCCCTATGCTTAGCTTCCCAAGTCAACATGAATAGCAATGCAAAATTATAAATTTATCTTTTAGGATTAGTGACACGCTCAACTACCTCCTGTGTTTAAGACTGGATGATTTGACCATCTTTCGGAGTCAATACCTCTGCTTGACTTGTGATTGGAGTAGATGATACCTTCCTTTGCACCTTTCTTGGAGATGGAATGACAATAGCATCCTTGGAGCTTTGAGTCACTCACTTCAGGGCCATCAAATCGAGGTAGAGAAAGGAAAAGAGAGAGAGAGAGACATAGCCGTTGCCACATCAGCAAGGGGCGCTACCCATTAGTGACATCGCTAATGGGTTGGCCATATTTAGCAAGGCAAGTCCATGCAATCTAAAAAAAGGGGGCTATTATAAAAAGGGGAAGTGGCTCTTTTGGGAGGATCTTTTTTAGCCATCATAATCCTAAGCTCTCTAAATCAAGCTTCCATAATCCGCTTAAGCTAAACCTTCTTGATCCATTCAAATTCCTTCTTTTTCTCTCCCGGGGAAGAAAGCCAGAGATCTTAAGCTCTTGAAACCAAGATTGAGAACCCGCTTATTCCAAGTCTCCTTGATCCTCTCTCTTCTTCTCACACAAGCTAAAACCCCTTAACTATTCTAATCCTAAGCCTAATCTTAAACGAAACTCCAAATCCATAATCATAAGCTATCTCTAATCTAAACTCCTAAGGCCATTTGAAGCCGAAGCTCCCATAGCCATAGCCGAAGAGAATATCAACTCTCTCTCGGCCTTGAAGCAGCAGAAGGAAAACGCAGAAGATCAAGGCAAATTTGGCAGACCGATTAAGGCAAGGATCTTATTTGGTACTATTATCATCGGACTAGACTTTATCATCATTACTGAAGCTTGATTTTCTTAATTAGCACCTAGATTAAGGCAAATTAAACCTTATAAGGAGCATAAACTCCTCTATTAACATTTGATTAAGCAGGGATACTATTGATTATTTGATTTGAATTATCAGGCTTCAGAATCTGGATCAAACTATCTGTTTTAAGCTCTATCCCCATTAATTGTGTCGGTTGCAACTCTTTTCCTCGCACCTCTCACAGCCAGGGGCCCTGTTCCTTCCCGACTCACCTTTCGAATACAAATCCCCCGACATTCTTCATGAACCCGACGCAAAACGAGCCGAGCTGCAGGTTTGCGAAAAGGGTGATGATGATGGTGCAGGTACAAAGGGTCAATTGTGGCCTTATGCTTTGAAGACAGCAGAAACAGGGAAGGTAACTTATGGGAAGATATGATAGGTAGGAAATTCAATTCGAGAAACCACAGGGTGGACCGATCCAATGGATTCCCTCTCACTCTATGCATTTATTGCTAAGTCTCAAGCTAATGAGGCTATGGTGGAGGAAAAGAAGAAAAGACATGAAGAAGTTCCTAGGACATCAAAAAAGGATTACGAGATTCAGCAGCAAAAAAGAAGAAGGTCCTACTCCTAAGCTCACTCCTGAAGTGGTTATGGAGGAGGCACCTAAGGATAAAAAGCAAGGTAAACCCAGGGGACCCTCGTATAATCTTAAATCTAACATTGAATTAGCTACAGATTTAAAGTGATGCCTTTTGGCCTAACCAATGTTGTTGCGACATTTAACCGGATGACGGATATGATTTTTCGAGAGTACAAACTATTTGTTGGCGGCACTTTCTTTGACAACATCATTGTTTTTTTCAAGGATGAGACGGAACATATTGTACATTTGCTTCATGTCTTTCAGGCATTACGAGATCACAAGTTGATGAAAGTTTTTGAAGAGCGCATTCTGAATAGCAAAGTGGAGATCACATTGGGTGATGTTCTGGAAATTTCCAAACGCAAGTTTCACGAGGAGATTATTGATATTATCAAAAGAAAGCGGCAGATACCAAACAAGTAGGACCCAGAATCAGTTAAGAGCTAGACGGTTCGACACATTGAAGCAATTTTGGATGATTATGAAGAATATTTGGCAGATCTTGAAGAGGAAGAGTCAAGGTCTGTGGTGGTGTCAAACCCAATTGTACCATAGGTAAGACATGTTCATTTTAATGAAGATGAAGATAATGAAAGTATACCAAGGAGTCACTTTTCAAGGACTCATTGGGCAAAGGCAACAATCGAAACTGTTGTGAAGCTTGGCGACATTGAAGAACCAGTCTTAGCACTAATAGATCATGGATCGGAGATAAATTTGATGGCAAAAAGCTTGCACAAAAAGGGGAAATGGCCTATTGATGTGGACCATGGTTGGCGGATTTGAGTTGCCAACATGCTTCCAGGCGACCTCAATGGTGCATGTGCAAATGTTAAGGTAACAGTAGTAGATGTCTGTGATGAGCAAAATTTCTTTATACTGGAGCATTCCTCTTATCCATTAATTTTGGGGCAACCCTACATTATGACTCTGCAGATGGAAACCAAGGTGCTAGATGATGGCTCGGCCTATGCCAGGGTTCGAAGCCGAGATGGTAAGAAAGCAGTTCAATTTTTGACTGTGTGTGTTGACCATGCCAGGAACAAGGATAGTCTACGTGATCATCCAATGCCAAAGATATGCAAGGAGTTTAAAGAACACAGGTTTGCACAAGATTTTCTCGGAGTGCCACTATAAAGCGGGACTATGGTGGTACAAGTGAGGAGAAGTTCTCGCAAAGAGAAGCTTTCTCTTCAGGGTTTTTGGGGTTAACATTTGAAGGTTCAGTATCTTTCAGAAAATTTAATAATTTGCCAAAGTGGGAAAAACAGTATGTTTCAGGTATCCAAAGTGAATTGTAGGGATGTGATGTGCTTGAATCAGATGATGTGATTTCAGGGACCTTTGAAGAGGTATCTTATGTAGGTACTATATCAGAGCTTGAGGAGATCAGGCAGCACAGGTTACAAAGCGGAACTGAAGTGGTATGGTCCACTCAATGGACATGTATGATGAGTTAGGTATATATGAGGCACTTAGTGTCATATACAACTTACACATGGAAACCAAAAAATCCTTGAAGCATGACCAACACAAACTTCAATTTTGTTGAGTCTACATGAGTTGGGATGAAAAACGGATACAATCATCATTTACGCACCACATCTATATCGTCCATATGCCCGGTGAAAAGCATCAAGCGGATTCGGCATGTCAAAATTTCTCAACAAAAAAACAAATAACATAGTTCACCAAAACCCTAGTCTGCTAGAGCATTCATGCTCAGAAGTACCAAAAGACTCGAAAAGCCACACTCTATATAAAGTTGATACAATATCACCAACACCCACCTATTCTGTACAACATTTACGTTGGGTCTCGGCAAGTCATAGTAGACTATTTTGCATCTTTGTCACACCCACTACTAAAACACTGGTCCAACAACCATTTTTACTTGACATAGGAATCTACCTCACTTTCCTCCATCTATACGCCTTTCTTTAAGTAAAACCATCTTTGACAATTGCATACCATAATAGGCACATATATTCACAATGGGCAGCCCATATGGCACATCCATCCTCAAAGTGAAAAGTATACGATGCTTGAAACCAAAACCACACCCATTACAGCAACTTGACGGCACTTGAAGCTTTTCAAAGCATACATATTAATCATCTTGCAAATATGATGTAAAT
This sequence comes from Adiantum capillus-veneris, assembly GCF_014529385.1. NCBI lineage: Eukaryota > Viridiplantae > Streptophyta > Polypodiopsida > Polypodiales > Pteridaceae > Adiantum > Adiantum capillus-veneris. The sequence continues at coordinate 102,870,237 of NC_140949.1, read as the reverse complement.
TACTCACTGGCTATCTTATGAGCGCATCCATTTTTGTTCTTCGACGAAAAATACATGATCAAGGCTGATCCAATAACATAAGCATCCATCAACAAGACAAGGCTTTTCATCATTCTATCAGTGGCATCTTGATGGAGCTTTAATGCTGCTAATCTAGTTTGTGCACTTTCTACATGCGCAAGCATACTAGACTCAAGTTCAAGGTTTGTCTCATCAAAGCCCAATCTTTGTCAGGAAGATAAGTGTCAGTATCAACAAGCACTCCTAATTCTGAGACACCAATATGCAGGTCTTCACTTGCAATATCATGCTCTTCATACCTTGTATTCATGACCAGCTGATGGCAATCAAATGCAAGCTGATCACGATGCAATAAAAACTCACATTGATCGACACTTGTATGAGGACCAGCTTCTTGTTCAATATCATCACTCGTGGCGGAAAAAGAAAGCATCCTCATAGAACCAGCTGAATTTGCATCAGTGTGTTCACATTTACCATAAAATATGCCATACTTGCATGCTTATCAACATCCACACTCTCAGCTTTGTCTTTTTGAGGATTAGAAGATTCCTTGCTAGCATGGGTCTTAGAAATACACCTACCATCTTGCATGAATGGAGTAAAATCATACATCATACTGCCACTATGAGAGAATCCATCTTCAAAAGAGGCTTCATCATACCAATAACCATCCAGAAATTCATCTTCACACCATGAAGAATCACTACTACTATCGGACTCAAAATCATTACCATAGCCACTCTCTAAAGCCTCATCTGCAACATGCGCTTCCTCAAAAGTAGCACCTATGACACTTCCATTCCCCACTATGTCATCCCTAGAAGCACATATCTCAGCATGGATACCACTTGCATAATCATACCAATTGCGATGCTCAAATGGAGCATGTAACATATTTCAAAACTCATACTGCAAAGATTGGAATCCAAAAACCAGTGTTTTCTCTTCGGAACCTGTAGACTTTGGTAGTCTACAATAATATATAAGCAATGAAACTTTTACTGCTTCCAACTAGACAGCTAGTCTTTGGGCCAGATATGCAAGAAAAGAAAGGCGTGGCTAGATAGACCATGTGTAGCATACACCACCTTTGCATTGTCTTCTACAATCCCAAGATGTACCCTGTCTTGCTCAACACGGGCGATCCATGCCTTTATACACTCACTTGATGTGCCACAAAAGTATAAGGGGCCTTTCACTAGCAACTCAGAACCTGCATACTTATTCAAAAAGGAATATTTTGTCAATCTCTAGCTATATGGTACATACATGGGAAGGCATTCTTTAAAGTGCAAAGCATCCTTGCACAACCTCTGATACATGCAATCAGCCCTCTCTCCATCATCAAAGATACCAAGCTTGGCAAGTAACACATCCGCTTTGACAACCCATGCTTCTATATCCTCCTCTTTCTTTCCACAAAAGGTTACATCATAGAATGGATCTGCATCCATTTACAATTGTTTTCTTGTTAGACAATCTCCTCATATGCATACATTCAATCGGCAAAATGTGAAGGCACTAGAGGAAGATCCTCGGTGGGCGGCACCAAAACCATGTGGAGAAAATGGTAGAGCATAGCATAGCCTCAACATAACTCAATCCACAAGGTTTCAAACACAACCATTTATTCAACACCTCAACAAAGTACTTAAAGAGACAACCATGAAAACCATCTCGAGCTATCTAAACACATCATACATACAGGCTCTGATTTGTATCCAACTCTCATTACACAATCAAAGTAGTATCGTTCTTCTCCTCTTTGTGTGGTACCCTCAAAGATCCCCCATGTGCTACTTGATAGGCTGCACAAGATTGAGCATCTGCATGAAGTCTGTTGCCTTCACCTCTCATCCTGTAATCACATTCCATACCTACTTTGAACTAGCATCTCTGTATTCCCAAAACATATACACTATTTCCATCCACGAGGGTTTTCAAAGAGAGGATCATGAGGTGCAAATCCTGGCATAGAGACTCCTATAGGGGCACTCTCAATTCAGTCGCACTCAAAGTGCCTTCCCTCCTACTCCTGCCTCTTGAATTCAGGTTGCTTTCCTACATACCCTTGCAAAAGCCTTTCAACAGTAACAAGACGGTAACACACTATGAAAGAATCATCATATGAGCCCATCTATAGCCCTTCGCAATTAGTGAAATATGATAATCAAGAGTCTTACCACCACCTAAGAGCACACTCATCACTTCATATGGTTAAGGTTGAATGCATCTTAATAGCTTGCTACATCCTCCTCACTATCTCACACAGGCATGGGCTGGATGGGATCAATGGCCGACACCCATTTAGGGGATCGGGTGCGATATGAGCCGTCCAATGTGACTTTTGTAAATTCGGGAAAACAGGTAAATTCGGGGCGCACCAAAACTTGTAAATTCGGGTGCCCCCGCTCCCTCCCCCTCTCATCCCCCGGACTTGAACCTTGGATGCCACCTTTGCAAGCCTGACACCTTAACCACTTCACCTGTGCGTGCTCATTGAAAGCAATGGGAGAAGGGGGAGTTTTATGATTCGGATTGTCGCAGTGTAAATTCGGGGCGACTTTAGCAAATTCGGGCAAACTGGTAAATTTCGACGCGCCGTGAGATCAACGGCCCACGATGCCCACGTGCACGCTCCCCAAAACAGGCGTGGGCCATTGATCCCATCCAACTTATGCCCATGTGAGATAGTGATGAGGCTTGCTACATGTCGAAGGTCAAAATAGCAAGGCGATGTAAAACAACAAGTTTGACTAGTTTTTTATTAACATCAACAAGACTATCACCAATCTTGGCAACAACACTTCTGCAAGTATCATAGCATGAGTGAGGAAAACCATTTAGCTGCTATAGTTTACATTACTCTTGGTCACTGAGCCTCCTAACTAGCAATCTTGGCATGATTCTCCAACAATCCCTCATGAGAAATTTGAGCACCACCGAAGGAGGGCAAGCCTTTAGAACCCCTTACCTTAACATCTCAAGGCAAGCCCATTCTGATGCATTCCTCATCTTTGTCCACACTCGCCAGCCTGTTGCCTTCTCCCCTTCCTTTCTTTCCCTGTGGTCCATTTCACTCCAGCTGACCCAAGAACCTGACTGCTTGCCCCTCTGCTTGCCACGATGGCTAATTGCTAAAAACGTTTTTCAATGCCTCCCCTCTCATTAGCAGTTTTCCCTTTTTTTTAAATCACTCATATGTTGCGTTAATGACCTTGTGGCATGATATATACTTACCCTCAAAGAAGTAAAACTCCAAGAGCACGAAAAAACTAAGGCATAAGCCGATCAATTGAAGTGTGGACACTACAAGCACCACTGAATATGGGCGTCATATACAACTTGTGCATGGAAACCAAACAATCCTTGAACCACGACCAATCTAAAGTCCACAATTGTGTTGAGTCTACATGAGTTGGGATGAAAAACGGCTACAATCAGCATTTACGCACCACATCTGTATCGTCCATATGCCCAGTGACAAGCATCAAGCGGTTTCGAGATATCAGAATTGCTCAACAAAAAAACACCTAACAACATTCATATGTGAGTGTGCAGATATGCATGCATGTATATATTTATATATGTGAATGTGTGTGTGTATATACATGTATGTAGGCACTAAGTAAGGGAGCGTAGCACTTGATGGTTAAACGCTTCCTCTTGAGTATAGTCCCTTCTTAATCATAGTGTTGCGGTCCTTGGTCCACTCATGTACGGATTATCACCTAAGTTGCATTATATGTTATACAAGATGTATATAATACATCATATATGGGTGTATTTTACATGACCTCATAGTATACAGACGTATTATACACTGCCATGTCAACAAAAAAGGACAATCGATTTTTTTCCTAGCTTTTTGATCGAAAGAAACTTCTATCAAATATTTAAAATACTTTAATGCACAAAGTATTTTTGATCAAAGAATACATTGATCGGAAAAAAAAGTATATATAGTGGCAGCACGCCTTGTTGGGACTAGTATTCATCTCATAAAAGGTATTCCATGTCAATAGTAGAGAAAAAATATTTTTTTATATTTCAAAAATTATCAAAATTTAAAATAGTTTTAAAATCTTTTGTTTAAAATCAATTTAATGTTTTTTTAAAAGTTGATTGATTCTTTTCTCTTGGTTCAAATTATGAAAGCTTTGAATGTTGTGTAGAGCTCAAACTCTCATTCATACAAGGTGTTTATTTTTTAGGAGTCACTTGCTACGTGCTTAGTTTACTAACATGTGGAAGTGAATTAGTAATATAATTTAGAGATTCCCTTATGTGCAGTGTACTCTCACATGAGGTTATCAGTCTGCAAAATATAATAGAATAAAGGTTGGTTTTATTTAGGTAGAATCGATTTTGACGTGAAGATATTTTCTCACCTCAAAGTGAACATAGATAGAAATTTATTTGTCCTGTGTAGAGCCATCACACTATGCTCTCACCTGGAATTAAAATTTAGGAATCTCATGTTCAAATTCATTGATATTAAATTATCTTTATTAGGATTTCTACGTCTATCATATTGTGTGATCGTACACGTGCAACAACTGCATATAGATAAGCTCTCAAATATCAATCATCGTGGAGTGTGAGAACTTCATGTTCGCACTTCTGATATGACGATTGTCAAGGTTTGCAATTAATCCTCATGTTCCAATGAGAATTAATTGCAAGATTTGATTGATATTATTGATTATCATAATGTGTGAAAACCGTAAGCTTGCACTTTAGATAGATTGATATAGTGCAACGTGATGATGAGATTTGTTTGTATCGTTTTAAATAACTGATTAAGATTCTCAATTATTGTAATGTGTGAAAGCCAAAAGCTTGCACTTTAGATGAATCAATATAGTGCAATGTGAACATTATGATTGAAATGTTTTGTTTGAAGTGATGAAGTTATTTCGTGCATGAAAATATAATTTGATTGACATGAGTTTATTGAAGAATGATAGGACTATCATTGTTTATTATTGATTGATAATGTAGTGCAAGTCAAATTGATAATGTGGACAGATTTTGATCACTATATTGATTGATAGAGCATTGCTTGTGTAGTTTGTTGCTTTGAATTAATTTTGACCTCAAAATTGACTGATGGATTTGTTGATTAGGCATTTTAAATTTACATGTCAACATGGTAAAAGGACATGAGTGGAGTCATGTCCACGAGCAGCGTGTCAAAAAGAATACATCTCAATTGAAATGCAAGACCTACGGCCACGAGTTCAGTGTAATGCAACAAGAATCAAAGAGCATTTCTTTAAAGTCCTTGGTAATGTGTCCGAGTGTACTGCTCCACCAAGAGATATTCATGCTAGATTGCCAAAGTTATGCTCGCATAGCAGAGCAAATTCTTACAGCTAAAAGAAAAGAGCTAATACCAAACAAGTTGCAATGGATGTTGAAATGTCTGTTGTCAATGAGAGGACAGAGCATGTGCCTAGTACCTACCAAAGCAAATGATCACACTCCCCAATCAACTCCTTTTCATGGACATGCTTCAATGTCAGCAGCAGCAAATCCTAGCTCAACTAAAGTTAATAATCATCCACTGGCCAAATGCCGTATGAAGCGTTAGATAAGCAATGGTGGTTGCTTGAGTTTCACTTGAAATGGATGCAAGCTTTTGTGGCATACGGTATATCATTCAATGCTATGTGCAACCCCATATTTCAAGATGCTTTAATGAGCACAGCCAGAAAAGGGTTTGTGCCTCCTGATTATAATAAGATGTATGCAGAATATCTAGATAAAGTGAAAGTAGTGAAACCATCCTCAAGTGCACAGTGGTGGACTTTGTTCCTGTATATGGTTGCACCATAGTGTTGGATAGATGGACCAGCTGTCACAAGAATCCGCTCATCAATGTGATGCTTATCAACCCTAGAGGGTCTATGTTTGTAGAAGCCATTGAAACCTCTTTAAAGGACAAGACTAGTGATTAGCTAGGTGGGATATATGAGCATGCCATCACAAAGACAGGTGGGCCAAAGAATGTGACTACAATTGTCACAGATAATGCATCCAATTACAAGGCTGCAAGGAGGGCTATCCAAGTTAAGTACCCACAGATTATTTGGGTACCATGTGCCACGCATACTCTTAATTTTCTATTAAAATACATTGGTGGAATGGTTTTCATAAAACAAATTCTACTAGATGCAAACCATATGGTGAAATTTATTAGAGAGCATCAATTTTTGTATTCTCTTTTTTGAATAAAATCACCCAACGAAACTTTACAAATATTTTGTGCAACAAGGTTTGGAACCGCATACTATGTTCTTGCCACCTTGCAAGAAGTGAAGCCTGCTTTGATTGAAATGGTAGCCGATAGACGATGGAATGCTTGGCTCAACAAGTATCCTAGCTACCAAGAGGCAGCTACAAGATGTGCACAGCTTGTGAACTCACAATTTTTTTGGCGCAATGTAGAGAGAATTGTGTAGATCTTTTGCGAATAGTCGACAAAGACTCTTTCATATTTGGTCAAGTTTATTGGTATATGTCAGAGGCATAACGCAAAGTAAGAGAGCATGTTGGCTTTGGTGCAAAGGACAAAGCTTCCATAATCACAGCTACCAACAAGCAATGGGTGCAATTGCATACGCGGTTGCATGGTGCTGCATTTGTATTGGATCCCAAATTTCAAATGCACCAACAATCAGCCAATAAATAAGCATGACTAAATTCAAAACAGTGTTGTCTCAACTATTGGGACGAGGATGGGAAAACTACTTTTCATCAGCGAGTTAATTATGCTAATAGAACTAGCATGTTCTAGGATCCATGGAATATAGATTCCATTGCACACACAAGTGTGCCTCTATGGTGGAAGGAGTTTGGTGGGGAGAAAGTAATGATGCAACACATTACATTTAGGGTTCTATCTATTGCAGCATCAAGTGGAAGTTGTGAGAAAAATTGGTCGGTTTTTTACTTTATGCATACCAAGAAACAAAATCGGCTTCACCCTAAACGTGCTGCTAATTTGTTTTATGTTTTTTGCAACATGAAACTTATACATAAGCTAGTGAGCATTACATCAAGAGCAGCACAAAAGCACTACGGTGTCTTCCAAACCCATGAAGCTATAGCTGCAAAAGTAGACAATGACGATGATATGGAATGGGAGATAGCTTCAAAATGCTCTGATACGGATGAAATAGATGATATGGTTGGTGTGTATGATGGAGACGAAGATGTATGACTAAAGGCCTATAATTTTTGCTCGTTGTGCATACGTGAAAATTATGACCCATCGCCATGTTACACTACAAGATGTTCATCTCTCTCTCTCTCTCTCTCTCTCTCTCTCTCTCTTTCTCTCTCTCTCTCTCTCTCTCTCTCTCTCTCTGTCTCTCTGTACTTTTGCAATAAGAGTCATAATTACAGTTAGATACAATACAATTTGTTTGATCGAGAATACAAAAATGGACAACTGAGGGGATAAATGACGATCTGTAATTACAAAAATTGTAGCCCTTTGCATTTTCTTCAAATCAAAATAGATAGGATAAAGTGAGCAAAGTGCTCAAGCCAAAGATTGAGTCAGCTCATTGAGTAGTTCATCTATGTTGAACTCAGTACTTTCAGGCACAGGAGATGGGCCTGCAAGTTCTTGTTGCGAAGGACCAGCATAATCTGGGAATGGTCCGTATAGTGATGCATATTGTTGCAGCTTGCTTGGGCCTCTGATAGCTCTATCTCAAGCTCAAGGATTTTGCGATGGAAAACATCGGGTGTCTCTCTTTGGCTTGCAAGATCTTGTCCTTGGCTTGCTAATGCAACGAGTGTCTCTGATTATTTCAAAAGCAGAACTATGGGACGTTTGCATGCAGGCATTGGATTATTGGCATGACTTGCTGCCACTTTCTTTGCAATTCGACCATGCCCAACACCAAAATTCCCAGGGCAATCTGACCAATCTACACGTCTCCCAAGGATGTCGTAAACATAGCACTGTTGTATAAAGTAGAGTGCCATTTGGGTTATTGTTTGGCATAACTCTCTCTCGTTGTATGAATCTTTGTAGCAATACTTGTGCAAGTCTGGTAGATTTACTGGAGCTCATTCCTTTGCATTGCCATTGATTCAAAATAGTTGCTAGCGCAAAAAGTGGTATGGACATAGCTTCCTGCACTCCTTAAGGCTAAGAGGCTTTCCTTGCAACCTGGACTCGTCCTCTTAGATTCTAGCAATAGTGTCAAGGTCTTTCTCTTGGCCATAACGCTCTCTCTCTCTTCTTTGTAGATGGCATGTGCTTCAGTGTGGTTAAGTTCTTCTTCCATATCTACCAATCAAGCAAATATGTCATCATTAGAAAGACTTATCATGAAGGCAAAAAGTCATTACTTTTAAATCTTCAATGAAAAAGACAAGAATCATGCTGCAAGAAAGAGACAAAATCTTTATCACCATGTCATTGGAAAGAGACAAGATAAGTTGATCAATTATATTATTTACAAGCGCAACTAAAGAGAATAATAATCAAATCATCACTTTAATCATCAGGTGGTCATAGACCAAAAATCATTACAACATAGACCACTCTATGGGCACCGTTTAGACTTAGAAAAATATCAAAAGTGAGGTCGGGTTGAGGGATTATTTTGCTTGCCACTCTCAGGGTGCGTCAGTATATAACTTAAAAAATCCCTTTTGGTTTGCTCTTGTGGCACAGACATGCACTTTAAGAGTCATTTACAAGTATGACACGTAGAGAATATATCCATGGCTTTGATCCAGGGAGGGAGACTAGTAAATATGCATTCTGGGGCATCCCATGGAAACTCTCTCTCGGTTTGCTTTCTAGTTTCTATTTGCAAGTTGCGGAGAGGAAGAAAGCATGTCATTGTTTTGGTCATTGTACATGACCCCCAATCCACAATGCTTGCATACACCCCCTTCTGTCCAAAGTAAAGCATCATGTTGCGGGAGTAAAGGTCATTGTGGAGATAGTCGTGTGCATGTAGATGCTTTAGGGTCTGAAGAAGAGTTTTTATTATCTACAACATGTTATTTTGGAACAACTATATTGTTCCTTCACTGGTTACATAATTGCGAATGGCAGGTTGACTACCATCTACAGTGCAATATTTTATCCAGTGCTCTACATGACCGCCATTCCAATAATGTGAAATGAGCATTGGACGCTCTATGTGGTGGACCATGGCAAGTGGATAAATAATGCCGCGATGAGCGGTGTCCAAAACTGTGGCTTCATCTTTAACATACTGATCCATTGTGGGTCCATACAAGTGGACTTTGAAGAGCTTTTCCGCATACAGTGGCTCTTTAAATGTAGGATGTGTGACACCTACATGCTTCACGTGTGTCCATCTCCCTTCTCCCAGTTGTGGAGCCTGTATGTTGAAGATTGCAATTTCTGGTAAAATATGCAATACAAGGGGGAGTTGAGACTAATCGAGAACGAGAGTAGCACTAGCAGCAAACTCTATTCTAACGGTAGATCCTTGATCTTCAGTAGCAATAGAAGAGTTGGCTTCCACTCTCATGCACTTTGCTGCTCTTTCCAGCTTCTCCTTGCTCTTGAACTCTGTATACAACTGTTGCACAAGTTGTTGTAGCTATGCCTGGTAAATAATGATTTCAAGATTTTTTAGATCACGAAAAAATCTTTGCAACCTATCCAATAGATTGCTTGACCATGTTTAATAATGGATCTGATGTGAAAAGAAGCGGGCATAAGTGCGAGCTAAAGTTGCTCAATTACAGACTTCACTAAGGCCTCTGTGAATCGGTAATAATGTTATGGAGTAGTGGGGTTTAGGCAACAATGAAGCTCAGGCTCTGACATGTGATGAAAGTGACATAGTATCACTTCAAAGGCAAACTTTGTTGCTGTTTTCTAGCTTAGTATCCGCCATATCTACAAGATATAATTTTAAAACATAAACGTTGTCAGAGGAGAGGGGAAACTATCAAAATTGTGTCATGGCCCTAATCCATAAACAGTTGACATAATTCATAGCAAACAATGATATATTATGATTGCAATCCATACATTGTACAATAGAGAGGAGAGCACACAAAGAGAGAGATGGAGAGAGTTGAACAGGCTAGGAGTGTGAGGGACGCTCATCACAAGAACTGAACCTTGTTATATGTGTTACATAATACACATAAACAATTGGAACGTACATGTGAACAACTTAGCTTGTGTGAGGTACACTCAACACAAGTCCATGAAGTTGTTGTAATGTTGATTGATAGTTTAATCAATCTAATTCCTGATGAACTATGTGGAATGCACAACACAACCATCAATGGTGGACAGTTTAACAATCTCAGACTGTGGTCAAACATCGTACATATTTACATCCAAGACAACACCAATCATCTACTGATGAGTGACATATCTACGGATCCAAAAGTAAAAAGGCAAGGTGTGTCATGCTAAGATGAAGAGGGCATAGGTATGAATCTGTCCACTCTAAGGTAGACAAACATATCCCTCATATTTCTATGTAGTAAGAACGATGATGTGACTTAATCTAATCCCTGATGAAGGGTGTGGAACTCACAACACAAACATCAGCAGACAACTCAACAATCTTAGATGCATCTATATCCAAGAGAACACCAAGTCATCTAGTGATGAAAAATGACGTGTCTTTGGAGTTTGAAGCACAAGAGTAAACAATGCATCACATAGAGATGAAGAAGGCATAAACTATGCATCTCTCCAGTCTCTGTTTGACGAGCAAAAATCTTTCATTTCTATGTGGTACAAACGATGATTTGAGCTAATCTAAAATTGAGAAACCTATAGGTCACTCTGAAGTGAGAGGTGTATCATCATGCCTACTACACTCCACGAGTCAAATTCTAAATCAGCTCTGTGGTGAGAGATATGCTACTACGCCACACGAGTGAGAATCTAACTCTATCCTAAAACCCTTCTCTATAGTGAGCCAAGTGGCTACACAGCACGAGAAAAGAGGCGAGCTTCTACTCACTTCTAGAGTGAGGTGGATGGCTACACACCACGAAGTGGCCTATAACCTGCAAGCCAACTCTGTGGTGAGAGAAAAAATATTGCACCACAAGAGTCTAGCACAACACACAAAAGCAAGCTATAAAAAATGTAAACAACTTTGAATGTATACCTCAATAAGCTCTAGCTGTATGTTGCACTCTCAATTGCACTCGTTGGTTTCGATCGAAACCGGCGACGATCTTTCTATAAGCAATTTTTTTTATCAAAATATTTTTCGATCGGAAAAGAATTTGATCAAAAAGAAAAAAATATGGCTATTCGATGATTATTTGAGATTTTGAATTACATAGATATTTTTTGGTACGGGCGTGTAAATGTAGCCCAGATTATTGCAATGTACCCTTGTCTTTGCCATGATTGGCATGGTGATAAAATCTAAAGAGGTGCCACTAGACCTTTGACCATACTAGACCCTACTAGTGTGTGTGTGTGTGTGTGTGTGTGTTTGTGTGTGTGCAGGTAGACATATGTATATTCAAATCTATGTGAGTGTGTCTATATGTATGTACATATATATATATGTGTGTGTATATGAGAGAGCTTGTGTGTAGACACCCAATCTACCTCTTTTTGTAGAATAGGTGTAGATTAGGTGTAAGGTGAGAAGGCTTAGGGAGGATGGTATTGACAAGGAGATGTGGATGGTGCAAGGCATGCCAAGCAAGGGAATGAAGCAATGACAGAGAAAGAGAGCCAATCGACAACAAAAATAGAAATTTTGCATATTAATTTGTAAAAAAAACTTACATATATAAAGATGAAAACTTGCCATGCAAACTCCACCTAAAAATTGAATGTGCATGCCATAAGGCATGTGCCCATGGGTATTGGCTTGAAAACCAAACAATCCTCCCCTCAAGCCCAAACTAAATTGACCACTCTAATTTATGTTTACTCTTAACCATGAGTTACTTCCAAACCTTGAGTTTATGTTTACCCAATAACCTCATGAGAAGCTAAGTGGTTTATTGACAATGGCTAAGTACAAAACATGGAAGAGTTGAACCACTTGAAACATTGAGTAGAAGCACCCCACCCTCCCTTACCAAACTTGTTTTCCTCCTCCTTGTTGACTTAAGCCTTGAAGCGTTTTGATATATTGTGAGAACAACTTGTCTTGAATATTTCTTGCACCACCTTGTTGTTTTCAAAAGTTGTATTTGCCAATTTGTGTACCCTAAGGGGCGTTTTCAAAATCTGTGTACAACTTCTCATATGTCTCCCATAGGGCATTGCAAAACATTAACTTGTAACTCAAAACGAGGTGCGTTGTGGGATGCTCATCGACCAACTTTAGAATGCATATTGAAACACTCACAAAATCACCACACTCAACCAATTGCACTAGCTACTCTGTAGGGTTTTTTGAGATGCTTGTAGTCCACTCGCTTTGCACCATTGTAGCAGATAGTGTTTCAATAAGCTGTTGTAGTAAGGGATGCAATTAACTCAACAAATGTGACATCATCTCAAGATGCCTACCAAAACATAGTTTGAAGCCAAGGTTCCTATTGCAATCACCAACGACGTTTTCAAATGCCTATCAAACATTGCACTACCTCTATTTGCAAAAGTAATCCACCAAGGCTTGCCAATGAAAATCCAAATTCGCCAATAAGTTGTGCCAAATGATAGCGTATTGAGATGTGATAGCACTTTAAGGTGAGGATGGTTAGGGAGGATGGTAGCGACAAGGATCCATGGAATCTGTAGGGCATGCAAAGCAAGGGAAGAAAGCAATGATAGATAAAGAGAGAAGATCGACACCAAAAATAGAATTCTTGTATATTAATTTGTTAAAAAAACTAACATATATAAAGGCAAAAACTTGCCATGCAATCTCCATCTAAAAACTGATTGTGCATGCATACCACAGGGCATGTTCCCACAAGTAATGGTCTTGAAAACCCAGCATCAGGTGTACATAGAGAGTTAGATAGGTGGATAAAAATCTATCTACATCTCTCTCTCTACACCTAATCTACACATATTCTACCTCTCTTGAACGTCCCCTCTCTCTACCTTGATTAGGTAGATTAGAGGTGTGTAGATTAGGTGCATAGTAGCCGTAGAAAGAGAGTTAGATAGAAGGACATAAAAATCTCTCTACCCCTCTCTCTGTACTTAGCCTACACCTACTCTACCTCTCTTTCTACACCCTCTCTATCTACTTTGATAAGGGAGAAAAGTAGAGGTGTGTAGATTAGGTAGCGTTGAGGTGTAGATAGGGGTGTGTAAATTAGGTAGATATTAGGTATAGAGAGAGAAAAAGAGAAGCATAGAGAGATAAAAATAGGTGAATGTACATATATATGTATGCATGTATATATGTATCTATGCGAGTGTGTGTATATACATGTATGTAATGCACTAATTAAGGGAGCATAGCCCGATAATTGATCACTCCTCTTGGGTATAGTCCCTTTTTAATCATGGCGTTATGGTCCTTCATCCACTCATATATGTATTACTACAATGTACCCTTAGTTTTACCTCGATTGGGATTGTGATATCTAAAGAGGTGCCACTAGACTATTACTAGCCCCTACATAGTTTTAGAAATGCGGAATATAAGAGCTTGTAGCAAAGAGAGCAGAGAGAGATATGATGCAAAGTAGTTTAGTAGAAAATCAAAGTTTTGATTAGCACTTATTACAACGTGATGGCATCATTCCTCCATGCACTCTCAAGGTAAATCTTAAACGGTTATATAGACAACTAGAGCAAGTAGGAATGCAAGGGGTTGGCTATCCTTTGATAAAATTGTGTGTGTGTTTGTGTGTAATGGCTCATGGAGATGGCCTACTTAATAGATGTAAGTGGAGTGTCTATGGGCTGCCCTCTCTCATGCAAGAGAGTCGGCCATGCACGCCCCTTGTGTAGCCAAGTGCCAAAATGTTGCTACCGAGCTTGGTGTACCTTGTCTTACTGTGTGGTCTCTCCTCTTGCCAAATTTCATCTTGTATATTTTCTAATCTTCCATTTTAAAATTTCAAGGTAAAACCGAAAGTTAATAGGTGTAATGAATTATAATACTATTATGTGGGTTTTTAAAGGATTAGTTCGAGGTGGACATCCATTTTGTAGGTGTATTTTCATGCAAAGGAGCCAGTAAAAGTTGGATTATTTTCTTTTACAGGTAATCTCTCTCTCTCTCTCTCTCTCTCTCTCTCTCTCTCTCTCTCTCTCTCTCTCTCTCTATGTGTGTGTGTGTGTGTGTGTGTGTGTGTGTGTGAGAGAGAGAGAGAGAGAGAGAGAGGATTCTTTGAAGGAGCTTAGGGGTAGGCATCAATGAGACTTAATCAAGGCATTGCAAGCTCATGCAAATCCACGTTGGAAAAGAGAAAATGATGTTGACAACATGGTACTGGGTATTGGTGGATGACTTCTTATCTGTCATCAAACAAATGGGGGTTCGTTAAAGGAAGAGAAGGTGAGAGTAGATGGGCTTCCAACCTTGAATCCTAGTGATTATCCTACCTTACTACAAATATAGGACTTGTCTCACAAGTTGTTTTTCACTTTTATTCAACATGTCAAGACTACGGTGCAAGCGGCTATGGTCCTTCTCAACACATTTGAGACCTTGGATAAAACTCTTCTAGAGACCTTGAGGTTGCAAGGAGTCAATGCATATGCTATTGGTCCCCTCTTCATGTTGCAAGAAGTAATTATGAATAAGCATGTAAGTCTCTCTCTCTCTCTCTCTCTCTCTCTCTCTCTCTCTCACTCACTCACTCTCTCTCTCTCTCTCTCACACACACACACACACACGTACGTACCCTCTCTCTCTCTCTCATACACACACACACGTACGTACCCTAACTCTTTGCTTCTAGTTACTTGCACTATAAGAGGAGTAGTCTATAACTGCTAGCATTGCCGCGGAAAAACAAAGGAAAAAGGAGAGAGAAAAATTTGTGGGGACGGCAATAATTGCGGCTATGGACATGGTAGTGGTTTCTCAGCAATAAGCATGGTAATAGTCCCGGTAATATACCTGCTGCTATTACCGTGCTAGTTGTCGCGTTTATTACCGCGCTTATTGCCTCTACACGCTTATTCAAAAATAAAGGTGCTCATTTGGGCCACCCAATTTTGGATGGCCCAAATTAGCACCTTTATTTTTTACCTGTATAAAACAATGAAATATCAAATTTTTTTGGAAGAGTATAAAAAATACCAAAGAATTGAAATTGAATTTACTTTACCTTGACAATTTAAAATGTAGAAGATCAACTATTTAAAAAAGTTACAATAAAAAGTAAATAGTTGTATATACATTGTGCCACATTAGGACTTTACAAAAGTTAAGACAAAACATTTTTCTATCTAATCCTCCTCTATCTCGTCGTCGTCCAGAGGCACGTATGGATCACTTCGACTCTACATAAACCCAAACCAAATTAAACAATTATCAACAGCTCAAAAGAATTGATACAAAATTACTTGTTTAAACTTACCGCTTGTAGTGGTCCAACTTCCCTGTGGAATTGCTCACGAGAGATGTGGTTTTTTTGAACAACCATCACCAAGTATCAAATTCTATACCATCTCTCTGGTTGGTGGAGAGAGAGTGATATTTTCCTAAGTTAGCAATAACAATACCAAATCATCAAACTACAATCTTTATAATCACCGATTGACGTTATAATTCAAAAAAATCTTACATATTTATCCTTCCAAGCTCCCTTGCCTCCTCAGCCATAGTGCGTGGGAGTTTGTCTTGCGCAACCCTCGCGTTGTTGTCTGTATGATGAGCCCGTCGGCAGCTTGATCACTCTTCTCTTAAATTGCCCACTCCCACTCCGCGTCTGCCATGCTGCCACCGCGGTAACTCCTGTCTGGATCTCTGACTTGGTTGGCTATTGTGCGCCGCACACTGTACTACTTGTTTTTTAGAAATGTCTTTATGTAGCCCTCCAACCATTGTTGTGAAAAACATTGATCGGGGGCGTTTGAAAATCTAGCTAACAGAGCATCCTCAATGTACCGTGCATGATCAGGCAGTTGGTCTCTAAACTTTATAAAACAGTTCTTATACGTTGAATGTATAAGAAGCTGTAGATGGCGTCCAAATGCCCTGCCCTATGTTGTACCAAAGTCCACCTCCCCGCCATATTTAACCCTGTAGTAGCATCCATGTGTGTCTGGAACGGGTGTGTTAGTATCCTCATCCTCTACGTCAAGGGTGGCACGCTCTGAAAGTAGGGACTCCATTCCCCCGCCACTACCAAAACATGTGAAACCACAAGATCCACCGCCGCTTCGTCTCTCATGGCGCTCGCTACCCTAAGACGAGCGTCAATGCACGCTGCTAGAGAAAGTCCATCGATGATGTTTGGCAAAGCAGAAGTGGAATGAAGTGGCGTAGGTCCCTGTGATGCCATGGGAGTGGGACCCTGCGATGCAAGGGGAGTAGGACCCTGCAATCGAATAAGAGTAGGATGATAGAAAGGGAGAGTACAGGGAAGTGCCATCGGTGCGAGGCTCTGTAGGTAAGGAGGCCCCCTTACTCCCCCATGGTGTAGTCTGCGGAGAAATATCCTGGGTCGCAAGCTGCTACGGAGTGTAGCGGCCAACTAAATCCTCCGCCGAACGGAGGTACTGCTCTCGTAAAGAGATAGCCCGTTGTAGGTCTGGATCTATGATCGGTGGAGGAACCGGAGAAGGGTAGGTGTAGGATGGCCAAGCATGCAAATAACAAAAATAACCTATGACACTCATGGTTTAGGGTTAACTACGTAGAAACATTCTTTATTTCTTTGCTTGTTCTCACCGACTCGGGTCCACTGGAGGCGATGTCCAACCCGGGTGGGAGCCCCAACGGGTGGGAGCCCACCTCCAAAGAAGATCCAGCTAGCTGCTCCTCACCAGTTGGTCTCTCGTCTGACATCTTGTATTTTCTCTTTCTCTCTATCCCTCTTTCTCTCATTCCCTCTCTATCTCTCCCTCTTTCTATCTATCCCTCATTCTCTCTATTTCTATCTATCCCAATCTCTCTCACTCTCTCTCTCTCTCTCTCTCTCTCTCTCTCTCTCTATTCCTATCTATTTCTCCCATTCTCTCTCTCTTTCCCTATCTCTCTCTCCCTCTTTCTCTCTATCTCTATTCCTATCTCTCTATCTCTCCCTCTTTCTCTCTCTCGCCCCCCCCGCCCCCCTCTTTCCCTCTCTCTTTCTCTATATCTCTCCCTCTTTCTCTCTTCCTATCTCTCTCTCTCTATTCCTATCTCTCTTTCTCTCTTCCTATATATCTCTCTCCCTTCCTCTTTCCTATCTCTCCCTCTCTCTTTCTCTCTTTCTCTCTATCTCTCCCTCTATCCATCTCTTTCTCTTTTCCTCTCTCCCTCTTTCCCTCTCTCTCTCTCTCTATCTCTCTCTCTATTTCTCTTTCTCTCTTTCTTTCTCTCTATCCCTCTTTCTCCCATTCCCTCTCTATCTCTCCCTCTTTCTCTCTCTTTCTATTTATCCCTCATTCTCTCTATTTCTATCTATCTCTATCTCTCTCACACACACTCTTTCTCCCATTCTCTCTCTCTCTCTCTTTATTCTCTCTATTTCTATCTATCCCTATCTCTCTCACACACTCTTTCTCCCATTCTCTCTCTCTATTTCTATCTATTCCTCTCTCTCTCTCTCTCTCTCTCTCTCTCTCTCTCTCTCTCTCTCTCTCTTTTTCTCTTTCTATTTCTGTCTCTTATTCTATCCCTTCCCTCTCTCTCTTTCTCTCTCTCTATCTATCCCTTATTCTCTCTATTTCTATCCCTATCCCTCTCTTACCCTCTTTCTCTCATTCTCTCTTTATCTATCTCTCTCTCTCTCCATTTATCTCCTTCTCATTAATTCTCTCCCTCTTTCTCTCTTTCTCTCTTTATCTCTCTCTTTCCATTTATCCTCCTCTCATTAATTAGCTCTCTCTTTATCTACCTCTATCCCTCTTTCTCTCTCACTCTTTTTGTCTATCTCTCTCTTTCTCTTTCTCTCCCTCTCTATGTATTTTCCTTCTCCTCTCTCTATTTATCCTTCTCCATTTATCTCCCTCTCTTTAAATTTCTCTCTCTCTCTCTCTCTCTCTCTCTCTCTCTCTCTCTCTCTCTCTCTATTTCTATCTAACATTTCTAATTAACATTCTATCCAAACAAGCCGAGCAAAGCGATCATTTCCAAACAAGCATAGCAAAGCAACCATTTTCAAAGAAGCCTAGCAAAGCAACCATTTCAAACAAGCCGTGCAAAGCAACCATTTCCAAATGAATGAGGTATGTTATGGATTCTCTATTTTCTCTTTTTTTTTGGATTTATGCGCGCGCGTGTGTGTGTGTGTGTGTGTGTGTGTGTGTGTGTGTGTAGTAGAAACAAAAGGAAAAGAGGGAAGATGTGCTTTGTTTTGTGTTTACCTCTCTCTTTGTAGCGCGGTTGAGCTTCGGCTAGATTGATCTTCCAAAGAAGATGGCGGAAAACCCCCTTCGACGAAACTTGGACGAAACCCCCTTCGACAAAACTTGGGAAGCTTGGAGAAGGAGAGAGATGGAAGGGAGAGTTGGGGGGGGGGGGGAAGGAATCTTGGGAGCGATGGCGGAGAGTTGGAACACAGAGTATGCAGCAAAAACGCGGCATAATCTACCTTCTTGCCTATTTTAGGTGCCAGTTATCACCGCGTCCATTACCGCCTATATTATCGCGGTCGGTCATTTCAAACGGATACATGCGAATCCGAGGTTGCAGGGGAGGGGGGGTACAAACCACCCCCTCTACCCTTAGCTATACATTATTTCATTTTTTATCCTTTTGAATTTTTTTATGAAGATTTTTCATTTTTTATGGATACTTTATTTTGTAGTACTTTTAAATGTTTATTAATTACATTTTTAAGTTCTCTTTTAGTTAAAAATAATTTTAGTACTCATTGTTATTTATTTCCTTTGACTTTAACTATATGTAATTTTTCTAATGGAATTAAGTGCTTTTTTAATTATTTATTTTTTAGGACACATAACTAAATAAACAACATTTTACGTGTGCAGAACATCGACTGGGATGATCGTGGTCCCCTTGGAGGCCCTGAGCGCGATCGTTGGCTCAAGGAAAAACTCCCTTGTCTTTGCGCCAAGTGCAAAAGGGCAATCCCTTGCTTGAGGCTCATTGCTTTGGAGCACATGAAGAACGAAGGGCATTGGCATTCTCAAAAAACAAACGGAGAGATGATAGTGCGACTCACCCATCCCTTGAGGAGGTGCCCCATTGGTCTGTGTTTGGTGGTGGTGCACCGGCACGCAAGGCTGAACGGCAAAGGCAAGAGCGACTGGGCGATTTGGGTGCACCGCATGGTGACGAAGAGGCCCGATTCCTTGTGCAAGGTAATCTATCCAAACAATCATTTTTTCTTACCCCAAGGGCATAACAAGCACAAGGCTCCAACAAATGGAACACCTCTAAAGCTCACGATGGCAAATTGGGCAATCATTTGGGAAGAACACCACAACAACAATCCGGCTCTGTGTCCTCCACCAAAAGGTATGTCAAGGTATTCCATATTTTTAAGGCTTCCATATTGGAAGGACTTAAAAATACAACACCTCTTGGATCCCATGCACATATTCAAGAATGTAGCCCAAACACTATGTGACCACGTTATTGGCAAGAAGGATTCTTTGGGTGCAAGGGAGGATTTGAGGCTTTTAAAATGCCTCCCCGCCTTTGCTACTCCACGGCCTGCCCCAAATGGAAATATTGTCCTTCCTAAAGCACCATGGATGCTAGCCAAAGAAGAATTAGACAAGGTGAAGGGTACCATTGCCTCTATTCGCGCACCAACATGATACATGAGGTCGTTAAAGGGAGCTTTCACAAAAGCGAAGAAGGGTGGAAGCGTTCAATTGTATGGGTTAAAGTCCCATGATTGGCACAAGATGCTTCAGGTAATCTTCATACTACCTATTCTATCTATAGTTTGTGTGTATGACCATCACTCACTTTCCCTTTCTCTGATTTACATTGTAGTCTATTCTGCCGGTGAGTATGTGTATATGTCGGGACAAGAAAGTCAGGGACGCTATTTTCAAACTAGGAGAGCTAGTAAGGTACATCACAAGACTCCACTCAACTACACTTTTTTTATGTACACAATAATTTCTATCTATATCCTTGTGTGTTTTCTTGCAACTTTGTGAGCTCCAAGGAAATCAAAATAGATGATATCCTTGCTGCTCAAACACTTGCAACAGAAACTGTGTGTGCCATTGAAGATGCATTTCCTCGATCGGTCCTGCTTAGTCAAATTCACCTCTTGGTTCACATGGTGGAGGAGATCACTATATGTGGAGTAGTGCACGCACGATGGATGTACTTCTTAGAGAGGTTTTTAAAGACTCTCAAAGATTTTGTGCGGCTACGGTCTCAACTAGAGGCATGTATGGCCGAAGGGTGGATCGTTCAAGAGGCATTTTTTTACATATCAGAGTATTTGGCACAAGTTGATCCTTCAATGCCTCGCATGTGGTCAGACGAGGAAGATGCAAGGATGACTTCACACTTGCCAAGTGGAAAGGGGAAACTACTTAACATGGATATGAATCTATCCTGAGTGGTCGATAACTTTTGCATTCTCAATGCAAAGATTATGACCAAGTGGGTGGACTTGTGGACAATGGCAAAGGCAAGGCGTTTGCAAGAGAGGGAAGCACGAAAACAAGCACATGGAGGGAGGAGGGCACCCCCAGTGACTAGACATCTTGCATGTTTCCCAGATCTCATCAGTGTAGAGTGGATTCATGAGAGAATGACCGAGGCAGAAGCGCAAGGGGAAGATATCACCAGCAAAAGAATGGGAGTATGCACGAGGCTGCGTATGAAAGGTAGAGTACTCATATACCTAACTTGAAATTATCTTTAATATGTATTTGATAAATTAATATATTTTTCTATTTTGTAGTGCCTTTCCTTTAACTTGTGTGGTCAAAGGGTCGTCACTTTCGTACGCGCCACATTGACGAGCGTAGAACCACCATGGATTGTGCCATCATGGGCAACTTTGACACACACGGTGATGAAGCCAGGTACTACGGAACTATGGAAAGGATACTAAAGGTTAATTTTAGAACCTTTCATACCTTCATCTTCGAGTGCAAGTGGTTTGCAAACGTGTCTAGACAACATGAGAATGGCCTCTACATGGTGGACTCTAGTATGCATCACACAGGGAAGTATGACAATTTAGTTTTACCGCGCAATTGTGAGCAGGTGAGTGACATGTACCTTTTCTATTCGTATTTGCTTGTAGTGTTAGTTATACCAATGTTACTCACTTTGAGCTTCTATTTTATAGATCATCTATATCCCAGCAATCCACCAACCAAAACTTTGGTTCGTAATTCCAGTAACACCTCAGGGGAGAACCATTTTTTCCACTAATGAAGTGGAGACTATCTTTGACCCTCTTCCACCTCCAACTTTGGATAAGGTGGAAACAGAGGAGAGGGAGGTCGATGAATCAAGTCCGACGGTAGCAAGTCTTAGCAAGGATGATTGTCATGATGATAAAGATGATGAGATGGAGGATGACGAACTCAAAGATGATGAAGGCAATGCATCCACAAATAACAATTCCATTTCTCTCTTTATTGATTTAGGAGCCATGGGCTTAGAATTGGATGATGCTTCATGTAGAGATCTTTTGGAAGCTGATTCATAAACATTTTGTAGTTATGAAGTTTTTTGGTCGTGTAATCCATTTATCTCTCTCTGCCCCCTCTTCCTCTCTTTAAATTTGAGAATATGTTCAATTATGTTTATCAATTGATAATGTATTTTAGTTGTAACCAAGTGTAATCTTATACCCCCCGCCTCCTTCTCCTCTCTCTCTCTCTCTCTCTCTCTCTCTCTCTCTCTCTCTCTCTCTCTCTCTGTGTGTGTGTGTGTGTGTGTGTGTGTGTGTGTGTGTGTGTGTGTGTGTGTGTGTGTGTCTCTCTCTCTCTCTTCTTTTCTAAATTTGAAAATTATATACAATATTCTTTAATTTTTATTGCGAGGAGGGAAACACCAAAATTTGAAGGGGGGAGGGGTTAAGCCAAAATTTGAAAGTTTAGGCGCTAAATTTGGCTGTCGGATATAACAACGGTAATATGCACGATAATAATAGCGGTAATAAACGCGATAATAATAGCAGAAATAGTCATAGCAATATTTTAAACACAAAGAAAAAATCGCCCGCCCTCCTCTCTCTTGTTTCTCTATTTGAATTTGCATCTTCTCTCTATAAAACGCGATAAAACAGCGCAGTAAACACTTGGAGATTTTCATAGTGTTGGAATCTCTTAAGTACAATTATGCTTTCCAATGTATATACATTATATCAAGAGAATTAGAATTCAACCCTGACAAAGAAATGAAAGGGCAAAGAGTGCTTGGATTGGCTAGATGCGCAAAAGCCAAAAAGTGTAATTTATGTGGCCTTCGATACTTTTTTTTTGTTGCAAAACTCATAATGGTGAGTTAATTATATTAATAGATCCAAGAAATTACATTTTCATTCATGCGCATGACGTGCATGACCACTTCAATGAATCATAGATACATTGACTGATGGGGGGAGCCACCCCACAAACCTCGATGAGCCCATACTTTGACCTTTGCACGTATGTTATTGTGGCACCTAGAGTCCTGTTCCACTCCTCTACGTTCCTTTTCTTTCCAATGGCGATGATGGTTACCCTACTTTCTTGGACTATCTCCATGAACTTAGATACTTCAAAGAGTTCTCAAAGATCCAATTGCTCCTTGTCTTCCAAATGTGTTTAAAGTGGCCTTAGGTACTTTAATATAGCTTTAATTGGATCTTGAAATTGAAAGAATTAGCTATTGGATTGCTCAATTCAAGTAACTCTTTTATTTGTGTGTACCCAAAACCCATTAGAAATGATGTTGGAATTAAGCAAGAGTTTATGGGAGTGTTCTCAGAGCAATGTCAAGGCAAAGGGCTTGTCTTAGATTGGGCACCACAAAAAACACATGATTTTGAATCAGCCTTTTATTGGGGCTTTCCTTAGCCATTGTGGTTGAAACTCCACATTGGAAACTATTTTCTATGGGTGCCTGCAACTCTTTGCTAGTGACCAACTTCTTCATCGTAAGTTGATTGTTGAATTGTGAAAGGTAGGCTCATGGCTTGAAAGGAGTGGTGATGATGGTCTTATCTTTCCCAATCACATCTCACAATCTATACAAGAGTTGCTTGTGCATGACAGTGGCAAGGAAATGCGTAAGAGAGCTCAAGAACTAAAGGAAGCTGCAAAAGCCACCATCTAATGTTCTGCTCACACAACATTAGATGTGATAATGAAGTTGATTCTCTCTTAAAATCTTCTTTGGAACATTAATCAAGGTCTTATGACAAATGAATCAGATTAATAAGTTGAGCTTTGTTGGAGCTTTGAATAAAAAAGGTTTCCAATTTACCCAATATATATTGCTATTTACAACAAGTGTAATGGCGGTATTGGAGATTATGAATTTTTATCACAGTGTGCAAAATAGTGATAAAGATATTTGACTTATCATAGGTGGATTGAGCTATGTAAATATTATTGACATGCTTTTAACACTAGTTTGGTACCAAAAAGGACACTTTAGTGTCCTTTTTTTGCGGATTTAAATAAATGGTACATGAAATCTAGAACATATCTCAAGAAATGTTATTGCAAACTTATAAAATGTTATTCAAAGTACTCATAGAAATTATAATCCCTCACTTTTAATCATAACTTCAATAATAATTACACTCGTGAAAAGAACATACGCAACATAGCATTCAATGTTTTATTAAAACTCATACTCTAGCCTAAAAAAAAAATGAGCAAGGTGCATGCAATAATCCGTGGTAACTACTCATCTATGTGGTTGATATTTTTGCAATTTTCATGTGAGGAAAAAAATCCTTTGTGACTAGAATTAAATACATAAAGTCTTGTGGGTCAAATATACATCGTTCACAAATTCAATTAACGATCACATAAAAACTTTTAGTTCATCTAAATTTACAATGTCTTATGATGCATGTATACTAGATCTATATCTCCATTACATAAGGTGATAATTTTTAATGGTTATGCAAGCCACATTTGGTGATTTATGGAATATCCAAAAAACTGCGCATGTTGTAATTATGATTTTTTATTTATCAAAGATAAGCCTTAAAATAAAGTCCACTTTTGGATTTTTCTATTCATCTCACTTATTTGTATACAAAATACCTCATATGGACACAATTGGGAGATTTATATACACAGTTTTATTATTTTTCCATAGCAATATTTTTTTTGCAAGAAATTACACACTACAATTTTTTTTAGATGAGCTTAAATTACAAGATGCCTATGAGTTTGAACCCTTGAAAAATGCTTAGTTGATGGGTATTGACCTATAGATACATTACACACCTTAGGTTTTGTCCCATAACCTCATCATGTTAATGAAAGAGGCCTTGAAAGACCAAAATTTTCCTCTTTGTCACCATTTTCAAGATTTTGGTCTTTTGATTCTAACAAAAATCTTGTCCCATAACTAGGTTATGAAGCTCAATTTTTTGCTGCAATAAGTTTTTTCCTATCCATACACCTTGAAATCTATGAAAAAACTTATTTTGATGAGAAGTTCTATTCAATTTATGAAAATTTTGTTGAAATTGCACTAAATTCTATGATTTTTTCATTTTAAATCTTATCATTATAATCTTAATTTGGTATTAATTTCAGCAAAAGTAAAATTTGGCTATGTTCTTCACCTCATAGCTGACCTAAGATATGAACGTGACCTATGAATTGTTTTTCTAGATTCACCAAATAATTATGACAAGTTGGTAGAAAAACAGGACACTCTAGTGTCTCAGGACATTTTAGTGTCCAATTACAGAACTAGTGTTAAGCACATGGATTGTACTATGCTTGGAATGTATGACAGTGGGAGGAATTCCAAAGACCGAGCAAGATTTGTCAAGCGAACCAAAAATCGAGCAAAACTAGCCAATGCAAGAGGAGATTATACATAGCATTATCAACTCTTGGTACATTTTGACAATACTTAATTTCATGTAAAATTTCATCAAGTTAGCAAGCACTATAAAATTTGCTCATTATATTTCTCTACATTTGGAGGTATACACATATATGCAAGAAAAACCAAATTTTTATAGGTGTGCACATTCGATGTATCTCTCTCTCTCTCTCTCTCTCTCTCTCTCTCTCATACAAGCATTGAGAGTCATTAATAATCAGCTCTGCACTCTCACATGATATGTTTCTTTTGGTCCCATAGGTTGTATTTGACTTCGAGAACAATAAAGGAATCTCTCTCTCTCTCTCTCTCTCTCTCTCTCTCACACACACACACACACACCCCTCAACATATTTTCCCTTATAGCATATTTTTAATGTTGGTTAGATGGGCCTTGCCAGTTAACTACGAGTAGGGGTTGCCAATTAACTACAACACCGCCCATGCAAAACACCTCTTAGATTATACCTCTTATATCATCTTTTGAAAGGCCAAAACCCCTTCAAATCAGTTCGTGGAGAGCCGAATTGATTTAGGGGCTTTTAAGAGCCCACATTTTGAGCAAATATGTGAACAAAAATTTTTGGTATGGTTTTATTGAGGAGAATCTCATGAGATGCTATCTAGTAGAGCAAGGGAACATAGGGGAGGGGAAAAAGAAGGGCTAATTGGCAATTGAGGAAATGTGTAGGGCAGGTGGTAGACAAGGTCATGAGCAAAGAGCCACGTGACAAGGTGAGGAGACAAGCCACAAGGAGGCAGCAAAGAAGTCGAATGACTCCCTCCTCTCTCTCTCTCTCTCTCTCTCTCTCTCTCTCTCTCGTGCACGCGCGTGTCCGTGCAAGTAGGACTCTGCACTTTTATAGGTTTTTTTGCACGCCACTAATAGCTTTACGATAGTGAGAAGAGAAGTTGCAACTCTCTCATTTATACTACTTTCAAAAAATAGCATCCTAATAGCTTTATGATAATATGAAGAGAAGCCGAAGAATCTGGGAGGCTAATTAATTGAATTTTGGCAAAATAGATGGAGTATGTCTATTCCAAGTAGTAGAATACACCGGAGAGGAAGATTATATTATGTAGGATTCCTCTTAACAACGTGCTAATGTATGAAGTGGACACCCTACTGACCTCCTGGACATATTGGCACATCTTTTTAAATAATCATTTCTTTTTAAGATTCCATCTTTCTTGGACAACCATATCTTAGCAGCTTCTAAGTGCAACCCTACTGCAATAACTCCGAGTGCCATTTTCTCTTTTTCTCATGACATCCTGTACTTTCAATTGCCTCTAATGTGCCTTCACCTTGGTTCAGATCCCTCTCGGGCCAGAATCCCCAAGCCACTATCTCTGGCCATCGTGCACAACAACTGCCCGCCATTTAGTGTTTGAGAAAAACCATTTTTTCAAACATACAAAATTCCTTTCCTTGAATTTGCCAAGAGGAAATTTTTAAAAATTAGGTTACTTTTTCAAGCTTTTACACTACTTTTCTCTATTTTTGGGCAGAATTTCTCCTTTTCCCCTTGTGCTCAACCGGCATTTTGGAAATTGAAAATGGCACGATATTAAGCTGAGACACATTTTTCCTGAACACTACCTTCGGTGCCCCTCTCACACCCTCGAATTCAAACCTTGTTCACAAGGATAATTAGCCCTTTGGACCCCCATCGACTTCACCTGATGCTATGTAGCTCTCTAGTCATGCTTGTGTTGTGGGGTAGTGCCAATGTGTGCCCTTGCACCTCCATTGTCTTACAACAATCCCACGCCTAGAGATTCGATGACCTCGACACAGCTCTCTGCATGAATTATCTCACCTTGCAATGTCTTGCTTACGGTCACCTACCTTCTAGGTGAAAGGAGTCAAAGGCCTTCCTTTTACATTTGGTAAAAACATCATAGGGTAAAGGGGCCAATATAAGGCTACCTAAGGAAGGCGAAGAATTGCACTCAGTGTATAGAACAGTTTTCAGCTTGGGAGGGCGCGATCAAAAGCTCAACACAAGGGCTATCTAGGATAGTAAGGCCAACTTGAATGGTGCGACACAGAAGCGGTACGACACAATTCGACATTCCATGTGTAACAAAAACGACCATGGAAAGGGAGACGCCGCGGGGTGTATATAGTGCATTGTGGCCAACAAGGCTCGATCTTGTTATCGGACAATCAGGATTGCACCCAACTCTCGGCTAACTAGTACACCATCCGCTAGCTTGTGTTCTTCTTTTGGAGGAAACTTGTACAAGTGAAGGGGCATGCCGCGGTTTTGGATTGGAACCTAGCACGCTATTGGCCCCTTTACCCTAGAGCTTTCAATCTCGTTTTGCCACCAATGTGTGTACACAAAAATATCTTTTGAGAACATAAAATCTCTTCAAATCAGTCAGCGGCGACGCGGATTGATTTGGGGGGGGGTTAGATCCCACATAAGTAGGTGTATTTCTTTTGATTGGAATCTACGGAGACAAGGACGTCGCGAGTAGGCGGCCCAATCACAAAAATTGCACGGAATCAAACGAGATCCAATGCCAGGTATCGGGCATCACGGCAGTCAGTCGTGCGGGGAAGGCAGCTCGAAAACAAGCAGGGGTCGTGCAGAGAGGAGGACGCGACGCGCAGGCAGCCATGTGTAGAGGGGTCGACTGACGATTTTTTTTTTTGCAAAGGTCGCCGTTTTCGAGCAGCTGAACGTGCATGATTACTTGCTTACAAGAAACCATCCAATGTGGGTGATCCCATGGTATGGGTTCGAGTCCGTGCTCTCACTTTTGTAAGGGTACGAGAGCAATGTCTTGTGTGAGGAAGAGAAAGACGACATACCCAAAACCCCTTCAAAGCAGTCCACGGCGATGCGGATTGATTGGGGGGGGGGGGGGGGGGTTAGATGCCACAAAAAACAAAGAGCGGGTGGTTAGGAGGTGGTATAGGCGATTAGCAGGTGCTCTCTTTTGTTCAGTAAAGGTGCTATATTCTCTGTGTTTTCTATCAAGCAAATGAGGTAGGACGACCTGCTGTGCACGAGGACAGAGGAGGGTGTGCTATGCGTTTTTAGCCGAGCAAGGGAGGCAAGACAATCTACTACACACCAAGGCAAAGAGGGGTGTTGTGTGCGCTTTCATCCAAGCAAGGCGGGTGCATGGCAAGAGAGGGGGATGGCCGTAGAGAGAGAGAGAGAGAGAGAGAGAGAGAGAGAGAGAGAGGCCATCCTTGTTGGCAACAAGGCTAGACGCGATGGCCGAGGGGAGAGTGTTTGCACAGAAGGGAAGATGGTGACATGCTTCAGATTGGGAGATTGAACTTCAAGGCAAATTAATTGCCTTTTTGAGACCACTAGAAAGTAGAAACTATGTGGATGTCAATTAAATTATTGATGAGATCAAGTATGAGGCCAACCAGCTGGTGGCAAACGCAACCAATGTTGATGGCCCACAAACATAGACTTGTTTTTTGTTTTGGGGGGGGGGGGGGGGGGGGGGGGGGGGGGGGGGGGGAGGGATCAAAAGAGAAAGTTAGGGGAGAGGATGTAAAACTTTTGAGAATATTCAAGGTATCTTGTGACTTTTAAGAATAAGTGAGCAACATGGAAAAATAGGGTGGTTCAATTTTGTTTGATTGGTGCAGACCTGGACTAGCAAAGTGGGTGAAAATGGGGAACATAAGAAAATTTAAAGGCTGCCTCATGTGGTGCATGCAACTTGCAGATGAGCACACGAAGAAGCAGATGTCGGGGAAGTGCTGACCCTAAACATTTTTAGCAGCCAATGGAAAAAAGGAGAGCATTGGAAATCTCTTGAAAAACTTTAAGGCTTTTACCAAGTCTTCCAAATTCAGCTGGTTTCCATTAAGGTGACCATCCAAACAAATCGTGAATTTTCAATTTTTGGCCTTTAAAACTACACTAAAGGTTGGTTTTCCATGAACACTGCGTCAAGCATGTAGGAAGGAGACTGCATGGGAGCAAGTAGGCAAGAGGAAACCAAGTAGCTAGTGGGTTATGGCTATGCGGTTGTAGGAGGGCGTAGCGTTTGGGGAGGATAGACTAGATTTTTAAAAAATATTATATCATGACTCAAATGACAAGCATGACGGGTTGTCTGGCTTCTATGGTGCAAATCATGCCACCTTTCTCTCTAATTCTTGTGTGTATGGTACCGACACTCTCTCTCTCTCTCTCTCTCTCTCTCTCTCTCTCTCTCTCTCTCTCTCTCTCTCTCTCTCTCTCTCTATATATATATATATATATATATATATATATATATCCTATAGCAGTAGATGCAACGACCATGGAGATGACAACGACAAGGTGTTGTGCTACAGTAGATCATCTTGAAGGTGATGGCGATTAGGTCACGAGCGGGGTGGGAGATAGTTCATTCTTCTGGTGATGTTGAGGAGTGTAATCAATCAACAGAGCAGGCGGTGGAGGTGGGGGGTACAAACATTTTTAAGGTTCTTCTATTACTAAGAATCTACGAAGATGCTCGTAGGTCGCCCAAGGGAAAAATCTAGAGGATGGCACATGGACGAGAGAGAGAGAGAGAGAGGGAGGGAGGGAGGGAGAAAGATGTCATCTATCATGGTGAGGCAAAAGAGAGAGAGATGGATTTTTTATCATGGTCTACATTGACTTCCTCTTTCCATTTCATTGATACTCTATGGCTTATGGGTCATTGGTTTGTGCTTGGTCGATCAAATATGGCAATTTTGCTTAGTCTGTGGCAATACCGCCATTGAGGCCACTGACCATGCTAAATATCGTATATAATTTTTTTGCCAAGGCAAGTGGCTAATAGGATTTGTGTTCTTATGATGAAATGGATCTCCAAGGAACAAAAAGCTTTTATCAAAGAAAGGAAACTAATAGGTCCCCAAAACGATTTTTTGAGAAACCATTAATTAGTTTAGAGGGGGGAAAGAAAGGAAAAGGGAAGGGTGGGGGAAAGGAAAAGAAAGAAAACGGGGGAGGGGGGGGGGGGGGGGTGTTATTGTTTTTTTTAAGTGCTTAAGGGTACCTCCAAGGGTACCGTAGGCTTGTAGCCTATAAGGGAAGTATGTGTCACTTCTCCCAACTTGCCAGCCCCATTTTCATGTGATTACTTGCGTCCCTTGTATTCGGCACTTTCTTATGATATTGATCATTCGTTCGCGTCCCTCACTCTCGTGTCCCTCTTGCATTCACTTTTCAAGTTGCGCTCTTGTGTATGCATTTGCTTGCCTGTAGGACGACATAATCGACTACATGCGCACCTGCCCAACTTGTCAACTGGTCAAAGCTCAAAGAGTCAAGCCTGTTGGCCTCCTCCACCCAATGCCAACACCCTCCCGGTCTTGGGACATGGTAAGTATGGACTTCATCGTCAACCTCCCCCCCTCCCACGGCCACACTACCATCATGGTGGTCGTCGACTACTTCACCAAGCAAGCTCACTTCATACCTGCAAAGCCTCCCGTCACCGCCTACCAAGTCGCCAAACACTTCTTCGCCAAAGCCTTCAAATACCACGGCCTTCCCCTAGCCATAGTTTCTGATCGCGACACCCGCTTCCTCAGCGACCTTTGGCGCGAGCTCTTCAAGCTGCTAGGCACCCAGCTCCGCTTCTCCTCCGCCTACCACCCAGAAACCGATGGTCAAACCGAAAGAGTCAAGCAAGGCATTCAAGACTACATCCGCAGCTACGTCAAGGCAGATCAGAAGGACTGGTCCGAATACATGGACGTCCTAGAATTCCACTACAACAACTCCATCCACAGCAGCACTGGCTACACTCCCTTCGAGCTCTCCACAGGTAAAGAAGTCATCACACCTCTTGCACTGGCAACCGGCGACGTGCATGCCCAGGATCTGGAATGTGAAGAGTTTCTTCAACAATGGCAAACCCGCATGCAAAGGGCAAAGAAGAGTCTCAAGCATAGGAAGGTACGCATCGCCAAATACGCCAACCAAAAGCGAAGGCCTGCCGGACTCTTCCAAGAAGGTGACTTAGTCCTCGTCAGCTCCCAGAATATCACCCTCCCTCAAGGCCTCTCCCCGAAGTTCAACCACCGCTACTATGGGCCATACAAAGTGCTCAAGTCTTACAACGACATCACCTACAAGCTCGACCTCCCATCACACATCAACATCCACAATGCCTTCCATGTAAGTCTACTCAAAAGGTTTGTGCCGGATAACACCTATGGTAGAAGCCTCCCCGAATATGTAAAGGATGGCCCGCCACATGAGCCGGAGGCCATCCTAAAGTCGCGTTTTGGGCGCCGGGGACAACTTTTCTATGTCAAATGGCGCAATCGCCCCATGACAGAATGCACTTGGGTACCTGAAGAAATCATGCTTCGACTCAGAAGACCCCTTGTGCTGCGCTTCTACAACATGCCTACTGAAGAGGAGGACAACACACTACATGACAACAACATAGAGTAGTCCTCCCCCCCACTTGTAACTAGCATCACCCTAGGTAGCTAGACATTTTTTGGCAACACTTCACTCCCCCCCTTGTAAATATCTGCCCCAAAACCTCGACATCAACTTTTGTATCGGCACCTCTCAAAACCCCGGCTTGACGTGGGCGTCAAGCTCTCTCAACCCGGGGGTGTATATAAGGGAAGTATGTGCCACTTCTCCCAACTTGCCAGCCCCGTTTTCATGTGATTACTTGCGTCCCTTGTATTCGGCACTTTCTTATGATATTGATCATTCGTTCGCGTTGTGAGCGGGATGAAAACACACACAGCGCCTCTATAACGACCCGACACACACTCTTGGGAAGATACACACACACACTATGGGGCACCACTCGGCTTACACAACACACCTGGCCGAGACAGGGAACACACCTCTGGAGTGAGAGGAGAGAGACTATCCACTTGCCCACTCCACACAGAGACACACACACACACACACACACACACAAAAAACTCAGCTCAAAAGAGAAGAAATTATGATGTTTAGATACAAATGAGCTTGGGCCAACACCAATGGGGCAAACAGCTCACACAATATGGGTACAAGATACCAGATACAATCACAAATTGGAGAAGAAGCTTCACTCACCGGAGAAGATTACACAGAAAAACAGCAGAAAAAGAGTGAGGAATTTGGCAAAATGGACAGCGCCATCGCGTCCGGAACGGCCCAAAACCCCAGTCTACAATGTCAAAGTGCTCAAATCCGACCTCGGATGAGCAGTTTTAGGGCCAAAACAGGCTCCAAAATGGGCAAAAACACACCTGCGGCTGTTCCTCCTCTCTTCTCCACGTTTTTTCTGGTCTTCTCTCTGTTTTTTCAGTTCCCACACTTAGCCTTCTTAGTTGGGCACCCTTGGCCTTTTAGATGACCTCAAACGGACCCCGAACAGGCCAAAAACTGACCTCGCAGTGCATAGTTGTCACCTTTTTGCATCATTCGCACACCTGGCACTCAGCTTTTTTCCAATAATGCATCTCGCCACCACGTGAAGTGGCCCCAAAAAAAGGTCCTCATGATGACCTTTCTGCATAATTCTCACAAGCAAACACCCACGTTGTGTCCGTCCTCATCTGCGTGCAAATATTGACCTCGTTCGCCCTCCTGACGCCACTAGATGCCATCTGACGCACCTGCTGACCTCACGTCGTCGGCCCGCGGATAGCTTCCTCGAGAAGTTTTACGCGCTACCAACTCCTCCTTATTGTAGAAAAACACAATGGTACTGGTAATAGTGAAAATCGCTGCACTATGTACATGTTGTCCTACCTGTACACATGTGGGCCCCACATAACCACCTGGCTAAGGAAAATGGGCAATCCTTTATTTGATGCACCATGCATGTGTATGTACATATGCGAAATCCCTTGCTCCAAAAAACTCCTGACATAATTTGCCCATCCCCTAGCCTGCTAGATCATTCATGATCAGCAGCAGCAAAGAGAGATATGAGACTCGCCGCATCACAGGTCTCCTCATCCCTCACCAACACAGCTTGATCCACAGACAGCTCATCTTGCTCCACCATCATCAACCTGGAATGATACAACTTAAGACGCAATCCATTTACCCTTGACTTATGTAGAACACCATCTAGGTTAGCCAGCTGATATGTGCCATTTGGAAAACACTCCACTACCTTGAAAGGGCCTTCCCACTTAATCTGAAACTTCTTTTGGAAGGTGTTGTCCAGCGTACTATTGTAGCGCAAAACCAAGTCATGTTTCTTGATACCCTTACTTTTGACCTTTTCATTTAGCTTTGTCAAAGCCTTATCCTGCCTCTGCCCATAATGCTCCAAAGCGCTCATCCTATCCAACTGGACCTCTTGTAACTGCAAGAGCCTCTCTTTGAATGCATCACTAGGCGGCCCAAGCAACTTCTCTAACATCTTGACCGCAGGCAACTCTACCTCCACAGGCAATAGTGCTTCCTTTCCATACACCAAATGAAATGGAGTAAACCCTGTACCTGTCTTCACCGAAGTACGGTAAGCCCATAATGCACTAGGCAATTCCAAATCCCAATTCTTTCCTTGGTGCTCTGTCACTTTCGAAAGAATCTGTACCAACTCACCATTGAATCTTTCATTCAATCCATTACACTGCGGGTAATAAGGAGTGGTATGCTGGTGCCTAATCTTCATCTTTGCACATAAAAAATCTAGCAGTTTAGCTCTAAAGCCAGGCCCCTTATCTGAAAGTAACTCCAGTGGCACCCCAAACTTGCAACATATTTCATCATACACAAATTTTGCCACATCCTTTGCAGTGATCTGTTTTACTGCTATAGCCTCTGCCCATCTAGAGAGATAGTCCACTGCCGTCAAGATATAGCTTTTGCCCCTGCTTGTGATAGGTAACGGGCCTATTGCATCAATCCCCCACTTTTCAAACACATCAAACGCCATAATGGTTTTTCGTAGCTCTGGCTTCAACACTCTCTTCCCAAATGCTTGACACCTATTGCAAGACCTACACCAATGGTGAACATCCTTGTGCAAACTAGGCCATACATACCCCTCTTGCAAAATCTTATGCAAGGTGATCTTTAGAGCAAAATGGCCACCACATGCGCCTTCATGATTCTCTTCCAACACTCTGTAAAGCTCCTCCCGCCAAGGTACACGTCTCAACACGAGATCAGCCCCTTTCATGTATAAGACATCACCAATCAATTTGTACCTGTATGCTCTACGCACAAAGCCATACTTCTTAGACTTCTGAATCTCCTTTGGAATGATTCCTGTTAGCAAAAACTCCTCTTCTTGAGCCAAACTTTCCCGGCCATGATAAAGAGGTAAAGTGGTCCTCAACACAAATAGCTCCCCAATCATGCCTTGAGCTGCTTCATGTGCCTCTCCATTTAGAGCACGTTCAATGTGTCTGATACTCCATGCTTCAAACTTTTTTAACAGGCCTTTAATTCTGAAGCACATTTCCTTCAATGAGGTGTTCTTGCTCTTCCACACACCCAACACTTGCTTCACCACTAACAAGGCATCACCTTTTATGCTCAACCTTCGAACCCCATGCTTCAAACAAATGTGTAATCCGGCTTCCAATGTAGCATATTCAGCCTCATTGTTACTATGAGCATCCAATTTGAACCCTCTCTTGCATACTAGCTTCCCCTCTGGATCATAAAGTGCTATACCCCCTGAAGCTGCATCATGGCTCTTTCTGTATGAACCATCAAAGAACAACACATGTGCATTGCTGATCTGTGGCACTTCTTCAACTACCTTTCTCACCACCTCTTCCTTAACAATAAGGGGATTCTCCTTGTAGGTCAACAAATCAGCTAGGGTAGCCCTTGTACTATCTTCCACTAGAAAAGAGAACTCAAACTCTTGCAGCTCAATTACCCATTTCTTCACCACATTTGACATGTTAATACCATTAATTAACTGTGGCAAAAAGGCATAACTCGTCAAGAAAACAAAAGGCCGTGGTAGCAAGTAATGACGAAATCGTCGACAAGCAAATATTACACTAGCCATCACTAGCTCTACTTCCGATAACTTTCTCTCCGCTACCAACTTCACTCGGCTTGCACAATACACTGGCCTCATATAATGGCTGCCCTTCCCCTTTTGCAATAGCATGGCTCCAATGGCATCATCCCCTACTGATGGATTTACATAAAAAACTTTCTCCCAATCAGGAGCCTGCATGGCTGACAACCCCTCTAACACCTCTTGAAACACTTCTTCACACTTGTCATCCCATTGCAATGGATCATGCTTTGCCACTTGTTGTAATGGATAAAGAAGCTGCGAAGACAATGGAATAAACCGTGCCATGTACTTCACTTTGTGTATAAAGGTTGCCAATTGCTTCGTACTCATAGGTGATGGAAGAAGAATAATAGACTTCACCTTATCTGGATCAGCCTCAATGCCATTTTCTGACACCATATGGCCCAATAACTTCACCCTTGGCTGTGCTAGATGACATTTCTTTGGATTTAGTTGTCCTCCACATCCATCATATCGAGCGAATACCATCTGCAGCTTCTCATGGTGTTCAGCCCTACTGCTATAGACACAGAAGTCATCCATAAAAGCTTTAACACAACTACCAATGAATGGTTCCAACACCCAATTTGCTCTCTCTTGATAGAAGGAAGGTCCATTTGACAACCCAAATGGCAATACTGTGTAGCAATAGCAGCCCCATGGCGTAATAAAAGTTGTCTTTGTGCGGTCTTTAAGAGCAATCTTCAATTGAAAATAGCCTGAAAAACCATCACACACACTGTACCTCTCATAACCTGCCACTGAATCCAAGATCTGATCGATGAATGGAAGAGGATATGGGTTCTTCTTAGTGGCTGCGTTTAAGGGTTTAAAATCTACACAAATTCTCCACTTCCCATCCTTCTTTGGACTGACTACTACTGGACTCACCCATTCTGTGGTCTCCACTGGAACTATGAACCCTGCCTTCAATAACTTGTCCACCTCTACCCGCAAGGCTTCCATTTGCTCTTGACCCATCCTTCTTAGCCTTTGCCGCACTGGCTTAGCACCTTCTTTCAGCTCTATATGCATCTCTTCACCCTTGAACCCTCTGATCTCTTCATATGAAGTAATGAACAAATCAGGAAAACTAGCCAGCATATGCAAATATATATCCTTCTCCATAGCTGAGAGGTCTCCACTAATCATTTGCGTCATTAATTCCTGCTTCTTTGACAACTCAACTTTGGTTTGCATCAGCCCTTCAATCACTTCATAAGGCCCTTCACTTTCATCTTCAACTTCATTCGCAAATGCGACTAAACCAATCTCCTGGATTTCTTTGTCCATCAAAAGAAATGCAACATCAGCATCCTCATCACTGCTGGTAGTGCTATCACTGTCCTCATCTGTCACCGTGGAAGAGTCTTCATCACTAGACTCATCCTCATCTTCATAAAGCTCCTCTAATCGTTTCCTTGTGTCCATATTATAAAGCTTCTTGGTACCTGTCTTTCCATAGAGGCTAATCGTACCATGTCGCCAATCTTGAACAGCTCCCACTGCACGTAACCATGGTCTGCCCAGTATAATAGGATATGCTCCCAACCCTGCTGGCATCACATGAAAATCAACCACTGCCTTTGCATCATATGCCTCCACTTCTAAGCTCTTTACAACACCCAAGCATTTTACTTTTTGATGGTTTGCCAATCTGATCCGAAAACCTGACACCCCAGCCACTGTGAGACCCATCTTCTCAACGCATGAGTGTGTTATGACGCATATTTGGGCTCCGCCATCCACATAACCTTGTCCCAAATTTTTCCTTTTATGCCACACATCTACTATTGGACAAATGTCTGGTAGCTCGTCCATTGCCAACACCTTCACTGAACCTCTCTCTGGCTCTTTCTCCATTGGGTTAACCATCCTCTTCCACTGTCGCTTTAGCTTAGGCACCATCTCTATAAGCTGCCCAAAAGTAACATCTGCCTTCCTGCTCGTCAGATCCTCCTTCAAGTCATAGCTTAATTGCCCATCCCCTAGTGGAAAATCTGAAACATGAAACTTTCGACGAGCTCTCCTTTTCCTCTTGGCCTTGACATCCTCGCCTTCATGGCTCTTTCCTTTCTTCTTACTAGGACCTGGGGCACTTCTTCCTTCCTTATCCTCTGTGGTCCTCTTCCCAATAGGCATCACTAATGTATCCTCTAGCTTTGATGCCTTCTCCAAGGTGACTACACTTAGCACTTTTGTCTTTCCCTTTTCCTCCTGGGTCAGTCCACTGGTTCCTTCGTCTCCCTTAATTTCGATGCCATAATCATTTGACCTAGTTAGCACCTGTCTTGGCAATGGATACATGTCTCCCCCCATCCTTGGTGGCTTATCACATTGCGGGCTGATGTGACCCAACTCTCCACAATTATAACATGTGGGCGTCTGCCTCCAAAACCTACTATTACTTTGTCCAGCACCATTCCT
Organism: Adiantum capillus-veneris; assembly: GCF_014529385.1. NCBI lineage: Eukaryota > Viridiplantae > Streptophyta > Polypodiopsida > Polypodiales > Pteridaceae > Adiantum > Adiantum capillus-veneris. Next base: position 102,832,705 of record NC_140949.1, on the reverse strand, counting down.
AGGTCTTTCTTCACCTCCTGGCTGATTTGCAAACCGCCCTCGACCTCGATTATTTCCCACTTGACCTAGCATGTTTAGGCTGAGATTCTTCATCAAATCAACCACTTGCCTCATGTCTTGCCTTAGGCCATCATCTTGCACTGCTGTAGTGACCACTGCTGGCATAACCTGAGTAGTAACAGGAACCACTGGTTCATGATGAACCCCTGACATGCGCCCTTGTAAAGACTCTATAGGCTGAAATTCAGACCTCATTGGCAAAGACTCCACCCCTAACTGGCTCATTTTCCTCAGCTTCCACTCTTTGTTCCTTGCTACCTCTAGTGCATCTTCATATGTCCTAGGCTTCTTTAGCTCCACTCTCCAACGTATATTCTCCCAAAGACCAGCCAAGAACCTGTCCTTCTTCATCATGTCAGGCGGGGGTACCTGTGGTGCTAAAGCCTTGCACATTCGCTCCCATGCCAATGAAAACTTACGTATGTACGCATCTACTGGCTCACCTTCCTTTTGCACCAAAGCCTGTACTTCTTGCCACACTTTGTCAGGTCTTCTATCTTCACAAACTCCACTTCCAATCCATGCCTTAGATTGTCCCAACTCAATCTTATAGGTGGATCAGCCATACGCAACTCCTCTTCAAATGCTTTGGACCAAGCTCGTGCATCACTCTTCAAACAAATTTGGAGAAGGCGTAACATTTGCGTAGGGTCATGAATCTGGTTGCTAATGCAGGCAACCTCCATCTTTTCCAAAAATTCTTCCACATCTTCATCACTTCTTCCATGAAACTCGGGATAAGAGAAAGCCATGGCTACCCAAATTATGATGCTTTGAGAACCCCTTCGAACACACGTGCAAGAACCCAAAACTTTTCACTTCCCAATCCCTAGAAACTTCAATGGAGCTCAACTTTAGATAAGGACAAACACATGCACATCAAATGAGTTTTCATAGTTGATCATCGGAATGACAACAGGCAAAGGACATTCCAGGATCTCTCTCAATCTTCTTGGCCCAAACATAAAGACTATGCGCTGCTGGAAAAAGATCTTCCTGGACACATGAACATTAATCTGAATTCTTTGCGTTAAATGAAAAGGAGTGAACTGAGGGCCATTTTGATCATCCATTAAAGCCAACCATGAAGCTCCCAAGAAGGCACACCTGACTCAACCTCTGATTTTGCCAAAATTTCAGCAGCATAACAGCATAAATGGCTCAAAATACCAAAAAACCAGCCATCATAACTTGGGAAAATTTCGACAGAGTTTCCCCAGAAGTAGAGCAGTAGGAACCCAAAATATAGACTGTCTATGTATGCATAAACTGTCAACAATAGAACCCGAGCATCAAGTAGGACTCACTAGTACATAGCCTATGGCGAGGTCACGAAAAGGGTGCTCCAGCTACCTGTATCACCGAAAGGATCTCCACATTTGAGAATCCCCCAGCTCAATAAAAACCTCACGCTATCGACCCTCACACGAAAGCTAATGCAAATCGCGTATAGTCAAGTCTCAGAAATGACTATCTTCCAAACCAAATCTCAGAAATGGCTGGGACTGCCAAATAAAACCATATATGGCTCCACAAAGGCGTACAATGGCAGTTTCCACAAGTAACGTACAATCCAACAGACAATGCGCTCAAATAGGCGCCAAGTGATGCATTCCCACAACAACTGCAAGTGACATCACTGTACTCCAGCTACCTGTACCTGTGTGAATCACCTGTACCTGTCCCTGTAACCTGTAACCTGTAACCTGTAACCTGTAATCCCGAAGCTCGAAGCTCGAAGCTCGAAGCTCGAAGCTCGAAGCAGAAGGTACTCGAAGAAGATCCTCCGTGGGGGCGCCAAAAGAATGTGAGCGGGATGAAAACACACACAGCGCCTCTATAACGACCCGACACACACTCTTGGGAAGATACACACACACACTATGGGGCACCACTCGGCTTACACAACACACCTGGCCGAGACAGGGAACACACCTCTGGAGTGAGAGGAGAGAGACTATCCACTTGCCCACTCCACACAGAGACACACACACACACACACACACACACACACACACACAAAAAACTCAGCTCAAAAGAGAAGAAATTCTGATGTTTAGATACAAATGAGCTTGGGCCAACACCAATGGGGCAAACAGCTCACACAATATGGGTACAAGATACCAGATACAATCACAAATTGGAGAAGAAGCTTCACTCACCGGAGAAGATTACACAGAAAAACAGCAGAAAAAGAGTGAGGAATTTGGCAAAATGGACAGCGCCATCGCGTCCGGAACGGCCCAAAACCCCAGTCTACAATGTCAAAGTGCTCAAATCCGACCTCGGATGAGCAGTTTTAGGGCCAAAACAGGCTCCAAAATGGGCAAAAACACACCTGCGGCTGTTCCTCCTCTCTTCTCCACGTTTTTTCTGGTCTTCTCTCTGTTTTTTCAGTTCCCACACTTAGCCTTCTTAGTTGGGCACCCTTGGCCTTTTAAATGACCTCAAACGGACCCCGAACAGGCCAAAAACTGACCTCACAGTGCATAGTTGTCACCTTTTTGCATCATTCGCACACCTGGCACTCAGCTTTTTTCCAATAATGCATCTCGCCACCACGTGAAGTGGCCCCAAAAAAAGGTCCTCATGATGACCTTTCTGCATAATTCTCACAAGCAAACACCCACGTTGTGTCCGTCCTCATCTGCGTGCAAATATTGACCTCGTTCGCCCTCCTGACGCCACTAGATGCCATCTGACGCACCTGCTGACCTCACGTCGTCGGCCCGCGGATAGCTTCCTCGAGAATTTTTACGCGCTACCAACTCCTCCTTATTGTAGAAAAACACAATGGTACTGGTAATAGTGAAAATCACTGCACTATGTACATGTTGTCCTACCTGTACACATGTGGGCCCCACATAACCACCTGGCTAAGGAAAATGGGCAATCCTTTATTTGATGCACCATGCATGTGTATGTACATATGCGAAATCCCTTGCTCCAAAAAACTCCTGACAGCGTCCCTCACTCTCGTGTCCCTCTTGCGTTCAATTTTCAAGTTGCGTTCTTGTGTATGCGTTTGCTTGCCTGCAGGTCCTGTTTGCATCGCAGGTGAGCCGGCGCGGCCCCTTTTCCGCGACGCCCCGAACGAGGGCGTCACATAGCCTAGTGGTTAAGGTTGAGCCTTTGTTCTCCTACGTGCTGAGGTCAAATCCTACCCATTAGCATTGATTTTAAATTGTGAGTTGAATGGAGATGCTAATTGGAGATGCTAAAGCATCTTGGAAAGATTCTACGTAATGGAAAGTAAAAGTAGAGCCAGTAGGTAGTATGAAGTAGAGGCAGTAATTTCACTCTAGGAAGGCTTTGAACATGCAACTGAATTCGGGAAAGAATTTGTGTTTGTGAAAATCAACTTTGACAAGGCACATGACCACCCCGAATAATCATTTATAATGAGATGTATGGAAGCAATGGGATTTGGCTCAATGATGATTCTTTTTATTCAAACTCTTCTTGGCAACACAAGGGCAAGAGTATTAGTGAATGGCTTCTTGTCACATGTTTGTGAGACCTAATGGGTCTATTGTTCATGCTCATTAATTAATTTCAAGGCGAGATTCCTTTTGGAATGAAAAGTCCAAAGGCAAAACTCGGATGCCTCGTCAGCAACACCCTCTCCGCAAACAGAGTCCTCAGTGCCGCGCCTGCTCTGCTATGGACAGAGACGCAGAGAGAATTATCTCCGCCATGACTAACTTGCATCACATAATGGCCTGCAAAGGCCCGCAGCAAGGTGCGGAGCAAAGCACAGCCCTGCTCTATAGTGGATGTCTCTCTCTCTCTCTCTCTCTCTCTCTCTCTCTCTCTCTCTCTCTCTCTCTCTCTCTCTCTCTCTCTCTCTCTCTCTCTCTCTCTCTCTCTCTCCTTCCTTCCTTCCTTCACAGGCGGCATCTCTCTCCCTTTAATCTCTCTTCCACGCGGCATCTTTCCCCGTTTTTTTTTTTTCCAATGGTTCAACCTAAGTGTTTACCACCCCTAAACACTTAGCTTCACAAGGTATCTCCCTGGATACCATCTAATAGACCCCAAACAACTCGTTTTGGCCACCTACTGGGTTTCAAGGTTCGTTAGACATGGGTGTTCTCTTGCTCCTCCTTTATTTGCATTTGATGCAGCTTCTCTCAACTGTCTAGTTAAGGACAACATGGCTCAGGGATCAATCAAAGGGATCTCCCTTCCTGGCACTAAGGAACAAAAATGTCTATCTCAGTTCGCTGATGATACAAACACCCTTTTAGCCACTGATGAGGGAACTCTTTTTGAATTCAGGGAGAAGATCTTTTGCCTAGCTTCATGATCCAAATTTAACCATAGTAAAACAGGAGTGTTTTCCTATCACTCCATCTCGGAGTGGATATCGCAAGCTGGATTTATAATTATCAAGGAAGGCGAGATCTTCAAATTGCTAGGAATCCCTATGGGGTTCGACGTCTCGCTTAAGGCTCGATGGGACTGGGTTTGTAACAAATTTCAGGGAAACGGAGTGGATATCGCAAGCTGGATGTATAATTATCAAGGAAGGCGAGATCTTCAAATTGCTAGGAATCCCTATGGGGTTCGACGTCTCGCTTAAGGCTCGATGGGACTGGGTTTGTAACAAATTTCAGGGAAAACTCAACAGATGGATCGGATTCCAACATTCTCTAGCTAGAAGGGTGGTAGTCATTAATCATTCCTTGAATGCATATGTATTGTTCTTCTTTGGCTGTTGGAGACCAGCAAAGTGCCATCTTCTCAGAATATCCAAATTCTGTAAGATTTTCCTGTGGGCATGAGATGCCTTTTCTCACAGAGGGGCTAAAGTATCCTAGGAGATATGTACTCTCCCCAAAGCGATGGGTGGGTTGGGAATAAAGGACCTCGATTCCATTGCAAACAAAATGGCAATCAAGCTGTTGGTGATAGCTCTACAGCAACCAGATGAAGAATGGCCAAGTCTTCTCCTCAGGAAGACCCATAGGTTTAAACTTACTGAAGCAAAAGGATGGACCAACCTCCCTCTCATAGTCATTTTCTTTGGTAAAAAGAACATATCTCCGAGCGGTTCAGATCTAATGAGATCTAGTTTTCAAGCTTGGAATAGGCACATTGAAAGGTTGTGCATCAACTCTATATCCAAACATAGTTTGTTTGTCCCTCCTGACGACTCTTGTTGGTGGCCCTGCATGGACATACTAGAAATCACACCTTCCTTATATAGGAAGGCCCTTTTTCTCCACAAGAAAGGACTTAAAACCAGGTCTCAGCTCTGGAATCCCAAGACTCAGAACTGGCTGAGTGACGTGGACCTCTCTCTTCAATACACGATCAAACCGTGGGATTGCACTCTCATCCAAAATCCTCTCTTTCACTCCGACCTCAAATGGACTCTTCAACCCCCCTCTTCTCTAGATCTCAGGCCTTTCACATGGAGAGGTCGCTTCAAACTTGGGAACCCAGTTTGTAAGGATTACTCCTCGAGTCGGTCCCTCCCCTCTACTCTTAACAAATGATGGAAAGTTAACTTCTCACCCAAGCAGTGGGAGTTCAAATTCTTGAACTTATGGTTGATGGCTATTGATCCAAATAAACCAGTCCTCCTTCGGCTCATCTTGCACAAGGCAACTTGGACTGGAAAGTGGGCCCTTCAAACTAACTTAATTACAGGATCAGTCGGCTCCAGGTGCCAAAGAGAGGTGGAAGACATTAGCCACCTATTTGTGGCATGCCCGACTAACTCACAGATTTTGGCCCCTTTGATCAAAACGGTGGGATTTACTCCCTCCTGGAAATAACTAATGCTAGGGGATTATGTAGGCATCTTAAGCATTTTGTGGAACAAATCCAGAGCTGAATTTTTATGGGTCATCTGGCATCAGCGAAGTTGTATGATGTTTGAAGGGATGTAGTTTGAGAACCCTCCTTTCTTCAATAAATGTGCACGATATGCAAATTGCGGCAGATCACGTCACAATTTATCATACCAGAAAGGACATCCTGAAGGACTCCAAAGCCTACTATGACCGAGGTATAGGGGTGCCGGAGGAACTTACTTTGAGGGAAAGGAACTCACCCGAGATCAATGGGAGAAAAAGATCGAGATCGAGATTGCACATCTAGAGGCGAGGATCCATGAGGGCCACTACTATCTAGGGAAATTACAAGCTGAGATTGATGACCTTTCCAATATGTAATTGGTGGATATTTGCTATGTATGATGATGATGATGTATGGTTATGTATGCCTGACTTTTGTATACAACTGTCTTTGTGGCAGTCCCCATCTAAATTTTTTGCTTCTCTAATATAATTCACTCGCGCTTATGGTTTAATAATAAACAAGTGAAAGGGTCACGGTGGTTTTCTAAAACAATAAGAAAAATCATTAGGTTGAGTTTAACTAGAATTATATAAGGTAAAGCATTGTTCAAGAATATCTCTTTTATAAAGGGATTGAGTCTCCTCCTTGCAAAAAAGCAAACCTGAAATAATAATCGAATTTTTTAATTTGCAAGATTTTTGAACTAAGTTTTCATATATTTCACCAATTTTTCTTCCCTTTGCTATGGTTTGTTCATTTAGTGTGTGTGTGTGTGTGTAAGTTTAAAATAAAGAAATATATGTATGTGTGTATGTATGTATGTATTTATACTATAATAAAAGGGGGAGGGATTCCGGCCCCTCCCCCACACACGTGTTGCTTCCTCTTGAGTCTGGCGGGTGGCGTTTGCAGTCCAGCCCGTGTCGAGCATGCTCAAGGAGAAGAGAGACTGTGCGAATGTTCTTTGCAAACTCAAGAAATCGAGATCGCATAGAAAATAGCGCGCACACACACACAAAGGTACTCGTGTACAGCCTCACTCTTTCAAGTTTCAAGTTTCAACCCCTCCACGCATCGCCTGCAGCACCAAAAGCAGTAAATGGAAAAAAGCTAAAGGTACTATCATTGAAGTTCATGCAATGTGTTGACTCGGCACGTCTGTGTGTGTGCGTCCCTGCTCTGCGTTTTATGGGGATGACTGAGATTCCATGGCAGCTCACAAGCCGGAAATTGAGCTTCACCTCACTACGCAGCCCCAACCCCAAGCTAGCCGTGACGAAGAAGAAGATGAGGAGCAAACTTTGCTAGAAAGTGGTTGCGCAGGCTGCGAGCTCCCCTCTTGGCGCCTCAGCTTCCATGGATTTTAGTGTTTCTCCTCCTCCGCTACCAGAGGATCCTCCTCTCCCGTTCATTCTTACACCTGCGCTTTTCACGATTGCCTCAAGCGCATGGGTCAGTTTTTAACTCTTTCCTTCTCGCAATGTTGACCAGATTGTTTATCAATACAAGAGCTAAAACTAAAATTTGAGTGTTGGTTATGTAGGCTGTGGAACTGAATTACTTCATTATTTTCAGACATAATTGTCCTTTTTTTATGTAATTTGTGACAAATTACATGCTAAGCACTCAACTCAGAAACGGATCTCGACTGTCAAAACGGCAAAAGATTAGGAATTCTTGAACAATTTAACAAAAATAGATACAAAAGTATTTTGGGAATTTCCACAAATTAGAGAGGTGTTTTGGTAATTTTCCCTAATAATAATAGAGGAAGGGATTTTGGCCGCCTCCCTTGGTCACATGTCAGCAAGGATCGATCCGGTCATTGTCCCCTAGAGCCTAGCGACACAAGCGGATAGTGTAGAGCGCCGATAGCAAGCATGAGTCAGCGCGCACGTGCAATAGGGGAGAGAGAGAGAGAGAGAGAGAGAGAGAGAGAGAGAGAGAGCCTTAGTGTGTGCGAGCAACTTGGACGTCGGTCCTGGAGTAAGAGAGACAGGAGATTGCATGACCATTGACGAGAAGAGAGAGAGAGAGAGAGAGAGAGAGAGAGAGAAAAGACTCGGGAGTAGTGCTCGTGAAAAATGCGTCTCAGCTTAATATCGTGCCTCTTTCAATTTTAAAAATGTCGGCACTGCATGGCGAGAGAGAGAGAGAGAGAGAGAGAGAGAAGACTCGAGAGTAGTGCTCGTGAAAAATGCGTCTCAGCTTAATATCGTGCCGCTTTCAATTTAAAAAATGTCGGCACTGCATGACGAGAGAGAGAGAGAGAGAGAGAGAGAGAGAGAGAGAGAGAGAGAGAGAGAGAGGGTGAGGGTCCCCATAACTTTGTAGTTTGGAGTCCCAGTGTTAGGGGAAAATGTGTCTCTCTCTTAATATCGTGCCGTTTTCGCCGGTTTAGAGCAAGGGAAAAAGGAGAAGTTTCGCCCCGAAATAGAGAAAAGTAACACGGAACCCCAAAACATTGTGTTGTTTTTTCCGATTCAGAGAAAGGGGAAAAGGAGAAATTCCGCCCCGAAATAGAGAAAAATAACGTAATTTTATAAATTTCCTCTTGGAAAATTCAAGTGCGTCTGTGTGGTCCACTGTGGGACCGTGAGTGTGGAAGGGGGTGATTGGGCCGTTGAGAGGCGTGGACACTAGACAGTGGCAGTGGCCACTATTTTGAACCCTCATAGCCAACATCCTTTCCACAGTGCACAAGCATTGAGCAATGAGCATTGCCCCTACTGTAGACTAGCTCCAATCTAACCTAGGCCTCCTAAGAAACTCCGAGGCAGGCGGGCGAGCCACGAGTGTACGTGAGAGAGAGAGAGAGAGAGAGAGAGAGAGAGAGAGAGAGAGAGAGAGAGAGTTGAGCCATGCATAGGCGAGAGAGAGAAAGAGAGAGGCTGAGAGAACTCTTGCGAGCTCTCGAAACAGATACAAAACTACAAGCTGTCAACCTCCCACAGGTAAGCACCTGATTGCGCGCAGAGAGAGAGAGAGAGAGAGAGAGAGAGAGAACTGCAGGCGAGCCTGTTTTCTTTTGAATCCCAAAGCTAGCATCTTCCAAGATTTGCTATAATAAAGCATTTCTCAAATATGTCGAAGAGAGAGAGAGAGAGAGAGAGAGAGAGAGCTTTACAAAGAGCTCTAATTTTTGCCTAAATATAGCTTAATGAAGGATAGGTAAAAATTTACCCTTGCCTTGACTGCACGCAGTGCAAGAGAGAGACGGGACGTGAGGCGGGGCCCTGGCACTACGCACTCCTGCTCCTACGTGCTCGCGTTACCAAACGGTCACACGTACGAGAGAGAGAGAGAGAGAGAGAGAGAGAGAGAGAGAGAGAGAGAGAGAGAGAGAGAGGAGGAGGAGGAGGAGGAGGGGGGGAGAGAGAGAGAGAGAGAGAGAGAGAGAGAGAGGGAGGGACACTGGGAAGATAGAAAGAGAGGGGAAGAGGGAGAGTGAGACAGAGAGCTTTAGAGAGAGAGAGAGAGAGAGCTTTAGAGGGAGAGAGTCACAGAGAGAGAGAGAGAGAGAGAGAGAGCAGACTCAGTAAGGGCGGCTAGGCAACATGTTCTCTGAGCGCGGACACACACACACACACACAGAGAGAGAGAGAGAGAGAGAGAGAGAGAGAGAGAGGAGAGGAGAGGAGAGGAGAGGAGGGGGGGGGGGGGGGGGTTTCTCTATTTTAGGGCAAAATTTCTCCTTTTCCCCTCGCCCTCAACCGACATTTCTAAAATTGAAAACAACATCTATATACAATAGATATTGGGGATGGAAATCCCCCCCCCCCCCCCCCCCCCCCCCCCCCCCCCCCCCCCCCCCCCGGTAAGGGCAGTACGGTCCACGGAGCTCTCTAAAGCTCTCTCTCTCTCTCTCTCTCTCCTCTCTCTCTCTCTCTTCCTCTCTCTCTCTCTCTCTCTCTCTCTCTCTCTCCTCTCTCTCTCTCTCTCTCTCTCTCTCTCCTCTCTCTCTCGCGCGCAGCGCGCGCAAGCACACGCAGGGCATACGGTCCACGGAGCGCTGTCTCTCTCTCAAAAAAATGACCCGATTTTCTAAAATTTCCTCTTGACAAAATTAAGAAAAGAAATTTTGTATGTTTGGAAAAACGTTCTTTCTGGAACACTGGTCCCGTCTCTCTCTCTCTCCTCTCTCTCTCTCTCTCTCTCTCTCCTCTCTCTCTCTCTCTCTCTCTCTCTCTCTCCTCTCTCTCTCTTTGTGTGTGTGTGTGTCGCGCGAGGGGCAGCGTCTCTCCTCTCTCTCTCTCTCTCTCTCTCTCTCTCTCTCTCTCTCTCTTCGTGCTCAGCCCGCCTTTGTGTCTGCCGGATGAACGTCGTGTTGCCCTTAACCGGGGGGGGGGATTTCCCTCCCCCATTATCTTTAGTATATAGATGTTGTTTTCAATTTTAGAAATGTCGGTTGAGGGCAAGGGGAAAACGAGAAATTTTGCCCCAAAATAGAGAACTCTCTCTCTCTCTCTCTCTCTCTCTCTCTCTCTCTCTCTCTCTCTCTCTCTGTGTGTGTGTGTGTGTGTGTCCGCGCTCAGGGAGCATGTTGCCTGGCCGCCCTTACTGAGTCTGCTCTCTCTCTCTCTCTCTCTCTCTCTCTCTCTCTCTCTCTAAAGCTCTCTGTCTTGCTCTCCCTCTTCCCCTCTCTTTCTATCTCCCCAGTGTCTCTCTCTCTCTCTCTCTCTCTCTCTCTCTCTCTCTCTCTCTCTCTCTCTCTCTCTCTCTCTCTCTCTCTCTCTCTGTGTGTGTGTGTGTGTGTGTGTGTGTGTGTGTGTGTGTGTGTGTGTGTTCGCGCGCAGAGAGCATTGGGTTTGGCTCTTTATCTCTCCCCTCTCTCTCTCTTGTACGTGTGGCCGTTTGGTAACGCGAGCACGTAGGAGCAGGAGTGCGTAGTGCCAGGGCCCCGCCTCGCGTCCCGTCTCTCTCTTGCACTGCACGCAGTCAAGGCAAGGGTAAATTTTTACCTATCCTTCATTAACCTGTATTTAGGCAAAAATTAGAAGGGCTAATCATAGATTTTTCAATATTCTACTCTTCTTTTGAAGGGTAAAAATATTTTTGCCCTTCATTGAAGGGTAAAAGTGCCTTCGAAGGGAGTCGAAGCCTTCAAAAATTAGACATGCACGCAGTCCTCTCTCTCTCAGGCTTCAGCACGAATAGGCAGGAGTGCGCAATGTCAGCGGCCCGCCTCGCGTCCCCTCTCTCTCAAGCTTCAGCACGAACAGTGGAGAAATAGCGCGTTTGGCTCAGAGGCCAGTGCCGCGAGGGCGTCGGGATTAAGCAAACAGTGACACATGGAAGGGGGGGGGGGGGGATTCCGGCCTCCCTCTTTATAGATAGGTTCATCTCCAAAGCCTACATAACCAACTCAAATTTTAGTTTTAGCATCTCCAAAGACAATCAATCTGCTTAATCTCACAATCATGGGTATTTTGGGAACTTTGGAAAATTTGAAGGGCAATGAAATTTAAGGCAAAGGAATTTGAGGGGTATTTTAGGAATTTCCACAAATTAGCAGTGGGCGCCTGTGCTGCGTAGCGCCACCTATGAATTAGAGGGGCAGTCCCGTCCAATGTTCGGGAAAAATGTGTCTCGGCTTAACACTACAAGAGGCTATTCATATTAGCGACGCTCACACAGCGACGCTCAAAAAAAAAAATCCCGGCGTCGCTATGAGCGTCGCAAATTTCCAAAGAAATTTGCGACGCTCATAGCGACGCCGACTAGGCTAAAAAAATAACAGAGCGCGCCCAAAAACTCAGATCTCAGATCTGAGTTTTTCGGCGCCCTCAAGCAAGGAGCAGGTAATGCTCTCTCTCTCTCTCTCTCTCTCTCTCTCTCTCTTTTTCTTCTCCACACACACACACACACACACACAAACACACACACACACACGAGGAGAGGAAGGAGAGCCAGGTATGCTCCTTCCCTCTCCTCACTCTCATGTTCCCTTCCCCTCTTTCTCTCTCCCTCTCTCTCTCTCTCTCACACACACATACACACACACACACACATAGTGTTTTTGAGAGAGAGAGAGAGAGAGAGAGAGAGAGAGAGTACAAACATAAACAAAAACGCACACACACATACATAAACAAAGAATGCACACACACATTGAGAGAGGAAAAGAGAGAGAGAGCATGCATAAACAAAAAACGCACGCATTGAAAGAGGAAAAGAGAGAGAGAACATGCATAAACAAAAAACACACACATTGAGAGAGGAAAAGAGAGAGAAAACATGCATACGATCCAAAAAAAACGCACACACATTGAGAGAGAAAGAGAGAGAAACTAATTTAACGTCGTAGGAAACTAATTAAAATTAAAAGACCTAAACATCTAGCCGACGAGGAGTTGAACCTATTATTCAAGAGGGAAATGGCATAACCAATCTATCATACTTGGCATGGGTGATAGAAAGGTTATACCATTTATCTCTTTTTATTGGCACACACATCCACACGCGCACACACACAAGAAGAAGAGAGTTATAACATCGTAGGAAACTATCCTAAAAGACGTTAAAGATTAAGTTAGATGTAGACTTACATTAAATTAGATTTAGGTTTATTTAAGTTAAATTAGATTAGATTTAGGTTTATTTTTAATTAGATTTACGTTTATTTACGCTAGATTTAGATTTACGTTATATTATATTAGATTTAGGTCTCCATAGACTGCGATGCCTGCATGAAGCGGGTGAAGAAAGCCCTCAATGGAATATAGGGTATTGCTGCCTTCACTCATGGTGGGCTCCGTCGATCCAAAAGTACTGGTGAAATGTCTTCAGAAGATAGGGAAGAAGGTGGATCTTCAGGGCGGCAAGAGTCACTACATCCCCGACACAATGACCATCTAGACAACCTCTAGTCATTCAACAACAACTTCAAAGTTAGTAACAAGAGCAAGAACGATCTAAAGGGCCAATTGCTGTCGTCAGATGTGGATGGAGATGAGGCAGCGTCACCGCCGGAAGTCTCACATCTTTAGTGATGAGAATGCCAACTCTTGCCGAGTTATGTGAAAAATTATGTGTTAAATCAGTTTTAAGGTTCTTATAATCCCTGTTAGTTTAGTTCTTTGTTTTTAATATAACATAATTTACGTTAGATTTAGATTTATGTTATATTAGATTAGACTTAGGTTTATTTAGGTTTACCCACACACACACACACACACAAGAAGAAGAGAGTTTTAACGTCGTAGGAAACTATCCCAAAAGACGTTAAAGATTAGGTTAGATGTAGACTTACGTTAAATTAGATTTAGGTTTATTTTTAGTTAGATTTATGTTTATTTACATTTACGCTTATTTACGTTAGATCGAGTCCACGCAAGAATTACTTACGGTTTAGGGTTTAGAGTTAGACGAACAGTGAAAAGATCTACTGTGAAAAGATGTTAAGATGCTGTGAAATGCTACAGCTAGAGAAGAGGCAAAGGGGTTTTTTCCACTACATGCAGTATCATGTAGACGTGGGTCTGTAGATTTCTTGTACCCACAAATATAGGTATTGACCAATAAAGACGAGATTATAACCCGGTGGTTCTGATCTCCGTGCACCTCTAGACTGAGGTGTGCGGGGATTGGACATGACTAGAGAATGTGAGGTAAAGAGAGAGAGAGAGAGAGAGAGAGAGAGAGAGAGAGAGAGATAAGACGAAGAATGCCAATAGAATATTAAATTTGTTGTCCAGGTTATAAGATTTTTATCCTCATTATGAGTAGTGACGAGGATGTGGGACCGTCCAACCGAAACACCTATCTCTCAACAAGGGTCTTATGTCCTTGTAATCAATGCAAGCATGCTGTGCGACGGACAAGACGTGTTTCTTTGCAGCACGTTCGCGAATTTGGCGAGTTCGATCCATCTATTATAGATCGAGTTGTTGCCAATTATAACTCGTCTGACTCTGACGCTGGCCAACAAGCAGCAATTTTGCAACCCAATAGACGTGTTCGCAGGCGCTTTGGTCAAGCAGCATATGTGAGGCCACAAGATGTAGCCTCTGACAGCTCGGGGGATGATCATGCAGAGCACATTCCCAACGAGGCAATGTTTGAGCCCAAGATTGATGAAATGATCGAGACGATCATGGATTCAGAAAGGCTTATCTATGATGATATAAAAAGTGAAGCCGATACGCCATTGTATAATGGAGCACGTATGTCTAGATTGAAAGCACTCCAGGTTCTTCTCAACATGCAGGCAAAGTTTGGATGGAGTAACACTAGCGTCACAGCGCTTTTCAAGTGATCTATTACAATTAGTTTACTTTAATAAAACTCTAAATGTATAATGATCTGATAGATTTTTACACGGCTGTATCGTATTTTTATGTTGTGTAGATTGCTTAAAGAGCACATACTACCAGCTGACAATGTGATGCCAGATTCCCGAGATGAAGCAAGAAAGATTTTGCGAAACTTGAGGATGGATTACAATTCTATCAACGCTTGTCCTAATGACTGCATTCTTTTCAGAGGGGAATACATAGACATGGAGAAGTGTCCGAAATGTGATTCCGAAAGATATCGAGTAGATCTCCACGGGACAAAAATTCCACAAAAGGTTTTGCGACATTTTCCTCTGCTTCCTCGCATCAAGCATTTCTTCGAATGTAAGTCCATGGCCGCCCTAGCATCATGGCATGAGAAGAATAAATCTTCGGATGGTGTGCTACGAATTCCTGCAGATTGCGCAGCTTGGAAACATATAGATGGAACATGGTCGGATTTTGCCAGGGAAGCTCGAAATTTGCGCTTAGGCCACGCTATGGATGGCGTAAATCCATTTGGTCAAAGATCAACATCTTACAGTGTATGGCCCGTTGTCATTGACAACTACAACATCGTCAATCAGCATATCTGGGATTGTCATGTTCAATCTCGGTGTTGAGAAGAAGATGACGGAAGATCTAGAGGCTAAAATCAACCGATTTTGCATGCTTCACAATCCAGTGATGCAAAAGTGGATTTCACAATCTGAGGATGCAAAGCAAGAGCGACAAAGGGCACGAATCGAGTGGAGACGGGGAAGACGACCACCGATGCACTATCCGACGGGTCTGGAGAGCCTACCAACCTTCATGAGCTTAAGATGATTGCACAACCAATTGAAAAGCGCACAACAATGCGGTGACGAAGTGACTGAGGAAGAGTGGGAGTACTCTCGGGGTTGCGCGACCAAGGTAAGTTTGCAATGTACGACATGCTAGTGACTTTATTTCTAAACGTTTGAACGGCCACTCATAATCTTTGTTCGTTGTAGTATAAGTCATACACAGCAGCATGGTGTAAAGGTCGACATTTTAGGGTGGAACGGATCGACAAAAAGCGTTTTACTCAAGATTGTGGAATCATGGCAAAATTTGAACAGTCTAGTCGACGACGTTCCTCTGATGCAGATCCTGTGGTGGCGGAACTCACTTACTTCGGCACGCTGCAAGAGATTTTGAGGATCGATTACAGAGGATTTTTTGTCGACTTGTTCGACGTGCAATGGTTCAAGATAATCATGGAGGGTCGCAACGCTACTGTGCGTAGAGGAGAGTCTGGTTTTCTTGAGGTGGATTCTACTAAGAAATGGACTGACCTAAGAGACACTTTCGTACTACCAGAGCATTGTGAACAAGTAAGTATGTAAATAGTTAACATCCCCCTTTTACAAGTTATGTGCTTGAAAGCTCTCATGTAAGTTATATGGCTCTGGCAGGTAATATTTCATCCTACAAAGTCTACATCAAACTGGTGGTACGTCATAGAGGTAGCCCCTCGTAGTGCAAGGACGTATGAAGGCTACCATGTGCCAATCACAACGGCATCAATGGAGGAGATCAGAGAAGATGCTCAATCAGAAGCCGCTGCGGTGGTGCCAGACGAGCATCAAGATGCTACTACTCTATATGGGGTGCATGCAGAGGAGCTACAAAATGAAACAGAGGATATGTGTTTAAACGGAGAGCTCTATATAGATATAGGAAGTTATGCTGAGTTATGCAAGGATGAGAGAGAGATCTCTTAAAGCCACAAATATTGTATTTGAACAATTTTGCTCCGTGTTGTAAAAGCTCTGGCTCTCTAAGTACCTTCCATGGTGTATAACGCTCTTTTCTACTCGCGCTCACATCTTGTGATTGAAAATTCTAAGTTTTCGACTTGCCTCTTCTATCACTCAATTCATTGCGTCATTGTATTTATATGCGTCATTACGTCATTGTATTTAATGGTCTTTGCGTCATTGTCTACTCTATTCATTCAATATTAAGTTTAAATATTCGTCATTGTCTACTAATGCAGGTATGGATGATGAGGAGTTTCTTTCTTCTTTGTCACCGCAACAGAGACAGTGGTACGTGGAGCGTCATCGCTCTGGTGCATCATCGCGCGTTTCTACTCCATCCGCATCTCCCTCTCTTTCGGAGCATTCGGCGCGCTCCGAAGCTTCGGCGTCGACGAGACGATCTTCACACTCATCTAGACACCGGCGCTCTAGTGGTGGCGGTGGCGGTTGTTGTGGGGATTCCGTCGCCGATGCCTCCACACCGCCTCGTGTTCGACGAGGCTCTTTACCCTCCCCTTCTTTGCCCGTCCCCACACCAGCCACAGCATCGCCATCTACGCCAGGTTTTGCACGGCTGACTGTTCCTAGCAGCTACACACCTCTACCTACTCCGCCAGGAGTCACCCCACTCAACACTCCTCGCTTCGGGGCCCAGACGCCGGTGGAGACACCTGACGTCCGTACCCCTATCGACACGCCGCTAGAGACCCCTGCCGGGACACCCAGGTTCACGCGTCACCGGCCAGAGGGCTTACCTTACTCCGTTGACTTCAGCGGCGGCATCATCATGGATGATGACGGCAAGAAGGTGATCTCACGCATGCGTGGTCTTTGCTCTCAGCTATTTAGATACTACATACTAAACAAATGGAGTGAAGTACCAAGTGATTTAAAAAACAGAGTCATCAGCATACTTCATGATGAGTTTCCCGTTCCAACACGGGATCAGCGCTTCAATGAAGACCTGATGAAGATTCGAATGCGCGAATACTGCAAACACAAGCGTTCCGAAGTGCAAAAAGCAATCAAAAATGGGTGGAACAGGCCAGATTGGCTGGCCAAAGAAGATTGGAAGAATGCGAAGAAAGCAGCGCGCGAGAATCTCGACAAGTGGAAGCAACAAAAGGATGCAGCCAGAGCGCGAGTAGAGGCAGGGAGCTCGCACCACTTGGGGAGCGGTGGATGGACATCATTTGAGGCCGATTTTGTAAGTGTTTTCGCATTGCTCTTTATGTTCGATAGTTTATGGTTTATGAGTTTTTTAATTCTAACATAATGATATCTTTGTATGTTTTGACAGTGGTCGATGACAGGACGTGATCCCACACCGTACGAGCGCGAGTACGCAGGCAGGGAGGGCTTAAACGCCCTGATGGACATTCTCAGTTCTCGCGGCGGCATGGTTAGTATTAGAGTTTACTCTTTTCTATTTTTTGTATTGTTTTATAAATGTCGTTATATGTTTATACTTACTGAAAGCTGTCTTATTGTCTTTTTTTGCAGAATCCGACAGATACGCCGCTTGGACGCGATGAGACGTCTGACTAGACGACGTCAGTTTAGCCGTAGCTAGATAGCATTAGTTTAGGATTTCTCATAGCTTATGTATCATGAGACGGATTTTATACGTCTTTTTGAACCATGTATATTATTACATTTGTCACCGCATTTCCTTTTGCCAATCAATTCTTTATGCCTATGATGTTGTACAATTGTCATTATTACATTTGCCAATCAATTCATTTTGCCTATGATGTGTACAATTGTCAATTTTACGCTTGTCAATTTTGCAAACAATGCGTCTTGTGAATGACTATTTTGGGTCTATTATCTACCCTTGCACTTTTTTTAAAAAGTGAATCAAGTACAATATGGTTGATGGGTGGCAGGGCATTCAATGCCCTGTCACTAAAAAAAAATTCTCTCGGTCGTCGCTATAACCATCGCTATTTATGGCTCTATAGCGTCGCTATGAGCGTCGCTATAGTCTTCTGTGTAAACGTCGCTATAACCGTCGCTATAGGCGTCGCTGTACGCGTTGCTATATAGCGACGCTCATAGCGACGCCTATAGCGACGGTTATAGTGACGCTCTCGTAGCGACGCTACTAGCGACGGTTTTAGCGACGCCGGGGGTTATAAAAACCCAGTGTATTTCCGTCGCTAACAGCGTCACAAGAGCACACAACCTCTTGTAGTGTAATATCGTGCCGGTTGAGAGCAAGGGGAAAAGGAGAAATTCCGCCCCAAAATAGAGAACAATAGTATAAAAACCCAAAAAAATGATCCGATTTTCTAAAATTTCCTCTTGACAAAATTAAGAAAAGGAATTTTGTATGTTTGGAAAACGTTCTTTCCTGAACACTGGTCCTCTCTCTGGTCCTCTCTCTCTCTCTCTCTCTCTCTCTCTCTGTGTGTGTGTGTGTGTGTGTGTGTGTGTGTGTGTGTGTGTGTGTGTGTGTGTGTGTGTGTGTGTGTGTGTGTGTGTGTGTGTGTGTGTGTGTGTGTGTCGCGCGAGGGGCAGGGTCTCTCTCTCTCTCTTTCTCTGACTCGCGCAAGCCACGTGCAGGGCAGTACGTCCACGGAGCGCCGTCTCTCTCTCTCTTCGTGCAGTGCTCTGTCCACTGTCCCGCGCCGGGGAACACCTGCCGGATCTCCTGCTTCCGCCACGTGTCAGGGGGGAGGAGGGAGCCGGAATCCCCTCCCCTATTATCTGTAGTATAGATTATGAAATTTGTCAAGAGGAAGGAGCTTGAGGCAGTTGAGCACTGTTCGGGAAAAATGTGTCTCAGCTTAATATCGTGCCGTTTTCAATTTCCAAAATGCCGGTTGAGGGCAAGGGGAAAAGGAGAAATTCCACCCCAAAATAAAAAAAAATAGTGTAAAAACCTAAAAAAGTTACTTAATTTTCTAAAATTTCTTGTTGGAAAATTCAAGGAAAGTAATTTTGTATGTTTGGAAAAATTATTTTTCCCAGACACTCCAATTGAGGGTCCATGCCGCCAATAATGCAGAGAGGTAAAATAAAAAGATTCATTCAATATTTTAAAATGAAAATAACTATTAAAGTAAGTCTCCATCACGGCACTGAAAACAATGAAAGTATGGATAACCAACGATAGTTTTTGACGCTCTTCTGCCCTTCAAATGGTTGTTAACCCTGCGTAGGAAGGGCTGAGTCGTGAAGAACCCTGCATTTGAAGGGATCGAATTGAAGTTGCCCTTCAATTGCGAAGGAAGAAAATTGCTATGATTTGACATTAGAAGGGCCGGCCATCCAATTGCCCTTCAAAAATTTATTTCAAATTTTACAAGTGCTTTAGACCAAGTTTAGTCATGGGTTGCAGTTTCATGATATTGTGCCTTCAACTTGCAAGTTAGCAGTGAGCAATGAGTCGTGACTCGTGAATTTGCACTTAATTTGAAATTTGGCCATGTGAAACTGAAGGTGTGAACGCATGTACATCGTACATCCCTAAAAAGGAAATGTTACGAACTTACAAGTTACGGGCCTTTCAACTTTCAAGTTTCGTTATCTACTCACTGCACTCAGACCTCAGTACTCCATTGCTCACGCTGCGCAGGTTTCATTTCCCTGCCCTCGTTAGAGTCTTGAGCAGCCGAGGCCCGAACTACTGTAGCCTGATGCCGTCCGAACTCCCCACTCACGCTGCGTCAACCTGCTGCCTCAACCTGTTGCGTTTCCGAGTCTCCGACCTGCTGCGACCTGCAGACCTGGGTGATAGAGAGCTGCTGCGGCCTGCCGCTTGCGTCTCCGACCGGCAGTGGCCTCAACTCACACACCAGGTGCCCACCTGCAGGCTGACTTTGTCTGTTCGCTTGCTTCCCGACCTACGCACTCGACAGAGACTGTAAGAAATTAGAATTGATAGATTTTTATTTTTATTTTTTGGGGCTTGCCTTTAAAGTGATTATTGGGGTAGACATTAGAGTCTAGACTAGTTAGTAGTAACTACTGGCTTTAGAGTTTAGACAGTAGCTCCTGGGCTTTAGAGTTTAAACTTTAGACAGTTAGTTTGAAGCAGTGTTAGGGAAAAATCATTTTCACAAACATACAAAAAGTCCTCCAAGACAAATCTAAACCCGAAATTTTACAAAACTAGCAATTATTTTTGCAAAATTACACTATTTAACATGTATTTAAAGCGGAATTTTCTCCTTGAAACCCTCCCCTCGGGGCTCAACGGCTACTTTGATTTTGCAACCGGCTCAAGGCTAAGCTGAGACACACTTTTCCCGAACATTGGTTTTAAGGGTGGTGCACAATGCACATTACATATTGCTATAGCTTGCAGGGATTGCCAACATCATTACTAATTCTTAACTGAAGAAAATAGAGGCAAACAATATATTTAAAACTATTCGGGTTTTTATATTCTTAACTGAAGGAAATAGGGGCAAACAATATATTTAAAACTATTCGGGTTTTTACATCATAATTTGAAGCATTTGCTGGCGATAAATTTAAATCTTGCTATATTTTGTCGTCTTTTTTCAAGGCAAGTTTCAACTCAAAAGTTGAAATGTACATCCAACGGGTTTGAAGCGTTTTTATGCGTTAAGTCTGAAACTGTTTCAATCTTTTTTTTTCATACTCGCAATTTTCAGTGATAGTGTGGTTTTAACTCATGTATATTAAGTCTCAAGCTAGGTGTGTGACGTCGTAGGTTTCTATCAAAGACTTTAAGATTTCTTTCTTTTCAAGTTTTTTTGAAGCAGCAAAAGTGGTCATTCTGTGTGCATACCAAAATGAAAGAAACTTATGCAGAAGAAATTAGAATAGTCTCAATTTGCCACATGGTCATATGGTTTGACCGGGTGTGTTATCTTGAGCTATCCATTCTTACCAAATGATACTTCGTGCCTCTTTTTCCTATTGTTAATTTCTTTTCTATGCAATTACAAATTCTATAGTCTCAATTTTCCACATGGTCATATGGCTTGACCGAGTGTGTTATCTTGAGCTTTAGTTTCTTACGAAAACATAGATTATGTCTCTTCTTACAATAACAAGGGTAGCAGACACCTTGGGAGTGTGTGTTACACAAAAACAATGTTTTTATCTTGTATATAATTATAAATATAGTCTCAATTTGTCACATGGTCATATGGCTTGATCGGGTGTGCCATCTTGAGCTATCAAATTTTGCCTTTAGTTCTTCTATGCAGTGACAAATTCTATAGTCTCATTTTTCCACATGGTCATATGGCTTGATCGGGTGTGTTATCTTGAGCTTTAGTTTCTTACGAAAAGATAGATTATGTCTCTTCTTACAATAACAAGGGTAACATACACCTTGGGAGTGTGTGTTACACATACACAATGTCTTTATTTTGTATATATTTACAAATATAGTCTCAATTTGTCACATGGTCATATGGCTTGATCGGGTGTGCCATCTTGAGCTATCAAATTTTGCCTTGAGTTCTTCTATGTAGTGACAAATTCTATAGTCTCAATTTTCCACATGGTCATATGGCTTGATCGGGTGTGTTATCTTGAGCTTTAGTTTCTTACGAAAAGATAGATTATGTCTCTTCTTACAATAACAAGGGTAACAGACACCTTGGGAGTGTGTGTTACACATACACAATGTCTTTATTTCGTATATAATTACAAATATAGTCTCAATTTGTTACATGGTCATATGGCTTGATCGGGTGTGCCATCTTGAGCTATCGAATTTTGCCTTTAGTTCTTCTATGCAGTTACAAATTCTATAGTCTCAATTTTCCATATGGTCATATGGCTTGATCGGGTGTGTTATCTTGAGCTTTAATTTCTTACGAAAACATAGATTATGTCTCTTCTTACAATAACAAGGGTAGCAGACACCTTGGGAGTGTGTATTACACATACGCAATGTCTTTATTTCGTATATAATTACAAATATAGTCTCATATGTAGGTTGACTTCTCTTCTCTCTTTCTTTATAGGCCATCTATATATAGTCACTATGGCAGAAGGTAAGAAGAAGGCATTTCTTCAATCTCTAAGGTCAACTCTCTGCAAGACGATAAGTGACTTATCAGAGAAGCAAGTGCAGAGTATTGTGCAGAACGAGACGCTTATATCAAAAATGCTTGAAAAAGCAATTGTAAGTGCGGTTTCCAAGGAAACCTTTGTTATAAGTAAAGACAAAGCTCACCAGTCTGCTTATAGCATCATTGGTAATATGGAAAAGTGCGCTTGTGATTTATATGAAGCTCTTCCCGAAGGCGTTCAATTGATAAAGCTCAAGGCTTGGAATTTGGCTTGGCGTGCTGAAAGAGAGAAGAGTAAGCGTGCCAAAGATATAGATACACAATTTGTGCTATCTAAAAAGCTACGAAGGGAGCAAGTCAACCATGCGGAAGAGAAGATGGAGTCAAAGATAGATTACCAAGGGCATCCAGTTGGGAACCCTCTCCAGAGATCTGCAAGGAACTCGGAGTGTACCATGACTCTTGGAATACCACATGATGCCATCAACTATTTACAGAATTTGGGTGTCGGCTCCTTTGGTACATGCTTCCAAGTACGAATTGATGGCATTTCGTACTTTCCAAGTGAAAATACTTATGCGGCAAAGCAGTATCGAGGAATGCCAGGACAGAAATTAAAAACCTTCAAGGACAATGTCAGCTTTGATCTTCGACACAGGGGGATTGTACGTAGTATTGCACATACTTGCTATGAGCCTTTGATAGCTATTTTTCCATACTTCAATGGAGGAAGTATTGGAAAAATGATGCATAGTCTATCTTTTGAGAAAGGTACCTTCAACAAAATTGTGAAAAAAGAAGAGAAAGATGGTGCAGGTTCAAGTAAAGGCAAGGCAGCTAAGCTGAATCAAGGAGAACTAACTCGAGTCGTGGCTTTTGCAAACAGTCTTCCAAATATTATAGCTACTTTAATACACACAATGGCCTATACCCATCAAGTAGGTGTTGTTCATTGTGATCTGCATCCTTTCAATATTATGTTGGATTTTACAAAGGATTCAGATCCTCGAGTTGGCGTCATTGATTGGGGATTAGCCATGAGACCTGAATCAGAGAGACGTCAATCACTCAATTGTTGTCAAAGCAAAGCCCATAAGCCTAAACCTTGGATTGCTCCAGAGCTATTGAAGGACACACATAATGACCATGTGTATACCAGAGAGGTTGATGTATATGCATTAGCCTGGCTTATTGATCAAATGGTCATCTTCTGTCGGGAGTTTTCTATGGAATACAGAACCGATTGGCTAGCATCTCGTTCAGCAAGTGAAGCATACCATGTTCAGGAGATTATAAGAGCTCGGTATCTTCTACAAGACAAGAGTAGAAAGTCATTTGAAGAATTGTATGTAGACTTAAGCCACATGCAATTGGATGGGACCAAATGTCTACGGCCATTGGTAGAAATGATGCCAGCCTTTTATTGAGTTAAAGTGAAGTTTCCTTGTAATAGGATATTGGCTATCGAACATGTAACTTTCTTTTGGACACCAAATGCTGGCCCTGAAAGATGTATTTCATTTGTTTTCAATTAATGTATCTCAAGTGTTTTTATTTTGTATATTTTAAATATATCTTTTGTAGTCGCGAAGATAGTTTATGCTATGTTTTTGAAATTTATTGGTAGATGGCTCCTCTTGGACGACCTAAGAAAAATAAAAAGCAGAGGACCATTCAAGAAGTCCTTGGCTTGCATGATCCTCAACTCTCTCTTGACAAAGAGGCTGGTGAGGCGGCTACTATAGCTTTCGGTAACACTGAAGCTGAAGGTAGCTCAAGCAAAAAGAAGTATGCTCGACGATGGATAGAAAGCTGGAGGATACCTCACCCTTGGGCTTTTCCAACAGTTGATCATGATGGAAAAGAGAGAGTCAAATGTAGGTGGTGCATCTTTGCACATAAAAAGACTCAATTTAGTGGAGAAGGATCTTCAACCTTGCAAAGGTGTGCATTAGATGAGCATGCGACGTCAGGTCCGCATTCAGATGCGAAGGCAATATGGAATGCTCACACTAAAAAAACCACAATTCCCATAGAGAAACACATTGAAGTGCTAACAAATGAGGAGAGAGAAAGAATCATCTCAGTCATGCAAACTTTGTGGTTTGTGGTTCGTAGAAATTTGCCTTTTGATGAGTTTTCAAAGCTTTGCAATTTCCAGCGTTTCATGCGGACACCAAATATGCCAATTGCAAGTGGATATTCAGCTTATACGAGCACAAGTGCAGGAAAAGAGTTTGCAAATGCCATCAAACAAGTCTATTTGGAGAGATTAAAAGAGGAAATTGTTGCTAGTCCCTTTTATTCTTTGCAGATTGATGAGAGTACAGATGTAAGCACTCAACAATACATGATTCTTTATGTTACTTATATGCGGAAAAATGGCAATGGCTGTATATGCACGTCATTTGTGGATTTATTGCATGTCAAAAATACTGAAGCTGAAAGCTTGTATTCTACCTTGATAGCATTTCTGGACAAAATGAAGCTGCCATTGCATAAAATGATAGGCATTGCAACTGATGGTGCCAGTGTTATGATAGGTGCTAATAATGGTGTGGTTTCGAGATTGAAGAAGGTTGTGCCGCATCTTTTGAGTTTTCATTGTGTTGCACATAGAGAGTCTTTAGCTGCAGGTGATGCATTCAAACTATACAAGGAATTCAAATTTGTGGACAAAGTGGCCAGAAAGTTTTATGAATGGGCTTCCAGATCCGCAAAGCGACATCTATCATTGGCAGAAGTTGTAAAGGACTTCAATCTTGGTCGCAATGGAAAACTGAAGTTGTTAAAAATGCATGATGTTCGATGGCTCTCAAAAGGGCAAGTTATGATAAGGATAGTGCGCTTAATGCCGGCTTTATTGACTGTCTTGAAGGCAGAAGAAGCGGACTTGTATGTATACCTCACAAACTACAAAATACAGTTTCTTTTACACTTCTTTGCAGATGTCCTTGGAGAGCTCAATGTCTTGAGTTGTAAACTTCAAGAGGATCACATTGATATCTCTGCTATTGGTAACCATTTGAAGGCTTCTATAGAGTCTTTGCAAATGGCTTTTCTAGGGAATGTATTTGGGTGTGAGGCTATGTACACTCAACGTTTTTTGACAAAGGCGATAAATCAACATGGCATCATTGATTACATTGATTCCTCAGGAAATTCACATTCTCATCAACTACATCTTGGCCCTATGTGTGACGAGGATGTTCTTGATCCACATGAAACTTTGCACGGGGTGGTGAATAATCTGGCTTACATGGCAATTATGTACATCAAAGGCCTGGTGGAGTCATTGTCAAATCGTTTTAAGGTTGATTTTGATCTCTTTGAAGCGGCAAAGTACTTTAGCCCGAAGGATTATGATCAAGACTTGCAGAAACTAGATTTCTTTACGATAAGGTGGCTAGATGTATTGTGCAAACAGTTTGGAAAAGGAGCCAACTATTTCATTAATGAAGAAGAATGCAAAGGAGAACGCAGATCTTTTATCACACGAATTCGTAACTGCTTCAAAGGTAAGAGTATGCATTCAGCTTGGCAAGATTGTTGCAACCATGAAGAATGGGAGGTTTCTTTTCCATGGACCATGAAATTATGGAGAGCTCTGCTTTTACTTCCACTTTCATCAGTTGCCTGTGAAAGAGGCTTCTCAAAAATGAATAAGATAAAAAACAAGTTTCGTAATAGATTGTCTCTTCCATCATTGGGCTTAGCAATGTTTGTTGGACTCAATACTCCGAAGGCTTCATGTCCTCAAGATGTATTGTGGGAAGAATGCTTTGATATGTGAAAATCTATGAGGAAACGAAGGATAGCAAGCTTGGAAACAAATTGATTGTTACTATGGAATTTTATTTGCTTAGATATTCAGCCAAGCGATATGATTTTGTATCGAGGGCTCTTTTGCATTGTATTGGTATTGAAGGACTTCTAATCTTATTTCAAGGCAGTTTTGATTCTCCAATTTTGTACTTTAATGATAACAGTGAATTCATATTCATTATGTCATTGGTTTCATTTTCTCTATTTCTATGTAATTTCAAAAATTTTGCCAAGTTGTGGTCCGTGGATTGTGGTTTGAGAATACGTTGTTTAAATAATGAATTTTGTCAAAGTTATACTAAAAGGATGGTTAAAATGCATGGAAGAGTGTGAAATAAGTGAAATATTAATGTATGGGAGTATACAATAAGTGAAATATTAGTTTTCTTGGAATTTTGATGAAGAAGGGTGCAAATTTTTCCTTTTGTTCATTAGAAGGGTAAATGTAAAATTTGCCCTTCATTGTAGAAGGGCATAAGCTGCACATGCCTGTCATTAGACATTTGGGGTAGCCCTTCAAATCCTATCATTGTGGATAACCGAACTCAACAGTAATGCTTCTTTTAGAAAGCCAAAAATAAAAAATGTGTAAAGCTTTCCTGACCTAAAGCCATAGCATTTTGTACTGGTTAGCAAGTTGCTGTACATTTTCACAGCCAGTATCAACCTTCTCCCTCACACACATTCACACACACACACACAGAGTCGAGACACGGCCGAGTCGCGCGCGCTCGCACACACTCTTCTCCGATCTGTCGTACACGACAGTCCAGTAACATGTATTAATTTTTTTCAGCGTCGCGCACGCACCCTCCAACGCATACGTGCACTCACACCGGTCGCTGCAGTAGAGAAAGGAAATGGAAGGGCAAGATGGTGAGTCGAAATTAGCAGTGCAGGTGGATGTGCGGCCGCACATTCTGGCGATACCATATCCCATGATGGGGCATATTACTCCAGTAGTGCAGCTGTGCAACATTCTGACAGCAAGGGCCGGATGCAGGGTGACGATAGCGTGCGCTAAGGAGGCGGTGGCAGGCTTGTGCAAGCTTCTTCCGGATAAGTACGAGTCCAACATGATGGTGCTGCCCATCTCGGATGCTCTTCCAACTTCTTCACTCGTCGAATCATGGGATATCGGACGGCAGCATGTGACTGCAATCCATACTGTGCTGCCGCGCTGCTTTTTTGCACAACACTTTGATCGCTTCCGGTCGGATGGGCATTTGGTGTGCGTCATCTCCGATCTTTATCTCAGCTGGACGCAGGACGTTGCTGCCCAGCTTGGTGTACCTCGTCTGGCTGTGTGGGTCTCCGCCCCTGCTGAATTTCAAGTACGTTGTACATCTTGGAGGCGAAATTCAAAGTTAATAGGTGAATACATTATAATATTAAATGTCCATTTCACAGGTGTACTTTCATGCAAAGGAGCTAGTGAAAGTTGGAGTATTACCTTTCAAAGGTAATTGCATAGAATCACAAGAAGATTTAGAAATTTTCTCATGTAGGAAAATGGAGTCTTTTTCAGTGTTTTTCATACAATGCATAACATTATGAGCTTCTGCTTGAGAGGCACCACATACCTAGCTAGGTACGATTGGGGGCAGGGGACCACCGGGCCTGCGATCTCCTGCCCCCAAACGTACCAGCTAAGTATGCGGTGCCTCCCTCGCAGAAGCTCACGATGTTGAGGTAAGTCACAATGTGAGAATTATTGTGAGAATTTGTCCAAAACTTTTTGTGAATGGACTCTCTCTCTCTCATGTGTACATTTGTGTGTGTGTGTTGTGTGTGTGTGTGATATATATATATATATATATATATATAGAGAGAGAGAGAGAGAGAGAGAGAGACGTAATCAGTTAGGCATTGCATGTTCATGCAGCTCCACTTGGGAGAGGAGCAAATGATGTCGACATCATGATACCGGGTTATGGTGGAAGGCTCCCTATCTATCATCGAACAAATGGGGCATCTTCGGAGGAGGAGAAGGTCACAATAGATGGGCTTCCGACCTTGAATCGTAGTGATTTTCCTACCTTCCTACAAATAGAGGACTCGTCTGACGAGATGTTCTTCACTTTTATTGAACATGTCAAGACTGGGGTGCAAGCGGCTATGGTCCTTTTCAACACATTTGAGACCTTGGATAAAAATCTCCTGGAGACCTTGAGGTTGCAAGGAGTCCATGCCTATGCTATTGGTCCCCTCTTCATGTTGGAAGAAGTAGTTATGAAGAAGCATGTAAGTCTCTCCCCCCCTCTCTCTCTCTGTTGCACACCCACACATGCACCGTAGACTCTCTCCTCTTAACAACTTGGCATCTCTCAAGTTCAAGTATGCTTTCCAATGTACAGAAATCATATCAGGAGAGCAAGAATGCAACCCCGATTAAGGAACAGAAAGGCAAAGAGTGCTTGGATTGGCTAGATGAGCAAAACCCAAAAAGTGTAATTTATGTGGCCTTCGGTACTTTAGTACAACTTTCATTGGCTCAAGTGAAAGAGCTAGCGAATGGATTGCTCAACTCAGGTAACCCTTTCATTTGGGTGTACCCAAAACCCACGGGAGATGATATTGAAAGCAAGCAAGAGTTTATGGGTTCCTTCTTAGAGCGATGTCAAGGCAAAGGGATTGTCTTAGATTGGGCACCACAAAAACACATTTTGAATCACCCTTCTGTCGGGGCTTTCCTCAGTCATTGTGGTTGGAACTCCACATTGGAAACTATTTGCTGCGGGGTGCCTGCCTTGTGTCTACCCTTTGCTAGTGACCAACTTCTTCATTGTAAGTTGATTGTTGACGTGTGGAAGATAGGCTTACGGTTTGAAAGGAATAGTGCTGATGGACTTGTCTTTGCAAGTCACATCTCACAATCTATACAAGAGTTGCTTGTGCATGACAGTGGCAAGGAAATGCGTAAGAGAGCTCAAGAACTAAAGGAAGTTACGAAAGCCACCATTGAAGTAGGAGGTTCTGCTCACACAACATTAGATGTGATCATGAAGTTGATTCTCTTAAAAGCTCATTTGGAAGAGTAGTTAAGGACTGATGAATGCAGAATGCGATTGGTGGAGTCTAGCCATGTAGGAGTTTTGAATCAAAAAAGTTTCCAATAAATACTGCTATTAATGACAAGTATAATATTTTTATTGGCCATATTGTACATCAAGAAGATTTATATCGCAATGAGGGAAACAATGATAACAATGATTTACTAATCATTGAAATGCTTTATGCACATGGACTCTCCCCTTTTTCTTTTCCAGGTTCAAAAAGAACATGGCTTTTGATCCATTCTTCAAAGTCAAATGTTTGTGAAGAATGTAGTTTGGAAGTTATGCTTTGTTTTGTATGTCCTACAATATATGGTAGTGTGTGTGCTCTTTTTGTAAGCTTTATTATTCGCTTTTATGTAGGTGAGAATATGGATATACATTTGTGTACATTTGTTGAGGGTACTGTGATGTATTGCGTTATCTTTTTCAGCACATGTAGAATGGAAAAGTGGTTGCAAGATTGAAGCGTTGCATCTATACTAATGTAAAAGGGGGACGGACATATTGGCTCTATTTTTGGCTTTCTAAAAGAATCCTTAAGAGGAGAGTTGAGTAAGCCATACTTTCAATGTTTTCAGTGATGATTGATACTTATCTTAATGTTATCTCGATTTTAAAATATTAAATGGATCCTTTCGTTTCATCTTTCATTTCACATCGTCACATGGCTCGACTTCTCTTCCATTCTATTCTTTTAGAATGTTAAAGTGAAGCTTTTTCATGCGTTCTAAGATTTGGGTAAGCCTACAAAGCCAGAACTCTTTGTAATGTGTTTTTGAAAAGTGATAAGGCCAAATCAAGGAATTTCATAGACTTATTTTGATCAATGCATTTGGATCGTTTAAATCTACAAAAGATGTGTAGATATAAGGCTTGCTTAAGTGGAGAGCATCAAATGTCACTTTGCAACTACTCTTACATGTCCCTTGTGCATGTGCGGCTACACATATTGGCTCCATTTTTGGCTTTCTAAAAGAAGCCTTAGAGGAGAGTTGAGTAAGCTATACTTTCAATGTTCTCAGCGATGATTGATACTTATCTTAATGTTATCTCGATTTTAAAATATTAAATGAATCCTTTTGTTTCATCTTTCATTTCACATCGTCACATGGCTTGACTTCTCTTCCATTTTATTATACTAGAATGTTAAAGTGAAGCTTCACTATGCATAATTATATATATATATATATATATATATATATATATGAACAAACTACAGTAAACGAAAGAAAATCGATAAAATATGTGAACTTAGTTCAAAGACCTTGCAAATTTCAAAACAAATGCTAGTATTTTCGGTTTCCTTCTTTGCGAGAAAGAAACTTGGTCGCTTAATTAAAGAGGCATTCCCGAAAAATGCTTCACTATAATTCTAATTAAATTCAACCTAATGATTTTATCACTTTCTAATTGTTTTAGAAAGCCACGTGGCCCTTTCACTTGTTTTCTCATTATACCAAATCTTATGAGAATCTAGGATTCCTTTTCATATGAAACATAGCTAAATACTTAAATTTCCATGTGAGTGAGTTCAATGTCAAGCATTGAATACGCGCAGATATACCTATGACTAGTGGAGGGAGAAGATTTACTATATGTAAAACCTATATAGTGCATTCAAGGACTATTAATCAAACCTCTTAGTTGTAAATTTTTAACGAATAAAAGGGACCTTTTTCTTATTCAATCTATAAATTTTCTTTCAAGATAATTTTTTCAATACCTTTCTGTATGTAAAAATGTGAGAATATATAGAATTAATAATCCCTACTATTGAACTCCCGTGATAGGCAATTTTTTCTTGTACTGACCCTCTGGACCCATGATTCAAGGACCTTTCAACTAAGCCACTCACGCTAGCACTTGCATTGCTTGCGAGGTTTGTTTTCAGTAATAAAAAAACAACCCTACGATCCCCTTGTCCAGTCTTTCGACCGCTATCGAATAGTGCCACCTAGCATTGTTGTTGTTGTTGACCTCTACCATCACCTAGTTTAGTGTTTAGGGTTTAAAGTTTAAGGTGTAGAATATAGGGTTTGGAGTTTTTGATTAATTCATGAATTTAAATTGATAATTTCTTGGAAATTAAAAGAAAATCTTATGCATAAAAAACAATGCTTTGTTATTGGTAATGAAAGTTTGTCGTTACTATCTAGGTACTATGAAAAGTGTGTAGTGCATACCAATTCTACTAGCATTTGCCAAAGCCAACAATTTGTGTGGTATCGATTGTCATTTTGATGTCCTTGATGTTGGTGCCACTAATTGTGCAATAATTCTCTCCCTGGGAGACATCAATAGTACCATTTGTAACATGTTATGTAAAGGTCATCGATACCACTTGATGTGTACAATATGACCCCATGGTCTTTATCAATACTACGAGACGTGTGTATGATTCTGCTTTTGTATGTGTCGGTACTATCGTTATCCGGGCCATGACAAAAAATTGGAAGGGTTGAACACCCAAATTGATATACAATCTTTCCAATTTACATTTCAAAATTGATAGCAATTAACAATTTAAACAAAAGTGAGATAATTAGAGACACAAAAAAGTGTTTCTTCTTCAGTTCATTATACAAAAGAGATTATTACATTATTTGATTACAAAATGAGAGTAGAGGCCAACTGGAAAGAGGATAAGTAAAGGATAAAAGGATAAGAGAGTATAATTAAGCGCTGGAAACCACCAACAAACGTGTAGTATTCATGTCCAGTTTTGACGAGCGCCTTGACATGGAAGAGGGGGAGAGGAAGTTAGGCCACTTCTTTTGGCGATTCTATGTCTTTTAAGCACTACTTGCAAAATCCACAAGTAGCAATGGTTATAAAAACAATGATTCCCACCACAAGCAAAGTGCCTCCCAATTATCTATCTGCAATTATCATCATGTTAATCCCCAAGCAATATGTAAGTGAAAAGAAAATTAAAAGTTGACAAAAATTAACATATAATCCGTCTCCTTTGATGGAATGAACTATTCTTATGTATTTACAAACATCACAATACAAATACATACAAGAGCGAATTTGGAGAATATATGTGTATCCTGTTGTGATCTTCTTTAAAGCGGGAGATAAAGCAATGGAATCACATTTGTTTACTTTGACCGTTGGTACCATTGACATCCCGTACATGAACGTCAAAAGTACTGGCATCCGCAAGAACAGTGTCAGTATTTTTGACGCTTTAAAAAATGATGGCATTGTCCCCCATCGTACATCCTTTCTCCGATTTGGTGTTGACTGCTTATGCAAGCCATGAGTCTCGATAGTCCTAATGTCTTGTAAGTTTTTTTTA
Source organism: Adiantum capillus-veneris (assembly GCF_014529385.1). NCBI lineage: Eukaryota > Viridiplantae > Streptophyta > Polypodiopsida > Polypodiales > Pteridaceae > Adiantum > Adiantum capillus-veneris. The sequence goes on along the minus strand of NC_140949.1, from coordinate 102,800,581 downwards.
CGATGCCTCAAAAAAGGTGCGCTAAGTTTATATCAATGTGTTGTAGTGCAGCAGAAGGGTATTATAATCCCTTTAAACTAACAAAAAGAAATGTATATAAAGTTACTAGTTTTACCAATTATAAAGAATTAGCAGACTTTAAGAGACAAGGGTATATTGTATTCCTTTAAAAATTCATAGATAAGAAATTTTTAAGAGGTAATGAACAAGAAAAGAGCTTTTCGAGTGCAAAAATCCTCTTGGTGTTGCTTGCTCAACTTCTATTGCGCCTTATGCTTGTGCTCGCCTCAACTTTCCCATCTCCTTTAACCATCCAAAAGTTGAGCAAATGTCACTCTAGGATGCCATCCTGAATGGAATCACGCCAACCGCCCCTCGCAGCTAATAATGTAAAAATAGTGTTTTCTTTGGTTAATCACCTACCAAAATAGAGATGGAGTTGAACGTGCTGCTATAGGGGGCATTTCAATGGTCTACCCAGATATTCTTGTTCTTGCAAGTCGCAGTGCACACCAGAAGTTGATGAGGGGCCATGCACCCCTTGTCATAAATATTAGAATATGAAAAAATAGGGGCAAATCCATCCCAAAATAATACAAAAGCATATTGGGAATTTTTCAATTTTGAGGGGTACTTTGGGAATTTGAACAAATTAGAGAGGTATTTTGGTAATTTTTCTATAGGCTCAAGTTGTAATAATGTTGTTAATGATGACTAAATATCTCTCTCTCTCTCTCTCTCTCTCTCTCTCTCTCTCTCTTACACACACACACACACACAAGAAAAAAGGGTTGTATTTTGTATACATAAGAGAGAAAGATGCACAATGTCCTATCACCCAGGGGAAGTACAAAAGTGGGTTAACAAAGTACGAACTATATATACATCAAAGTGGCATATATGATGAACGTAAAAGAAACCACTATGGGAGTGCATAATGCCATGTAATGTGGCCATGATCTTGATGGAAAAGATCTTACAATCTTGCCCCTCTGTGAAGAAAGACGCATCGACGCTGCTCCATTCCCTCTTACAATCTCGCCCCTCTGTGAAGAAAGACGCATCGACGCTGCTCCGTTGCCTCTCTCTTTCTCTCTCTCTCCATTCATAGGAGGGGTCACAAACTCCTAGTTGTATAACATGGAAAAATGGAATGCGTATGAATAACAACTACATGTCTTAAAGTATGAGTAACTACAATATAGTAAGTGCATAGAAACACAATATTGCTTGTTTTATCTAGCAACATCTAATTGCTATATAGGAATTTCAAAGTAACTATGATTTTGCTACTTCTATTTGGTAAATACACAAATTTGCTATATAGTAATTGTTCGGAATTAAGATTTCTACTTCCATCTAGCAATTAAGCTAAAAGGACATCTAATTTTTTAGTTCAATTTGGCTCACACACAAGACTTGCTATTTGTATCTAGCAATAGGGATGTGATTTACAAAAAAAAAAAATATGTACCAAAACTACTTGGAAAGAAAACTAATAAAAGGTACAAGTGATGAGTACATAGAGCTCGAGGACAGTGAAGACTCAAGCAATGCAAGAGTTAACAACTTTCAACAATGTCAACCAGATGAAGAACCTCAACCTATGTCCCAAAGATCTATGAGAGTAAGTAGAGCCCTGAAAAGGTTTATTCCTTCCTTCAGCCATCTCTTGGTCTTAGATTTTAGAGAACCAAAGTCATACGAAGAAGCAATGCAACACGAATCCAAAGAACAATGGCCAAGGAGCATGCAAGTAGATATGGACTCGTTACATCGCAACAAAACATGGGAGCTGATTGATTTGCTTAAAAGTAAACCGGCGTATTGCAAAACAGATGGGTGTACAAGCTGAAGGAAGCTGAACACGGGAAGAAAACGTACAAGTCAAGGAAGGGTTTTTTGCATAAGAAAGGTATTGACTTCAATGAAACATTTTCTCCTGTTGTGAATATAAATTCATACGTTTTACGCGCGTCAAAGAGTCTATCAATTGTTATCCATGTCAAAACTTTAGCTTAACTACAGTTCTATTTAGCACAAATTTACTAGTTTTGGTGTTTACCTAAAAAAAACTAGTTAAAACAATGTTAACCAAAAACAAATTACAAAGAGACCATAACATCTTGAGAGATTCTTGACAGTGTTTTCTCTCATAGCCTAAGTTTTTTATTTCCTTATCTCATAAAGGTAAAAATTATGTTTTTGGTTTATAAGATTCCATCAAAAAACCATAACCCCTTTTGATGCGCATAGCTATAAGTGGTATGGTTCAAAAGAAGATCTATTGTTCAGTCATTTAGTAAAAATCTATTTGGGAAATTAAGAATTTATGGACGTAGGTTGAAAAGCTTTGAAAGATTCAGACTCAGAATACTATCCCAAGCCTTTTTTAGATTTTGAAAACAATTTTTGAGACCAATCAATGAAAGCAAACTTTCCATTACTGGTCCAAAAATTTCAAAGGTCAATTTATAATAGAGGTGCTATATTTTAAGATTTCAAGATTCTAAATATCAGCTTTTCCACCACAAACCGGAAGCAAAGGAAAGGCCACAACCTTCTGCAGGAAGCCAGGGATTCTGTAGCGCTTGTTGCTGCTTTGGTCGATATGCGCAGAAACAGAGGCAGATGGACAGATGCATGCAAACAGGCAGATAGTGGGGAGCAGTCTGCTGCAGAAGGGAGTGCATCACAGGTGAGACAGGAGCTGCTACAGGCGGACGAAGCCAGGGGTACTCTCTCACTGAGTGTTTGCCTACGATCTATTTCAGGACTCCCATCTACATGGCATAGCCATTAGGAGCAGAGAAGATGGGTGGGGAGGAGATGGAGAAGGTGGAATAGACAACGCAATGAAGATGGGTAAGAGGAGACGGAGAAGGTGGGCATAGGTAGCGAAGAGGAAATCTGGCAGGAGGAGAGGACGGTTTGGTGTGTGGTGGAGGGGAGGGAAATCTTCCGTCAATTGAATTTTTTTAAAAAGTTCCCAGTAGATAATGGAGGAAGTAGACAAGGCAACTGATAGCAAACTAAATTAACTCCACTCTATCGCTAATCTTACGATCTCGATACGTGGCAAACGCACCTTTCATCCTGGCCACCAACATATCAAGGCAGGCAATATTAAACCCACTTAATTAATATAAGCAATAGGAAAAGCGTTTTGACGAAGGGAAAATAGAACTCCAGTCGATCGCTAATCTTACAATCTCGAAATTGCGATTCGAGGCAAACGCACCTATCATCCTGGCCACCAACATATTCAGGCAGGCAAAATTACAACCACTTAATTAATATAAGCAATAGGAAAAGCACTTTGATGAAGGGAAAATGGAACATACATCCAAAATACGCGGTCAAGAGTTGGAGCAATGGACAAAGCTCTCAATATAAACTGAAGATGCCATGTAAAAAAAAAGGTCAAAACCTACAATGGCCTACAAAAATGACAGAGTGACCCAATGCTCAATGCCCCTCTATATAAAATAGGTAAATAAATGTCAAACTATCTCCTGCAGTACCCTACATATACCTTCCAGTGCTTAGTTAACGATCCTCCTACAAGAATATCAAAAAGTGTTTGCTATCCTTAACTTGCAATGTGGCACTAATCAATGAGCTCTATCCGAGGGTCCACAGTTTCTCTCTACTATGGTCTTATGTAGGCCTATTGCGAGGCTACGCCAACACTCCCCAAACACACTCCAAAAGACACAACACCATCAAGATACATGATGTTAAATCTGCAACAAGAGAAGCAAGTATACCTTCCAGTGGCTTCTTGTGCACCGAATAAAACACTCTGTGATGCTCAAAACCAGCACAAAGAATCATCCTTGGGGCCCAAAACTCCACCCCAAGCTTTACATTCCCTTGTGTATGGCAGTTGATTATGAACTAACACGTGAGACAGTGGACGAAAAAAATATCGTACTCGATACACAAGTCCCTCGGTCTTTAAAAAATGTGCATTTGCTTTAGTGACGGACCGTAACACCTAGAACAAAATTGATCTCAACCTTTCTTTATGGCGTCTTATTGTAATATTAGAGGCTTGGATGTATAAGACCAAACCACTGCTACCAGAATTCCAATAATGTTGTAACTTCATCATGGCTTGAGTGCCAAAGCAAGCCCATACCTTGCAGGCTGCTCCCAAGGCTTTGTAACTGAAAGAGTAACGGTTGACTTGGGCCTCCACTCGTGTTGCACAAGGCCTGCCATAGTTCCATGATTGTTCATCCTTGCCTTCACAGTAGTCATCGGGTCCCATGCAAAACTATTTCCAAATGTGAAAGTATTTTCATGCTTTGAGAGTTTATGAACTATCTCTGCACCCACTGTGGTCCTCTTATCCTTTGCGGCGTTATGTACATAAGAGGCCTTCAATGTATCACCTTTGTCCACCCTGCACACCTCTCTTCTCATAAGCCATACTTGATAATTGCAGTTTGTCAGGACCATTGGTAGACACAACACTACTACAACTACTGATGTATGGTACTTACAAGAGTAATGCCACCGTGAAATCAGATTCATTGAAGCCAATTCCTGCATTATACTTGGTGAAAGTTCCAGAATTTGTGTCAAACGCAGCCTCCCCACCGGCTGCAAATCGTCCATTACCAAACACTCCATTGACTTCTACTAGTGGAACGGCAGTTAAGCCACTACTGCAGCTAAGGCCAGCATTCTCATGATGATATTGCACCTCCAACTATATCCCAAAAAAAAAAAAATCCCCTTTTCATACAACCCCCAAGAGAAAAATACCAGGCAAATGAACACATGTTAAAAACAGAGCATCAACAGTCAAAACTCACCTTTCCCGAATTAGGATCTGGAATGGTAATATTGATGATAGACTTGCAACCTGATGCGAACTCGTCTATTGTGATTGTTGTAAAAATCTGTTCAAAGACTCTCTCTCTCTCTCTCTCTCTCTCTCTCTCTCTCTCTCTCTCTCTCTCTCTCTCTCTCTCTCTCTCTCTTTGGAAAAAGTCAAGGCTGTATATTACTGAGTACAATATAATCCCCAGCGGATGCCAAAATAGCCTATCACGTGGGGTGTACAAGCTGAATGTAAGGAGGAGAGCCACTATAGTGACAACTCGACTAGAACAATCTCATGGTGGTCGGTGTGACGAGTGGAGGAGAAACCACCGAGGGGCATAATGCCACGTACTCTGGCCACCTGTAAGAGTGAAGAAGAGTGGGGATCGTGCCCAACGCCGAAGGAAGGCAAATCGGCGAGCCTCGGCTGCTCGAGATGTACCTGAGGAAGAATCCCACTGCCAAATCAGGGTGTGAATGATGTCCAGCCAAATGGCAGTGAGGGTATCCTGAAGGAGCTGTGGAGCCGCACTTAGAATGTGAAGACAACAAGCTCTCCAAACATTCCATAGTGTAATACTAGTGATGACTGAAAAAACTTCATCACGTGTCTAAGAATCCCCCTGTCAAGCAATCTGTGGTAACATAGCCAAAGTCCCTCGCCGATAACCAGCCGAGGTAAGCATAAAGGCTGGATCTGTGTATGAGCCCTCATAGAAAAGATGGGGGCCAGGCATCGGCATCAACCATGAGACAAATCCCCAAGTAAGAAATCCATGATGAACACCTGCTCTGCTAAGTAGAAAGCAAGCTGCAAGCCACACTACATGGGAAGCTGAGCATGACCAAAGACAGTGTGCAAGTGACTCAAGTAGTCGCAAAGGACAACGAGTACATGACGGATCATGACCCATAGTAGCTAGCCAAGTCCCAACTGGAAGTCCCGCATGTGCAATCATCCACATGAAAAAAGAAATACGACGAGCCGCATGTAAATCCCAAATGGCAGACCAAAACTGCTGCAGATAGGCATGGGAGAGGCCTGAATGTAACCAGAAACGCATACGAGTGGGCTGATCTGGCTGCTGACTCATCAATGCTAACCATCCAATCCTGACAGTGTACTCAAAGAAGGATACAGGCGCACCGGTGGGGTCAGAGTGAGGCCAATGCCACTCTCATGGGTCCCAATAAAGCTGAGATAGGGCACAACCCTCCCACACCCAAAGCCTCCAAAGTGCAGCATCAGCGGAAGCGAAACGGGGGTCAACACAACGACGCTTCCCGCGGGAGCCAACTACTATGATGGCCTCCCATCGAGCGCCGGGAAGGACAAGGTGCGGAGAGGTGGCATCATATGTCAATCTAGCATGAATCCCCTGAGACTGGTCAGTATCAACTGTGAACAGCATGGTGTCTAAACGAACTAATAAGAGAGTGCTCTGAGCAAAGAGGCCTTGCCTTCCCAGCCACAATGGAGAGGCATCTGAACGGTGCCTCTCATGACTACATCCCACTGTGAAGGAACGGCGGAATCAATCTCAAGCAGTCTGTCTGTCACCCCGCGACCAATGTCATAATGTTCTGCCACAAAATCAACATCCAGCATACGTGTCTCATGAAACAACCGCATAGAGGCACCAAGGCCAGTGTCCCAGGCAGCCCAATCAATGTGAGTCCTCTCTCCAAGCTGACGGGGTGGATCAACCGAAGAATCAAGAACTGCATCCCGCATGGCATCAAGAGCAGCTAGCAAATAGCGTAACATGAGCATAGTGTCATCAATAAACTCCTGATCGATAAGGTCTAGAGCTGTAGGTACTGGCATGGTCAAGCCACAAAATGAATGACTCTGAGCACGAAGAAAGTCGGACATAGTCTCTCCTACAAACAGATACAGATATGCTGTTAGAGGACATCCCTGACGAACAGATCAAGAAAGCTCAAAACTACGACTGACACGGCCACCAATAGTAATAGCACTGCTGGCAATCCTCAAGAGAGCGGAAATGCCTGAGATCCATCTCGAAGGGAAACCCATCCTGGCTAAAGATCCTTCGAGAAAGTCCCACTCAACACGATCGTATGCTTTCTCGAAGTCAAGGATGAAAAAAGCGAGAGGCTCAGAAGATGATCTGACCCACTCTACTGCCTCATAAAAAGTGAAGATATTATCCAGGATACATCGATCCATGACAAAGCCTGTCTGAGAAGTATGAATAATATCTGGTAAGAACGGCCGCAAGCGATGGTTGATCAGTAACGCTAATATCTTATAGACCGAAGGGAGTAGGGTAATAGGTCTCCACTGTCGGAGCTGAGTGGTGTCACCCCCCTTCGGAATAAGAGATATGAGACCTGAACAAAGATCCGGATGCATATATCCGGATGCAAAGATGTCCTCATAACCGCGAAGGAGTGGTATATGCAATACATCCCAATATGTCAAATAGAAAGCTCTAGTGAGGCCATCCTCTCCTGGACGGGAGGATGGATCAAGACTCTCTATAGCAGCATGGAGCTCTGCAAGTGTGAAGGGTGCCAACAAGATCTCTGCCATAAAGTCTGTACAACGGTGTCGCGTGTGATGCCAGATCCGCTCACGCGCAAGTAAAACCTCAGTAATGCATACATCAACAGTGAACAATGTCTCAAAATAATCTGCAGACATATCAAGTATAACGTCAGGATGCATATGTAGTGTCCCCTGAGCATCGCACAAAGTCCGAAGGGTGGTGCCAGGAAGACGCTCTTTATGCGCAGCGAAGAAGTCTTTATTCATTCGATCAGCTTTAGCTATCCAATGAGATACTTAAGCATGATGAGTGAACTCAAACCCAGCCTCCTGTACGCGACGAATCTCCTCTGTGAGCTCTGTCTGTCTAGCAGTGAGATAAGCATCCTGAGGCCACTCCTCAAGCAAGCGCTGAGTGGAACCAAGAGGGATGTGAAGATCAGACTCGCGTACTCTCAACTGACGATGAATAATAGCGATCTGATCACGGCAGTAAATACTAGGCTGAGTAATGCGATGAGCAACAAACTCTCCAGGGGGTCCACAATAAGAAGCATCCGTGGACCATAAGTCACGAATCTGCTGCTGCAATACTGGAGTGGTGAGAACACTGTCAGGGATGCGGCACCCTCGTCTCTGAGCAGAGGATCTAGTGAAGGAGATAAACAATGAGATGGGTAAATGATCTGAGAGGCTGGTCCCTCTCCATATAGTAGTGAATCCGCCTAGAGTTGCTGCCCAAGGGCAAATGAAAAAACGATCAAGTCGCTCTAATAATCTCCCCTGCTGTCTCTGAAACCCCCAAGAGTAATGAAGTGTAGCAGGGTGGTGACCAAAAGAGTGTATGCGCCAGGCGTCAACACCTTGAATAGCTAGAAGAAATCGATCCCAAGCTGGCTGCTCATCGGGAGAAATGGATGATAGAACTGGAGGTGTGATGGCTCGCCAATCAGAGTCGCTCTCAACGTTGTTGAATCCAACAACCCAAGAGTCTACAGAAGGTAGAACAACAGCCAAAGAGGACCAAAATGTAGCCCTCTCCCGAGGAGTAGTGGGTGCATAGACTGACATAAAACCAATGATAGATTCCCGAATCCGAATAGAAACATAACCTGCTCTGCCAACGACAAGGGTGCCATGCTGCTGAACTGAGGCCAAGTAACGTGGCCCCACTGAGATGCATACACCGCAACTGTGTCCATGAAGATCCAGAGCAAGCTCCCAAAGAGTGCGGGCGTCCGAGGGCATGAGATTGCCAAAGGGAGTGGTAATCTTATGCTCCTGTACTAGCAATATATCCACAGTGCCCACTACATGAGCGTGTAAATCTCTGCGAAGTAAAAGCTTACGGGAACCTTTTACCTCAGAAGTCTGTAAACCATTAGCATTCGAAGAAACTACATGTAAATCCATAGACTGCATGAAAGAGTTTGAATAGCATCTGACTAACTGCGCATCTTCTTGGAGGCAGTTGGGCCATCCAAAGGGTGAGCTTCAAGCGGTAGGAAAGCTACCCGCAAGCCCTCTCTAAGATATGGTGTCTCATTGCACCAACTGCGGACCTCAGCTTGTTTACATTGCATTACCAATGCTGCAGCTTTGACACCCCAAATGCGCATAGACATAGGAAGCACCACATCTGAGGATACATGAATAACCATAGGCAATGAATAGCAAGCATAAACATCACTCCACTCCATAGCACCAATACATGAAGGGTAGTGAGGAGACAAAACATCAGGAGCGGAAGTAGACAACCATAAATGAAGCTGAGCCATAGTCTGTGCGTGCACAAAATGTAGAACCTGATCCTCGGACCATTCTTGAGCAGCGTGGAATGGAAGGAAAAAGGAATGGGTAGGCTGAGAGCGACTGACTATTAAAGAGGGAACACAACCTGTCTTGTGATGCATAAGATAGAGCTGCACCCGCAATGGCCCTTCCGAGTCACCGCACATCTCAGCCCGATGAGTGCCCCAGGAAAGAGGGCAAGAGCTGAGAGAACTGCGTGGGACGTAAGCACGAGCTGCTGAGGGAGGGGGAGGACCAGAAGACGGAGGGGGGAGAGTAAGGGCGAAAGGAAGAGGAGGAGAAGGGAGAGGTAGTAGCGGTGAATGATCCATCTACATGGGAATAGGGACCTCGTGAAGAGGGGAAGGAGCTGGCGAGGGAACTGCAGGTGAAGGAGGAGCTGGTAGCAGAGGTAAGTGATCCTGTCGTGAAGAAGAAGAATGGCGAGGAGATGCAGAGGGTAAGGGGGTGGTGGAAACTTGAGAGGGAGCAGGAGCTGAGGCAAGAGCCCCTTTGAGCAGGAACAGGAGTAGCTAACTGCTCCTCCAAAAGCAAGCACCCGTGAGGGAGATAACCTCACCGTACAGGTGCATTTTCAGCGCTGGTTATGCGCTGAAATTGGATTGTTTTTCAGTCATACGGACGCCATAACCATTGGGAACAATGCTCCTCTGTTAGAAGACAGTTCGGGGACTGTTTAGGATTGAAAACAGGGCAAAAACCAATAAATACAGCGTGCTAACTTTACTGTTTTTGGACAGAAATCAAAGTTGTCACAAGATGGGCACCACGTGCCAATAGAAAAGAATAGACTTGGCGCCCCTTTTGGTATTTCTTTATATTGCATCAACACAGTACAAGCCGGTACTCTAGACTCTGCACCTTCTCCAGGAAGCATGCCAGAAAACGAGCCCATGGCCTCATATTTAAAAGCCCTAAAGCCTTCAAGCTCAAAAGCTTTTGGTCCAAAAGCAATGCCAAAAAGCTGCCAACGTAAATCACAGAATTCCGTACACTCTGCCACATCAGCACTCAACGCAAAACGCGAAAATCTGTACAGTCTGCCACATCATCAACCAGTGGAAATCCGGAGTGTCCGTACAGCTACCACGTCATCATCCACGCGTGTGTGTGTGTAGGTCCTGCTTTATTCTTAAGTCTTTATGTCACTTGGGCCCCATCAGACAGGGTCCCCACAAGTTGGAAGGACTTCTTCTGCTGATGTTGCTTGTTCTTCTTAGTGTTTAGGCCCCTCGGTCGTGATCTAAAGGTTGGCTCTGATCTTCAATGATTGGATACGTCAACAGTTTGTGACAGTGGAAGTGAGTTCCAACAGGGGAATTGGTTTCGAGCAAGTTTTGGGACTGTTACGCTGCTTTAATTTTGCCAAAACAGGTAGTATCTAGCTAGATATAGGCAAAGAATTCCCAAGAGTCTTCTTTGTAATTACCCTCTTAAAGAATAAAGAAATACCTAAAGGGGCGCCAATTTTGGGGCCTACAGGTTGTCGGTGTTTGCTCTCGGAGCATTCTAGCTTCCGAGCCGTGTGTGAGCTTTAAGTGTTAATTCCCGTTGCAAGTTCCCTTTACAAAGAGCTCTCTCTCTCTCTCTCTCTCTCTCTCTCTCTCTCTCTCTCTCTCTACTAAAGTAAAGAATTTTGGATGAAAGCCAAAGCCTACCGCCCGAAGGGCCGGTTTCAGATGACTTGGAGCAAAGGAGAGAGCAGTTGTAAACCACGAACCAAAGTAGTAAGAAAAGCACCCCAGTCTAAAGACTATTGCCGACTCTGACCATACTCGCATGGTGGGAGGGATCAATGTAGTATGGTCCACGGATAGGACCAAGGGTAAACATTATCAGTCCTTTGTATGGAGCCATTATATGGCTCCTATGCTCTCTGTCACTCTGTCTTTAGCAATACATGATGAAATGTAGCTTGCCCAAGTCTGAATAGCCTACAAGGTGTGGCAAAGAACAAAATGCATAACTGAAACCTCAGTCCATGTCTCTGTGCCAGTAAAAGGTAGGGAGAAGGAGAGCATGGGACTCTGCCTACTACCTAGCAGAGAGCATGCCCTCTATGCACGTCGTAAAATGTACAATCGAACCAATAACGGACCAATGTTGGCACCGTTAATTTAGCTCTAGAAGAGGCGCACAAGCTATCAAGGATCTAGGAACATGAGGGGGTGGTGCGCGCACATTAGAGGTGGAGAGGATAGTGTGTCATAGGTGGGGGTGTGTGGCAAGGGGTGATGGTGTTGTAGTGTCAAGGGATGGGAGCGGAAGGAAAAAAGGGGCCGATGAAGATGGCGGAGGTGGGAAGTCTGTCTCCATAGCTAAATGCGAGGAAGCTTTGGGTGGGTGCCGCGAAGTAGAGGGCATGTCCGATAACGGCTGAATCGGTGAGTTGGTGAGACCTGTGAGATTGTCGAGGAGACACACTATGGAGGTGGTGCGTGTGGTACTGTTGAAAGCGGCGCCTGCCAAGAGTATGGTAGCGAGGAATCGGTGAGTTGGTGAGACCTATGAGAGTGTCGAGGAGACACACTATGGAGGTGGTCGGTGTGGTACTGTTGAAGGCAACGCCTGCCAAGAGTATGGTAACGAGGAACCTTCTGTTGGGTTGAAGGCCTAAATAACTCCGTTTTGTACATTTTTATACTTTGTCCTGGACACATTTTTTAAAGTCACTTATAATAAAAGTGGGAAAACCCAAAACTCACTTATTGAGTTTTCCACAAAAACGTGAGCTCTCTCTCTCTCTCTCTCTCTCTCTCTCTCTCTCTCTCTCTCTCTCTCTCTCTGCTTCGATCCCTAGCACTTCCTCTCTGCTGCTCCGCCTCCTACTTCTTGCCCCAATCCTGCACTACATCGCGACGTGCACCTACCGGTACCCTCTGCTTTGCGCTTTCAACTGGTATCAGAGCCCTAGGGTTTCACAAGGACCTGTGCACGTGGCTGGACAGCAAGCAAAAGGTGTTTTCTTGCGACAATCTCCACTTCTGTCGCGAACCCCCTTACTTCCAGGGTCACCGGGGATACCTAGAGTGTCAAAGCAGCCCAAAACATGCTGTTTTTAGGTCAAAAACAGGTTATTACAGCAAAGTATAGGTTCTCTCATGATGTATTAGGTTGTGGGAACGCTTGTACTTGGTCCCTACTACCCAAAATCACCCAAATTTGCTGAAAAACAGGTTCTAAAACAGGTGTTTACAGCAAATTACAGATTTATGCAAGTTTATGCAAATGTACATTTGATGTATTTGGATTGGGGAAAGTATTGAATACTGTAATTTCCGAGCATTAAGCAAGTTTTGGATGCAAAATGCCCTTTTCGAATCAATTTTCTGCACTTTTATGCTAAAAATTGGGGCTTTTGTCCATACATGCTCCCAAAACTATGTTTTTGCATTATGTACACTCTTTGAAGTTAAAAAACAACAACATTTGTTGTTTTGGGCAAAAATTTGCTTGCTTAATTTTCTGCACAAAAAATTCAGAAATTGCTATTCTTGCCTAAACTTGAACAGTTTTGGCTCAAATTGCTTCTGTGACACTTTGGAGCTGTTGTGCACATTGCGGTGAGGTTATGTTCTGTTTTTGGTGCTTTTTGCCCAAAAATTTCAGCATTTAAGCCCTCTTGTTTGTGCAACTATGGCATCGACTTCCTCTGACGTTAAGATCTCTTCGAGATCAAGCGGTTTGAGGGAACAGGTTTTGATCTTTGGAAGGATAGGATTCAAGGAATCCTCTTTCTTAAAGATTGTGACAGGGCACTTGAAGCAAAGAAGCCAGAAGATATGTCAGATGCAGCATGGGCTTACATTGAACAAGAAGGCCATTACCTACATTAAAATGGCCGTCTCTGACAAGATCTTGGTAGATCTCAAGGGTCTTGTCAATGCGTTTGAGTTGTGGGAGAAATTGAAGGCAACGTATCAAAATACGACCCCAGTTAATCAGGTGCATTTGATGCAGAAACTTGTTGGCATGCAATTAGATGAGTCCAAGAGCGCTGCAAAGCATTTGTCATTATTTACCTATTGATGACTCTACCTGATTCTTGGGAAACATTGGTGATGACTATCTTCTTGTTGATAACTCTACCTGATTCTTGGGAAACATTGGTGGTCTCACTGTCAAATAATCCCAACTTGACTTTTGATGGAGTTAGGGATACAATATTGAATGAAGAAATCAGGAGGAAAGCAACTGGAGAAGGAGTTGGCTAAACCAACATGGTTAGAGGCAGAACAGAGAAGAAGAATGCCTATGCACAGAGAAGTAAGAGTAAGAGTAGAGAAAGGTAAGGGTGATGTGACATGCTATCAATGTGGCAGGAAAGGTCACAAGAAACCCGACTGCAAGTACTCTAAGGCAGAATAAGAAAGGAACAAGAACCGCGGAGACAAAAAGAAAGAGAAGAAGGAGATCAAGACAGATGCACAGGACAGTCCAAAGGACAAAGAGAAGGCCAATGTGGTCTCTAGTGTTGTTATTGAGGAGCTGTCAAATGTTGAAGACATCTTATGTGCCACTTTGTCAGTTGATGATGCTCATAAGTCTGATGCCTCTCTCAATATTCATACACAGGATATGCAGATCACCGACAATCATGTAATTGATGCTTTATTGACTGTTAATGATGCATTATCTGTAACAGACTTGGACACTCCAAGTCAAGAATCAATCGCGACAGCACCAAATAACCACTTATAAACAATTCAAAGATCACAATAGATTTGCACTGGCCCGGCGGAGTTCCGTGCCTAGAGATATTGGCCCCAAAGACTGGCGCCCCTTTCGATATTTCTTTTTGTATTAATCAATTCATAGTACAAGAGAGTGGGTCAGGATTCACTCTCAGACTCTGCGTCCGGATGCTCTGAGAAGTGAGGCCCTCACCACTAATTTAAAGGTTACAAGGGATGCCCAAAAGCCTCTAGAGCCCCAAAAGCTTCAAATCAAAAGCAACTACTCTCTCTCTTTCTCATTGCGTAGAGAAAAAGCAAGATTCGTGTCGCTCGTCATTAAAAAATTAAAAATTAAAAAAAAATAGACTCCGTGATTTCCGAAAAATTAGGGTTTCTGGCAAAAATTAGGGTTAGAGAATTTTAGGGTTCTGGCAAAAATTACGGTTTCTGTTGTCCATAGCCACGTCATCACTTTGTGACATACCCCCTTCTTGAAAGCATTGTAATCGATCGCAATTACGCCTGCAAAACCGACAAAAGCCATAAACCGTCTTAGCAGACACTGACTGTTAGTACCTACGTACTAGGGACACACATCCAGCACATGTACCAAATCGATAGTCACATCACACGACATCACAGGACATCACCAAACATCATAGGACATCACATAACATTCAACATTCATTCGGATCTTAGACCATGATTTATCTGCAATGTAGCTAGCAATCACATCTAGGTCCAATCGGGACCTCAACGATGTCCGATTGACTAACCCGTATTGCAACCATGTCTATTCAAAATCAAGTAGACCAAAATGCTACAGTCATTTCGTCTATCAGTTCCTGCACTCACAAGAAGTCAAGAATAAATCAGTATCATAATCAGGAATTCCATTTCATAAAGTCATCCAGCAGAATACTGTCAGCTCTCAGTATCCCTAAAGCTCAAAGAGACATCAGTGACTTTAGTATCAGAATCGAGGCATCTGTTGACAAGGGAGCAGAGTGACTCCCCTCTTGTGCATCCCACTGCACCAGATCTCTGGCCAAGCTGAATTCTGGGTTCCGTTTGGAGTAGACTATGCTAAACCAAAACGTTGAGGTAAAGTTTCACAATCAGAGGAGTATCTGCTAGGTCCTCCTCCTCCATCCACTTCGCATCAAAAGCAAGAAGCTTCTTGAACTTAACCAAGAACTTCCTTCGGACTTTACCTTTCTTCGTATCGTTATGTGCCAAAATCTGTTCAAGAAAAAGGATCTCCTCGTTTTCTTCCACTTCGGGTTGCTCATCAGACTCCCCATCATCAGACACATCACCCTTAACAGGTTTCAAGAGATTCACATGCAATGCATTGGGAATCCTCCAAGCATCTGGCAGTTTCAATCGGAAGGAGATTTGGAAAGGTCCGTAGTATCGCATACTAAGCTTTGGAAAAAGCCTCTCCTTTCCCTTTTTCTTTCGTAGGCGTGCCTTCTCAAAACGTAAGGGATCCCAATCATCCTCCTTCAATTTCAAGTCGCGACAATGGCGATCCGCTGCCTTTTTCTGACGTTCTTGAGACTCCTGCAAAGTCTCGCGAACCTTGGCAAAAGCCGTATCCAAATCTCGCGAATATTCATCTGCTTCAAATATCTAATCTTTCGTGCTAGGGAAGGATGGAACCTTCGCAGCACTTTCAACAATCTCACATGGCGTCTCCCCCGTCGAAGAGTGTATCGTGTTATTGTAGGCAAATCCTACCAAAGGTAAGTTCTTTTTCTATTGAGTCTTCGGATCCGAGATACAAGACTTCAATAAATCTAAAATCACTGAATTGGCAATCTCAAAGTGCCCGTCAGTCTGCAAGTGGAACGATGACGAGAACTGCGACTGCGTGCCAATGTTCTCCCAAATTGCCTTCCAAAACAAACTCATAAATTTGGGGTCTCTGTTGGAGACAATCGTCGGAGCCAATCGTCTCATAGGTGCCATGTAATCGGAAAATCATCGTGATCTTTCTGTGTTCTCGAGAGATCAAAAATAAAATCCATTTCAATATTTTCCCAGGTGCGGCTGGGTATAGGTAAAGGCTATAACAATTCCTGTGCCTTATGCCTGTCAAACTTGACCTTCTGGCATACTGCGCACAAACTCTTCCACATCCTTTTTCAGTCTCAGCCAAAAGAAGTATCTCTCTACCCCTTCATGGTAGTAGCAATGCCGCGGTGACCCGTAAAAGGTGGCCAGTGGCATTCAGTCATAACCTTTTCCCGCAACGGCTGTGTAACGCACAACATAGTCTTTCTCATCAAGTAGCCTTCCCGTGGGGAGTATCCAGCTACTGTCTCCCCATCCCGTATCCGTGTGAAAATATCTGCAATATCTGTATCTGTGGCATACTCATCGACCATATTCGCCCACCGCATCTGCTTTTCCAAAAACTGCTTCTGTGACAAGAAGTAGTGTAAACTCTGATGGTCTGTAAAGACAGTAAAATCCGCTCGGAGTAGGTAATGCTGCCATTCACTAAGAGCATGGATAACCGCCAAAATCTCTCTCTCAAATATCTATGCTGTCATCTCCGGCTTAGACAACAATCGGCTCTCATAAGCCATGACATAGCCTTCTTGCATCAAGACCGCACCCAGACTACGACCACAAGCATCACAATATACTTCAAATGACTTTTGCAAGTCCGGCAAAGTCAAAACTGGTCCTGTAGTCAATTTCTCTTTCAATGTATGAAAGGCAGTCACTTCTAGGGATCCCCACGAGAAAGGGACTCCTTTCTGTGTCAAGATATGCAAACGGGAAGCAACCTCTACAAACTTCCGTATGAACCACCTTTAGTACGGACACAGTCCCAAGAAGCTTCCAACTTCATGGACATTCTTTCAATCGGGCCAATCATATATAGTCTCTATCTTGGCCGAATCCACTTGCACGCTTGCTGCTGAGACAAAGTGTCCCAAAAAGTGTATCTTTGAAGCAGATGATCTCTGTGTTCTGCCTCATTCTTGGAGAAAACAATGATATCCTCAAAGAAAGTGACAACAAATAGACAATGCTCTCAAAAAATCCTGTCCATCATTCGGTTAAATGTCGCAGGAGCATTGGTTAAGCAAAAAGGCATCACCGAAAAAACTCAAATAACCCAAAAGTCGTCCGAACTGCTGTCTTGTAGACGTCTTCCGGCGCGATTCGGATCTGATGATATCCACTCTTCAAGTCAATCCTACTAAAGCACAAGGATCCCTCTAACCTGTCGTATATCATCGATCCTAGGAATCGGAAATCTGTTCTTGATGGTGATTTTGTTGAGAGCTCTAGAATCCATGCACATTCTCCAAGATCCGTCTTTCTTCAAAACCAAGAATATTGGAGAGCAATACGGTGAAGTACTAGGCTGGACAAGACCCTTTTCCAAGAGGTCTTTCATTGGGTTCATAATATTTTCATTCTGTACTCGACTCACATGGTAAGGTGGCCGATTTGGTGGCGTGCTTCCAGGTATCAGATCAATGCTTTGATCTTCAAGCCCTCTGAAAAGCAATCAACATGACTGTGGAGAAAAATCTTGGCGTTCTTTTGATCAGGTCAAAACATATTCAACCTTTATCCATCGTTCAGTTCTCTCCCAAAAGCATGAGTAAGAAACTGCAGTTCATCAAGTACAATCTCTAAGCCCTTCATTTATCAAAGTCGCTTTCTCGGCCCGATAGTCAACCACGGCGTAGTTCTTGTGGTACCAAGGGATCCTGAGTAGAACGTCACTCGCGTGCCCTGAACACCCCAATCATTGCAAATGAAGATTGCCAATGCTCGGTGTAATGGCAACATCCCATCCGGGTGCCAGTCGAACTACCTCCACCTGTGGTGTCAGTCTGTCGGGCGTAATTCCAAATCGAGCCGCCAATTCCAAGTGAAAAGAAGTTGGCCTTGGCTCCTTCAAAAGAGCTTCCTGATCCTTCACTTTGCCCCAAAAGCGACAAAGTTTGTACTTTCATTCATTTGATTCGATGCATGTTCCACGCCATGTGGTACCAGTTCTGTTTTTCTATCTACCTTTCCTGCCACGTTCCTCAGCTGCTCTCGAACTCTCAGGCCTGTCGTGGTCTTTATCATTCTGTTCTTTCTGTGCTTTTTTAGGGCACTTCGTGGAGATATGTCCATGTTCCCCGCATCCAAAGCACTTCCCCTCTATGATGAATCGAGCTCTCTCCTCAGGAGTAAGCTTGGGTCGTGCATCCTTTTTCTCTGGGTTTCTCTTTTTCTTTCTACTTTCATTCCCAAAAGTCTGTTCGGCTCGTTGTGTCATGGCCTCCTCTGTGGGGTAGGTCTGACTGCGAGAGTGAATGGCAAAGCCCCGCTTCGCATGACTCATCGACTCTTGAATAGAAGCTGACTTCTGCTCCAAGCAGTGATCTCGGATCTCTGTAGGTAGACCCAAGGTAAACCGCTCAATCTGTTCTCTGAACGAGATCTTCTTCAATGAAGAGGCGGGTAGAAAAGAGCTCCAGAATCTTTCACAATAAGCATTGATTGTATCTTTCTTGGTCGTCCAAAGATGGTTCCAAGCAGCTCGTACATCTCGTTCATATTCTTGCGTCAACCAAGAAGAAATAAAAGCTTCTTAAATTTCAGCCATTTAACTGGTGCAGTCTTGTTTAAAAGAAGCGTGGACCACCAAGTACGAGCATTCCCCTTAAGATAAGAGGTAGCTCTCCGAATCTTGGAGTGCTCTGAATAGCATCCTCCCGCGAAAGCAATGTGAAACTGCTGTAAAAAAGACAAAGCCTTCAAAGCATCTGAGTATCCTGAAAAAGTATCAAACTTGATCGAGTGGCCACCTTCCTTAAACTCTCGGACTTTCTTGCTTTTATCTTCGAGGAAGTCTTACTGGTTAGCTTTGTAAAAAAATTCTTCTTGTTCGCATAAAAGTTTCCGTCATCGGAATCTGAGCTGTCTGTAGACGAGTCCTCCGTAGAACTGTCAGTCTCTGGGCGAGATGTAGCCTTCTTTGCCTTTTTCTTGCCCTTTCCGAAGCTTTGTTTCTTGCTTCGCTTTTTGCTTTTTCTGTCTTCTTCGCTCGAGTCTGAAGAGCTAGAAGAACTGTCAGAAGAAGAAGAAGAACTGGGTAAGCCTTCAAACTTGTCAAGCTTCTTCTGTTTCTTTACCTTGTCGAAGGTTGACCGATGACCCAAATATCCCGAGACGTCAGTGCCTTTCTTCTGCTTTTTGCCGTGCTTTTTGTCTTTCTTTTGCACGTCAAAAAGCTGAGCAATCCGTGCATCAACGACGTTCTCCAATTACTTCTCCGTATATTTCTTGGAGGCAAAATGTTTCTTGAGAGCGAGTTTCGGGAGTGGTTGTGGTTCTCTGCCACTCCGTCTGTACTTCTTCCAAAGAGGTCTGGTTCATATATTTTGCAATCTTCGGGTCCTTGGCAAAATTGAGCATCATCTTTGTTGCATCGCCAATCAATTGACGACACTCCATCTCTTGCTGCTCCACCTGAGTAGGCCTAGGCGGGCCATACTCCGTGCCAGAATTTTCATTGTGATCCCTACCCGCATCTCCAGATGCAGAGGGAGTCGACTGATCATTGCCTGAAGCCATAAGTGCCGTGGAAAAAAAAATTGGGGATCAAATTTCCCGTAGAAGAGAAATCGGCCATGCTCTGATACCACTATAACAACCTTGGACACTCCAAGTCAAGAATCAATCGCGACAGCACCAAATAACCACTTCAAAACAATTCACAGATCACAATAGATTTGCACTCGCCCGACGGAGTTCCGTGCCTAGAGATATTGGCCCCAAAGACTGGCGTCCCTTTCGGTATTTCTTTTTGTATTAATCAATTCAAAGTACAAGAGAGTGGGTCGGAATTCATTCTGAGACTCTGCGTCCAGATGCTCTGAGAAGTGAGGCCCTCACCACTAATTTAAAGGTTACAAGGGATGACCAAAAGCAGAGCCCCAAAAGCTTCAAATCAAAAGCAATTGCTCTCTCTCTCTCACAGAGAGTCAAAACTTGAAAGCAAAAGCATTCTCTCTCTCTCTCTCTCTCTCTCTCTCTCTCTCTCTCTCTCTCTCTCTCTCTCTCTCTCTCTCTCTCTCATTGCGTAGAGAAAAAGCAAGATTCGCGTCGCTCATCATTATTAAAAAAAAATGGCCTTCACGATTTCCATAAAATTAGGGTTTGCAGGAACTTTAGGATTTCTGGCAAAAATTAGGGTTTCTGCTATCCGTCCCACGTCATCACTTTGTGACATTATCCCAGACTTGGATAGTTGATTCCAATGCTTCATTTCATGTGACTCCTATTCAGGAGTGCTTTTCTACTTTTCTTGCAAGCAGCCATGGCCATGTTTACCTTGGAAACAATCATGTATGTTCCATTGAGGGTATTGGCACCGTGCATCTTTCTATAGATGGCACAAATTAACTTGTCTTGCATGATGTTAGATATGTGCCAGGAATAAAGAAGAGTTTGCTTACTGTTGGTCAAATGGATATGCATGGTTACAGCATTTTGTTTGAGAGAGGATCATGGAAGATGACAAAAGGCTCAAGGCTGATTGTAAAAGGTACAAAGAAAGGGACACTTTACTGCTTGCATGGAAAGGCCTTGTTGGGAAAATTTATTGCTTTGGTTGAAATAAACTCACATATGGAGTTGTGGCATAAGAGGCTTGGCTATATGAGCCAAAAAGGCCTTACTAAGCTTTGTAATTTGAACAAGCTGATGCTAAAGGCACAAAGCTTGATTTTTGTCATGAATGTCAATATGGCAAGCAAGTGAAAAGTTCTTATTACTCCCGTGTCTCTCACAAATCTAATGTGCTTGATCTTGTACATTCTGATGTTTGTAGCATGCCCACTAAATCTATGGGGGGTGCACATTATTTTGTCTTTTTCATTGATGATAATTCTAGAAAAATCTGGGTTCATTTGCTCAAATCTAAGAATGAAGCCTTTGCTGCGTTTTTCATGCATTTGTGACCACCCAGACAGGTAAAAAGCTGAAATGCTTACGTACGGATAATGGAGGTGAGTTCACAAGTGGTGAATTTAACAAATTTTGTGAAAATTTGGGCATTAGGAGGGAGCTTACGGTTTCATACAGCCCCTCTTCTAATGCTATGGCTGAAAGATACAATAGGACTTTATGTGAAAGGGTGAGATGCATGTTGTCCACAACTAATCTCCCTCATGGATTTTGGGAAGAAGCTCTAAAAACTGCATTGCATATATGTAATCGATCCCCTCACATGTCTTTGAAAGGTGACATCCCTGAAGAGGTTTAGTATGGTGAACCTGCTTCATATGATCACTTACGCGTCTTTGGTTGCGAAGCGTTTATGCATGTAAGACCTGAGTTGAGAAGTAAGTTGGATGCAAAGTCCATTAAAGGCCTCTTAATGGAAACGGTGAAGAAGGTGAAATGGGCTACAGAATTTAGTTACCTCAGCTCAAAAAAGTTGTACGCAGCCGGGATGTTGTTTTTAATGAGGCAAGGCTGCTTAAAAACAATTGTGCCTCTAATGGTGACCATAAAAAGGTCCAATTTCAGCTTGTACAGCCACCTATTAGGCCTAATTTTGACCATCAGGATGCACCACATATGGCTCAAAATGTTGATGAACCAGTGGTGTTTGAGCCAGATGATGTTGGACAGCAAAATGAGGCTCCTGAAGGGCATGTGCAGCCACATAACAATGTGGAAAACAGGGCTGAAAATGATGTATAGCAACCCTTTGTTGATGATATCATTGTTAAACCTGATGTAGACCCATTTCCAGATAATGTTGATCATTAGATGAGGCGTTCTACTCGTCCAAGGCGGAATGTGAGTAGATATGATCCCTCTTTGCATTATATTATGTTGACAAATGAAGGGGAGCCTCTCACTTATAAAGAGGCTAAGACATATGAGTCAAGCAGTAAGTGGGAGCTTGCAATGCAAGAGGAAATGAAATCCTTGTATGCAAATGATACTTGGGATCTTGTGCCATTGCCTAAAGGGAGAAAGGCTCTTCTTAACAAATGGGTATGCAAGATTAAGATTGTGGATGAAAAACCCAAGTACAAGGCAAGATTGGTTGCAAAAGGATATGCACAGAAAGAAGGAATTGATTTTCAAGAAATCTTTTCTCCTGTTGTAAAGCTTACAACTTTACGTGTCCTTTTTGCTCTCGTTGCGATGCTTGATTTGGAATTGAATCAAATGGATGTAAAGACAGTGTTTTTGCATGTGACATTGAAGAGGACATATACATGAAACAACCTGAAGGTTTTGTAGTTCCTACACGTGAGGAACTTGTATGCAAACTGAAAAGGGCTTTGTATGGTTTGAGACAATCATCACGGCAATGGTATAAGAAGTTTGACACTTTTATGCTGACTCAAGGCTTTAAACGCGACCATGCAGATCATTGTTTGTATACGAAAAGGGATGAAGATGGTAGTCCCAAAATACTTGTTCTCTATGTTGATGACATGCTGCTTGCCGGAAAACACAAAACTAGTCTTGATGCTCTGAAACGTAAGCTAAATTCAGCATTTGCTATGAAGGATTTGGGTGATGCAGAGCATATTTTGGGCATGCGTATTAAAAGAGATAGAAAGCTGAAATTGTTGTTTTTATCTCAAAAAGGTACATGGCAAAAGTACTTGACAAGTTTAATATGGCTGATGCTAAGCCTCTTGGAGTACCTTTACCTCCATACACTAAACTTAGCAAAGCAGATTACCCAAAGGATGAGGTGGCATTGAAAGCAGTGAAGGGAATCCCATATGCATCAGGCTTCAGCTTGGGGTTCTCTTATGTATGCTATGGTTGCCACTCGTCCCGACATTGCTTATGCAGTGGGAGTTGTTGATCATTACATGTCGAATCCTGGCAAAGCGCATTGGGAAGCTGTCAAATGCATTTTGAGATATTTGAAAGGTACACAATCGAAGTGTATTTGTTATGGAAAAAGTGATATTGTGATGCAGACATGGCAGGTGACATGGATACTAGAAAATCTACCAGTGGAGATGTATTTGCCATTGCTGGTGGTGCAGTCTCTTGGTGTTCTAGGTTGCAAAAATTGTGGCATTGAGTACTATTGAGGCTGAATATATTTCAGCCACAGAGGCTTCAAAGAAGGCCATTTGGTTGGGCAGACTTGCAAAAGAACTTGACATGCGTGCTCATACACCCGTGTTGGGTTGTGATAGCCACAGTGCTGTCTATTTAGCCAAAAATGCCATGTTTCATGCACGTACCAAACACACAGATGTGCGGTACCACTTCATTTGTCAGGTATTGGAGGATGGTCTCGTCACCTTCACTAAGACCCATGCACAGATAACCCTGCAGATGTTCTCACCAAGAGTCTTGCTAAGGCTCAACATGAGCAATTGCATACAGCTAGTGGGAGTTGGTTAACTTAAAGGCGTCATTTATGCCTTTAAGTGGGAGGTTGTTGGGTTTAAGGCCTAAATAACCCCGTTTTGAACATTTTTATACTTTGTGAACCTGGACACGTTTTTTGAAAGTCACTTATAATAAAAGTGGGAAAACCCAAAACTCACTTATTGAGTTTCCCCCAAAAACGTGAGCTCTCTCTCTCTCTCTCTCCCTGCTTCGATCCCTAACACTTCCTCTCTGCTGCACTCCGCCTCCTGCTTCTTGTCCCAATCATGCACTACATCGCGACGCGCACCTACCGGTACCCTCTGCTTCGCGCTTTCACCTTCTGCCAACCGCACGTTGCACCCTGGGGTGGGATGTTGTGGCTCAGAGCGACGTGGAGGATGGGAAGTGCAATCTCTCACCATGTGCCCAAACTGATGGCATCTAAGACCCTGATCCGGGCGACCAGTTGTGACCAACCTCTATAGACAGACCTCCTCTATGGTGGGATCGCGAAGTCATACTACATCCGGGAAATGGGTGTCCCCAGGTTCATAGACCTGTATCCGTGGTGCGCGGATCTCTATAGCCAATGAACCTGGTATAACCAAGACCCACCTAGAGGCTACACCAGTAACACAACTAGAAAGATTGACTGGGAGCAATGGAAAGGAAAGAGTGACAAAAAAACAAGAATCCTTTGATTGCGATCAAACTCCTGAACATCAAAGTCTCGCGTCCAACGCTCTAAAACCAACACCCGAGTCCCTGCAACAATAAAAGAGCGACTATAGACAGACTCAACGGTCATCTGAAAACTGCACCTCAAAAATTTCATGGCCTAGCATGATGAGCTCCAAGATGGTGCCTTAAGAGCCGTCGAGGGCAGACTAAGCCACTCTCAAACAGTGCCGCGTAAAGGGGAGAGGCCCACCATGTGCCCAACTAGTGTCCGGCCTAGGGTAATTTCTGGTGGCCGTCTCAATATCGAAGAGGTCCTCCGTAGTCAAGTTGTATGTCCACGTGAAGGGTGCGAGGACAGTCCTTGTGATGCTCACTGCAGGTGTGGTGGCTGCCACCCTAATCTATTAACATGGAGAAGAAATCATTTTCAGTTGCTATGAAGACGAAAACGCCACCGGTTCAGCAACCTTTGTCGACACCCTCACATTGGGAGAATTACCAACTCCAAGAACTCAAGAAAGTGCAGAATGAGCTTTGCTCTTCTGAAAGCAAACATCCCATACCCCCAAAGTAGTTATCTACTTTTTTTTTTTTGGGAAAAAGTCAGGGCTGTATATTACTGAGTACAATATAATCCCCAGCGGATGCCAAAATAGCCTATCACGTGGGGTGTACAAGCTGAATGTAAGGAGGAGAGAAACTAAAGTGACAACTCAACTAAAACAATCTCATGGTGGTCAGTGTGACGAGTGGAGGAGAAACCATCGAGGAGGGGCATAATGCCACGTAATCTATCCACCTGTAAGTGTGAAGAAGAGTGTGGACCGTGCCCAACGACGAAGGAAGGCAAATCGGCGAGCCTCAGCGATAAGTAGTTATCTACTTATCAATAGTTATCTACTTATCTCCCCCTTTTTTTGGAATTTGTCAATTTGAGCTTTTAGGAGTAGTAACAGCCACAATGTAAAAACGGTAATCTCATGACCATGAAGCTCTGAGATACTGTGAACTACCTTTTTTTGTTTTTCTTTTGTTTTGCTGACACCTGAGGAGGTACCTATTGTACGTTGATTGGTCCCATGTCGATTTCGACCTTTTGATGGACGTTAATAGACTCTCTCTCTCTCTCTCTCTCTCTCTCTCTCTCTCTCTCTCTCTCTCTCTCTCTCTCTCTCTCTCTCTCTCTCTCTCTCTCGAGCAACTCTTGCCAAGGCAACAGAACCGATGACTAAGTTAACTTAGGCAACTAATGCAATCCAAAAACAAGATAGAGCACAGAACTTGCAGCTTGGGGTTACAGACAGCCAAACTGGTCATAGCCGACCAAGGGCATCCAAGGAAGATCTTAGGTTCTCTCTCCACAAATTTTATTGAAATCTAGACCTCTTGGAGACCTTTAGCGAGGTCGCACAAACCAGGTGAACAAGTGTGTTGGGTGAGCAGCAAAAGCACTAAGCACCCTCAACTTGTCACTCTGTCACGAGGACGTGGCAACTGCTAATTTTAGTTGTTGGTTTCTTTCCAATGGGTTTTGTTTTATTTTTGAGACCCTCTTCTTGAAGTAGCAAACGGTCGGACATTGTATGGCCAAAGTGAACGGTAGTTTCACCAGCAGATAGGTAGTGGTCGGCACTGGGATTCGTACGGTAAGAGGATGTCTAGGCTCAGAGCAAGATCATATAGGTCCCCCCGTTGCACTTAGCAAGTTGGTGGATACTAGGAAGTGAACTCAATAAAGGCCTAAAGTCAAGGTGTGATTACCAACAGAAAGTATCCGACAGTTGGGCCACATTGCACTCTTGGATGCAGTCCCAATGAGGATAGATGGTCAAATGACCAGTGGGAGCCCAACAGAATCATTTCCTAAAATCTAGGGAACTACTATTTTGGGCCATGAAATCTGTTCGCGTCATTAGCTTCAGAATGACAAGGGGAACATTTTAGTAGTCTGCTGCAAAGTCAATTGATGCACCAGTTGAGAGATTTTAAAGCGGGAAGCCCAATGCAGGGAAACTTGCATGTATGAGTGCCAAGTGGCACTTTTTGGTCAATTTACCAAGTTTGGGAGAACAGAACCCGTAACTGACATTTAGGAGCAGTTTTGGAGGCTGATAACTGTGATTTTCAACCATTTCTTTGCATTTTTTAGCTTCCCATGACTTTACCTTGGACCAAGAAGCTCATTTTCAGCATTGGAAGGCATCAGATGCGTGTTTACAAGGCTGTTTTGCTGCGTTTTCAACGATACGCAGTTTTTGGCAGCCATGGAAAGCTTTCCCTTTTTGCATCTATTTGTTCACAGATGCATTACAGGTTAAGGGCAGAAGAGGGGGCGCTCGATTTATGTTGGGGGGATGCCTCATTGAGAATCTGCCACAGGTTAAGAGCTATGGAGTGCTTCCTTTCCCTCTATGTACAGTGTGGTGCCAGGAGTGATGCCCTGCACGCTACACACTGCTCTCTCTCTCCCCTACGTACAGTTATGTGATGCCCCACAAGAGGGATTTTCATTTGACTGATGTACAGTTGTGTGGTTTCATGCTTTTGTGCTGAGGCAAGAGCCTCCTTGAGCAGGAACAGGGGTAGCTAACTGCTACTCCAAAGCAAGCACTGGTGAGGGTCACAACCTCACCGTACAGGTGCGTTTTCAGCGCTGTTATGCGCTGTAAATTGATTGTTTTTCAGCCATAGGGACGCCAGAACCATTGGGAATAGTGCCCCACTGGTAGAGGACAGTTAGGGGACTGTTTGGGGCTGAAAATAGGGCAAAACTAGTAAATACAGCATGCTGAATTTACTGTTTTTGGGCAGGAATCATAGGGTTTATGCCAGTGGAAGTGAGTTCCAGCAGGGGAATTGGTTTCGGGCAAGTTTTGGGACTGTTACGCTGCCGAAATTTGGCCAAATCAAGTGGTATCTAGTTGGATATAGACAAAGGATTCCCAAGACTCTACTTTGTAATTTACCCTCTTAAAGAATAAAGAAATACCGAAAGGGGCGCCAAATTTGGAGCCTACACGTTGTCCACGTCTGCTCGGAGCATTCTAGCTTCCGAGCCGTGTGTGTGCTGAAGTGTTAATTCCCGTCGCAGGTTCTTTTTGCAAAGTGCTTTGTGTGTGTGTCTAAAGTAAAGAATTTCGGGTGAGAGCCAACGCCTACCGCCCCACAGGCCGGTTTCATGGTTCCATTGCCGGGACTTCAATCACTTTTTCCTCAAAGAGTGAGCCCCGGTTGTTTTGGGTAAAGACACAGAGTACAGGAACGCAAGATTACACTATGGCCGACAAAGGGAAGGGCGTTATGGAAGAGGGTTCCTCTTCACAGGACAAACAGGAAATTCCGCATGTACGCCCTGCTAAAAAGTGATCAAATTAGGGCTGATTTTCTGCTGCGTTTTAGGGTTTGCAAGTATGAACCAAGATGAGATAGGGAGAGGTCTCACGGTGGTAGATTGGACACTAGATCTGCTACGGGAGTGATGTGGGTCTGCCAGGTGACACGCTGCTTGCCGATTCTCTGAGGCGATTGCTTGGATTCTTTGACGCATCGATAAATCATCGTGAAATTTGAGCTTATTTGGTCGTGGGTGGTACGTCACAATGTTGTGGAATTATGCTCGTTTGCAGAGGCAAGAGCCTCTTGCACAAGTAAAAAGTTAAGGGACAGGTTGCAAGATGCTATGTGGTGAAGTTCAAGAACCATCCACCTATGGATGCAAAGTGGATAGAAGAGCATGAACTGTCAGAGTCGCCAAATGTATTGCAGCTTTACCTTGAGGCCTTTGGGTTACAACCTACGTATGCCCCAACCCAATGTCTGCAAAGGAGGGGTAATGATAGAGCTAGCACATCAAATGTGATGAGCGCACGGCGGTGTGTGCAAGTGATAGAGCACGCGAAAGATGTGCAGTGTGTGCAGAGAGGGGTGGCGAAAGCCAGCAGGAGAGGAAGCGCTAGCAGAACGATGAGGGAGAGAGAGAGAGCTCACGTTTTTGGGGAAAACTCAATAAGTGAGTTTTGGGTTTTCCCACTTTTATTATAAGTGACCTTTAAAAAATGTGTCCAGGTTCAATATGAGCCGAGACAAAGTATAAAAATGTACAAAAAGGGGTTATTTAGGCCTTTAACCCAACAACCTCCCACTTAAAAGCATAAATGACGACTTTAAGTTAACCAACTCCCACCAGCTGTATGCAATGCTCATGTTGAGCCTTAGCAAGACTCTTGGTGAGAACATCTTCAGGGTTATCTTGTGTGTGAATCTTAGTCAAAGTGACTAGACCATCCTCCAATACCTGTCATATGAAGTGGTATCGCACATCAATGTGCGATGTCCGTGCATGAAACATGGCATTCTTGGCCAAATAGACAGCACTTTGGCTATCACATCCCAAGACAGGAGTACTAGCAGGCATACCAAGCTCTTTGACAAGTCTACCCAACCATATGGCCTCTTTAGAAGCCTCAGTGGCTGAAATATATTCAACCTCAGTAGTACTCAATGCCACAATTTTCTGCAGTCGTGAACACCAAGAGACAGCACCACCAGCAATAGCAAACACATAGCCACTAGTGGACTTCCTGGAATCCAAGTCACCTGCCATATCTGCATCAGAATAGCCCTGCAACTTCAAGTCACTTTTGCCATAACAGATACACTTTGATTGTGTATCTTTCAAATATCTCAGAATGCATTTGACAGCTTCCCAATGCGCTTTGCCAGGATTCGACATGTATCGACTAACAACTCCCACCGCATGGGCAATGTCAGGACAAGTGGCAACCATAGCATACATAAGAGAACCACAAGCTGATGCGTAAGGGATTCCCTTCATAGCATTCACTACCACGTCATCCTTTGGGCAATCGGCTTTGCTAAGTTTTGTGTGTGGAGGTAAAGGTACTCCAAGTGACTTAGCTTCAGCCATGTTAAACCTGTCAAGTACTTTAGCAACGTACTTTTCTTGAGATAAGAAAAGCAATTTCAGCTTTCTATCTCTCTTGATTCTCATGCCCAAGATGTGCTCAACATCACCCAAATCCTTCATTGCAAAAGCTAAATTCAGCTGACGTTTAAGAGCATCAATGGTAGACTTATGCTTCCCAGCAATCAACATATCATCTACATATAGCACAAGGATTATAGGACTTCCATCATTATCCTTCTTTGTATACAAACAATGGCCTGAATGGCTGCGTTTAAAGACTTGAGACAACATAAAAGTATCAAACTTTTTGTACCACTCACGTGATGACTGCCTCAAACCATACAGTGCCCTTCTTAGTTTGCATACAAGTTCCTTTCTATCAAGAACTACAAAACCCTCAGGTTGCTTCATGTAGATATCTTCATCAATGTCACCATGAAGAAAAGTTGTTTTTACATCCATTTGATTCAATTCTAAGTCAAGCACTGCAGCAAGAGCAAAAAGGACACGCAATGTCGTAAGCTTTACAACAAGAGAAAAGATCTCTTGAAAATCAATCCCCTCTTTCTGTGCATACCCTTTGGCAACTAACCTTGCTTTATACTTAGGCTTTCCATCAACACATTTGACCTTGTAAACCCATTTGTTAGGAAGAGCCTTTCTTCCTTTAGGCAATGGCACAAGATCATTGTTTGCATGCAAAGATTTGATTTCCTCTTGCATCGCAAGCTCCCACTTATTGCTTAACTCACATGATTTTGCCTCTTTATATGTAAGAGGCTCACCCTCATCTGTCAACATAACATGATGCAAAGAGGGGTCAAAGCGTTGTATCAACCGTCTGACACAAGTAGACCTGCGTACCCAATGATCTACATTCTCAGGCGCAGGTTCTACATCAAGAGGCAACTCATTTTCAGCATGCTCAAGCTGCTGAAAATCATTTTCAGCCATGACAGGTGGTTGTCCATCCTCATTTGGAGCATCTAAATCATGTCCTACCTCTTCTGGCTCAAGGTTAACCGGCTGATTATCAATTTCAGCTTGCGGTAATGCATCCTGAGGCTCTTTTTCAACATCAATAAGTGGCAAGAGAGGCTGAAATTTGACCGATTTCTTGTCAATTTCAGAAGATGTAGCATTTTTTCAGCAATTTAGCCTCATTGAACACTACATCTCGGCTGCGTACTACCCTCTTAAACTGAGGCAACCATATCTTGTAGCCCATTTCACCCTCTTCCCCATAACCTAGGAAGAGTCCTTGGATGGACTTGGCATCTAGCTTTGTCCTCAAGTCATTACGAACATGGACAAAAGCCTCACAGCCAAACACTCTCAAATGATCATAAGAGGCAGGTTTGCCAAACCAAACCTCCTCTGGAATGTCATTTTTCAGCGTACTGTTAGGAGAGCGATTGCATACATGAACTGTAGTTTTCAAAGCCTCTCCCCAAAACCCATGAGGGAGATTAGCCGTGGACAACATGCAACACACTCTCTCACATAAAGTACGGTTATCATAGTAACAGGGAATGGCAGTTTTCATGACTCCGTGCCCCGTTCCGTATTCCCATTTCCCGTTTCGAACCCCGTTTCGTGTTACGAACGTGAGTGCTCTAAACAGGGAATGGCAAATTCATGGGCGTTCCCGTTCCCCGTTCCGCGTTCCGACTGCCGTTCCTGGTAACTATGACGGTTATACCTCTCAGCCACACCATTAGAAGATGGATTATAAGGGGCTGTCAACTCCCTTTTAATCCCATATTCTTCGCAATAACGTTGAAATTCAGCAGACGTGTACTCCCCCCATTGTCAGATCTCAGACATTTAAGCTTACTACTCTTTTGCGTGGTCACAAAAGCATGAAACCTCTTAAATGCATTAAATGTCTCACTCTTATTCTTTAACAAATATGCCCAACCTTTCCTAGTGCAATCATCGATGAATGTAACAAAGTATAATGCACCACCAAAAGACTTAACAGGCATTGAACATACATCGGAGTGAATTAAATCAAGAGCATTAGCTTTGCGTGAGACACCATAATAATAAGAAGACTTCTTTTGTTTACCATACAAACAATCGTTACAAAAATCTAACTTGGTGCCCTTTACATCAACCCTCTTCAAAGAGGAGAGCACATCAAGTCCATTCTGGCTCATATGGCCAAGTCTTTTGTGCAACAACTCCAAATGAGAAGCAACTTCGGCCACTGCAAGAAACTTGCCAGGCAAAGCTTTGCCATGTAAATAGTACAATGTACCACTCTTGCATCCCTTCACAATGAGCATTGATCCCTTAAGCAACTTCCATGAACCCCCAACAAAAATGGTTGTATAACCATGTGCATCCATCTGGCCAACAGACAATAGACTCTTCGTGATGCCTGGTACATACCTTACATCTTTAAGCATAAACTCTTGGCCATTGTTTAGTGCCAAGCGCACAGTGCCTATTCCTTCAATGTCACAAGCATGGTTATCCCCAACGTAAACATTGCCATACTTGCCTGCATGATAAGAAGCAAAACACTCCACAGATTTGAGTCACATAAAAAGAGGCACCCGAGTCTACTATCCAAGACTGTGTAAGGCCATCATTTGCACTTAGCAATGTATCAATGACATCTCTACGTGAGATAAGCATGTCTTCTGCATTTGCTACAACAAAATCTGAGGGGCATGAAGCTGCAACCAAGATCTCCTCACTGTCGGATAACTCTCTGATAACCACACTAGAGGATACATTGACAGTCTCTGAATCCTTGGAGGAGGTACCTGCTGATTTTTCCCCTTTCTTATCCTTTGTCTTCTTCTTCTCCTGTGATTCCTTCTTTCTTTCCTGCTCTTTCTTGAAATACCTGCAATCTGGCTTCTTATGGCCTTTTCTGCCACACTGGTAACAAGTCACATCCTTATCCCTAGACTTGCTTTTGCTCCTGTTTTGAGTCTTGGTACCTGTATTTTGCTTCTGACTTCTGCCTCTCGCATTGTAAGCAGAATTGCCACCTTCCCCACCACTAGACTCGCGTCTAATTTCCTCATTTAAGATGGAGCCTCGCACTCCATCATATGTGAGGTTGGGGCTATTACTCAAAGAAACCACAAGCGTTTCCCAAGAGTCTGGCAAAGTCATCAACAAAAATATGGCTTTCAACTTGTCATCAAAAGGTTAAAGCCCAGTATCCTGTAGCTGACTCATAACACTGGTGAAAGCACTTAAGTGCTCAGAAGCCGACTTGGCTTCGTCAAGCATCATGTTCACCAGTTTGCGCATCAAATGCACTTGATTCACAGGGGTGGCATTCTCATAAGTGGCCTTCAACTTATGCCAAATTGCATGTGCAGTGTCCAAGCCCTTTATGTCCACCAGAATGTCATCGGTCACAGCCATTTTGATATAGGCCTTTGCCCTCTTGTTGAGCTTGGCCCAATCCTCATCCGGCATATCCTCAGGCTTTACAGCCAAAAGAGCATCCTCACAATCCTTGAGAAACAAAATCCCTTGCATCCTATCCTGCCATAGGTCGAAACCTGTACCGTCAAATCGCTTGATTTCCATCAAGCTCTTGGCATCAGACGACGAGGAAGTAGAGACCATTTGCATGGATAAAAATGCAACAGAAAGTGTCTACACAAAATCTATAAATTTTCAGTGATCACAATGTACCGCACTTTGCATACAATGTGCTGAAAATTTCAACAATTAACAAGTATCCCCAATGCGTACTTGCATAAACCCACAAAAGGCGTACATAAACCTCAATTTGTGTACATAAAAACAATCCAATTCTGAATTTTTTACAAATTTACTGTTTTGGCGCATCAATTTGCATCAAATGGACCTGTTTTGAATGGGAAAAGCAAGGGGCATTCACAGGAATTGATTTAGAACACCTACGTTTTGCTGATTTGACCTGTAATTTTCTGGCTTTTACCTATTTTGACCTAATTTCAGCCTGTTTTAGGCTGTTTTGGGAACCCTAATCACCTAGGTAACACCGGAAGCAAGGGGCTTCGCGATGAAAGCGGAAATTTGACGCGCGAGAAGCCTTTCGCCTGCTGTCCAGCCACCTGCGCAAAGCTTCTGAAACCCTAATCTGGCTCTGATAACAGTTGATGAGCGCGCAGCGGTGTGTGCAAGTGATAGAGCACGCGAAGATGTGCAATGTGTGTGCAAAGAGGGGTGGCGAAAGCCAATAGGAGAGGAAGCGCTAGCAGAACGATGAGGGAGAGAGAGAGAGAGCTCACGTTTTTGGAAAAAACTCAATAAGTGAGTTTTGGGTTTTCCGACTTTTATTATAAGTGACCTTTAAAAAATGTGTCCAAAGTATAAAAATGTACAAAAAGGGGTTATTTAGGTCTTTAACCCAACAAAATGTACTCATGGATTCAGTGCAACAGCAGTGTACAATTTGACAAAAGTATGAAGGTCTCATTAAGTCCTTTGTACATATGTTTTGACAAGTCTTTCTTGCGGATACATGCGATGATAAAAGGGTGCTTACCACACAAGATCATCTATGCATGTATTTATAGTATGCAATCGAGGACGTTCGTGATTTCAAGAGGGGGGTATGTCACGAGGACGTGGCAACTGCTAATTTTAGTAGTTGGTTTCTTTCCAATGGGTTTTGTTTTATTTTTGAGACCCTCTTCTTTAAGTAGCAAACGGTCCGACATTGTATGGCCAAAGTGAACGGTAGTTTCACCC
This sequence comes from Adiantum capillus-veneris, assembly GCF_014529385.1. Classification (NCBI taxonomy): domain Eukaryota; kingdom Viridiplantae; phylum Streptophyta; class Polypodiopsida; order Polypodiales; family Pteridaceae; genus Adiantum; species Adiantum capillus-veneris. Next base: position 102,767,028 of record NC_140949.1, on the reverse strand, counting down.
GCAGATGGGTAGTGGTCGGCACTGGAATTCGTATGGTAAGAGGATGTCTAGGCTCAGGGCAAGATCATATAGGTCCCCCCGTCGCACTTAGCAAGTTGGTGGATACTAGGAAGTGAACTCAATAAAGGCCTAAAGTCAAGGTGTGACTACCAACAGAAAGTATCCGACAGCTGGGCCACATTGCACTTTTGGATGCGCTCCCAATGAGGATAGATGGTCAGATGACCAGTGGGAGCCCAACGGAATCATTTCCTAAAATCTAGGGAACTGCTATTTTGGGCCATGAAATCTGTTCACGGCCATGGAAATCTTTCCCTTTTTGCATCTATTTGTTCACAGATGCATTACAGGTTAAGGGCAGAAGAGGGGGCGCTCGATTTATGTTGGGGGGATGCTTCATTGAGAATCTGCCACAGGTTAAGAGCTATGGAGTGCTTCCTTTCCCTCTATGTACAATGGGGTGCCAGGAGTGATGCCCTGCACGCTACACACTGCTCTCTCTCTCCCCTACGTGCAGTTATGTGATGCCCCACAAGAGGGCTTTTCATTTGACTGATGTACAGCTGTGTGGTTTCATGCTTTTGTGTTGAGGCAAGAGCCTCCTTGCGCAGAAACAGGGGTAGCTAACTGCTACTCCAAAGCAGGCATTGGTGAGGGTCATAACCTCACCGTACAGGTGCGTTTTCAGCGCTGTTATGCGCTGTAAATTGACTGTTTTTCAGCCATACGGACGCCACAACCATTGGGAATAGTGCCCCACTGGCAGAGGACGGTTAGGGGACTGTTTGGGGCTGAAAACAGGGCAAAAACCAGTAAATACAGCGGGCTGAATTTACTGTTTTTGGGCAGGAATCAAAGGGTTTATGCCAGTGGAAGTGAGTTCCAGCAGGGGAATTGGTTTCGGGAAAGTTTTGGGACTGTTACGCTACCGAAATTTGGCCAAATCAAGTGGTATCTAGTTGGATATAGACAAAGGATTCGCAGGACTCTACTTTGTAATTTACCCTCTTAAAGAATAAAGAAATACCGAAAGGGGCGCCAATTTTGGGGCCTACAGGTTGTCGGCGTCTGCTCGGAGCATTCTAGCTTCCGAGCCGTGTGTGTGCTTAAGTGTTAATTCCCGTCGCAGGTTTTTTTTGCAAAGTGCTTTGTGTGTGTGTCTAAAGAAAAGAATTTCGGGTGAAAGCCAACGCCTGCCGCCCCACGGGCCGGTTTCACACTCTCTCTTGCTCAACAAGGCGTGCAAAGATTAGGGTTCACAAACAGGCGACGCGCAACGGTTAGGGTTCGCGTATAAGCGTGCTACGTCTATCTATCTATATGTCGATCCATCCATATATATATATATATATATATAGCAACCATTTCGCTTAGCTTCTACTCCCTTCAATGCGAGACAAGGCGTTGGGGCAATGGAGAAGAGTCAAATCGATTGTGCACATTATGCTCTTTGCAAGTTCGAGAGTCTGAGTACCACACACTACTAGAGTGCTCAGCTTTTGGTCACATCCGAACTTGCTTCCCTTACATTTTTAGCTATGACTTAGATCTACACAGTTTCCTCTCTCAGCCACAGTGTGGGCTCTCCATTGTGGCTCTCATCACCACAATTTTGGAGCATTGAGAATCTGTCACAAAGCGAGCACCATGTGCCAAGAGAAAAGAACAGATTGAACAGACTTTTAGCACTTCAATTTCAACTGAACTGAAAGAGAGAGACGTCACACGACACGGAGTGGCAAAATCCTACCCCTGAGAGTATTGGCCCCAAACCTTGGCGCCCCTTTCGGTATTTCTTTATATTGCATCAACGCAGTACAAGCCGGTACTCCACGCTCTGCGCCTTCTGCCAGAAGAGTGTCAGAGAATGAGCCATAGCCTCATATATTTAAAGGCCCTTGGCCTATGAAAAGCAGTTTACATCAAAAGCCTTCAAACTGGAGAGAAATTGGCCCAAAAGCAGATGCCCAAAAGCTGCCAACGCAAAAGCAGAATTTCGTACCGCTCTGCCATGTCAGCACTCGATGTAAAGCGCAAAAATCCGTACAATTGTGCAATGTCAACATGTCAACGTAAAATCCAAAATACCGTACAAGTTGTCAACACGAGTTCCAAGAATTCATACAGCTACCACGTCATCTTCTCTGTGCGTGTGTGTGTGGGCTTCCTTTATTTTACTGTCTTTGACACTTGGGCCCCATCGAACGAAGTCTCGTAAGTTGGTGGGAACTCTTCTTTAAAAATAGGCCACTCGTCAAGACTTTGTAAGTCTGTAAAACTTCTTCTTCTTCTTCTTAGGGTTTTGGCCCCTTGGCCGGCTAAAGGTTGGCTCCGGTCTTCAGTGGCTTGACACGTCAACAATTTGTGACATCCCCCCTTCTTGAAAGAAAGTAACCGTCCGCAATTACAACATATCTGCAAAACAACTTAAGTTAGCTCAAACATTTCTGAGGGTCCTTCCGACAGACAATCAATTTGCTCTTTTTTTGTTAAGGAGTTGGCTTCTCCTTTCGTCCAGATCGGAACTCTTGATATTCCGCCGTAGTAGAATCAGCCATCACACCCAAACCGCACTCATCTTCCACGGGTGTCTTGATGCACTAAAATTACATACGCATGCAATCTCATCCAATTAAAAATACTGAGTGGTTGGCACATCACAATGCAACACAAATGCTCACATATGCATGTTACAAGACATATAAACATAAAGTCGCCGATGAACACTCCCCCCGCAAATAACCATCCAGGTCCGGGCCATCAGCTATTCAACAACTCCCTCATCACTCCTCCCACAAATAACCTAATAAGGTCCGGGCCATGAGATATAGAGGCCTTTTACAATCAAACGCACCCGCAACCTGCGTCGTTTGGAGGTCCTGAGAGTAACGACTGGTCAGACTTCTTAATACTTTCCTCGTAAATAACCACAAGGATCCGGGCCATGAATTAAAACAGCACTTACGAATAGCCACAAGGTTTCGAGCCATGAGTATGAACAAGCATTCTCAAACATCATTTCTCACTACTCCACCCGAGAGTAAAATCACCAATCATTGAAACCAATATTAAAACCAGAGTTGAACAATTCAAAACGGCACCAAGACAAATTCAAAACAGATACCATCCGTTTCAAACAAACTCCAAATAGGATCACCAAACAAGTTCTCAAACAGAACTCAAACGTATAAAGCAATCTCGACATCAGCAAAGCTCGAAAAGTCGATTGACTTTCCATCTTAAACCTGCACCAAAAAAATTAGGGTTAGGTTCCTTCCATAAGGTCGTAGTCGACCGCAACATGATCCACAAACTCTTGAATCGTCGAAACAAGCCTCGACAAGCGATGTTCCTATGGCGGTGATGGTAGTCCCAAGACCTGGCAATCACATCAAACCTCCAAGGTTTTTAGCTCGAAAAGAGACACCTACTTTGAGATGTAGAGAAATTTCAAGTTATAATCTGCTAGGGTTTCATGGCAAGCATTTCAGGATACCCCACTCTGCCAAAAGTTGCACTCCGAGGGAAGATGTCAGAAACCATATAACTTCGGGCAAAGATTTTCTTGAAAGCTTGCCAAGTCCTTGGAGTGTGCAGCTTGGTAGCTATACACTTCCACCACTATATGGCATTGCCTCTGAGAAAAACAACAGCTCGAAACAAATATTGGAACCCTCTCTTGCAAGTGATCTTTATGGCTTGTGCTCTGTAAGACATGAGCAATGAAGACATGAGCGCGCCCGATGCGCGATGAAGTAAGGGTGGGAGTGGCTACTAAGTCCGATGTCGGGACTCGAAGATACTTCAAATAAAATTCCAATGCTCTGCTTTGCTCTCTCTGCTCTTTTGTAGGAGTTTCAATAAAGCACACGCCTGATGCTTTGATACCACTGTCACAAGACGGGGACCATGTGCCAATAGAAAAGAACAGAGTGAACAGACTTTTAGCACTTCAATAACAACTGAACTGAAAGAGAGACGTCACACCACACGGAGTTGTAGCGAAATTCCACCCCATAGAGTATTGGCACCAAACCTTGGCACCCCTTTCGGTATTTCTTTATATGGCATCAGCACAGTACAAGTCGGCACTCCACGCTCTGCACCTTCTCCCAAAAGAGTGTCAGAGAATGAGCCCTAGCCTCACGCCTTTGGACTATGAGAAGCAGTTTACATGAAAAGCCTTCAAAATTAACAGAAATTAGCCCAAAAGCAGATGCCTAAAAGCTGCTAGCACAAAAGTAAAATTCCGTATAACTCTGCCATGTCAACAGTCAACGTAAAACGCGAAAATCCGTACAATTGTGCCACGTCAACATGTCAACGTGAAATCCTCGAAATATGTACAGATTGTCTGCACAAATTTCAAGAATCCGTACAATTGCCACATCATCTTCTTCGTGCGCGTGTGTCTGGGGGCTTCCTTTATTTTAATGTCTTTATGTCACTTAAGCCCCATCGAACGTGTAACGGACTTCGACACTCCAAGTCAAGAATCAACCGCGACAGCACCAAATAACCACTTCAAAACAATTCACTGATCACAACAGATTTGCACTCGCCCGGCGGAGTTCCGTGCCTAGAGATATTGGCCCCAAAGACTGGCACCCCTTTCGGTATTTCTTTTTATATTAATCAGATCAAAGTACAAGAGTGTGGCTAGGGTTTCACTCTCAGACTCTGCGTCCAGATGCCATGAGAAGTGAAGCCCTCACCACTTATTTTAAGATACAAGGGATGCCCAAAAGCAGAGCCCCAAAAGCTTTTAAAATAAAAAGCATCAGTTCTCTCTCAAGTCTTTTCCCTTTTTTTATAAAAAGAGAAATTCGCGTCGCACATAATTTATTTTATTTATTTATTTATTTTAAATTCAACCTCTGCGATTTTCGGAAATTAGGGTTTTTGGCAAAAATTAGGAGTTGCAGGAATTTAAGGGTTTCTGGCAAAAATTAGGGTTTTTGTTGTCCGCCACGTCATCACTTTGACATACCCCCCTCTTGAAAGCATTGTCATCGATAGCGATTACACCTGCAAAACCGACAAAAGTCATAAACCGTCTTAGCAGACACTGACTGTTAGTACCTACGTACTAGGAACACACATCTAGCACATGTACAAAATCGACAGTCACATCACACGACATCACAGGACATCAACAGAGATCACAGGACATCACATGACATTCAACATTCATTCGGATCTTAGACCATGATTTATCGGTAATATAGCTAGCAATCACATCTAGGTCAAATCGGGACCTCATCGATGTCAGATTGACAAACCCCTATTGCAACCATGTCTATTCGAGATCAATCAGACCAAAATGCTACAGTCATTTCGGCTATCGGTTCTTGCACTCACAAGAAGCCAAGAACAAATCAGTAACATTATCAGGAATTCCATTTCATAAAGTCATCCAGCAGAATACTGTCAACTCTCAGTATCCCTGAAGCTCAAAGAGACATCAGTGAATTTAGTATCAAAATCAAGGCATCTATTGACAAAGGAGCAGATTAACTCCCCTCTTGTGCATCCCACTGCACCAGATCTTCGGCCAAGCTGAATTTCTGGGTTCCGTTTGCAGTAGACTATGCTAAACCAAAACATCGAGGTAAAGTTTCACAATCCGAGGAGTATCTGCTAGGTCCTCCTCCTCCATCCACTTCGCAGCAAATGCAGGAAAATCTTGAACTTAACCAAGAACCGCCTTCGGACTTTACCTTTCTTCGTATCATTATGTGCCAAAATCTGTTCAGGAACAAGGATCTCCTCGTTTTCTTCCACTTCGGGTTGCTCATCAGGCTCCCCATCATCAGGCACATCACCCTTAACAGGTTTCAAGAGACTCACATGCAATGGATTGTAAATCCTCCAAGTATCTGGCAGTTTCAATTGGAAGGAGACATCATTTATCTTGTCAGTGATTTGGAAAGGTCCGTAGTATCGCATACTAAGCTTTGGAATAAGCCTCTCCTTTCCCTTTTTCTTTCGTAGGCGTGCCTTCTCAAAACGTAAGAGCACCCAATCATCCTCCTTCAATTTCAAGTCGCGACGATGGCGATCCGCTGGCTTTTTCTGTCGTTCTTGAGACTCCTGCAAAGTCTCGCGAGCCTTGGCAAAAGCTGTATTCCAAATCTCGCGAATATTCATCCGCTTCTAATATCTAATCTTTCGTGCTAAGGAAGGATGGAACCTTCGCAACACTTTCAACAATCTCACATGGCGTCTTCCCCGTCGAAGAGTGTATCGTGTTATTGTAGGAAAATTCCACCAAAGGTAAGTTCTTTTCCCATTGAGTCTTTTGATCCGAGATACAAGACTTCAATAAATCTAAAACTACTGAATTGGCAATCTAAGATTGCCGTCAGTCTGCAAGTGGAACCATGACGAGAACTGCAACCGCGTGCCAATGTTCTCCCAAATTGCCTTCCAAAACAAACTCATAAATCTAGGGTCTCTGTCGGAGACAATCATCTTAGACGTGCCATGTAATCGGAAAATCATCGTGATCATTCTGTGTAATCGGGAAATCAAAAATGAAATCCATTTCAATACTTTCCCAGGGGCGTGTGGGTATGGGTAAAAGGGTGTAACAATCCCTGTGTCTTATGCCTGTCAAACTTGACCTTCTGGCATACTGCGCACAACTCTTCCACGTCCTTTTTGAGTCATGGCCAAAAGAAGTATCTCTCTACCCCTTTCATGGTGGTAGCAATGCCGCGGTGACCGTAAAAGGTGGACAGTGGCATTCAGTCATAACCTTATCCCTCAACGGTTGTGTCACGCACAATATAGTCTTTCTCATCAAGTAGTCTTCCCGAAGGGAGTATCCCGCTACTGTCTCCCCATCCCGTATCCGTGTGAAAATATCTGCAAAATCTGTATCTGTGGCATATCGATCGACCATATCCTCGAAGCTCCTATGATGTATCATGGAAATAGCCAGAACCAACGGTTTCCGAGACAAAGCTTCTACCACCACATTCCTCTGTCCCTGCACATGGACAATCTGGAAGTGGAAATGTGACAAGATGTTCGCCCACCGCATCTGTTTTTCCGAAAGCTGCTTCTGTAACAAGAAGTAGCGCAAACTCTGATGGTCTGTAAAGATAGTAAAATCCGCTCCGAGTAGGTAATGCTGCCACTGAGTAAGAGCATGGATAACCGCCAGAAGCTCTTTCTCATAGATCTGTGTTGTCATCCCCGGCCTAGTGAACAAATGGCCTTCTTGCATCAAGACCACACCCAAACTACGACCACAAGCATCACAATAGACTTCAAATGACTTCTGCAAGTCCGGTAAAGTCAAAATAGGTCCCGTAGTCAATTTCTCTTTCAATGTCCGAAAGGTAGTCACCTCTATGGGTCCCCACGAAAAAGGTACTCCTTTCTGTGTCAAGGTATGCAAAGGGGAAGCAACCTCTGCAAACTTTCGTATGAACCGCCTTTAGTACGAACACAGTCCCAAGAAGCTTCTAACTTCATGGACATTCCTCAAATCAGGCCAATCACGGATAGTCTCCATCTTGGCCGGGTCCATTTGCACTCCTGCTCTGCTGACACAATGTGTCCCAAAAAGTGTATCTCTGGAAGCCAAAATTCACTTTTCTTTGCATTAATCACTAACGTGTGATCTCGTAATGCCTGAAAGACTTGAAGCAGATGATCTCTGTGTTCTGCCTCATTCTTGGAGAAAACAATGATGTCGTCAAAGAAAGTGCCAACAAATAGTTTGTACTCTCGAAAAATCCTGTCCATCATCCGGTTAAATGTCGCAGGAGCATTGGATAAGCCAAAAGGCATCACCAGAAACTCAAATAACCCAAAAGTTGTCCGAAAAGCTGTCTTGTAGACATCTCCAGGTGCTATCCTGATCTGATGATATTCACTCTTCAACTCAATCCTGCTAAAGCACGAGGATCCCTGTAACCTGTCGAGTATATCATTGATCCTAAGAATCGAAAATCTTTTCTTGATGGTGATTTCGTTGAAAGTGCTACAATCGATGCACATTCTCCAAGATCCGTCTTTCTTCAAAACCAACAACACTAGAGAGCAATACGGTGAAGTACTAGGCTGGACAAGACCCTTTTCCAAGAGGTCTTTCACTTGGTTCATAAATCTCTTCATTCTGTAGTCGGCTCACACGGTAAGGTGGCCGATTCGGTGGCGTGCTTCCAGGTATCAGATCAATGGTATGATCTTCAGGCCCTCTCAAAAGCAATCGGCATGAGTGTGGAGAAAAATCTTGGCGTTCTTTAGATCAGGTCAAAACATATTCAACCTTTATCCATCGTTCAATTCTCTCCCAAAAGAATGAGTAAGAAACTGCAGTTCATCAAGTACAATCTCTAAGCCCTTCATTTATCAAAGTCGCTTTCTCGGTCCGGTAGTCAACCACGGCGTAGTACTTGTGGTACCAAGGGATCCTAAGTAGAACGTCACTCGCGTGCCTTGAACACCCCTGTCATTGCAAACAAAGTTTGCCAATGCTCGGTGTAATGGAAACATCCCATCCAGGTGCCAATCGAACTACCTCCGCCTGTGGCGTCAGTCTGTCGAGCGTGATTTCAAATCAAGCAGCCAATTCCAAGTGAAAAGAAGTTGGCCTTGGTTCCTTCCTGATCCTTCACTTTGCCCCAAAAGCGGCAAAGTTTGTACTTTCATTCATTAGATTCGGTGCAAGTCCCACGCCATGTGGTACGAGTTCTGCTTTTCTATCTGCCTTTTCTGCCACGTTCCTCAGCTGCTCTCGAACTCTCAAGCCTGTCGTCGTTCTTATCATTCTGTTCTTTCTGTGCCTTTTTGGGGCACTTCGCAGAGATATGTCCATGTTCCCCGCATCCAAAGCACTTCCCCTCTCTAATGAAGCGAGCTTTCTCCTGAGGAGTAGGCTTGGGTCGTGCATCCTTTTTCTCTAGGTTGCTCTTTTTCCTTCTACTTTCATTCCCAGAAGTCTGTTCGGCTCGTTAGCCTCATCTGTGGGGTAGGTCAGACTGCCAGAGTGAATGGCAAAGCCCCGCTTCGCATGACTCATCAACTCCTAAATAGAAGCTGACTTCTATTCCAAGCAGTGATCTCGGATCTCTGTAGGTAGACCCAAGGTCAACCGCTTAATCTGTTTTTTGAACGAGATCTTCTTGAATGAAGAGGCGGGTAGAAAAGAGCTCCAATATCTTTCACGATAAGCATTGATTTTATCTTTCTTGGTCATCCGAAGATGGTTCCAAGCAGCTCGTATATCTCATTCATATTCTTGTGTCAACCAAGAAGAAATAAAAAGCTTAAATTTCAGCCATTTAACTGGCGCAATCTTGTTTAAAAGAAGCGAGGACGACTAAGTACGAGCATTCCTCTTAAAGTAAGAGGCAGCTCTTCGAATCTTTTGAGTGCTCTGAATAGCGTCCTCCCGCGAAAGCGATGTCAAACTGCTGTACAAAAGACAAAGCCTTCGAAGCATCTGAGTATCCTGAAAAGATATCAAACTTGATCAAGTGGCCACCTTCCTTAAACTCTCGGACTTTCTTGCTTTTATCTTCGAGAAAGTCATACTGGTTGGCTTTGTAAAAATTCTTCTTGTTCGCATAAAAGTTTCCATTGTCAGAGTCTGAACTGTCCGTAGACGAGTCCTCTGTAGAAGTGTCACTCACTGGGCGAGACTTAGACTTCCTTGCCTTTTTATCAAACTTGATCGAGTGGCCACCTTCCTTTAAACTCTCGGACTTTCTTGCTTTTATCTTCGAGAAAGTCATACTGGTTGGCTTTGTAAAAATTCTTCTTGTTCGCATAAAAGTTTCCATTGTCAGAGTCTGAACTGTCCGTAGACGAGTCCTCTGTAGAAGTGTCACTCATTGGGCGAGACTTAGACTTCCTTACCTTTTTCTTGCCCTTTCCGAAGCGTTGTTTCTTGCTTCGCTTTTTGCTTTTTCTATCTTCTTCTCTCGAGTTTGAAGATCTAGAAGAACTGTCAAAAGAAGAAGAAGAACTGGGTAGGTCTTCAAACTTGACGCGCTTCTTCAATTTCTTTGCCTTGTCAAATGTCGTCCGACGACCCAAATATCCCGGGAAGTCAGTGCCTTTCTTCTGCTTTTTCCCGTGCTTTTTGCCTTTCTTTTGCACGTCGAAAAGCTGAGCAATCTGTGCATCAACCACGTCCTCGAGTTCCTTTTCCGTATATTTCTTGGAGGCAGAAGGTTTCTTGAGAGCGGGTTTCGAGAGTGGTGTTGTGGTTCTTTGCCACTCCATTGCCTGAAGCCATAGGTGCCGCGGAAAAAAAAATCGGGGATCGGATTTCCCGTAGAAGAGAAATCGACCGTGCTTTGATACCACTGTAGCAGACTTGGACACTCCAAGTTAAGAATCAACCGCGACAGCACCAAATAACCACTTCAAAACAATTCACAAATCACAGTAGATTTGCAGTGGCCCGGCGGAGTTCCGTGCCTAGAGATATTGGCCCCAAAGACTGGTGCCCCTTTCGTTTTTTCTTTTTATATTAATCAGATCAAAGTACAAGAGTGTCACTAGGGTTTCACTCTCAGACTCTGCGTCCAGATGCTCTGAAAAGTGAAGCCCTCACCACTTATTTAAAGATACAAGGGATGCCCAAAAGCAGAGCCCCAAAAGCTTTTAAAATAAAAAGCATCAGTTCTCTCTCTCTTAGAGAGTCTTTTCTCTTTTTTCATAAAAAAAGCAAAATTCGCGTCGTTTTTTTTTTTTTTTATTATTTTTTTAAATTTCAGCCTTCATGATTTCCGAAAATTAGGGTTTCTGGTAAAATGTAGGGTTTGTAGGAATTTTAGGGTTTTTGGCAAAAATTAGAGTTCCTATTGTCCGCCACGTCATCACTTTGTGACAGAACGGGGTCTCATAAGTTGGTGGAAACTCTTCTTTAAAAATAGGCCACTCCTCAAGACTTTGTAAGTCTCTCAAAATTCTTCTTCTTCTTCTTCTTAGGGTTTTGGCCCCTAGGCCGGGATCTGAAGGTTGGCTCCGTTCTTCAGTGGCTTGACACTTCAACAGTTTGTGACATCCCCCCTTCTTGAAAGAAAGTAACCGTCCGCGATTACAACATATTTGTAAAACAACTTAGGTTAGCTCAAAAAAATTTTGAGGGTCATTCTGTTAGAGGATGCTCTGAAGAGTGAGGCCCTTAGGGCTTATTTATTCTTACAAGGGATGCCCAAAAGCAGTTAAACTCAAAAGCAAATTGTTCCATAAGCAATGATCCCAAAATCTGCCAGCAAAAAGCACCAGCGTGATTTACGAAAATCCGTACAACTGCCACGTGAACAGTCAACACAAAACACGGATATCCGTACAGTTTGCCATGTCATCATGTCGATGTGAAATCTGGGTGTCCGTACAATTCTGCCACGTCATCACACCATACAACATGCCACGCCACCATGTTGCCACACCATTTGTTCGTACTGTTGTCCGAGCAGTCCTGCCACGTCATCATTTTGTGACAAGTTCACTCCACTGTCGAGGTGAAACAGGGTTGCCCACTATCTCCTACACTATTTGGTATGTATGTGGATGAGGTTTCAGACTACATTGAGAGAGATGGTGACAGAGGTGCCTAGTTGGACTGACATGGATTCCACTATTGTTATATGCTGATGATAGTGTTAATTTCTGGCTCTCCAGAGGGGATGCAACGTCACTTGGATGCGTTGCACAAGTTTGCTTATGATAGTGGTTTGTCTCTCAACCTTGGCAAAACCATGCTTTAAGTTGTTTAACACCACCCCACAGTGGATTAGGAGATCAGCATCGACATTAGCATAGGGTCATAAGACAGTGGAAGTATACAGATGCTTACACTTATTTGGGGGTGATCTTTGCTAGGCCTATATTTTTGTTGAGGAGAGCAGCAGAGACTAGATTGACCAAAGCATATGCAGCATTGGGTGGATTAGAGAGGATGTGTTCACAGATCCAGTTTCAAGAGCCTCGGACGAAGCTCTAGATTTTTGACACTCTAGTGGCTTCTGCATTGTTATACGGAGTTCAGCTATGCGTGGGGAAGGAAAGTCCGCACTGATGGATGGGGAGATATGGAGAAGCCTCTGGTCTCTATGATTGCACGGCTTATTAGAGCCAAGGCTTCAGTAGCACATGACATTATTTGAGCAGAGCTAGCTGCCCCCCCCATAGCCGTTGAGGCGCTTATCGTTTCCCACTAACAGATATTCCCAGAGACAGATTTGTGGTGAGGCCTAGATACATAGACACCCACGAGATACGGTGTGCTATTGGCCAAATACACACATCTTCACACCAGCTGCGGGTTGAGACTGGCGGATACATCGGAGTGTCAACAGAGGCCAGGACATGTCCCCTATGTCATACGAAGGCTAAGACAAAGTTGCACTATGTATGCCATTGCCCGGCTTACTATGAGATACGAGGTCACTTCCATTGCTTGTTCAAAGAGGGTTTTGGACCGCTTTCTAGAGTCATGGGGTATGAGGACCAGAGATGTCTGGGATTGTCATACTGGAGCTACGAAGACACAGAGAGAGCTAGTTGAGAGGTGAGGCTAGCCAGTCTAGAGACACATCACACACTTCTTCTGTAGAGCGGATATTGTGCAACCAGAGGTGTAATAACCACAGCAGAGCTCATACTCTCCTCACACCAAAGGCACCCTGATCGACAGAGCGACTGAGCTCGGGAGATCCAGGCACCCAGTACATGACATCAGCGGAGACTACATCAACCGATTCGGGTCACCCTGGCCCGATATCCAAGACGCCCGATCAGAATACTGACCATGGAGGCGACCGATGATGGACTTCTTGTGATCCTGATGGGGATTGTATATCATGCTCACTCTTGTATCTGCCCTTGTATCACTTCAATCTCATCCCTGTATCAGCCTTTGTATCAGATATTGTATGAGCGCCCCCCCCCCCCCCCCCCCCCCCAAAACCCCCACTTACCATCTAGTAGGTAGGGATTTTTGATATTTTTTTCAGCACCCCACTTTTTATCTTTTGTACCCAGACATTGTACTAGATTCCACCATGTTGTAGCTTTGTGGTCTCATAGGTCGTTTTGGCCTTTAATATTGCATTTCATCTCTCTCTCTCTCTCTCTCTCTCTCTCTCTCTCTCTCTCTCTCTCTCTCTCTCTCTCTCTCTCTCTCTCTCTCTCTCTACACACCATACACCCCCGTGAGGGGAGACTATGTATCACTTTGAGGTCCCATGGGTCATTTCTGGCCCCCCGCGGACGTTAATACCAAATCAAATCAAATCTCTCTCTCATGCAAGCGAGTAGCCCACTCACACGTAAAGAAAGCTTTCCACGTGCATGTGCACGTAGAAAAGACAAGAATATATGCACACACAAATGTACTCAAGTCTCACATAGAGACACAAACATGCTAGAGATGTAAAAATGTTTTCAACAGGTAATCAAGTCTTGTGATGACTAAATTAAGCATTGAGTTAGGAAGATATACATTGGAATTAGTGTCCAGCTTGATGTCAGTTGTGACATTATTCTTGGTGAGCTTAGTGGATACGTCACCTACAAAAACATCTCCTTTCTTCACGCCACTTGTAGTGAAGGCCTGCCACAAAAAATAGAGAGAACGTGACAAGTAAGACCTCAAGGCTAAATTAGCATTCATTTGTTAAGACTACTTTCACACCAATGTCAAGCGATATTTCTGATCTAATCACAGAACCAAAAACAAAACTTACTGGTGCAACTTGCTTTCACCCAGTCAAAGGTGCAACAATAGCCCAAACAGAAGCATTTACAGCAGAAAATTCCCAACACCTCCAGATAGAATTAGAGGATATACAACGTCAAGAAGTTATCATCAGCATAAACCTAATAATCACCACTGTAGTGCTGGCTAAAGGAAAGTACTAAATAGATGCTCCAAAAAGCATGCATCTAAGCAGTTAACACACCACAAGCTCTATTCTATGCTCTATGTGAAGACAGGACACTGTAATTTGAACCTTGCAACTAACATCTCATGGTTACAAATTCCTGGGACTTGAACTTAGCACACTGCAGCTGGCAACTCGTAGTTGAGTGGCAAGCACTGGCAACTCATGGTCTATGAGTTTAAGATCATAAACTACTTGATGCGAAATTCATTTGTCAATGACCACTACCGACATTTACTCCTAGAACCATCATGTTTCAACAAAAATAAACTGGGCATGACACACCAACAGGAATTCACATCCCATAAGCTCTCCATACACTTCAATGAACAAGAATATGTCAAAGCCCTACAACAAATAACAAAAATGTGAGAATACATACCAGGCCCGTCTCTGACTGAGTTGAAATCGTTATCTTGTGATCTTCCAAATAGTCCTTGGTTAAAAGATCTGAAATATACACAAGTACCTATTGCAAGTCAAAAAAACTTCAACAAATCTCCCCACTTTACGAACACGACTCTTCTTTAATCAACAATTAAGACCCAAATAACTTGGCCTGCCTAATAAAACCAGAGAAACCACAAAAAATTCCAGTAGCCAATACAATTTTTGATGTACGTCTACAAGAATCTAGAGAACCCCAAATTCACAGGAGATTTGCAGATGTGGCGTCACACATACACCGCACACATGGGCATACATCAAAAGTACATATCTATGCCGGATTCCCTTGCATTTTAAAGCTTTCCGATGAGCTGTAGCTCCGTTCCAGCATGTTGTGATTTCTTGTTTTGGTCACTGTCGGAAACCCAAACCCCTCTCTAAAAACCTCAAGGCTTCCCCGATGCTTCCTTGGTGTTATCTGGCAGTTTAGGTGTGAAACCCTAAACCTGCAACTAAACACAGCAGGCTGTAATTCTTTGGGTTCGGATCATTTTGAGCGGAACAAACATGTTTATGTGTGTCTCAGGAGCGCCCAACACAATGGGACACTTCCCCTTTGATTTGGGCGAGTTTTCACAAGAGAAAACTATCTATTTTCGCAATTTGTTGCTGTGTGTAACTATGAGGGATTAGCAACTAGCTAATCGAGTTCCTCTTCAGAAGGCTCTTGCTTGGGCAAACGCGCATAAAACCCACAGATTGTACATGGTCATCTGAGAAGCCCAACTAGTGTCACAAAGTAATGACGTGGCATGGCGAAATCCCTAGCAAAAGAGACGGAAGAAGTTAAACCAACTTATGGCACCTACCCGAGTGAATCAAATTAGAGAGGACAAAATTAATACGTTCTACCAACTTATGGTACCCCAGCACAGGGGCCTAAACCCTGAAAAATTAAATATGAGGACCAAAATTGCATAGAAGCAGTTGACGTGGCAAGCTGTGTGGACGGCCCAAAAATTGCGCCGCGAATCGCACTGCTGACTTGGCACTCTACGGACGTCCTAGAGGGTGCATGCTTTTGGGATTTTTGGGACTTTAAGCTTTCGGGGACCATAACTTTTCATGTAACGGCTTTTCACAAGCCAAGGGCCTTGAAAAGGGTGCCAGGGCCTCCTCTATCGGCAGATTAGCTTGAGCAGCACTCCGAAGAGAGAGGACCCTTGGACCTTGTACTTGCATCGTCTCTTTCTCTCAGTTTTTGTTCGATTCTTTCACTTTCTCTCCCATGTGTTGCACTAGATCTTTGGCTTGGAGAGTTTAAGTCTATTACAACTAGTGGGGCATTACCATATGTGCGAAGGGAAGAGAGAGATGCACGAAAGCAAATCATCGTGCTACATGAGACAAGGAAGAATGCAAGCTTTCCATGGCAGAGATCGAGGAGGTGATCTCGTAAGGGATGTCTGACTAGGCTATGCCTATGGACTATGTGTGGTGATCCTCTAAATGGAGTGTTGGCTTGCAAGTTGCTCTCCTACTGACAAGTCAGAAAGACAGTCACCTCTGTGGGTCCCCACGAGAAAGGAACTCCTTTCTGTGTCAAAATATGCAATGGGGAAGCAACCTCTGCAAACTTTCTAATGAACCGCCGGTAGTAAGAACATAAGCCCAAGAAGCTTCTAACTTCATGGACATTGTTCAAATCGGGCCAATCACGGATAGTCTCTATCTTGGCCGTGTCCATCTGCACTCTTACTACTGAGACGATGTGTCCCAAAAAGTGCATCTCTGGTAGAAAAAATTCACTCAACTTGGCATTGATCACCAACTTGTGATCTCGCAATGCCTGAAAGACCTGTAGCAGATGTTGTCTATGTTCTCTCTCATCCTTGAAAAGACTATAATGTCATCAGAGAAAGTGCCAACAAAAGATCAGTCACCTCTATGGGTCCCCACGAGAAAGGGACTCCTTTCTGTGTCAAAATATGCAATAGGAAAGCAACCTCTGCAAACTTTCTAATGAACCGCGGTAGTAAGAACATAAGCCCAAGAAGCTTCTAACTTCAAGGACATTGTTCAAATCGGGCCAATCACGGATAGTCTCTATCTTGGCCGTGTCCATCTGCACTCTTACTACTGAGACGATGTGTCCCAAAAAGTGTATCTCTGGTAGGAAAAATTCACTCAACTTGGCATTGATCACCAACTTGTGATCTCGCAATGCCTAGAGACCTGTAAAAGATGTTGTCTATGTTCTGCCTCATCCTTGGAGAAGACTATAATGTCATCAAAGAAAGTGCAAACAAAAGATCTGTACTCTCTGAAAATCATGTCCATCATTCGGTTAAAGGTAACTGGAGCATTGGTAAGGCCAAAAGGCATCACCAAAAATTCATATAAATCAAAGCTCGTCCGAAAAGCTATCTTATAGACATCTCCCGGCACGATTTGGATATGATGATATCCCTTTTTCAAATCGATCATGCTGAAACAAGATGATCCCTGTAATCTATCAAGAATATCATCGATCCTCGGAATTGGAAATCCGTCCTTGATGGTGATTTTAATGAGAGCTTTATAATCAATGCACATTCACCAAGATCCGTCTTTCTTTAAAACCAACAAGACCGGAGAGTAGTAAGGTGAAGTACAGGTGAAGTACTCGGCTGGATATAAGACCCTTTTCCAAGAGGTCTTTCACTTGGTTCGTAATCACTTCATTCTGGGCTCGGCTCACGCGGTAAGGTGGTCGGTTCGCTCGTGTGCTTCGAGGTATGAGATCAATAGTATAATCCTCACGACGAGTTGGTGGCAACTCGCCCGGCAGGCTCTCTAAAAAGCAATCGGCATGAGTGTGGAGAAAATACCTCGACCCCTTCAGTTTCAAAGCTACATGGATTGTCAGTGTGACAATGGCTTCTGAAACAAATGATGTACATGGTATTTAAAGTGAGCTCAAATCAAATACCTGTTACATGAATGTTAGAGCTGTACAGATTGTCAGTTTGGCAATTGCTCTTATGGAATGTCCAAAAGTTTCGTTAGTGCTATAGAAGTGAGTATTTCTTGTCAGTTTGTCAAGGATACAGTAATTGCTTCTATTGAAGAGTACATGTGTAACTGCATTCTTAAACTGTCGGTTTGGGTATGCTCGAAAGTGTTACGGGATCAAACGTGTACTATAAGACAGTGGCAAAATGTGCAGCTACCATTTTGTCATTGGAAAGTTAGTGACTCAAAGCAATGGCACAGTGCGAAGCTACCACTATGTCATTGGGACAGGGTTCACACGCAGGCAATACATGAGTCGACGAGGTGTTGAATACACCAGGGTTGACAATGAGCATGTATGTGTCGTATATGTGTCGACAGGTGTTGAATACATCAGTGTTGACAGAAAGCATGTACGACATAGATGCAAACGAGGAAGTTTGAGATTTCAAGAGGGGGGTATGTCACCAACGTGTGACTACTATCTATCCTTTTTGTTGATTTCTTTCTTATTATCTATTTACTTTCACTTTTTGGAAACACCCCTCGGGAAATCTAACTGCCCTGCATTGCATAGCTAGTGTGGAACTGTTCAGAGGGAGTCCAGGCCTGAGGGCAAGAGAGCACTAAGGTTGGACAAGGACTATGGTTAGCCAAGTGGGGTCATTGACTAGCCAAAGTGGAATCCTTTGCTACAGAGGCTACATTTCAGTTCTGGATGTGGCCGCAGTGGACAAAGAGGGTCGGATGACCTAGAAAGATACAATGGCAGCATCTCCTAAAATTTAGGGAACTGCTATTTTGGGACCTGAAAATGTGTTGACGTCATTACCTCCAGAATGACAAGGGGAACATTTTCTTACTCTGCCGTGAAGTCGGCTGGGCAACCGGTTGGGATATTTTTAGACGGCAACCCCGAAACGGGAAAATGCTTATAAATGTGCCAAGTGGCACCTTCTGGTGCACTTGCCTCATGCAACAAGAAGTGGCGCTGAATTTAGGAGGGGGAGAGCCTCATTTTCAGATTTGTCACAGGTTAAGAGCTATGGAGTGCTTGCTTTCCCTCTTATGCACAGTGCGGTGCCAGGAGTGATGCCCTGCACGCTACGCATTGCCCTCTCTCCCCCCTTTGGCAGTATGTTATGCCCCTCTAGTGGGCTCTTCATTTGACCAATGTACAGTTGTGTGGGTTCATGCGCGATTGCCGAGGCAAGAGCCTCTTGCACAGGTACTGGATTAGCTAGCGGCTAATCCCCCCGCAGGTACAGGTGAATTCGGAGAGGTTTCACGCCAAAAATCTCGTCCGATTCAAAGGGCAAGTAGCCCTACAGGTACGGGAGCTCGAGGACTTGCTACGGATGCGACCGGCACGCGAAACGGAGCCCGAAACAGTAAATTACAGCCTGCTGTGTATTTTTGCAGGTTTAGGGTTTTGGCCCTAAACGGACCCTTATACCCCCAAGAGGTTCGAGGACGCAAGGGGACCGCTGTACAGGTGATCTGGCGCATTTTCAGGGCTGAAAACAGAGAATTCAGCGTGCTGCAGATTCTCACCAGGTTTTGCAAAGTGCCCGTATGTGTCGGGAAAGTCAGTCAATGCGTGGGAATACTGACTGTGAAGGGTCCTAGTACAGTTATGCTGCCGAAATCAGGCCGAAACAGTTGAAATTCAGCCAAGTTTGTGCGGGGCAGCTTGTAGGGATCCACAGCATTTATTCCCTCTTTTAAAGAATAAAGAAATACCGAAAGGGGCGCCTAAGTTAGGGGCCAATCTGGTGTCGGTCTTCTCATACAGGTGCATTCTAGCATCTGTATCCCATTCCCCTCTCTTGTGTCACTATAGCGCAGGTATAATAGACGACTAATAATGGGTGAAAGCTAAATCAAGGTTTGAAGTAAAGTCTACCGCCCTTTTTGGATTGTACAGGCCGGTTACATGGTTCCATCGACGGGATTAAATCACTTTTTCCCATAGAAGTGAACCTTGGTCAGTTTTGGGCTTGAAGACACAGGGGATCATAGACCAGACACAAGGAATTGCAATTATGGCTGACAGACCAGATGATGTGACTGAAGAGGTTTCCTCTTCACAGGGTCAACAGACACATGAAGTGGGTGAGTCCTCAAGACCACCACAGACAGATGACAATATATTCAGGACCCAGTTGGCTACTGCTGTGGCTATGTTCACACAAGTAATGCAGAACCCGAGGCTTTTAGCCTTTCTGCAACCTCCTGTTCCGTCTCAGCAAGTTGGGTCACTGGATCATATTCAAAAGCCTGTTAAGGCTCGAGCACAGGTGATTCATACCGCACAGTCAATGGAAACACCTGTACACTTGACGGAGAACATGCAATCTCCACAACCTATGCCTAAGGTGCAAGAACAGGTGGCTGAGATGCCAGTCTTTCAAGCTGTACCAGTTCAGCCCGCCACCTCTCAGCAGCCTATAGCTGGTTCTAATGGGCAGGGAAGCAACCTACAGGCTATGCAACAGGTCTTCCCACCACCTTCAATACACCCTGGCTATTTTGGAGGTGGATCCGTATTCCAGAGCATGGCTGGTCATGCACCTGGAAATCAGTTTTACACGCCAGGAACAGTGTTCGGGGGTGCTCAAACGATGATGCCTAACCCCATGTATGGTGTCACGGGCATGCTACCAGGGTTTCAGAGCACTCAGGGCCAATTTGGGATGCCACAGGCAAATTTTGGTATGTCTGGAATTACAAATCAGCAGCCAAATATGGCATTTCCAGGTCAAGTTAATAGCGGACAAGGAACAAAGATGAACCCTAATAGTGTTCCCATGTTTCAGTCACTTCCATATGACAATTTAACGCCGCTGGAGAGGCCAACTCTGTACAAAGAAGGTGGCAAAGGTGTGACTTTCACGACCTTTGCAGGGTTTGATGACAGGAAGAAGGCTCTCTCATTCCTCCAGCAGTTTGACAAGGCTTATGCAGGGGGAAACTTTACAGAGGCTTCAAAGGTCCGCAAGGCAGCCACTTTCTTGACAGGGAATGCGGGACAATGGTGGACAACTTTATTGCTTCAAGGGCAAGCTCCGTCCACATGGATTTACTTCAAGCAGATTTTTGCAGCAGCATGGTTATCTGATGCCTTTGAAGAAGATATCATGACAGAATGGCACCAACTAAATGCTGCCACTTGCAAAAATCTGGATGATTACAATCGGAAGTTTTGGAAAGCTCTACTTCCAGTAACTTCCTATAGGTTTGTGCCATTGACAGAACAGATTGAAAAATAATGTTGTGGCCTACCCAAAGGACTGAGAAAATACTGCACAAAGACAAAAGTCACTACTTTGACGCAGCTCATCGAGGTAGCAAACACTGGCAATGGTTTGCTCAAGGGAGAAGATTGTGAATTTAACACTGGCGTCAAGGCAAGATCAGGCAAGAAAAATTCAGCCAAGAAGCACGTTCCCAATGAGGCTTGTAAAGGGACTCAGGAGTCAGCCAACGCAGGGAAAGACAAAGCTACGGCTGAATCAGAAAAAGGACCAGCAAAGAAATGGAAAAGACGTTTTCCTCGCAAGTCAGAAGAGCAAAAGAAGGTCCTGAGGACAGAGAACAAATGCTTTATATGTGAGCAGCCTGGCCACATTGCTTACAATTGTCCTACAAAGAAAAGGCCAACTGATTCTGATGACAAGGAAGACAAGAAAGGAAAGAAGCCCATGGCTGGTCTAGTGCCAGATATGGTGGGCGACAAGCCAAATTTAGAAGCAAGTGAGCTTTGCAGAGCATGGGGAAAGGTCAGGGATCAAACAGTGCTTATCTTCTTTGATCCAGGTGCCAAAGCCAACTTCATTTCCCCAGAATTGGCTTCAAAGTTGGGAATCAGACCTGAAGAGATGGGGTATACAGCAGAGGCAGGTTTGGCATGTCCTGGCCATACAGAGACTGTGACACCCATCATTGGAAAGTTGCGTCTACATATCCAGTCCTATGTAGATGCTGAAGAATTTTACATCATGCCACTGGACGGATGTGATGTGTTGTTAGGTATTCCTTGGTTGTTTCGTGTACAAGGAATCATGGATGCCTACAACAAAAAGATCACTGTACAGTGCAGGGGAAAGACTCATATTCTGGATGTAAAGCTTAAAGGGGAGTCTATTCCCACTGTATCAGCTTCTGCTATTACTTCTGTAATGAAAAAGCATCTTTCTGCGTACTTGGTTTTTGCACATGAAGTGTCAGATTGTGATGAATCAAATTTATCTGTGCTAGATAAAGAAAGGTCAATGTTTTTACAACAGTATAGTGACTGTTTCTCCGATTCATTACCATCTCAATTACCGCCTGAGAGACCCGAGGACCATGCGATAGATTTGGTGCCAGGCAGTAGCCACCAAATAAGCCTCCATACAGGGTTAGTGGGGCTCAGCAGAAAGAGATAATGGGCCAAGTTCAGGAGTTATTAGAAAAGGGGCTGATTCAGCCCAGTTCATCTCCATTCTGTTCTCCACTGTTGTTGGTGCAGAAAAAGGATGGCTCATGGCGTATGTGCATCGACTACCGTGCACTGAACAAGAATACCATCAAGAATAGGTTCCCTATACCTAGAATTGATGATATTATGGACAAATTAGAAGGAGCAGCTATGTTTAGCAGGATAGATCTAAAGAGTGGGTACCATCAGATCCGCATTAGATCAGAGGATGTGCACAAGACTGCTTTTAGAACAACGTTTGGCCTTTACGAATTTTTAGTGATGCCCTTTGGTCTCACAAATGCTCCTGCTACGTTCAATAGGATGATGGACACAATTTTCCGTCCACACCAGAAGTTTGTTGGTACATTCTTTGATGACATGATAGTCTACTCAAAGAATGAAGAGGAGCATAGGCATCACTTGGCCATTGTATTCGAAGAGCTACGCAATCATAGGTTGCTCATCAATGCAAAGAAAAGTGAATTTTTTCTGGAAGAGATCCACTTTCTGGGACACATTGTCTCAAAGGATGGTGTCAGAATGGATCCTGCCAAAGTTGAAGCGATCAAGTCATGGCCAGATTTGAAGACGGTGCATGATGTCCGGAGCTTCTTTGGACTATACTCCTATTATAGAAGGTTTATCCGAAATTTCGCTGAGATTGCTTCACCTTTACATGCTCTTCAAAAGAAAGCAGTCACCTTTAGATGGACACAGAAAGAGATTTCAGCTTTTAATCTCTTAAAGGAAAAGATGACTTCAGATCCAGTCATTGTGTTGCCAGATCTTAGGAAGTCATTTGTGGTCCACTGTGATGCCTGCGGTAGTAGCAGTGGTGCAGTGCTAATGCAGGATGGCAGGGTAGTAGCCTATGAGAGCAGAATTTTGCAAGGGCCAGAGATGACCATGCAGGTCTATGAGAAAGAGTTACTGGCTGTGATTCATGCACTCTTAAGTTGGAAACACTACCTGCTAGGTGCAGACTTTGTTGTCCAAACGGACCATCAAACCTTGCGATACTTCTTGACACAGACAAAGTTATCTGAGAAGCATATGCGATGGGCAAATATCTTGTCCATGTTCCATTTTCAGATTGTGCATGTGGAAGGCAAGAAGAACGTTGTGGCTGATGCCTTGTCAAGGAAGCCACAAATTTCCAGCTGTGTCAATTCCTTATCATCATGAACTTGATGATATGAGAGAACAGTATGAAAATGATGAAGATTTTGTAAGGGTCTTCGAGCAACTAATGGATGGACAACGTCATGAACACTATCTTCTTAAAGACGGGTTCATGATGATGCATGGCAGATTGTGTGTCACAAAGCCATTGCGACGCAAAATTATGCAAGAGAGTCATGTCCCACCGTATGCAGGGCATCGTGGTATTGATGCTACAGTTAAAGCGGTTGAGACATTCTTCTACTGGCCTACATTGAGAAGAGATGTGGATGCCTTTGTGCGAGAATGCCTAATATGCCAAGAGGTCAAGTTTGACAGGCAAAAGGCACCAGGATTATTGCAACCACTACCTATTCCAGATAAACCATGGGAAAGTATTGCTATGGATTTTATCTTTGATCTTCCGAGAACGCAGACAGGAAACAATGGTATTTGGACCATCATTTGCAGATTCAGCAAACAGGCTCATTTTATTCCTGTCAGGAAGAAGATAAAGCCAGATCAGATGGCACGCTTGTTTATGAGCAATATTTTCAAGTATCATCGCACGCCACAATCGATTGTTAGCGACCGTGATCCACGCATGACAAGTTTGTTCTGGAGAGGCTTGTTTGAGAATATGGGCACCACGCTCAAATTCTCTTCGTCATTTCATCCTCAAAAAGATGGGCAATCAGAAGAGGCAAATTCTATTGTCCTCGATCTGTTGAAGTGCTATGTGTCAGAGCATAAAGGAAAGTGGGAGCAGTATTTGCCATTGGTGGAGTATGCATACAATAATACAGTGCATTCATCAACTGGCAAGGCACCCTTTGAGATAGTTGAAGGTGGCAAGAAAGTTCCTCCCATACTGCATACAAAGGACAAGATATTTGAAGCAGATAAGTATGTTCAAGACATGGATGAAATGTACAAGAAGGTCAAAGTGGCCTTAGAAAGGACTCAAGCAAAGCAAAAGAAAGCAGTTGATCGTCACCGTCGTGAAGTGGTATATTCACTTGGTGATTGGGTGCTTTTACGCTTTGAAAAGGCAAGGTTAAAGAAGATGAAGGGCAAGGAAAGACTGTTTCCAAAGCTCAGCATGCGTTACTATGGGCCTTTTCAAGTGTGCGACATAATCAGTGATGTTGCATATAGGCTGAAATTGCCTGACAGTTGGAAGATTCACAATGCGTTTCATGTGAGTCTTCTGAGACCCTATGTGGGTGATGTGCCAAAAGATATGCCAACTGAAGATCAACCGGAAGTCGAGGAACTTGACGAGATCTTGGTCCCTGAACAGATTTTGGCACACAAAGAAAGGAAAGTCAAAGGCAAGGTTGCTAGACGTTACTTGGTAAAGTTCAGAAACTATCCACCAATGGATGCTAAGTGGATGGAAGAAGGTGAACTTGCAGAGTCACCAACTGTGTTATCACTTTACTTGGAAGCCTTCGATTTGCAACCTACCTCGACCCCTTCAGTTTCAAAGCTACATGGATTGTCAGTGTGACAATGGCTTCTGAAACAAATGATGTACATGGTATTTAAAGTGAGCTCAAATCAAATACCTGTTACATGAATGTTAGAGCTGTACAAATTGTCAGTTTGGCAATTGCTCTTATGGAATGTCCAAAAGTTTCGTTAGTGCTATAGAAGTGAGTATTTCTTGTCAGTTTGTCAAGGATACAGTAATTACTTCTATTGAAGAGTACATGTGTAACTGCATTCTTAAACTGTCGGTTTGGGTATGCTCGAAAGTGTTACGGGATCAAACGTGTACTATAAGACAGTGGCAAAATGTGCAGCTACCATTTTGTCATTGGAAAGTTAGTGACTCAAAGCAATGGCACAGTGCGAAGCTACCACTATGTCATTGGGACAGGGTTCACACGCAGGCAATACATGAGTCGACGAGGTGTTGAATACACCAGGGTTGACAATGAGCATGTATGTGTCGTATATGTGTCGACAGGTGTTGAATACATCAGTGTTGACAGAAAGCATGTACGACATAGATGCAAACGAGGAAGTTTGAGATTTCAAGAGGGGGGTATGTCACCAACGTGTGACTACTATCTATCCTTTTTGTTGATTTCTTTCTTATTATCTATTTACTTTCACTTTTTGGAAACACCCCTCGAGAAATCTAATTGCCCTGCATTGCATAGCTAGTGTGGAACTGTTCAGAGGGAGTCCAGGCCTGAGGGCAAGAGAGCACTAAGGTTGGACAAGGACTATGGTTAGCCAAGTGGGGTCATTGACTAGCCAAAGTGGAATCCTTTGCTACAGAGGCTACATTTCAGTTCTGGATGTGGCCGCAGTGTACAAAGAGGGTCGGATGACCTAGAAAGATACAATGGCAGCATCTCCTAAAATTTAGGGAACTGCTATTTTGGGACCTGAAAATGTGTTGACGTCATTACCTCCAGAATGACAAGGGGAACATTTTCTTACTCTGCCGTGAAGTCGGCTGGGCAACCGGTTGGGATATTTTTAGACGGCAACCCCGAAACGGGAAAATGCTTATAAATGTGCCAAGTGGCACCTTCTGGTGCACTTGCCTCATGCAACAAGAAGTGGCGCTGAATTTAGGAGGGGGAGAGCCTCATTTTCAGATTTGTCACAGGTTAAGAGCTATGGAGTGCTTGCTTTCCCTCTTATGCACAGTGCGGTGCCAGGAGTGATGCCCTGCACGCTACGCATTGCCCTCTCTCCCCCCTTTGGCAGTATGTTATGCCCCTCTAGTGGGCTCTTCATTTGACCAATGTACAGTTGTGTGGGTTCATGCGCGATTGCCGAGGCAAGAGCCTCTTGCACAGGTACTGGATTAGCTAGCGGCTAATCCCCCCGCAGGTACAGGTGAATTCGGAGAGGTTTCACGCCAAAAATCTCGTCCGATTCAAAGGGCAAGTAGCCCTACAGGTACGGGAGCTCGAGGACTTGCTACGGATGCGACCGGCACGCGAAACGGAGCCCGAAACAGTAAATTACAGCCTGCTGTGTATTTTTGCAGGTTTAGGGTTTTGGCCCTAAACGGACCCTTATACCCCCAAGAGGTTCGAGGACGCAAGGGGACCGCTGTACAGGTGATATGGCGCATTTTCAGGGCTGAAAACAGAGAATTCAGCGTGCTGCAGATTCTCACCAGGTTTTGCAAAGTGCCCGTATGTGTCGGGAAAGTCAGTCAATGCGTGGGAATACTGACTGTGAAGGGTCCTAGTACAGTTATGCTGCCGAAATCAGGCCGGAACAGTTGAAATTCAGCCAAGTTTGTGCGGGGCAGCTTGTAGGGATCCACAGCATTTATTCCCTCTTTTAAAGAATAAAGAAATACCGAAAGGGGCGCCTAAGTTAGGGGCCAATCTGGTGTCGGTCTTCTCATACAGGTGCATTCTAGCATCTGTATCCCATTCCCCTCTCTTGTGTCACTATAGCGCAGGTATAATAGACGACTAATAATGGGTGAAAGCTAAATCAAGGTTTGAAGTAAAGTCTACCGCCCTTTTTGGATTGTACAGGCCGGTTACAATGTTAAACTGTTGTATGAAGGCCAAAGCCCTCGGAGCATCTCGAAATCCTAAAAAAGAGTCAAACTTGATTGATTGTCCATCTTCTTTGAATTCTCTTACTTTCTTGCTTTTATCTTCGAGGAAGTCATATTGGTTGGCTTTATAAAAATGCTTCTTCTTTGTGTAAAACATGTAGTTTTTGATAGTCCTGTAGAGGACTCATCCTCACATAGTTCGGACTGCGACCATCGGGCGAAATTTAGGCTTCTTTGCCTTTTTCTTACCCTTTCCGAAGCTTTGCTTTTTGCATCGCTTTTTCCCTTTTCTGTCTTCTTCGCTCGAGTCAGAAGAGCTAGAAGAACTGTTAGAAGAAGAAGAAGAACTAGGTAGTCCTT
Source organism: Adiantum capillus-veneris (assembly GCF_014529385.1). Lineage (NCBI taxonomy): Eukaryota > Viridiplantae > Streptophyta > Polypodiopsida > Polypodiales > Pteridaceae > Adiantum > Adiantum capillus-veneris. Next base: position 102,740,198 of record NC_140949.1, on the reverse strand, counting down.
CAAATTGTACACGCTTCTTCTGCTTTATTGTCGATGCAAAAGTAGATTGACGACCCAAATAACCCGGGAAGTCCGTTCCTTTCTTCTGCTTTCTGTCGTGCTTTTTGGCTTTATTGTTCGCGTCCAAAAGCCGGCTGATCTTGGTCTGAACCACCTCTTCTAATTCTTCCTCTGTAAAACTCCTCGGAGAAGGAGGTTTCTTGAGTGCTGGTTTGATGGGTGGCTCTGTGGCCTTCTACCACTGGGTGTGCACTTCTTCGAAGGATTGCTCAATCAAAAATTTTGCAAGTTTTGGATCCTTCGCAATGTTAATCATCATCTTTGTTGCGTTGTCAACCAATTGTACTCTTCCTCTGATTGCTCATGAGAATCTTCTCCGCGATCTCCTGCCGCCGCAGATGCAGAAAAAGTCAATTGATTTCTGTTGGAATCCGTAAGTGTCGCGAGAAAAATATCGGATTTCCCAGTGAAAGAGAAATTGGCCCCACTCTGATACCACTATAACAAACTTGGATACTCCAAGTCAAGATTCTACTACGACATAGCAGAGATTCACTTCAAAACAGTTCACAGTTCACAGTTGATTCGACACGGCTCGGCGGCGTTCCATGCCTAGAGATATTGGTCCCAAAGACTCACCCCTTTCGGGTATTTCTTTTTGTATTAATCTGAGTTCAAAGTACAAGGGAGTGGGAGGGTTCTCACTCTTAGACTCTACGTCCAGATGCTCTCAGTTGTGAGAGCCCAACCCGCCTATTTATTGATTACAAGGGATGCCCAAAGGCAGAGCCCCAATAGCTGCCAATCTTTTAAAAACAACTTAAAAATAAAGAAACTTATCCCAAGCTATTCCAAATGCTTGCGTAGGATTTCACCTGCTTTTTCTCACGCAAAAAGCGGGATTCCGTAAGCTCGGCCACGTCAGCAGGCTGCCGCAATTCACATCACAAATCGCGGAGGTTCGTACACTGCCACGTCAACAATTTAGCGGGTTTTCCGGGCCTGTTTTCCGGATGTCCACTGTTGCCCCATTGTCCAAGGCCGTGACACCTCACCAACTTGTGACATCAGATGCTGATGCAGTGAACAAAGGGGGCTTGCTTCGGATGTGGCCAGACAGGTCACCAAATCAAGGATTGCCCCAAGAAGAAGACAAAGAAACCGCAAGGTCGTCCTTCGCTTCAGATTCACGAGATCTCAGGTAACTCTGATGTCATTCAAGTTGAAATCCATCATTTAGCGCACAGTTCACGCGCAAATTGTAAGTTTAGCACCAAAGTGTTTGATAAGCACGATCTTCTCTGTTTCCTCGAGAAGATCAATGGTCACGACACGACCGTACTCCTTGATTATGGAAGCTCACACAATTTTGTGGATGCAAAATTGGTGCAAAAACTCAGCCTACGGATGCGGGAAGTGACCATGAGTATCGTGTGACGATGGCTCGTAGAAAGGATACGGATGTATGGAATCGGATGGTTCCAGATTTGTCGCTCGAGCTAGCCGATTACAAAGAGAACGTGGATTTCCACATCATGCGCCTGGATAGAGCAGATGTCATTTTAGGAATTCATGGTTTTATGATAAACAAGACTCATTGTATATAGATTATGTACATCACTCTCTTGTTTTTGTTAAGCATGACATGCCTCATGTATCTGTGTCGCTTTGTAATCAGATTTCTGTAAATAATGGTTTGGAAATACCAATTGTTACTACCTTGGAAATGTATAAAGATAAAAAGTCTTCTGATGTGACGTTTATCAATGTGTACCATCTGCTTGGTTTGATTCATTAGAGCTTGGTACTTCCGTCACTGAATTTCGTAAAAATGTGTTCTTCTGTTGAACTTGGGGATTCCGACGAATCCAATCCGAGAAATCATGACTGATTTCAATGATGTTTTTCCTGATGATCTACCTCCTTGCTTACCGCCTTGGAGAGGAGTAGATCATGGCATTGAGTTGGTGGCTGGTAGTCAGTCCTTCTCAAAGCAACCCTATCGGTTTAGTAACACCGAGGAGGACGAGATTCAGCGGCAGCTGAAAGATTATCTCGACAGGGGTTTTGTTCCGCCAAGTAAATCCCCGTGGGGAACGCCAGTGTTACTTTCTAAAAAGAAGGATAACACTATGCGCTTCTACGTGGATTACAAGGGGTTGAACAAGTTTTGTTTTGTTTTGTTTTCGGAATCGAGCCCGGCCGCTCCCCTCATACACCAAAAAAGTATACAAGAAGAACAACCAAGACTATGCACCCAGAAACCGAAGGCAAACGCTTTTGTCACTAGTTTCCTCTGGACTATGAGAGGCCAGAATTATTTACACTCTTAGGGCCATGAGAGACCCATTTCGCCAACTTGATTTGGGCGTGACAACGACCAAGTACCTCTGTTCAGAGACCCAGGTACTGCAAGACTTGCTTCGGTCATCCCTTTGGAGTTGCCTCCTTCAGGTAACTTATCGCTCACCTAACTAAACTGCCTTTGAAACGCGATGGTTTTCCCCTAGGAAATGCCATACCCGCTTGGAAGGCGTCGGCTCACAGGTGGCATCCGCTGAGGTTGGTGGTGTCTCCCTTTTGCACCTCTCAACCCCTTTTAGGTGAAGTTGACCCCCCCGGGGAGGGAATGGTACTTGGACGCTCTTGTAGCTCATCTGGCTTCGCTTGGGGAGAATTTTGTCATTTCCCGCGGAAGGGATCAGATTCAAAATAACAGCATAGGCAGGGGAGCATTATCTCCCCATCCGCCTATGCAGATGGGGAGATAACTTCATCGGGGTACAACTTCACTGAGGAACTTCGCCACAGGCACGTGCCCTGCGGTTCCGTCCCTCGAGTGCGGATCACGACGTACCCAAAAGGGCATCCGCTTCCCGCGAGCCTCCCCATCAAGGAGGATAATGGTCCTTTCTTCAGGGTCCAACAAAGGGCCGATTACGTTGAAGGTGGAGTTGAATCGGTCCAGCCATCTCCCCCTAGATTCATCAACCGCCGAATAGTTCATCAGCAAATGCGAAAGCGAAAGACCCTCTAACTGGGAGCACAGCGTGCAAATGTTGTGTCCGCGCATGTAGCTATCCGACAGTTTGAGCCCACCTACTCTCGCGAGAGCCAGCATTCTCTCCTCCTTCCTATTCACTATAGTGCTCCTATTGAGCTGCAACAGGTATCCACGTGTTTGTTCAAAGCCGGCCTCCTTATAGGGCTCCAACGCCAGGCACGAATGCCTCTCGTCCCACTTGTCCAATGCGTGGTAGCTAACGGAGCTAAAGTCAACCGTTGGGATATCCTTATTCATCCAGTTCTGGGTTCTTGTCATCCAGTTCTTAGGCTTCTTGTTTACCAAGGAGCCTATCCACGTAGATGAAACTAAGCGGTACTTCTCAAAAGCCCTTGCTCGTTGTCCCCCACAAAAGGCAACTACGAGTGGTATGTTAAACTCGTATGTCACAAAGTGATGACGTGGCTATCGGTAGCAAAAACCCTAATTTTCAGAAACCTTGAAACCCTAACCCTAACTGCTGGCTGAAACCCTAGGTGGCTGAAAAACCCTAAAAGCTGGCGCCAGTGCCACGTGGCAGCCGTGTACGGAAGATCCCGAAAATTGCGGAGCCTGAAAAAAAGCAATGAGCGATGCAATTTTTGTTGGCTTTTTGCTACGCAAGGGAAAATTGAGAGAGAGAGAGAGAGAGAGAGAGAGAGAGAGAGAGAGAGAGAGAGAGAGAGAGAGAGAGAGAGAGAATTTGCTTTGTTCTCATTGAGAGAGAGAGAGAAACTGCTTTTGATGTTAAGCTTTTGGGGCTCTGCTTTTGGGCATCCCTTGTAATCTTTATATTCACGGATTAGGGCTCACTTCTCAGAGCATCTGGACGCAGAGTCTAAGAGTGAAACCCTAACCGCTCTTTGTACTTTGACAATTGATTTAATACATAAAGAAATACCGAAAGGGGCACCAGTCTTTGGGGCCAATATCTCTAGGCACGGAACTCCGCCGGGCCAATGCAAATCTATTGTGATCTGTGAATTGTTTTGAAGTGGTTATTTGGTGCTGTCGCGCTTGATTCTTGACTTGAGTGTCCAAGTCTGTTACAGTGATATCAAAGCACGGCCGATTTCTCTTCTACGAGAAATCCGATCCCCAATTTTTTTTCCGCGGCACCTATGGCTTCACGCAAGGATCAGTCGACTCCCTCTGCATATGGAGATGCAGGCAGGGATCATTCGAAGATTCGGGTAGAGAGTATGGCCCGCCTCGGCCTACACAAGCGGAGCAAAGAGAGATGAAGCGTCGTCAATTGATCGGCGATGCAACAAAGATGATGCTCAATTTTGTGAAGGATCCGAAATTGGCAAAATATATGAGCGAGACTTCTTTTCACGAAATGTATGCGCAATGGCAGAAAACCACTACACCACCCCTGAAACCCGCTCTCAAGAAACCTTCTGATCACAAACAGTATTCAGAGAAGGAATTACGAGAGGTGGTTGATGCACGGATTGCTCAGCTTTTTGACGCGCAAAAGAAAGCCAAAAAGCACGGCAAAAAGCAGAAGACAAGCACTGACTTTCCGGGACATTTGGGTCGTCAATCGACATTTGACAAGGCAAAGAAACAGAAGAAGCGTGTTCGATTTGAAGGAGTACCCAGTTCTTCTTCTTCTTCTTCTTCTTCTTCTTCTTCTTCTTCTGACAATTCTTTTAGCTCTTCAGATTCGAGCGAAGAAGACCAAAAAGGTAAAAAGCGAAGCAAGAAACAAAGCTTCGAAAAGGGCAAGAAAAAGGCAAAGAAGGCTAAATCTCGCCCAGAGACTGACAGTTCTACTGAGGACTCGTCTCCATACAGCTCAGACTCCAATGACGGAAACTTTTATGCGAACAAGAAGAATTTTTACAAAGCCAACCAGTCGATCAAGTTTGATACATTTTTAGGATACTCAAATGCTTCGAAGGCTTTGTCTTTTATACAATAGTTTGACATCGCTTTCACGGGAGGAAGCTACTCAGAAAACTCCAAGATTCAGAGAGCTGCCTCTTACTTTTAGGGGAATGCTCGTACTTGGTGGTCCACGCTTCTTTTAAACAAGACTGCGCCAGTTAAATGGCTGAAATTTAAGAAGCTTTTTATTTCTTCTTGGTTGATGCAAGAGTATGAACGAGATATATGAGCTGCTTGGAACCATCTTCGGATGACCAAGAAAGATACAATCAATGCTTATTGTAAAAGATTCTGGAGCTCTTTTCTACCCGCCTCTTCATTCAAGAAGATCTCGTACAGAGAACAGATTGAGCGGTTCACCTTGGGTCTACCAACAGAGATCCGAGATCATTGCTTGGAGCAGAAGTCAGCTTCTATTCAGGAGTTGATGAGTCATGCGAAGCGGGGCTTTGCCATTCACTCTGGCAGTCTGACCTACCCCACAAATGAGGCCATGACACAACGAGCCGAGCAGAAGAGAGCTCGCTTCATCAAAGAGGGGAAGTACTTTGGATGAGGTGAACATGGACATATCTCCGCGAAGTGCCCTAAAAAGGCACAGAAAGAACAGAATGATAAAGATGACGACAGGCCTGAGAGTTCGAGAGTAGCTGAGGAACATGGCAGAAAAGGCAAATAGAAAAACAGAACTGGTACCACATGGGACATGCACCGAATCAAATGAATGAAAGTACAAACTTTGCCCCTTTTTGGGGCAAAGTGAAGGATCAAGAAGCTCTTTTGAAGGAGCCAAGGCCAACTTCTTTTCACTTGGAATTGGCGGCTCGATTTGGAATTACACCCAACAGACTGACGCCACAGGCGGAGGTAGTTCGACTGGCACCCGGACGGGGTGTTGCCATTACACCGAGCATTGGCAAACTTCGCTTGCAATGACAGGGGTGTTTAGGGCACGCGAGTGACGTTCTACTCGGAATCCCTTGGTACCACAAGAACTACACCGTGGTTGACTACCGGGCCGAGAAAGCGACTTTGATAAATGAAGGGCTCAGAGATTGTACTTGATGAACTGCAGTTTCTTACTCGTTCTTTTGGGAGAGAACTGAACGATGGATAAAGGTTGAATATGTTTTGACCTGATCTAAAGAACGCCAAGATTTTTCTCCACACTCATGCCGATTGCTTTTGAGAGGGCCTGAAGATCATACCATTGATCTGATACCTGGAAGCACGCCACCGAACCGGCCACCTTACCGTGTGAGCCGAGTACAGAATGAAAAGATTATGAACCAAGTGCAAGACCTCTTGGAAAAGGGTCTTGTCTAGCCTAGTACTTCAATGTATTGCTCTCCAGTGTTGTTGGTTTTGAAGAAAGACGGATCTTGGAGGATGTGCATCGATTGTAGAGCTCTCAACAAAATCACCATCAAGAACAGATTTCAAATTCCTAGGATCGATGATATACTCGACAGGTTACAGGGATCCTCGTGCTTTAGCAGGATTGACTTGAAACGTGGATATCATCAGATCTGAATCGCGCCGGGAGTGCAAATGGATCCGGCCAAGATAGACAATATCAATGATTAGCCCGATTTGAAGATTGTCCATGAAGTTGGAAGCTTCTTGAGACGGTGCTCGTGTTACAAACGGTTCATTCGAAAGTTTGCAAAGTTTGCTCCCCTTGGAGTCCCTTTCTCGTGGAGACCCACAGAGGTGACTGCCTTTCAAACTTTGAAAGAGAAATTGACTACGGGACCAGTTTTGACTTTGCCGGACTTGCAGAAGTCGTTTGAAGTATATTGTGATGCTTGTGGTCGTAGTTTGGGTGCAGTCTTGATGCAAGAAGGCCATGTCATTGCTTACGAGAGCCGATTGTTCTCTAGGCCGGAGATGACAGCACAGATTTATGAGAAAGAGCTTTTGGTGGTTATCCATGCTCTTACTCAGTGGCGGCATTACCTACTCGGAGCGGATTTTACTGTATTTACAGACCATCAGAGTTTGCGCTACTTCTTGTCACAGAAGCAGCTTTCGGAAAAGCAGATGCAGTGGGCGAACATCTTGTCACAGTTTCACTTCTAGATTGTCCATGTGCAGGGACATAAGAATGTGGTGGCAGATGCCTTGTCTCGGAAGCCGTTGGTTCTGGCTATTTCCGCGATACATCATAGGAGCTTCGAGGATATGCTTGATCAGTATGCCACACATACAGATTTTGCAGATATTTTCACACGGATACGGGATGGGGAGACAGTAGCTGGATACTCCCTTCGGGAAGGCTACTTAATGAGAAAGACTATGTTGTGCGTTAAAGAGCCGTTGAGGGAAAAGGTTATGACTGAATGCCATTGTCCACCTTTTACGGGTCACCGTGGCATTGCTACCACCATGAAGGGGGTAGAGAGATACTTCTTTTGGCCGAGACTCAAAAAGGATGTGAAGAGTTTGTGCGCAGTTGCTTAGTATGCCAAAAGGTCAAGTTTGACAGGCATAAGGCACAGGGATTGTTACAGCCTTTACCCATACCCACCTACCCCTGGGAAAGTATTGCAATGGAATTCATTTTTGATCTGTCGAGAACACAGAATGGTCACGATAATTTTCCGATAACATGGCATGTCTGAGACGATTGTTTGCGACATAGACCCCATATTTATGAGTTTGTTTTGAAAGGCAATTTGGGAGAACATTGGCACGCAGTTGCAGTCCTTGTCATCGTTCCACTTGCAGACTGACGGGCAATTTGAGATTGCCAATTCGGTGGTTTTAGATTTATTGAAGTCTCGTATCTCGGATCAGAAGACTCAAAGGGAAAAGTACTTACCTTTGGTGGAAACGGGGAAGACGCCATTTGAGATTGTTGAAAGTGTTGCGAAGGTTCCACCGTTCCTTGTCTATGACTGAATCTCAACGAATTTCTCTCTCTCTCCGAGGGCTATGTCGTTCCGATAACCATTTTGGCAAGATATGGAACCAGGTCGAAAAGCGGGGCATGACTCGTGTACAGGCTTGGGTGGTCCGGAGACCCAAGTGAGTCGTGCTGGAGAGACGAGACAGCGACAATATTCCATTCATGGTGGACTATTGTTCAAAAATGGAAAAGTCTGCGTGCCGGAAATCGATGAGGTTCGACAAAGGATGTTGTTTGAATGCCACGATGTTCCTAACACTGGGTACCCAGGCATCCAGAGAACTTTAGCTTTGGTCAAGCGATATTTCTATTGGCCAAGAATACGCTCTTACATAGAGAGCTATGTGAAGAGGTGCGCTCAATGTCACGTCAGTAAGGCAGAGTGCCTTAGGAAAGTTGGCCTACTACGTCCATTGGAAATCCCAGATGCCAAGTGGCAAAGTATTTCCATGGACTTCATCGTTGGTTTGCCAAATACTAGTCGAGGCAATGATGCCATTTGGGTTGTGGTCGATAAGACTTACAAAAATGGCGAAATTTATACCAATGAAGTCGACAATAAAAAGCCATGAGTTGGCGGTTTTATTTGTCAATCAGCTTTATAAGCTGTATGGTCTACCATAGGATATCGTCAGTGATCGAGATACTAAGTTCATTGGCCAATTTTGGGAGATGTGTTTGCTCATCTTCACACGAAGTTGAGTATGTCGTCTTCTGACCATCCTGAGTCCGACAGACAAACTCACACGATGAATCAAACGTTAGAGGACATGTTGAGAGCCTATGTCTCTCACAGGCAGTCTGATTGGGAAAGGTATCTTCCACAATTAGAGTTTACCTATAATAGTAGCAAGAATTCTGCTATTGGATTTAGCCCATTCATGCTGATGTATGGAGCCTAAATTCCCAATTCCTATTGGCTTAGAAAAAGTCAAAGAACGCTAGGCTCGTGATGTCTTGTATGACATGCAAGAAATACTTGAATTGGCTAAGGATAGTATAAGAACGACTCGTGATCGAGTCACTACTTATGCTAATCAAAAGAGATCTCCCAGGACTCTAGAGGTGGGATAATGGATCTATCTGAAGATACCCAAGGATTCCAAGACCATGCGAACGGAAAAGCGTTATAAGCTTTCAGCTAGATATTGTGGTCCATTTTTTGTCACAAAGAAAAGTGGCCAAGTTGCCTATAAGCTGGCTCTTCCTTTGGATGTTAGTGTACATACAGTGTTTCATGTCAACAGCCTTAAAGTAAAATAGGGCGAAGCCGACGTTGTTGTGCATATCCAGGAAAATGTATGGCAAGATATGCAAACTGAGTATATTCCTCAAGAACCAGAGGCAGTTTTAGATCATCGTACCCATCATTCAAGCCAAAAGGCTTATGACGAGTACTTAATTAAATGGAAGGGTCAATCTCAAAGGTTTGCTACTTGGGAACCAGTTAGAGCTTTGAAAGCTCAGTATCCCCACTTCATTGATGAGGACATCAATGGTTCTTAAAGGGGGAAGTATGTTATGTCCCGCTCACAGGAGAGGGGATCTAGCCCCAGATGCCGTCGAGATGGACGTCCAATGTCCGGGCGGACATAGTGTGAACACGGCCATTGTGGCCGACCATTATTATAAAAGGGAGGCCAAGGCCTCATTTGCAATTATCGATCCCCACTGGCAGAGTGCCAGTGGTTAGCCCGAGGCTAGGAGTGCACGAGGTCACCTCGAGGAGGTGAGATCGGGTGGTATGGGACGCTCGGTCTTACAGGTACAAGCCTACGTCCTCGCGATGGCCTCAGCACGAGGGAGCTACCGGATGGTGGCTATGGTCAAGAAGTTTGTCCGACGCGTGTTTGTAGACGGTGTGTAGCCGGGAGAGATCCACTCCTCGTGTTCATTTCAACTTTGCAAATGTCATCATGCCCACTATAAGTCTTGGGAAGATTAAAAAGGAAATCCATTGCTATATTTTCCCAAGGTCGGCTTGGTATAGGTAAAGGTTGCACAAGGAAGGGGCCTTCTGCCTGTCAAACTTGACCTTCATGCATACTAAACAAACTGCGAACAAACTCGTCCACATCCTTATTGAGCCTCACCAATAGAAAAACCATTCCACACCTTATGCCGCGATGGCCCGAAAAAGGTGGACAGTGACATTGTCAAAACCTTATTCCGCAACGCTTGTGTAACACACAAGTTTTTCCGCATCAAATAGCCTTCTTTGAGAGAATAGCCTACAACCACTTCCCCGGTCTGTAATCGATCAACTATGTTTGCATAATTTGGATCTATTGCATACTGGTCTACCATATCCTCGAAGCTGTGGTGATGAACTGTTGAAATAGCCAAAACCAATGGCTTGCGAGACAGTTCATTTGCCGTCACAAAGTGATGACGTGGCATGATCATCGCGCAGATAGGCTGACATAGTTGCTAACGTGGACACGCAGTACGGGCAGCCGACGTAGCAGACAGTACGAAAGTTCGCAAATGGCGCTGATAGAAAGCCTGTAAAACGCGTTGGCAGGCTACTGACGTGGCCTCCTGTACGTAATTCCGCTTTTTGCACTGGCTGTTTTTAATGGCAAATTTTGAGCCAGTTGCTTTTGAGGCAGTTGTGTTTGAGTTTCACTGCTTTTGAGGACTCTGCTTTTAGCATCCCTTTGTAAGTAAGAAAAGGGCTATAACAGGCTTGGACACTCCAAGTCAAGAATCAACCGCGACAGCACCAAATAACCACTTCAAAACAATTCACAGATCACAATAGATTTGCACTGGCCCGGCGGAGTTCCGTGCCTAGAGATATTGGCCCCAAAGACTGGCGCCCCTTTCGGTATTTCTTTTTATATTAATCAATCATCAAAGTACAAGAGAGCGGTTAGGGTTTCACTCTCAGACTCTGCGTCCAGATGCCCTGAGAAGTGAGGCCCTCACCACTAATTTAAAGGTTACAAGGGATGCCCAAAAGCAGAGCCCCAAAAGCTTTTAAAATCAAAAGCATCAGTTCTCTCTCTCTCTTAGAGAGTCTTTTCTCTTTTTTTATAAAAAAAAGCAAAAGCAAAATTCGCGTCGCTTGCTAACCCAAAACATCGAGGTAAAGTTTCACAATCCGAGGAGTATCTGCTAGGTCCTCCTCCTCCATCCACTTCGCATCAAATGCAGGAGGCAAGGTTTTTTGAGAGCGGGTTTCGGGAGTGGTGTTGTGGTTCTCTGCCACTCCATCTGTACCTCTTTCAAAGAGGTCTGGTTCATATATTTTGCCATCTTCGAGTCCTTGGCAAAATTGAGCATCATCTTTGTTGCATCGCCAATCAATTGACGACGCTCCATCTCTCTTTGCTCTGCCTGAGTAGGCCGAGGCGGGCCATACTCTCTATCTGAATCTTCGTTGTGATCCCAGCCCGCATCTCCAGATGCAGAGGGAGTCGACTGATCATTGCCTGAAGCCATAGGTGCCGCGGAAAAAAATTCGGGGATCGGATTTCCCGTAGAAGAGAAATCGGCCGTGCTCTGATACCACTGTAACAGACTTGGACACTCCAAGTCAAGAATCAACCGCGACAGCACCAAATAACCACTTCAAAACAATTCACAGATCACAATAGATTTGCACTGGCCCGGCGGAGTTCCGTGCCTAGAGATATTGGCCCCAAAGACTGGCGCCCCTTTCGGTATTTCTTTTTATATTAATCAATCATCAAAGTACAAGAGAGCGGTTAGGGTTTCACTCTCAGACTCTGCGTCCAGATGCCCTGAGAAGTGAGGCCCTCACCACTAATTTAAAGGTTACAAGGGATGCCCAAAAGCAGAGCCCCAAAAGCTTTTAAAATCAAAAGCATCAGTTCTCTCTCTCTCTTAGAGAGTCTTTTCTCTTTTTTTATAAAAAAAAGCAAAAGCAAAATTCGCGTCGCTCATCATTTTCCCAAAAAAAAATAAATAAATAAATAAATAAATTATCCGCCTCCGCGATTTCCGGAATTTAGGGTTTTGGCAAAAATTAGGGTTCGCAAGAATTTTAGGGTTTCTGTTGTCCGCCACGTTATCACTTTGTGACAAGGGCCCAAGGGCCTCACTTCTCAGAGCCTCTGGACGTAGAGTCTGAGACCGAAGGTTACCTAGAGGTTACCTACACGAGTTGTACTTCACTTAAGATTTTAATAGAATAAAGAAATATCGAAAGGAACGTCGGGTTTGGGAGCCAATACCTCTTGACACAGAACTACGTCGTGTCGTGATGTCTCGAATTAAACTGTAATTTAAGTTATGAAGTATTTTTTTGTGAATCTCTCTCTCGTGTCGCAACGGAGACAGGGGTATCAGAGCACGGCCAATTTCTCTTCTACCAGAAAATCCGATCCCTCTTCTCGCGGCACAAATGGATTTCGAAAGAATCAAATGACTCCATCTGCCATCTCCAAAGCGAGAGAGGCAATACAAAAGATTCAAGCAGATTAACAGAGAACGAGTACGGGCCACCTTGGCCTTAACAGTATGAACTCATGGAGATGCAACGTCAACAACAGGTTGCCAAAGCACAAAGCAGATGCTTCCATATGCCAAGGATCCACAAAATGCCAAATTTTTGACCCAGCACCCAATGGATGAAGTGCATACTCATTGGCAGAAAGCCATTGAGTCACCAATAAAACAGGCAATCAAGAAACTTCCTGTCCCAGGAATGTTTACTGAAAGTGAACAGTGGATCTTCGACAAGAACCATCTTGCATTGAATGCGAAATGCATGGTGTCACAAACTAATGACATGGCATGACCAACTATCAAGTTGTTCCAACTTATACACAATTGTTGAGGAGCCAAAGGGACACTAGGCTTTAAAATGAAGCGTAAGAAAACTGCTAACATGGCTGCTGTACGGACAGTCATGATTTGCACCGACTCCTGTATGAACGGCCATAAAACGCGCTGATTGCTGACGTGGCAGATCCGTACGAAAATTCCACTTTTGGCGCTGCTAGCTTTTATTGGCAGCTTTTGAATCAAGTTGCATTTGAGTTTGCTGCCTTTGGGGCTCTGCTTTTAGCATCCCTTAAGAATAAATAAGCCCAAGGGAGTCTCACTTCTCAGAGAATCTGGACGCCAAGTCTGAGAGCGAGCACCCACGGGAGTTGTACTTCGCTCAAAGATTAATATAAAAAGAAATACCACAAGGGACGCCAGTCTTTGGGGCCGATCTCTCTTGGCAAGGAACTACGCCAAGCCGTGGCGAATCTTTATTTATGAAGTATTTAAAGTCAATCTCTATTGTGTCGCGCCAGAATCTAGACTTGGGGTGTCCAAGTTTGTTACAAATGGAGGAGAAGGACCTCCTCAAATTTGGAACTTTATCTCGGCACTTTTGGTCTAGCAATGGCTATTCCAAGAGTTCCCAAAGATCAGCGGGTTGAATCTGTGGTGCAATCGAGACTGCACAAGAGGAAAGTTACTCCACGTCTTTGTCACAAATTACCTCGATGGAATAAGGTAACTGATTTTCCTATGGGTTTCAAGAATACTGATGGACTGATAGTATTCTATTGAATGACTTTATTAGAGAAGCACTTCGACTTGGGATCCCTTTCTCGCACACGGCACTGCTCGAGTCAAAAATCTCTAGACGTGACCGCAATATGGGATTAGTTAATCCGACATCAATAAGGCCCGAGATGGATCTAGATGCATTTACTAAATACGTTGCTGACAGACGTGGTCTGAGATTTGGAATGAATTTTTATGTGATCAATTTGTCCTGTGATGTAATGTGCAGTCATGTGACTGTCGTCTATCTACAAGTGCTAGATGTGTCGTGTCTAGTGTCGATACTTAAAATCAATGTCTACTGAAACGGTTTATGGCCTCTGTCTGTTTTGCAAGCGTAATCGAGGACGATTACAATTCTTCCACGAGGGGGGTATGTCACAAAGTGATGACGTGGCATGGCCAACGAGCAAAATGGCTAACATGGTTGCTAACGTGGACAGACAGTACGCACATGTGACATGGCAACTAACATGGTAGACGATACAAACATCCGCAAATGGAGTTGACAGGCTGCTGGCCTGCTGTACGAAATTCGGCTTTTTGAACTGGCTGTTTTTATTGGCAAATTTTGAGCCAGTTGCTTTTGGGACAATTGTTTTTAAGTTTCACTGCTTTTGGAAGCTCTGCTTTTAGCATCCCTTTGTAAGAATAAAAAGGGCCTAAGGGCCTCACTTCTCAAAGCGTCTGGACGCAAAGTCTGAGATCCCACGTCACCTACGGGAGTTGTACTTTGCTCACGATTTAATAAAATAAAGAAATACTGAAAGGGGCGCCAAGTTTTAAGGCCAATACCTCTGGGTGCCCAAGTTCATGATATCTGCCACCACATACTTCTATCCTTGCACATGCACAGATTGAAAATGTAATTGAGACAAAATGTTTGCCCACCACATCCGCTTGTCCAAAAGTTGTTTCTAAGACAAGAAGTATCGCAAACTCTGGTGATCGGTGAACCTTGTAAAATCAGCTCCAAGTAAAAAGTGTCGCCATTGAGTAAGAGCATGGATGACTGCCAAAAGCTCTTTCTCATAAATCTCTGCAACCCGATCTCGCCTTGAAAACATTCTACTCTCATAAACTATAACATCACCCTCCTGCATTAGAATCGCTCCTAGACTGCAACCACAAGCATCACAATATACCTCAAATGGATTTTGCAAGTCTAGCAAAACCAACACTAGACCAATTGTCAACTTTTCTTTGAGAGTCTTGAAGGCTGCAATCTCAAATGATCCCCGTGTGAAAGGAGCCCCTTTCTGCGTTAAAAACATGTAGAGAAATAGCAATCTCTTCAAATTTTCGAATGAACAACGATAGTAAGAGCACAAAACCAAGAAGCTTCAAATTTCGTGAACATTCTTCAAATGTGGCCAAACTCGAATGGTCTCAACCTTGGTCGGATCCATTTTGACAACCCTCCGTAGAGACTATGTGTCTCAAAAAGTGGATCTCTCCGTAAGTTGGAATAGGTTACATTTTCAAGCCTAACTCCCTTCTGGCCACTCGGCCATAATCTACAAGTTGGTAAAACTTCTATATCTTTTCCTAGGGTTTTGACCCCTTTCTATCCGGCTCTATCTTAAGGCCATGCCGCATAATCACTTTGTAGCATAACCCCCTTTTGAAAGAAATAATTACGCCTACAATACAGACATAAGACAAAAACTAGTTCAGTAAACACTTACCAACGTATTAGATAAATCACATACATCGAGCACTTGCATGAAGACGACAGTCGCTGAACATTCACATCACTATCCCCGTTGAGATCTTCGATAAGAATCATGATCATTGTAACTTACTTAGCAATCACATCCAAACCGCGTTGATCTTTGCACAGATGTCTTGATCTACTAAAACTCAAGTTGGCCGAGTTAGAGAACTAGGTTATGCTAAAGTCTCCAACAATCCTATACTTGTTCTATCACATGTGCGAGAGTCATGCACAAACATGCAAGATTTAAAGGCACTCCTACAAAGCCCTGCAATTAGCCTTTGCTCTTGCGATATGCTCTAATACCACTCCTCCCAAGCCATATTAAGGTGCACTTGCAAAGCAGCTTTCATAAGTAATAATAATATATAACTTCAGCGTCACCGCGAGACGTTTCACCCTCAAAGCGTTGTGTTTGACCACAAAATATTTTAGTCTAATGATAGAGCACAATGAAACATGCGATCAAAGTGTGCATATACAAATTTAAGGGGTACTAAATCTCCAACTACGATAACTTGTTGTTAGCAAGTGTGGTAGCTTGTTAGCGAAACCGCATGTGTTTCAATCAATTAGCGAAACGTTTCAAAGCTCGAAACATTTCTCCTGTCCAAAGTTCGAACACGCCAGAATACATTTCAGGGTGATCATGATAAGTATGGAAACTTCTTCAAAATTTGGTTGGATTGACATTAAGATAACAAAAATTGATGCACATCAGAAATGACAATTTCAAGCAAAAGCTCATGTTCTATCCTAAGAGAAACAACTTCTTTCATAAAAAAGAAACACATATGTACCTAAATGAATGCAAGAAAACCTCCGCTACGCTTGCTAATCCGTGGATTGCATAACACATACCTATGCATTTTCTCGACAAATAGTGAAATTTTCTATTGAGAGTTCCCAAGACATGCAAATTGATTCACAGAAGTCTTTCAGCTTCCAAAGCATATCAAGAAAGTGTCCATGAAATAGAATCTTGCTCCACGCTTGGAGAATGATCATAGAATAAGTATGAAGACAGACAAAATTAGCCCCCCCCCCCCCCAAAAAAAAACCACCCCCAGGCTATCCCTTGAAACAGCAGTGCATAGGTACAGTTGAAGCCTATGTGCAACTGGAAAAAATGAGACGCTAAGTGTCACTTTCTTCAGCATAAAAACCCACCTTTTGCCTTCTTGCCGATATCACTGAACAGCCCAGGACCTTTACCCATGTTTTGATCTAGATGAGATAAAGTATGTCAGTCACTGCGTCAGATTGTAAAGAAAATCAATGCTCAGATCACATAGCAAAATGCGCAAGGCAAACCACATTAACAATAAAGACTGAAGCAATTCAAGAGTACTAACACATTGATGCTGCACAATGCACGTTGCACCTTAAGTAAAACTTGTCATGTACATGGCACAAATGAGGCGCAATCTTGCAAAGTCACACAGGAGACAGTAGTAGGTCTTCCTCTGAAGACCACACAGACCTAATAACGAGAAAGCTTCAAGCTTGCCGCATACCGGATTAGGGAATTTTTTTCTAGCAACGTAAATGCAGGAATGAACGAACAGAGCTAAGAAACTGAAAGGATGACGGAGCTGCCATCGTCTTCAACACTTCTCACTTCTGAGCAACATAAAAATGACAAAGAAGAGAAGAAAGGCAAAAGGTGCTCAGGCCTGATCGAAGTTAAGATCATGTGCGGGGAAAGCTCTTGAAAGCATACCCACCGGTGATCGAATTAGCTTTAGCAGAAAATCTTGAAAGGGGGCTGACCTGGGAGGCGCAGACAGCAATGGCGAAACTCAACTCTCGCGCTCGATTACTGTGCTCCTCAGAATCCCTACACAACCAAAATTGTTCAGGAGGATCTACACTTCAGCTTGCAAATGGCCGGCCGCCCAATGGAAATGGAGAGAGATTTTTCTCGATCCCTGCGACGAGTTCTGAAAAGCAACGCTTTAGGCTTTAGAGGAGGGGAAAAGTATTTTATCCGTTTCCAAAGAGAAAGGAGGACAAACAATCGCGCACTAAACAGCCTTGCTAACAAGTTGGCAGTTGAAACAGTGATATCTGCTATCCTCAACCCTAAGGAAGAATTGGCTACACCCTATTGAGAAAAGTGGACAAGTTCTACTTGGCATCTGCTCACACATGGAAGGGGCTTCCCATCGTCACCATTTTCATTAGCAACCACCCTATTTCTCCCAGAGGATTTGACTTAATGTGCTCTCTATGGAAAGCTAGAACATACACAAGGTCAATCTCAGCATCAATTGAGACTCTTACGATAGCATCACAATCCCAAGAGTTGACTCCATTTGGTGGCCTTGGAACGCTGGAACATACACAAGGTTAATCTCAGCATCAACTGGGACTCTCACGACAGCATCACAATCCCGAAAGTTGACTCCATTTGGTGGCCTTCTATAGTCACTAATGAGGTCAAAAAGGGGTATGCTCGACTAGCACTCAAACTACATTGTAAAGGTATAAAGTTGTAGGGAGAGATATGGGATGATGAAAGAGGTCATTGGATCTCGGATCTTGACCTCACAATCCACTATAGTCTCAGACCATGGGAGATCCAATTGATCATAACCAAGTGTGCAAGATTCCCTAAAAATCTCATCTAGAGATTGGGTTCTAAGTCCTTGTTGGCTCTCAAAGCTTTCAGATGGAGAGGGGGCTATAAGCTCCATCAACCCCCCATTCACCCTCCTGAACGCTCACATGCTTTACACACCACCCTCAACCATCGATGTTACAAGTTTGGGCAGCCTCGCCTTATATGTAGTTAACTACAATTGGGATAGCTGGCATGTAATGGTTAATTATTATGTTATCTTTTTATTTTTACAAATAGTGAGTTTCTGTTATCTAAATTGGAACTTTGGGAGTTGAGGAGAAAGCACCGGCAATAAATAATTCTCTCGGTCATTTTCATTTACATAGTGTTATTGTTAATTTTGTCAATAAACCATTATGGCTCCCTTATAAATAATTAGTGAGAACTCACCCCATAGAGGGTGGTGCAATAAGTAATAGCCACCACTCATAGATTAAAGTGGAACTAAATGTAAAGAAGGGTCTCCAATTTTTTGCATCAATAAGACAATAATAAAAATTAAAATACCAAACGCCATAAGAGATGTCGCGGAGTTTGGGGCTACAATCTTGAAGCCATTCAAGTGGAAGATTCCTCTCTCTCCACTCTTATGTTATGTTGTGTATTCTCAAATCATGTCTACATCTCCTTCTCTTACAATCTTTTACTATCAAGTATATTCTATGTGTGTGTGTGTGTGTGTGTGTGTGTGTGTGTGTGTGTGTTGGAGTATTAATTTATATACCTTATTCATAACTTGAACCATATGATTCAAAAAGAGAATTGACAAAGGTAAATAAAAATGAGTACATACATTTCTTCCATTAACTATATGTACATTTGAAATAGAATTTTGATGTTTTTATTACATTTGAGAATAAAAAAATGAACTAGCAGTAGTACATATTTTCTTGTTTAATTTGGTCGAACAGCATTTGAATCAAAGAAAATAAAAGTCAAAATCCTTACCTACAACCATCATGCAAACAAAAAAATCGTCAACATTTTTGTTTACGCATGAAATGCAGGTATAGGATGGACCCAACAACTGTTATTCATGTCCCTCTTATCCATGCATTCAGATATGTTTGAAGAAGACAAAAATTTCTTATCTAGAGCTATATATGCTTATGGTTGGCTAGAGGAGATACTCTAATGATGTGTAAACAAACTCTGTTCTGAAATATTTCATACCACGATTAAGGGTAGGAATATACTCTATCACACATAGCTATGAAGTAGACCATTTATGCTTAGTGTCATGCATAATGTTTAGCTAATAGATAGATAGAAGTACTCGTGATTATAGTAACAAACTTTGAAAAAATGTTTATTAGAGTGCTTTATGTAATATGTTAAATGGAGTTAGTGCTTTATTTGCTTGACCATCTCTTTCCAGTAAACAAGCATTGATTGTCACTCCTTAATCGAAGCTTTGGTGATCAAACATTTTGTAGTATGGTTAGGCAACAAGCTACTTAGCTTATTCATAATCAAAAAATTGATACTACTATGACACTTTGCAATCTATTCAAAGTTGACCTCAATGATATATAATTTTAAAAGAAAAATTCATTGAGGCAATAAAAAGTAAAGGACTTTTAATTATCACTTTTACTAAATACTATGCTACTTTTTCTGCAATGGAAGGCAAAACATGTAAAAAACTAACAAAGCTATCAACTAAAGGGGCAATTTCTACTTTTGGCCAATAGTATTCAAATGCACAATGCAAGTATGAATGCTTACTAGAAATCTGTTGGAAAATAACCAGTAAAAGTAAAGCCTTGGAGAGCAATAAAAATTTTGACAACCACCTGGGTAGCCGAGGCCGATGCATTGTTATCATAGGTTATTGAATTTTTTGCCATTTGTACGAAGTAGATTGCGTGTTTTCTGTGTTCCTTCCAATACCTGTAGGTATGGTGGTTTGATTAATGTAATGTGCCGTCCAGCAGAACATGCTTCTAAGCATTAAATGTAAGCTTGTGTGTGTATATATGTTTAATGTAACCGCAACTAGATTTAGGCTACTACTTGCAGGCGAATTAACGGCAAAAGGGCTCGAGTGAAGTTCTCGGCAATAGCACATAACTAAAAGAAAAGCAAGCCATAATACCTTGAATGTGCGAGTGAGTGTAGCTTTGGTGAGCACTTGTTCGCTACAGCTCTTTGAGGCTTTAAATAACGCAATAGCGCTTATGTGTGTGTAATAGAATTGGCCTATTAACTTGAGAGTAGTGGAAATTAAGGAGAGTACTTTTGAGAAATTACTTTGTGAGCATAGCGGGTGAACATAACCGAAGATAGCAACATAAACATAGCAATTAGTTAACTTGGCATGAACGATACTTTTGCAAGAGAGAGAATTTAGAGAACATGACAACAGCTGAGGACCGGATTTATGTGGAGTCAGTCCCCCTCCAATATGCATTTGTATTATGATTTCTCCCATCAAGAGAGACTTGTTACAATACAATCTTTGTGTTCCTTGTGACCTAGGTGATGCAATGAAGATGGAAAACTTCATGCATCACCAGCATAACATAAACTTTCGGGAAAGCATTAATTATCCCAAGACCTCAAACACCTTCGAAGGTGGAGAGAGCTAGCAGGGAATGAGGGTAGGGAAGAGGAAGAAGAAACATTTATAAGAGAAAGAATTAGTTCATCACTTATCATAACTCTTCTTGCTAGCATACATAACAGTATAGTAATGAAGATGAAGAAGATGGCAAGCTTAAGCATTGAAGCATGGCTCTTGGTTGGATTTGCACTCCATAGCCAAGAGTGTTGGTGTAGGCTCTCAACATCTACTTGCTTGGGGAAGGAGAGGGAGCTCTTGCATTTTGCACAATGCACAATGAGAGTGTGTGTGGGAGAGTATACCCCTAAGCAAGCCCCTGGCTTCCTTGGTTGACCCCCCCTTGTAGCTCATCCTTGTAGCTCATTGGACCCTTTCAGGCCTAGCCAATCACAAGCAAGAGGCATTACGAGCAACAAGGGTAGCCTTGGGACAAGTGTCCCCCTTTCCCCTTTGAAAGAGAGGACTTAATAAATGCAAAAATAATTACTTAAATCTTCTAAATTATCATTGGACCCCTTGGGTGTCCAACCAATAGGCTTCAAGCACACCATGAGGGCCACATAACAAGGAACTTGACAAGTGTCCCTTTTGCTTTATTTGTACTAGGCATGCCTTGTGTGAGTGTGTGTGTTCTCTCTCATCCCCCCTCATGTAGGTCTCGCCCCCTCCTTGTAGGGTTGACATTGAATTTTGCACACCTCAATCCACTCAACCTTGGGCTTGGTTCCCACCACAAGCTTGGCCCTTAATTCCCCTCAAGCTTGGACCGGGTTCCCACCTCAAGTACAACCCTGGCATCTTAAGCACGACAAGCATCTCAATCATCAAGCACCTCAAGCATCTCAGTCATCAGGCATGACAAGCACCTTAAGCTTGGGCCGGGTTCCCACCTCAAGCTTAGCCCTAGCTTACCTAAGGTCAAAGGACTTTTACACTAATTATTGGAGGTCTTCAATGGAGCTAACCCTAAGGTCTTATGCTCCATTGATTAGCCTTGCTCTTTGATAGACCATCTCTCATTTGGGCCCCTTTACTATTGGCCCCGTGTTGAGATAGATCTATAAGCACATGTCTATATCTTAACCCTTGTTCCCGTTTATTCTCCCACATTATGATCAATTTAATATGAGAAAATCATTTGGGTTGGTTAGATATTAGATTTTATGAATGTGTGTGTGTGTGTGTGTGTGTGTGTGTTCAATGAGGAGTGAGGAAAGGCCCAGAACGTGAGCTTGTCTGAGCCTAGTAGGATCGCTTGTTTGTTATGCATCTTTCCACACAAGTCGTTTTCTTTGGAGTTGCTTTTTGCAGAGTAGAATTATTTCCTGCATGCTGTCATCATCATCATTTTATTTTTAGAGTATTTTTAATTAATTTAGTTTTGGCTCCCACCTTGAGTAGGAGTATCCACCACAATAGGGATTTCATAAAGATATTTGTCAAAGCGAAACATAAACTATGTTTCTCATTGCAAATCTTCACTGTCGGGGTTAGAGATTTATCAAAAAAGAAATGGTAGAAAAAGATTTTCAACTACTCAGTGCAAGGTTTATCGCGGGGAGGGGAAAA
The DNA here is from genome assembly GCF_014529385.1 of Adiantum capillus-veneris. Lineage (NCBI taxonomy): Eukaryota > Viridiplantae > Streptophyta > Polypodiopsida > Polypodiales > Pteridaceae > Adiantum > Adiantum capillus-veneris. The sequence goes on along the minus strand of NC_140949.1, from coordinate 102,718,338 downwards.
AACTTAAATTTTTTCCCTTTTTTTTCAAATTTTATGAAGCTTTTCGCTATAAAAAACTTGTAACTATCTTTTGGTCTTTGTAAAAAAACAAATAAACTCGATATAACTAGAGATTTGTCCCTAGCTAGAATATAGTGCCAAGGTGGGCTTTGAGCTGTTGTTAATGAGGAGAGGTTTAGATAATAACTTAGCAGGTAAGTTCCCGTGTTTTAACTCCCTAGCTCAGTGTCCAGAAACAATGTGAGGCAATAGGAGTTAATATTTTGTCCATGAACAATGTGTGTGTGTGTGTGTTCCCGCCCAAACCCAGACACACTTACTCTATGAGACAATAGACCCATAGAGTGGGGCATACTATCTCATCAAAGAAATGATGGTATTTCTGTTTGATATAATCTCAGGCCAATCACTTTTATTGAGAGATTGAATAATGATATTCATTAATTTAGGTTTTAGAAACCCGTTGTGTATAAACTTGTTAATCAGTTTAGAGATTTCTTCATATGCTATGAAGGAGTTACTAGAGGAGTACATTATAAGGTAGAGAATTTCTAAGCAAGTATTAATCGCATTTTTGTAAGAGCAGTAACTTTTTTCTTTGACAAATTCAATGGTAGTAAATTGAAATTTATCTCATTTTCAACTATATCTTGTTGAAAATTCTCATGTATATGGTTCTAGTAGAGTAATTTTTAACATTAGATAAGTTGTACTAGTTGTAAAAGATTCTCTATTTAGTAAAATAATTGTGTCACCCGTGTCTTCTATTTTAAGTACATCTAGGGGATAGATGTCCATAAGTTGTGCTTTGAAAAAACTATTGTTTAAGCTAAGAATATCATCCATATATCTTACACTATGTATAAATTGTGTGATTTTTTAATGTGTTTCACAATAATGGAATATATATAACAAAGACTATAGCGATGCTGACCATGCAAAAATAATTTGAGAGCGCCAAAAACTCAAATCTTTAGATCTGAGTTTTGGTGCTCTCTATGAAATAGGTATACCCGCCTCCCCCCTCCCCCCCCTCTCTTTGTCTCTCTCACAGACACACACACACACGCACACACACACACGAGGAGAGGAGGGTGAGTCAGATATGCTCCCTCCCTCTCCTCTCTCTCATGTTCCCTTCCCCTCTTTCTTTCTCTCTCTCTCTCTCCCCCACACCACACATACGTGCACACACACATTGTGTGTGTGTACGCGCGCATGTGTGTGTGTGTGTGTGTGTGTGTGTGAGAGAGAGAGAGAGAGAGAGAGAGAGAGAGAGAGAGAGAGAGATACACACACGTAGACACAAACACACATACAATTGAGAGAGAGAATGAAAGATAGAGAAACATAGATAGATAGATAGAGAGAGAGAGAGAGAGAGAGAGATACACACACGTAGACACAAACACACATACAATTGAGAGAGAGAATGAAAGATAGAGAAACATAGATAGATAGAGAGAGAGAGAGAGAGAGAGAGAGAGAGATAGGCATAGGTTTAGGATTTAGTTTTTATATTTAAGTTAGAGTTTAGGTTTATATTTAATGTTAAAGCTTTGGGTTTAGGTTTAGGATTTAACTCTATATTTTTTATTTAAGGTTTAGAGCATAGTTAGATATATTTAAAGATAGTTAGTGATTAGAGCTTATGTTTGAATTTAAAATTAGATTTTGGATTTAGTTTTTTATATTTAAGTTTAGCTTCAGAATTATGGTTTAAATTTAAAGTTAGGTTTATGGTTATGTTTGCAGTAGTATGCATGTAGCTCACATGAGTCCAAGCCGTGCACATGTGAGCTTGCCAAAATAAAGAGCAATGGTTATAAGTGAAGCCACCATTTTGTGGGTGCGCAAGACAAGAGTGCTCTTGCTTATATAGAGTGCTTTGAAAAAGATCTTCTTTATGTGAAAAAGATAAAGTTCATAAATGACTTTCTACTCTCTTCTCTCAACCTTCTCTATCTTTCTTTCTCTCTTTCTGTCTATCTCTCTTTGTCTCCCTCTGTTTCTCCCCACGGATGTAGCATTAGGTTAGAAAGCTTTCAACGGCACAATACCTTAGAATGGAAGTAGGCATGTAATATGCACAATAATCCCTCGAAGAAGGAGCTATTGTGAAGAGATATTGAGCAAGAAGCATAATAAAGAAGCTCTTCTTCAAAGCACGGTAGAGAAGTGGGAGCACTCTCACACTGCGCACACCACAAAATGGTGGCTTCACTTACAACCATAGCTCTTCAGGTAGTTTATACTAGGGAATGGCTATAGTTGAACAAGAGGCAAAGGGGTTTTGTCCACTACATGCATTGTCGTGTAGACGTGGGTGTGTAGATTTCTCATACCCGCAAATATAGGCATTGACCAATAGAGACAAGATTATAACCCGGTGGTTCTGATCTCCATGCACATGTAGACCGAGGTGTGCGGGGATCGGACATGGCTAGAGAATTTGCTGTAGTTTACAGTGTGATCTATGGTTTCTTGATTGCGAGGGAGATTATAAGAGAGAGAGAGAGAGAGAGAGAGAGAGAGAGAGAGAGAGAGAGAGAGAGAGAGAGAGACGAAGGAGAGTAAGACAAGATTAAATTTATGTTCAAGGTTCAAGGTTTTTACTTTTATTATGAATAGTGACGATGATGTGGGATTGTCCAACCGAAACGCCTATCTCTCAGCAAGGATTTTATGTCCTAACCAATGCAAACATGTTATGCGACGGACAAGACGTGTTTCTTTGTAGCATGTTCACAAATTTGTCGAGTTTGACCCATCTATTATAGATCAAGTTGTTGCCAATTACAACTCATCGGACTCTGACACTGGCCAACATGCAGCAATCTTGCAACCCAAAAGATGCGTTTGCAGGCGCTTTACTCAAGCAGCATACGCGAGGCCACAAGATGCAGCCTCTGACAGCTTGGAGGGTGATCATGCAAAGCACATTCCCAACAAGGCAATGTTTGAGCTCAAGATCGATGAAATGATCGAGACGATCATGGGTTCCGAAAGGCTCATCTATGATGACATGAAAAGTGAGGGCGATACACCATTGTATGGTGGAGCACGAGAGTCTAGATTGAAGGCACTCCTGGTTCTTCTCAACATGCAGGCAAATTTTGGATGGAGCGACACTAGCGTCACATTACTTTTCAAGTGATCTATTACAATGTGTCTACTTCAATAAAAAACTATAAATGTATAATGTACCAAATTACGTATACAAGTGTTTTGTGCTTTCTCTTTGTGTAAATTGCTCAAAGAGCACATACTGCCAGCTGCTGATGTGATGCCAGATTCCAGAGAGGAAGAAAAAAAGATCTTGCAAAACTTGGGGATGGATTACAATTTCATTCACACTTGTCCTAACGACTAAAATCTTTTCAGAGGGGAACACATGGACATGGAGAAGTGTCCGAAATGTGATTTTGAGAGATATCGAATAGATCTCCACCGATAAAAAGTAACACAAAAGGTGTTGCGACACTTTCCTCTACTGCCTTACATCAAGAATTTCTTCGGATGCAAGTCCATGGTTGCTCTAGCATCATGGCAAGAGGAGAATAGATCTTCGCACAATGTGCTACGGATCCTTGCAGATTGCATGGCATGGAAGCATATAGATGACACATGGCCCGATTTTGCTAGGGAAGCTCGAAATGGCGTAAATCCATTTGGTCAGAGGTCAACATCTTACGGTGTATGGCCAGTTGTGATTGTCAACTACAACATTCCCCCGTGGTTGACGACGAAGAAGGGGCACCTATTCTAAGCTTGATTATGCCGGGGTGGTATAAAGCGAGGAATATGGATGTGTATCTTCGTCCACTATTGGAAGAGATACAACAATTGTGGATTGGCATAGAAGTGGTGGATATGAGCCGTGACGCAATGCCTTGATCAGAGGCATTTTGATGTGGACCATGCATGACTATCTCGGACTAACAGAATGCTTAAGTGATCCTTAAACTCACACATTAGTCACTCTGTTTTTCTCATGTGATTTCTTGTCATGTGTATACATGCACAGCTCCAGACAAGCAAATACAGAGTATGCGTCACATGTGGCCTAGACTTAATTCATGTGGGCCCTCACTCAAGAAACAAATCTACGAAGGTCATATAGCGCATCTTCCAAAGAATCATGAGTTACACAAGAAGAGAACTGCCAAGGATGTCTGCTCGAGCATGGTTAGAGTAGAAGGAGATGTGTGATGACAGTCTGCCCCCAAGGATGAAGAGTTTCTCTCTATGGTACGAGTTGCTATATTGGCCCAAACTCATGATCAATCACTTGCTTGATCTAATGCACATATTTGAGAATGTGGGTAATCTGCTGTGGGACCATCTCATTGGCAAGAAAGATACTTTGGGAGCCAAAATTGACCTTAGGAATGTGGATTGTATGGAGAAATACTGACGGAAAACAACACTTGATGGATCGATAAAGCTCCCTAAAGCACCATGGATTTTGACAAGAGGCCAAGAACGCAAAGTAAAAGAGATCATTTGATCCAAGCGTACGCCCACTGGCGTAATGCACTCGCTCCAAACATGTTTCACTAAAGAAGGGAAACTTACCGGTTTGAAGTCACACGACTGGCATAAAATGTGTCACATATGTTTGAAGTGAAATAGATCATAGTGGGAATTGCGTAGCATATCCGTGTGTGGACTTTAATACCATTGCTAGACTTGTTTTGCAATTTATTTTATCGGTGGCCATTGAGGGTTGTTTATCTCCTAGCGTCCGGACCACAATCTACAAACTCGATGTTGTGCCGCTTTATGGGCACAGGGTGAAAGATGCAAATATGTATACATATTCCAGGTTTTGCCAAACTTATGAATAATGTTAACAGTTGTTATGTCAGGAAGAGGGAGGAGATGTATGCTTTATGTGATTTTCTAAACCAAGATGGGCTCCAAATAGGGCCAGACAAGGTGGCAGGTGAAGAATGTCAGAGGTGCTGGTTCTTGGCTTAGATATGTAGAGCTTGAGGTGTGAAGGAACAAGTCCAGACGACTCATCAAATGGAGCCATGGTGTGCAAGATACAGGGTTTTGAAGTTGGAAGCAATTGCAAATCCGAGACGGATAGGCCAAGTGGTGCCAGGTGGTTGGAGCCAATCTGAAGTTATGGGTGTGTAGCGCTTGATTTATGGAGCGTGTTGGTCTCTTCAGATCATCGATCAGAGTCTTGGATGCCAAGATACGACCGATCAAAGTTTTGCCGTGGGCTAGGTTTGTGCCGGGTTGGTTGCCTTGGTAGATCTACCATTTGATGAATTTGGAGCTTTTCGAGGTACGGTATGCATCTATGCGGTGTAAAGAGCGAATAGAAAGTTACGGCATCTCAAACGGAGTCCGGACCAGTAAAATATGGGCTGTTGCAATTGGGTCAGTTAGGGGAGAAGTGATGCCAAGCATAATTCTCCCAGTTTTGAGTACATCGATTGACGGGCCCGACAATAAGGGAATGGGACTGCGCTTACACAAAATAAAGTCACGGACTGGGTCTTCAAGCTTGGCTTTACAACTTGGCAAAGGGAGCCTTGAGCAGTAATTGGCAGCTGTCTGAAGTTGGGGCCAAAAGCCGACAAGTTTGGGAGTTTTTGAAGGTTTTCAAAAGGGTTTTTTTATAAAGAGCTTGGAGGGGACACCTGTGGTGTGCTATATATACTAGAGGAGAACCACTATATGGGCATCTCAAGGAGCTCCCATGCATGATGAGCTCATGTGGATATGGCCTGGCACTGCTCGCAACCGAGCTTGACGGTTGGGGTGTTTTAGGGCGGCACGCAGGCGTTCGGTGGTGCACCGCCTTGTTGGTGGTGCGGCTTGCTGATGTGGCACCCGCTAGGGGAGGGGGGGGGGGGGGGGGTTTGCTTCCCACACACCCTTAAGGGCCAAAAATTTTGAGGGCTAAGTGGGAGGTTCCCACCCAATAGTGCCGGCGCTACTACCCACCCTGGCAAGAGGTGCCTCCCATGGGCCATGGTGGTTAAGGCGAGCTAAGAATAGCATCTAAAGGGGATGGTGCACATGAGAAGAGGCTAAAAATAGAAAAAAAATGAGGGTATACATGCCCAAGGGGCCAGTTTTTTTCGGTGATTAGTGTGGTGTGTTTTTGGAAGGGGTAAGCAGGGGAAGAAGGGAAGCAGGTGAGGAGCGTGGGGAAGAAGAAGGGCCCAAACTCTCTCTCTCTCTCTCTCTCTCTCTCTCTCTCTCTCTCTCTCTCTCTCTCTCTCTCTCTTTTATGAGCTTGATGCAACGAAGGGAAGCAAGGAGGTGAAAGGAAGATAAGGTTTCGGAAGCTGCCTCGAGCTCGCAAGGGTGACGGTTATCGAGGAGAAGGAAGCACGAGAAGGGCTAAGCAGGATGAAGTTTATTTGGCAGGTTGTGGATTGTTTCCATAGGATCTGGGTTACCTGAATAAGGATTTCAAACAACAGGCATACCGAACGTTAACACATATGCAATCGATTTATATCAAGAGTTCTAGATATCTGATTAATGGAAACATCTTCGGTTTTTCCAGCCTGAATTTAAGTGTTTATATCTATTCTAAGTTGGATTTTAGCCATTAACTCTGTTTGATCTATGATATTCTCTTGCAATTCTCTCTAAGCATCTCTATATCATCTTAGTAACACTAAATCGTCCTTAAGCGCATTGATTTCTCTAGGTTTGCACCTCGACTGCTTCCCCCTCTATAGCCAGAAGCCCGATGCTTTCCTAGTCGACTTTGGAGAGACGCGCACTCTGACAATTTGCTGAACCTAATGCAAAACGACCGGGGTAGACGGGAGTAGCGATGTCAACAGGCCAAGATAATGGATCCAACAATTAATGCAGGAATTTCTTGCACTTATGCATCAACAACATCTGCAACATCAGCAGATGATGACTCACAGTTCAGAAAGGGAAATGGAAGCTCAGATTTGTGAAGCTAGACAAGCCATGACAGATAAATTGGGGTGATTTGAAGAACATGATATTTCCAAATTTTCCAAAGTTTATGAACAGGTTATGAAAGACAAGGGAGAAGAGGAGCATGTTGCAGTGGAGAATTTTGTACATGTTGTCGTGCATGAATTATGTGCATGGATTGAGGAATGGAGAACTGCACATGGTGCTACGCAGGTGGAGTTCAAACATGCTCTCAAGGATGAATATTTTCTTGAGGATAAGGAGCGCGTTACAAAGAAGAGTTTTTTTGAAGTGGGTGTAGCAGCATAATAAGGGGCTATTTGCTCCTAAATTGTTAAGAGAATTTGAAAAGAGATTTGCACAATTGTTTGCAACTGAACGGGGGCTGCTCTTAATTCGGAGAAAGTATAACTTTTTGTGCAGGCTGCAGATCCAAAGTTGCAAAAAAGCTTAGTGGATCTCCTCGACGATCCCACAGGGGAGTTGGGGCTGAAATCAGATTGGAAAGAAGTGATTGAAGCAGTCAATATGGTGGTGAAATGACAAAAAAGATTGGATGAGTTAGTTGGAATGAATGCAGATATGGGAGAAAAGGAGGAAGAGGTTCTTGTGCCAATAAATGAGAAGATTCCAAAGCTAGAGGAGTCGTTCATGGATGAGTTTGTGAAGGGGATCCAGGAATTGAACATCTATTTGAACGCTACGAAGCTTGAAGAGAAAGGTTCAACCTTTCGGTTAAGACAAGGCAGTCCACAGAGAGGAAGTGGGAGTCAAAATTGTATGTGGTGTGATAGTTTTGATCATGTTAGGAATGAGTGTGAAGAGTTTGTTGAAGCCAAGCATAAAAATGTGGTTTTTTGGAAGGATGATGAGATACACTTGTGGGAAACAGGATTGCCTCTAAAGAAGAAATATGGAAGAGGTGGTATGAAGAAAAGCATGGAAGAGATGTTGTAGGACCACCATGCGAGTGTAGCCGAAGCACTGACTTACTGTGTGCAAATTGAGAACAAAGGGCAGGAAAAACCAATTGAAGGTTCTAGCGAAATAAGGCCTTCTGGCCATATGCTATGACAATAGCAAAAAAAGGAAAAGTTGGGTATCAACAGTTGTGTCAAGTGGGAAATTGTATTAGAAAGACTACTGGGTGGGAGACCCTGTAGATTCCCTCTCAGTATATGCATACATAGATAAATCTCAAAACAATGAGGCTTTTGTAGAAAAGAAGTGAAAGAGGGAAGAGGATCAAGCAGGAACTTCAAAGAGAACGACGAGATCAGAGGTACCAACAAAGGGAAAGGAGACTAGCTCAGGAGCACTTCCTACCCTGCTCGACATCTCAATGGATGAGGCCGAGAAGGAGAAAAAGGCGGGAAAAGCACAAGGTCCTTCATATAAGCTGAGATATGATATTAATAGGCTACTGAAGTGAGGAAGGTACTTGAGAAACGCATTTTGAATAGTAGGGTGGAGTTCAACCTAGGTGAGATCCTAGGTATTGCAAAGCAGGAATTTAATGACAGTATTATTGATCTCATGAAGAGGAAGTGCCAAATATTGTATGGGCCTGAAAACAACCCAACTAAGACACAAGGGGTGCATAGCATTTATGAACAAATTGAAGCTATTATGGGTAGTGTTAATGAAGAAGAACTAGCTGAAGATGAATGGGGAAGCATGTGGAGAACAATGAGCTTCCAAGACGAGTAAAGCATGTCAGATTTCATGAGGATGAGTATAGAGAAGATGTACCTTGCAACCATTATACACAGAATCATTGGGCCAAGGCTACTACTGAAACTTTGGTAAAGGTAGGTGATTTGGAAGAGTCGGTTGTTGCATGGATCAGAAGTAAACCTTATGTCAAAGAGCTTGTTCTTGAAAGGAAAGTGGCCTGTTGATGTGGAACATGGGTGGCGTACCCGAGCTACCAATGCACAATTAAGGAATTTGTATGGTGCATGCCCTAATGTTAAAATAACCATAGGGGATGTAAGCAATGAACATATTTTTTTCGTACAGGATCACTCTACATATCCAGTCATCTTAGGGCAGCCTTACATTACGGCGGTGAGGATGGAAAACAAGGTTTTGGATGATGGATCCGTGTATGCTAAAATCAAAAGTCGTGATGGTAAGAAAGTAGTTCAATTTCTAATTGGTTGTGTGGATCATGTTAGGAACAGGGATACCTTAAGAGATTATCCATTACCGAAGTTGACAAAAGAGTTCAAAGCGAACAGGGGTTTTTCAGGATTTTTTCCAAGTGCCATTGTAAAGCGGGACTATGATGGTACTTTGGAGGAGAAGTTCTCGCGCTGACAGCAAATGTCTACAGAGAGCCTTTTTCTTCAGGATTTCTGGGATTGGCTTCGGAGGGTTCGGTATCTTACAAAAAATTCAATGATTTGTGCAAATGGGAGAGGAAACATGCTAGCAGTGTCCAAGGCATACTTCAAGGATGTGAATTACTGGACCCAAATGAAGCAATTTCAGGTATTTTTGAAGAATATGCGTTTGTGGATACAATGGGAGAATTGGATATAGTCATTCAACCTAAGGATCTAGTTGGGATAGATCATACGGTTAAGGTAAACTCTCTTAACATGTATGATTTGATTTTCCAATTCAAAGAAGGGTTAGATGCAAAAGAGGTACAAGTGAATACGAAATACAAAACAATGGCAAAGCAGGTCAGACCAATGGCCATTCCGTGGCCAAAAGAGAGTGATACAGTTATGGAAAAAGCATATCAACAACCTATCCTCCGAGATCCAAGTAAAATTGGCACTCATTTACTAAAGAAATGCTACAAGAGTTAAAGATTGGTGATGCAGATTTTTAAATCAAGAAGAGATAGAATGTTTTCAAGCAATGTTAAAGAAACATGGGAAAGCTTTTGCTTTTCAACTAGGTGAGATCGGTTGCGTTGATCCTAGTGTTGTAGCTCCCATGGTAATATTTACTCTTCCGCATTTGCCTTGGAATTTATGGCCTATTCCTGTTCCAAAGGCTCATCTACCTAAGTTGGTTGATATGTTAAATGAGAAGATTAAGATGGGCATTTTGGAGCCCTCTTGTGCTCCTTACTCTAACAAGTGGTTTACGGTTCCCAAGAAGAATGGTACATTGAGGTTTATACAGGATATGCAGCCAGTAAACTAGGTAACTATCAGAAATGTAGGAATAGGTCCAATGGTTGATGAATTTGTGGAGGCCTTTGTAGATAGAGCTATCTATTCTATGGGAGACTTGTATTCAGGCTATGATCAATTTCATCTGGCTATGGAAAGTAGGGATCTGACAACCATGCGTACTCCCTTGGGATTAGTAAGAATGTGTACTTTGCCAGAGGGTGCAGCCAATTCGGTTGCTCACATGATGAATGGGATGAATAAAGAGTTGCAGAATTTCATTCCTCTGGTTACCATGCCTTTTATTGACGATGTGCCGATAAAAGGGTGTGAAGAGGGTGAAAAAAATGAAGCCAAAGATAAGAGGGGGTGCAGACAGTTTGTGGCTAACCATATTGTTGATTGTGATAGGATATTAGCAAGGCTTGAAGAGTTCAACCTTACACTCTCGGGCCAAAAGTCTATGTTTGGGGTAAAAGAAGTCTTGATTGTGGGACACTTATGTGGACCAAAGACCCAGCCCTGTCAAAGTGGATGCTATTCAAAAGATGAAAGAGACATGCATTTTGATTACAAAAGTGCGAAGATTTTTAGGTGCATGTGTTTTTTATTTGATATGGTTACCCCAGTTTTCACATGTTGCAGAGTTGTTATACCAATTGCTCAGAAAGGGACAAAAATTCATTTGGAAAGAAGAACACTCAAAGGCTATTCGTAAACTAAAGAAGATGTTACAAGAGGCTCTTATATTAAGGAAAGTAGACTACAAAAGCGGGAAGCTAATCATTGTGACGGTTGAAACGACTCACACAGGTATTGGGTGGGCTATTGGACAAGATGACGAGGAGGGGAAAATGTATGCTATCAGATTTGGTACCAAAGTATTAAGTGCTCGGTAGAGAGCATATCCGCAAGTAAAAAGGGAACTTTGGGTCATAGCAACTTCCCTAAGGTGCGACAAGGAGTACTTTATTGATGCTTCTGTAATAGTGGAGATAGATTGCTTGCCATTACTTGAGATGATCACAAGTTGTTCTACACCAAATATAGCTATGCTGCGTTGGATTACATACATAAAGTCATTAAATCATGAGTTTCATCACATTGCAGGTAAGGATAATCCGATAGCTAATATGTTGTCTAGTGCCAGATTTGAGGATGAGGAAACTATGATTTGTAAAATGAAGACGTGGGTTTGAGGTTCTTTATCTCTTCAAAAATGCACATAGAATGTAAAAGCATGGTTTTTGCATTGCAATCTTTTGTAGAAGATAAATATAAATGTGAATGGTTGTTGATTGGGAAATATTTGAGTACAATAGAGAAGCAAGAATACTGAACCGAACAAGAGTTTAAGCGAAACATAAGAAGGCTTATGGATATTTCTTACAAGATGGGCTTTTATGGAAACATCCAAAGAAGCTAAGAGGAACCCCTCAACGAGCGGTTTGTGATAGGGTAACACAACTCCAAGTACTTAAAGAATTCCACGTGTCATTATGGGCAGGTCACAGGGGAGTTTGGGCAACTTTTGCTAAAATCAAAGATCGATATTGGTGGAAGGGAATGTATAAAGATGTGGTACACTTTGTTGAAACTTATAATGTCTGTCAAGTGTACTCAAATGTAAAGCACCATGATGGTTTACATCCAACATATCTAGTGTGTATGCATTTCAAATGGGTAGTGGATTTGATTACAATGGCTACAGGATTATGGCAAATGAGGTATATTGTGCTTGCCAGGGAAGATTTGACAAACCAGGTTGAAGGGAGGGCTTTGTGAACCAAAGCTACAAGTGCAGTATGGAAGGTTTCACTTGAAGATGTAATATGCAGATATGGATGTGTAGGAAAAATTACTTCGGATAGAGGAGAACTTGATGCTGATGAGGCCATATAATTTTTTGCTCGTCCAGATATTAAATTATCTCTCACTACGGCATATAACCCGGAAGGAAATGGTAAAAGTGAGAGGGGACATTCCCCCCATTATCAAGGCATTGGCTAAAGCATGCAAAGGAAATATTGGTGATTGGCCTCGATTGCTACCATATTCTTTATGGGCTGACTGTACCACACACAGTATTGTTATAGGGTTCATGCCGTCAGAGTTGATGTATGGTCATAAACCTGTTATGCCTCTTCAAGAGACAATACCTACATCGAATATATTGCCTTGGGATACAGAGACGAGTAGAGAAGATCTACTTGCTTTGAGGATCCAACAAATGGAAAGGAGAATTGAGGATGTGGAGACTACAAGGGAAAGACTGAGAGTTGCTCGTTTAAAGAACAAGGCTGCTTTTGACAAACGACATAGGCTGAGACCGAGTGCTATTCAAGAAGGGGATTGAGTTCTTATTTATGATAGCAATTTAGATAATCAGTACACAACTATGTGCAAAATGGTTAAGCAGAGGTTTTGGCCCTTATGTGGTCAAATATGCCTTTTCTAATGCTACTTACAAGTTATGTGAAATGGACAATACAGAGTTAAAGGTTCCAATTGTAGGAAAACGTGTCAAAATCGATAAAAGAAGGGATGTTGAGCTTCAAATTTGAGATGGAGACTTCAATGTGTATGAAGATAGGGATATAGATGATGAAGGTGCATCTTTTGATGATGATGTCGCCTTGGAGGACTTTTAAAGATTGGCCAATACCGGAGGATGGATGTCGAGCCGCTTTGCGGGCACGGGGTGAAAGATGCAAATCTGTATACTTATTCGAGGTTTTGCCAAACTTATGAATAATGTTAACAATGAAGGAGTACGAGCGAAAGTGCGACACGAGAGAGAGTGCAAGAAGAAGAGCACGACGATATGGTGAACTCGCTCTACTGTAATGTGTAGAGCATAGTGAGTTCTTATTAGGTTTTAACAAAAGAATATGTGTACATACCTGGCGGCCCGCCCACTTACCTGGGCGACCACATTGGGCTTTATACCCCAACAACCTCCCACTTAAAGTCCAATGTGGTACTTTAAGTGTGAGAGAAGCTACCATACAAGCTAATATACAAGAGATGTAGAGAAGTGATGTACTACCCTACACCTAACTGCTTGCGAAAATGCGCAAAGCTCTCTAAGGGAAGTCTTTTTGTAAGTAGATCAGCAGGATTTTCTGTGGTGTGAACTTCGACAAGCTGAAGTTGCTTATCCTCGAGCATTTCCCTGATGAAATGATACTTCACATCCACATGCTTTGTCTTTGAGTGATAAGCTGGATTGCGAGCCAATTGTATAGCACTTTGACTATCACAATATAACACAGGCATCTCTTCTTTGATTCCCAAATCTGTTCCTAGTCGATTAAGCCAAATTGATTCTTTGCATGCCTCTGATGCTGCAACATATTCAGCCTCTGTAGTAGACTGAGTAACACAATCTTGTAATCTAGAACGCCATGATACTGCTCCACCAGCCAATGTAAAGACATACCCTGACGTAGACCTTCGGTTGTCTAAGTCACCTACATAATCTGAGTCTGTAAAACCCTTTACACTTAGCTCCTGACTCCCATAGCATATACGCATACTCTTTGTAGCTTTCAGGTATCTCAATATTCCTTTCACTGCCTCCCAATGTTTCTTGCCTGGGTTTGACATGTATCGACTTACTACTCCCACTGCAAATGCAATGTCTGGGCGAGTAGCAATCATTGCATACATCAAACTACCCACTGCCGACGCATATGGAATCTTATCCATTTCAGCCTGTTCTTCCTCAGACACAGGACAATCTTGTTTGCTAAGTCTCACATATGGTGGCAATGGAACACTCAGTGCCTTTCCCTTCTCCATATTGAAACGTTGCAAAACCTTGTCAATATACTCTGTTTGAGATAACCAAATCAACTTCTTTGATCTGTCTCTCTCAATGCGCATACCAAGTATATGACTTGCCTCACCCATGTCTTTCATGTCAAACGATTTTGCCATCTTTGACTTCAAAGCTGAAATTTCTTCCAAGTGCTTGCCAGCAATCAACATGTCATCCACATACAAAATAAGGATCAACCAACTACCATCCTTAGCCTTCTTTGTATATAGACAGTGATCGAACTCACTACGTTTGTAGCCTTGAGAAAGCATAAACTTGTGGAATTTATGGTACCATGCCCTCGGTGATTGTTTTAATCCATAAAGACTCTTTAACAACTGGCATACCCAATCTTCCTTGCCTTTCTCAACAAACCCTTCTGGCTGCTGCATGTAAATTTCCACATCTAAATCACCATGCAAGAACGCTGTCTTGACATCCATTTGGTGCAACACCAAATCTAATATGGCAACCAATGCAAGAAAGCATCTCAATGTAGTCATCTTGACCACCGGAGAGAAGACTTCATCAAAGTCAATGCCTTGTTCTTGCTTAAAGCCCTTGGTAACAAGCCTTGCTTTGTACTTTGGCTGACTATCATGAGCGGTGATCTTATACCTGTAAACCCATTTACAGGGTAGAGCCTTTTTGCCCCATGGTAATTTAACTAGCTTCCATGTCTGGTTTTTATGCAGAGCTATCATCTCTGACTGCATGGCCAATTGCCAATTCCCGGAGTCCTTCATTTGCACTACTTCCTTGTAACATGAAGGCTCATTGCAATCAATCAACATGACATAGTTCATAGATAGAACAAACCTATCAGGAGGTCGTGTGACACGTCCAGATCTACGCACAATAGGTGGCTCAGGTTCAGCCACAACCTGTGGTTCCAATCTATCCTGTCCTTGCTCCTCTTGAGCCCTGACATTTTATCTTGCACGTGCAGGTCCATCTTCTTGGAAGACAACTCTTCTAATCTCCTCAACCCTCTCTGGTTTAGAATGATATTTGGATTCATTAAAGTGAACATCATTGCTGCGGACAACCTTTCTGGATTCGGGATCCCAAAGTCTGTACCCCATCTCACCAGAATTACCATAGCCTAGAAAGATGCACTTTCTACTCTTTGGCTCAAGTTTGTTCCTAAATTCCTTTGGAACGTGAGTATATGCCTCACAGCCAAAGACTCTGAGATGCTTGTATGAGGGCATTTTGCCTGACCATACCATCTCTGGCACTGAATCCTTCTACAAAACCTTGCTAGGAGATCTATTTACAAGATGAACAGCTGTTGATACAGCTTCAACCCAAAACCCATTTGGCAGTTGTGCATTAGACAACATACTTCTGACCTTCTCTTGTATGGTCCTATTCATCCTCTCAACAACACCATTTTGAGGAGGATTGTAAGGAGCAGTAAGTTCACGTTTTATACCTTTTGACTCACAAAAGTCCTGAAAGGCCTTTGAAACATACTCTCCACCATTGTCAGTGCGTAAGCATTTAAGCTTCTTGCCACTCTGATTCTCCACAAGTGTCACAAACGTTTTGAAAACACTAAATGCTTCATCCTTGTGCTTGAGAAAGTAAACCCATACTTTCCTCGAGTAATCATCTATAAATGTCATAAAGTAAGAAGCTCCCCCTAGAGATAGGTTAGGCATAGGTCCACACAAATCACTATGAACAAGTGCCAACTGTGTATCTCTTCTACTGCTTCTATGCTTATGTGGCTGCTGTGTTTGCTTACCATACAGACAATGTTCACAAAATTCAAAATCATTAAATGAAAAGCCAGGCAAATAACCAGAACGAGACAAGATTTCCATTCCCTTCTTGGACATATGTCCTAACTGGCTATGCCACAAAGAAACGTTCGGCTGCTCGGTTACATTGATTACATTTTTAGAGACATTTGATACATAAATCATGTAAAGTCCTCCAGACTTTACTCCATGTGCTACTGTCATAGAACCCTTGGATATCTTCCACATGTTCTGTCCAAAAGTGGTGACGTAGCCAGCATCATCAAGTAAACCTGTGCTGATCAAGCTCTTTGTAATTGCGGGAACATGTCTCACATTCTTCAGCGTGAAAGAAGAGCCATTCTGAAACTTCAATTGAACATCTCCAACACCTAAGATCTCACATGTCTGCCCATTGCCTAGCCGAACATGATCTTTAGTGGTCACATAAGAGGTAAACCACTCCTTGTTTGGAGACACATGAAGTGATGCCCCTGAGTCTATAATCCAGTCACTCAGTGCATTTCCATCAGATGCTGTAAGAAGAGCTGAGTCCATTGTATTCTTCAAGAAGTAGATGTCTCCTGACACTAGACTGTCATCCTCTGCAACAGTGTTTGTCACATTTATTTCTTGAATCTTCACTGAGGACTTGTTCTTTTCACCATGGTCTTCAGCTTTCTCTTTGCCTTTTTCTGCTTTCCACTCTCTGCAGTCTCTTTTCATGTGACCCTTCTTGCCACAATGGTAGCATTCTATGTCACTCTTGCCTTTAGCACTGCGGGACTTGCTACGAGACTGATTCCTCTTTCCACCTTTGTACTTTTCTTTGGTCCTTCCCCTGACAACTAAGGCTGTTCCTTTGCCTTTGTCCATTGTCTTTCTATTGGTTTATTCAGTAAGCAGACTTCCTTCTACACCTGCTATGTTCAAACCATCTGGAGGTGCAGAATTACTCAAAGCTGTGCGAAAAGTGTCCCAACTTTCCGGCAATGTGATCAACAGGAACATAGCTCTAACAGGTTCATCAAACTTGACACCTTGAGTTGACAACTGACTGTAGATTGTGTTGAATTCATTTAGATGATTGGACATAGGTGTCCCTTCTTTCATCTTCAAGTCAACAAGCTTCTTAAGCCAGTATACCTGTGAAGTTGCACTCTGCTTCTCATAAAGATCACTCAGCTTTAACCATGCTTGATAAGCCGACATCTCGTCTGCTACATTGAAGTAAACGCTTTCTGCCAAAGTCAGCATAATGGTAGAAAGTGCCAATTCATCCATTTCGCTCCATTCATCTTCGTCCATATCTTCTGGTTTTATCCCCTTGAGCTTTATAGGTTTTATCTGCTTCTTTTGTACCAACACGTGCCAAATCTGCTTCTTCCACAATGTGAAATTGGTTCCATCCAGCTTCTTGATATTGTAAAGAGCAGTGTCCTGTGATCCAGCCATAGCTACGCTTCACAGTGGTTTACTTTCCTGGGAAAAATTCGGCAGAATTTCCCTTGTAAATTGACCTTTGAACCAATATCAACCTGTCAAATGAACCAAGAAAGCTTCAGATTCTGCATAAATTTCGGCAGAGTCTCCTTTGTAAAATGGCTCTTGTGTACTCAAAAACAGACCAAAAAATAGCTCAAAAAACACTTTCTCTCTGACACTGTAAGCTGCGGGTAAACCTGTCTTGCACCTGTACTGTCTCTCACTGTCTTGTCACTGTCCTGTAAGCATAGACTGTGACAATGCCTCAACGGCAGTAAAGCAAAGATGCAATCCCAACTGTCTAACTCACAGTCAGTACATTAGTTGCCTATCTAAGGGTGCTCGAGGGATCGCTCCAAGACCTGTATCACCGAAAGGATCTCAACATTCGAGAATCCCCCAGCTCAATAAAACCTCACTCGACCCTCAACAAAGGTTGCAGTAAATCTGACAGTACATAGACTTCCCACAAAGTCATACATCCACAAATTTCCCACTATATGCTGTAACGCTGCGGCGGTTGTTTGCTGCGTGACTCAGAGCCAGCAAACCCTCAACAAACATACATCATCTCTGACAATACATCCCATGTGGAAGTACCTGCAATGTCAGGATGAAATCTAGAATATCAAGCAGCAAACACAAGCTACCTGATGAACTAGTGGATGTCGCCTACAGTCTGTGTGTAGATGCGCCCGTGTCGTATGGACACGCCTCCAAGAATTGTGAGCTGTCCTTCGATGTGTAGACAGCCACAAATCAACACTCTGGGAGTGTCGATATCCTCAGCACCTGCAGTCGTAGGCCGAAAACCCCAAATTTGTAGAGTCGGATCTGCACCCGCCGAGACCACGTAGTTGAAAATGGCCTGCGCAGACCTTTGTCGAAGCCGAACGGTGGCTGAGATGACCTCATAATGAAATTCTGCCAGGCCGTGTCTTTGCCTGTCGAATCTCACTCCAATCTGAGCTGGTGACTCTAGCCTCCTGCAGTGCTGTCCCGAGCCTCGATCTGAGCTCTGATACCAGTTGAAGGAGTACGAGCGGAAGTGCAACGCGAGAGAGAGTGCGAGAAGAAGAGCACGACGATATGGTGAACTCGCTCTACTGTAATGTGTAGAGCATAGTGAGTTCTTATTAGGTTTTAACAAAAGAATATGTGTACATACCTGGCGGCCCGCCCGCGTACCTGGGTGACCACATTGGGCTTTATACCCCAACAAACAATTGTTATGTCAGCAAGAGGAAGGAGATGTATGCTTTATGTGGTTTTCTAGACCAAGATGGGCTCCAGATAGGGCTAGACAGAGTGGCACGTGTAGAATGTCCAAGGTGCTGGTTCTTGGCTTAGATATGTAAAGCTTGAGGTGCTAAAGGAACAGGTCCAGAGATGGCTCACCAAAAGGAATCATGATGTGCAAGACACGGGGTTTTGAAGTTGGAAGTGATTGCAGATCTGAGACAGATAGGCCAAGTGGTGCTAGGTGGTTGGAGCCAATCTGAAGTTATGGGTGTGTAGTGCTTGATTTATGGAGCGTGTTGGTCTTTCCAGATCATCGATTGGAGTCCTGGTTGCCAAGATACGGCCGGTCAAAGTTTTGTCGGGGGCCACGTTTGTGTCGGGTTGGTCGCCTTGGTAGATGTGCCATTTGATGAATTTGGAGCTTTGCCAGGGATTGTGTGCATTCTATGTGGTGTAAAGAGCAGACAAAAAGTTACGGCATCTCAAATGGAGTCCGGACCGGTGAAATATGGGCTGTTGCAATTGGGTCATTTAGGGAAGAAGTGATGCTTGGCAGAATTTTCCCAGTTTTGAGTACATCGGTTGACGGGCCCGACGAGAAGGGAATGGGGCCACACTTGCATGGAAGAAAGTCATGGACCAGGTCTTCAAGCTTGGCTTTACAGCTTGGCAAAGGGAGCCTTGAGCAGTAATTGGCAACTGTCTGAAGTTGGGGCCAAAAGCCAACAAGTTTGGGAGTTTTTGAAGGTTTTCAAAAGGGTTTGTTTTTTTAAAGAGCTTGGAGGGGACCCTTGTGGCGCTGCCACGTGGACAATGGAAAAAACCCACATGCGAAGGCGGACGACAAGTGGTAGGCTATATATACTAGAGGAGAACCACTATATGGGCATCTCAAAGGAGCTCTCATGCGTGGCGAGCTCGTGTGGATATGGCATGGCGTTGCTCGCGGCCGAGCTTGATGATTCGGGCGTTTTAGGGCAGCGTGTAGGCGTCCGGAGGTTGAAATAGAAAACACAATGCATTCCAGATGGATGTTCTTTTTAGAATGTTTCATGAAAACGCTCAAGGGATATGTGCGCCAGAAGGCACTTCCGTAGAGTAGCATGGCAGAGGGTTGGCT
The DNA here is from genome assembly GCF_014529385.1 of Adiantum capillus-veneris. Classification (NCBI taxonomy): domain Eukaryota; kingdom Viridiplantae; phylum Streptophyta; class Polypodiopsida; order Polypodiales; family Pteridaceae; genus Adiantum; species Adiantum capillus-veneris. The sequence goes on along the minus strand of NC_140949.1, from coordinate 102,698,856 downwards.
GGTTTCAGAGTCCCTTGTTTACATTGGAGAGTGGCTCCCCTGGAGTTGATCATGCCCAAGATATGCTTTGGTTCACAATAGATCATGAGCACATATCTGGGATTGTGATGTGCAATCTTGGTGTTGAGAAGAAAATAACAAAATATCTAGAGCCTAAGATCAATCAGTTTTGCATGCTTCACAATCCAGTGCAAAAGTGGATTTCACAGTACGAGGATGCAAAGCAAGAGCGACAAAGAGCACGAATCGAGTGGAGACAAGGAAGATGACCACCAATGCATTATTTGGCGGGTCTTGAGAGCCTACCAACATTCATGATCTTAAGATGGTTGCACAACCAATTGAAAAGTGAACAACAACGCGACGAACAAGTGACTGAGGAGGAGTGGGAGTACTCGCGGGGTTGCAGCCCCAAGGTATGTTTGCAATGTTCGACTCGTGGCTTTCTAGACGTTTTGACGGCCACTCTGTTGGTTGCAGTATAATTCGTACATGGCAACATGGTGTAAAGGTTGACATTTTAGGGTGGAATGGATCGACAAAAAAGCATTTTACACAAGATTGTGGAATCATTGCAAAATTTGAACAATCTAGTTGATGACAGTCCTCTGATGCAGATCCTGTGGTGGTGGAACTCACTTACTTTGGCACGCTACAAGAAATTTTGAGGATAGACTATAGAGTATTTTTTGTGGATTTGTTCGACATGCAATGGTTCAAGGTAAACATGGAGGATTGCAACATGCTACTGTGCGCAGAGGAGAGTCAGGTTTCCTTGAGGTGGACACAACCAAAAAGTGGATCGACCTTCGAGACACTTTCGTACTACCCGAGCATTGTGAACAAGGAAGTGTGTAAATATTTAACATCCAACTTTAGAGAATTGGTGGTATGGAGGCACTCACATAAGTTATGTGGCTCTTGTAGGTGGAATTCCATCCTACAAATTCTGCACCAAACTGGTGGTATGTCATAGAGGTAGCCCCTGGGAGTGCACGGATATATGAGGGCTACAATTTTACAATCACCTTGGCATCTGTGGAGGAGATCAGAGAGGATGTTGATTTGGAAGCCGCTGATCTGGTGACAAACAAGCCTGGCGCTACTACTCTTTATGGGATTCATGCGGAGGACCTACAAAATAAAATGGAGAACATTTGCCTAGACGGAGAGCTCTATATAGACATAGGGAGTTATGTTGAGTTATGTGAAGATGAGAGAGAGACCTATTGAAGCCATAGATATTGTATCTGAGCAATTTTGCTCCCTTTTGTCATATATATTGTATTCATGTGGTGTTTTTCCGATTCTTATCTCTATGCTAAACTTGTGAAATTTAAATCGTGAATGAAATTATAACTTATTCGAATTTTCTTCTCCATTCATCATTAAGTTGTGTTCCTTTATTTAATGCAGGTATGGATCATGATCAATTTCTTGCTTCCTTGGACCCCGAGCAGAGGAGATGGTACGAGGGCTGCCACGACTCTAGCTCACAGTCGTGTCGTTCCACTCCTTCAGATTCGTCGTCTGCTTCAGAGCGATTAGCATGCTCCAAGAGTTTGGTGTCAAACAACTGGACGATCTACACACTCCTCTAGGAATCGATGCTCTATTGGTGATGGCGGTTGTTGTGGAGGAGATGCCACTGATGCTTCCACACCGCCTCATAGTCATCGAGGCTCCTTACCTCCCCCTTCTTTGCTTGCCCCCACACCAGCTACAACATCGCCCTCTACTCCAAGTTTTGTGCGTCTATCAGTCGTTCCTGGCTACACACCACTCGCTACTCCTTCGAGACACACCTCCGTCGATACTCCTCGCTTTGGGACCCATACTCCAATGGAGACACCTACAGTTCGTACCCCCATCGAGATTGCACTCGAGCCCCTGTTGAGATGCCTACAATGACACCCAGGTTCATGCGTCACAGGTGAGAGGGCTTGCTATACTCGATCGACATCAGTGGCATCATCATCTTGGTTCACGACGACAAGAAGATGATCTTGCACGTGTGCAGACTTTGCTCTCAGGTGTTTTGACACTACATAATAAACACCTAGAGTGAGTGCCGAATGAATTAAAAGACAATCATCATCATGTTGCATGACGAGTTTCCCGTGTCAAATCGGGATGAGCGCTTCAATGAAGACTTGATGAAGGCAAGTATGCGTGAGTATTACAAGCACAAGTGCTCTGAAGTGCAGAAAGCAACAAAGCATGGGTGGAGCAGGCCAGATTGACTAGCCAAAGAAGATTGGAAGAATGAAAAGCGAGCAGCGTGCAAGAATCCTGACAAGTGGAAGCAACAAAAGGAGGCAGCCAGAGCGTGAGTAGAAACAGGGAGCTCGCACCACTTCTCCACCGCTTGGGGAGCAGTGGATGGGCATCATTTGAGGCGGACTTTGTAAGTGTTTTTGCATTTCCCTTTCGGTTTTGTGGTCATGGGTATTTGTATTTTATAATGTTAAATTTTAACATAAGATTTTCTTTGTATGTTTTGAGCAATGGTCGATGATTGAACACGACCCCACACCGTACGAGCATAAGTATCGGGCAAAGAGGGCTTAAACACCCTTATGGACATTCTAAGTTCTCGCTCAAGCTTGGTTAATATTTAACTTTACTTTCTTACATTTGTTGTATTTTAATAATAAGCAAAAAATTAGATTGTTTTGTAATTATATGTTTATACTTATAGAAAGTCTTATCGTTTTTTTTGCAGAATCTGATAGAACGCCGCCGCTTGATGCGATGAGACGTCAAATTAGGCGACGTCAAACTAGCTGTAGCTAAATAGCACGAGTTTTTTTTAATAGCATGTATTAGGAGATGACGTGTGTACGTCAATTTTGTAACTATTGGCCATGATGTATTTCCTAATAATGAGATTTGTGTTGTAACTAGTACATTTTGGACAAAGCTTAACAATCAAGTGATTTTTCCTATGATGTGCTTAATTTTGTCAGTGTATTACTTTTGTCAATTCACTTTCGTCGATATACTTTTGTCAGTTTTGATCTTAATTTTGAAAACTTTATGCTCAACATGGCTGATGGCATGGTAGGGCAATGTATGCCCTGCCACCACTTTTTTTTTATTCTCGGGCGTCGCTATATACATCGCCATTTTTAGACCTGCAACATCTCTATATGCGTGGCTAAATTGGGAACTGCAGAGTCGCTATTTGCATCATTATATGCGTCTCTATATGCATCGCTATATGACGACACGTATAGCAATGCAAATAGCAATGTTCTCTTGAGATGCGTATAGCAACGCTTATAGTGACGCCGCGGAAAAAAATATCCCAGTGTATTTTCGTCACTAGGGCTGTCCCAAGTGTGAAGAAACTCTTGTATTGTTAGACCGTGTTGGTTCCTTGATAAGAAAAATAACAAAATAATTTTTTTTTTGCTCTATTTTTAAAGGCGATATCAATCAATTCTTCTAAGATAGAGAGTAAACCATTAGGTCAAAAAATGGGAATGTTTTCGTAGCATTGTGTAATATCTACCGTATAGACTTGTGTAATATGTTCTGGGAGGTTTAAAAATAGCTCGGTACTATACTTAATTATCCAAAATGGATTGTAATTGATCCCGAATAACTTGCAAGTGGTTTTTTGTTTAGTTGCACAATGATGTACTAGCTCTATTATGACAAAAATAAAAACGTTTAGTCATGCAGTCTGTAATTGTTGCATAAATTCCATTTGAGGCATCTTAGATCCATCTAAATTTATATTTATGTGCTTTGTAAGTGGAAAAAAGTACAATTAGTTTTTTGCTAGCAAGATTGGAACCTATTTCTTGAAGTTGAGCTGTAAGTAGATTCCCAGTATCATATTTGGGTTAAGAGCAAAAATGTAGAATTCATCACCATTCAATATTTCTAGTGCAACCAAGTGCACCAGCTATTTACAAATAATTATAGTTGTATTTTCAACCTTGTCCAGGATGCTAGATCTCTGATTTTTGTGAGTATATCAAGAGTAGACCAAGTAATGTTGATACTAAGACACCGTGGGTTCAGGTTTACTACTTTGTTCGAAAAGGTGTGCAAAAATAGTTGAGAGAGGGTGTTATCACCTCTGACTATAGTTGGAGTTTATTAACCAAGTCGGTTAAGCAATTAAGAAGGGTAGCCAAACCTAAGTGAGGGTTAAGTGGATGGAGGGGAATATGATTTAATCATTTGTTAAGCAAAGCATGAATCTCACGTTCCTCACAAATGTCTAGGTTTAAAGTACAAATATGTAAGTCAAATTTATCAAATTGTGATGTAGACTCCGTATGATCAATGCAATTACAAGTAGGAGTGATGTGCAATCTTTAAAAAGTCAGTATTTTAGAACCAATTTTTTAGTGGATATGTGTATTTCCATCCAAACGTAATCGAATTAGGTAGTGAAGTACTACCAAAATTTTGAAAAAAGAGTTCCATAAAAATGGATTTAGGTGGGTGTAATTCTAAAATTTTGATAACGAAAGACAATGCACAAAAATCTAGTTCTCAGCCTCCTTCTTTCTATTCAAGACCTTCTTGAATAGAAAGACCTTCTTGCCCGCCAGGTTGGTAATTACCTGAAAATATTACAATCACATATCAAGAAGATGTTTTACAGGAAGATTTTTTGCTCTCCCTCTAATGGTATAACTTTTAGTTTTTCCTCTGCCAAAGTTAGAACTAGACGAAATAGAGGGAGTCAAAAAAGAAGTAAGCAAATTAGGAGTGTTAGTTAAAGAAATAAGTCTTTTTAGGGATGGGATAGATTCTTCCTTTGTATTGGGTTTAAGCAGATTAAGAAGAGTCTTCACTTCTTTGTAATTATGTCAGAAAAGTTCTAGGTTCATCCTCTTTAAACTCTTTGAGAACTTCAAGCATCATGTTGCGGAAGTGAATGAATGCAATTTACACTAAAACCGTGTTACATGCTTGTCTTCCAAGCCAAGAACCTATTCATGATAAGTGAAACTCTGCAGCTTTGTTAGGGAATAATAATGCTAGGTGATTAAGAATGTACTGGACCGCATGATCAAACCAAATGATACTTGACTCGGCACATTTGATATAAGGCCTATCAATATTCCAAATAGAATCTGAATTGTAGTCTATATTTGGCTTAGAGAAAGCCATAAAACCCTTTATGCGTCCATAAATCCCAATATTAGTGGAACATTTGGATAGATCCAAAAAATTATTGGAAAAGGGAGCATTGATTTACTCTCCTTTATCCAAGAATTGAGAGTGCCTTTAAGAATATGAATCCGACATTCATCTATGCAGGCAACAAGCAAGTTGACTAGAAAAATCCAAGATTCAAGTGAGATAGGTGCCAAAAAAACTTTGTTGGGGAGGGTCCAAAGTTGATTGTCCACACTTGTCCCTTCTACCTCAACTTGTTTTGGAGGAAGAAAAGGAAAACATTTTTTAGGAGCCATTTCCAAAAGTGTAGATTCACTAAGAGAGGATAATTCCTGTTGGAAATTCTTAACTGCTTCTAGCACCGTCGGATTGCAACTAAAAATACTGCTTGGCATATTGATAGATGGAGCTGTAGATGTAGTAATGAAGGCCGGGTTAAGTCCACAATTTTTTTAAAAAGAAAATTGGTTAACTCTACACCTGAGGAGGAAAAGGTCTCTTCTAAGAGTTTAAGTCCTTCTTTCTTGTTTCCACCAGAGTAGCTAACAACTTGATCTATGAGGCGAGCGGATGCGCCTATGCAAGTGCAGGAGTGCAGTGTGCAAGAGAGTGAGCGCTCAGGTTTGGGTGGAGCTGTGGTAGATAATACACCATTGCTCCTTATTGATTTATGTATTAAAAAATAAGGTTAAAAGTTAGATGGGCGACGCCTGGCCAGTATGGTATGCATCCTTACAATCTCCCACTTGAAGTCCATAGTGGCCCAAGTGGTCTATATTAGTACAAACCTGTACAAATGGGAAGCATCATGAGTCTTCATTCTACGCCCATCATCTCAATGCAAAGTGCAAACTGCTCAGTGGCTAAGCTCTTTGTAAGAGGAGGTGCAGGGTTGTCATGCGTGTGAACTTTTGCTTACTCAACGTGTTTGCCAGCCAAAATATCCCATATCACATGATACCTGACCTCGATGTGTTTCGACTCGGAATGAAACACTGGGTTCTTGCTAACGCAGTTGCACTCTGACTGTCACAATGTAACACTGGAGTTTAGTGTATACCAAGGTCGCCCACTAGACGAGATAACCATATAGCTTCCTTGCCAGCACTAGAAACTGCAACATAGTCAGCCTCAATGGTGGAAGATGAAGTGCAATTTTGGAGACATGATCTTCAAGAAATTTCCACTCTAGCAAATAAGAAAACGTAGCCAGATGTGGATTTCCTAGTGTCCACACAACTTGCATAATCCAAATCAGTGTATCCAACTATGGATGCATCATTGTTCCCAAAGCATAAGCACTCGTTGGTTGAACCCTTGATGTATCTCAATATATGTTTCACTGCTTCCCAATGCTTTATGCTCAAATTTGCCATATACCTATTGACCACTCCCACTGCAAATGAAATATTTGGTCGTGTGCTAACCATGACGAACATGAGACTGCCAACTACCGATAGATATGACACCTTTTCCATTTTTGCCTTTTCAACATCCAATTTGGGGCAATCATTATTGCTCATTTTTACATATGCATCCATTGGGGTACTCAATGCTTTCCCCCCTTTCATGTTAAAATGTTGCAAGACCTTGTGAATATATTCTTCCTATGATAGTTCAAGTAATCCGCGCTTAATTATGATTTCTCTTGATACGCATACCAATAAAATGATGTGTATCACCCAAATCCTTCATGACAAACTGCTTGCTTATAGCACCCTTGAGAAATGCAATCTCATCTTTAGATTTCCCGCTTATAAGCATGTCATCCACGTACAAGATGAGAATGACGATGTAATGAAAATTGATAATTGTTTATTGCAATTGACGGGTGGCGAAAGCTAAGGCTAGGCGAGAATATCACATTTTTTATATACATCTATTATTCAAGTGCTCATTATGAGCTATGGCCATTTATGCCCGGCCGGTCAATGTGTATTCATTTTTGAGCATTTAAGAATCTATAAATAAATACGTACAAGAGGGAAATTCTCACTCTTGCACAAGGGGAGATTGCACCCAGTGTCTATGTTATTCTTTTCTCCTCTCCTCTCTTCTCTTCTCTCTCATCGTGCCGGTGTAGCACTCCGCTCTAGGAGGTGCACCTACACGTGCTTGCTTGCACTCTCCCGCTCTATCTCTCTCTAGACACTTATAGACTGATTACAATTCGTACTATTATCCATGTATACAGTTTGTCATTTCATGGCTTGCAATATGTTGTTTTTGCTATTTTGCAGGGCTCTTCGTGCATTCATTTGTAGCAGTGGTATCAGAGCAAGGACTACACTCCTTAGCATAGAACGCTTATGGCCATGAAAACTTTAACATATAGTGATGGGAGATACGAAGGAGAAGGAAGACAAATTAACTTTTCCAATTGGATGTGACTAACACAGAGATCTTGGAAACTTAGCAATCCAAATTAGAGCCAAGGCATCATAACCAGATATGCCTATGGTGGTGGTGCAACTCGGGGTAGCTATCTAGATGGGCTAAGTACTTCATTTTATTTCTTTTGTGTCTTTTTTTATTGAATCTAGTATGAATTCCAATTGCCTTCAAGAAGGGAGATAATCATAACTTAATAGTAAGATAAGGGACGATGTAGTAACTGATGCAAGTTGATGATGGAGAAGTAATAGGATCTCTTTTGCCCTGTTAGGAAAGGAAAAAGAAGAGAAAATTAATCCTGTCACTTTTTCGTTCTCTCTCTATAGGACCCTAGCCCAAGACAATTTTCATACTCAATCAAGGTTAAATAAAAGAAAAAAAATTTAAAAATTTTGAGTGGCATTAAACAACATGATGAGCAGCCGATGAACTACCATCATTAGTAATGTCGATTATCTTCGCCGTTGAATGCATTGTGTATAGTATAGTCGTTGACATCAAGATTAGAATCAGGCTCTGAGGCGCAAGCCAGCAACAAGAGCATGTCATTCGTCATCACTAAGTGTAGGAGGGTGTCAATCCTGCAAGGATCAGAACGCATGGACCAGCCATCTACTTTCATGGACGATAACGGCTGTATGCAGCTTCCGTACGGTAGGACCGTGGAGGATAACAACTATCGATGGTGGCCCATGGCGTTAGCACACCCTATAGTAAACCCGATCATTGTTGCACCGGCACTAGAATTGTTGTCCAATGCCAATGATTCCCAACCACACCCACAATGCAGAAACGTTGAGAACTGCCAAAACTCAACCGTCTCATTCTGAAACCCTTCTTCACAACAGTTTCCATGCAATCAAACAAAAAAGGGGCGACCCAACCAGTAGTATCACCTGCGTGCTCGCAATCACCTCACCTTTTCTCAGGAGATTCATCTTCTCTTTACAAAAATGGTTTTTGGGATGCAAGCAATAGAGAATTTTGTTTGAACCCATTTAAATCCGTATTCATGGTATGGAAGGGGCAGCTTCTAGGATACATTATATCTAGGAATTGCATTGAGATGGCTAATGATAAGATTAAGTATGTTCAACAAGCTAGAGCACCGACAAATGCATATGAAGTGAGCTCTTTCTTGAGATATGCTAGTTTCTATTAAAGGTTTATTCATATGCTCATGGTGGTTAAGGCACCTCTGTATGAATTGAATTAAAAGAGGAAGAAGTGTTTTTGGACCCAGGAATGTGAACAAAGATTCTAGTGCTTAAAGAAAGTGAGTGGGAAGAAATCAATCCTTCATCAACCAAACTGGGATGTGATTTTCCATGTGTATGTGGATGCGTCTATAATGGTGGCAGGGACTATACTAGCCTAGCCTAATGGGAAGATGGCCTATTTAGTCTACTTTGCCAGTCATCGATTCAATTTAGCTGAACAAGGCTATTTCAGTATAGGACAAGAAACACTAGGAATGGTTTTCAATGCAACAAAGTTCGAACATTACTTGCTGGACAAGCTATTTCACTTCTATGTAGATCATCAGGAACTCCTCTTTCTGATCAACAAAGTGATTATTCAGGACATGTTGATTAGATGGATGATGTTGGTAATGGATTTTGATTTAGAATCTTCCATAAGCCAGGAAAGACACATTGTGGTGCATATTTTCTTTCAAAAAGTACAGAGAGGATCTAAGAGAGGTCCCTGAGGGATGAACCAGTAGATGCCAAACTTTTTCACAGTGCATCAATAGAAGGACCGGATCTGAAGTGACAAAATGTCTATGGTTTCCTTCAGCTCGGAGGATTTCTAGAGGATTTATCCCATTATCCTCAATAACACGTGAGATTTTTCTCTTGATCTACGAAGCTTTTTGTGCTTGCACCTATGCCTTCACCCTTCACACAACATTCTAAGCATGCAATGTTGTCGCCATCTCCTTTGGCTTCAACAGTGTTCACAACCAAGCCACAAACACCTAGGGTTTCTTGTGTTTATTTGCCATCCACTATATGCGAATCTTCTCCTTCACAAAACTACTCATAGGACATAGGCAAATCCAAGATAGTTTTAGAGAAGATGCAGACAGATATCGATTAGGAGACGGAGAAAATGGAGACATTGCTCAATCAGAGTGAACATGAAAGCTCGATACACCATAACAAGATAGGGAAATATGTCTTTCACTCAGCAAAAATAACCCTTTTGAATCTTTGGGATTTAGAGGTAGTGTTGGAGGCTACCATGCTAAACTTTGATGCTAGGATCATTCAACAGGTCATAGATACCTTTGACCCTGACACTAGTGCTACTGAAATCAATACCAGATTGGAGCAAGCCACAACAAGAGCCCTATCTCATGTACTGAACTTGCCATTTGTCACCGAAGACAAACCATGCTTAGTTGATGAAGTCAACAGCTACCTAGAGAAAGATGAGCAAGCCAAAAAGAGATAGAAAAAGGTGCTCAAGGAGTTCTAGTATCAGTGTTGGAGTTCAAGCCAGTATACAAGTTTATAGTGGAGGAAATTAGTCTAAAAAACAACCCGACATATGTATAAAAGAAAACGTTTGGTATGCTACTGGTCACAATCAAGAATCCTAAGGCTGATATCAATTTAAGCACATTCTTGCACATTAGTTTGATTCAACAGATATCCAAGGTAAAGACTTAGAATGTTTTTAAAGCTTGATATTCCTAGTAGTTCTTATATTGGGCAACCAATATCACAACCCATGTCAATCAGGATGACCCTCAAAGAGTAGGAATGAATCTTAAAGGTCTTTACCACCTGGTTCAAATTAATGGAAACATGATGCAGCAGGAGAATCGGATTGCAATGAACTTCATAGAATTTGTTCTAGAGTCTTGAGTTCTAGCATATGCACTACCTGCCAAGGAAGCAGAGTTACCTTGCTTATTTCCAACCTTGTATCCAAAGTACACTGAGCCTTGAGCTTGATGATCAGCAGAGGTGTATTAAGATAGTCGATGACCTGAGAGACTAGTATGAGAGGAATACAATAGAATGTCTAGTGCTTGAAAGAATTTTCAAGATGAAGCTGTAAGGAAGGATCGGGTAGATGACTTGTGGGATATCCTATAGACCTTTTGGATGAAGAGACGGGTCAATGGCATGTTCACACTAGAGAACTAATCAAAATCACCAATGAAACTCTTCAGTTGACAGTGAACCTATGAGACTTCAAAGAAAGAGCTGGTGAACAGGGCATGCTCAGAACCTCAGTTTTAGAGAGATGGTTGAAAGATTATTTGAGGCCAAAATCAAATTCATGCAACCACTTCCTGAAGGATGGATTCACATATCATCCTTTTTCATAAGCTTGCTAGAGCTAGATTGACAAGAGACAGAAGGATGCTATATGATGCTGATATGAAGACTTGGAATTCCTTAACTCTATATGAAATGGAGATGAACACTCTCCACATGGAGCGACTAGAGTAGGGATCTCTTTACTGCCTTATCTAGAGAGAGAATGTTGCCTCCACTGCTCAAGGGGATTCCAATGCTCCACCAAGGGTTATCTGTAAGCGTGCAAAGAAGAAGGCTCCAGATAAGAGGAAGATAGTCAGGAGGATTGAGAGTGCTTAATTCATATTGGATAAACAAAACACTGACAAATTTTTGAAAATATTCCAAAATTCCAAGAAAATGGGGAAGGAGATATAGAAGGTGGGAACAACCTCTAGATGAGAGTTCATACTGACAATTGAATTAGAAATTACCAGGCTCTATTATTGCAATAATAGCATAGTAGAAAGTCATTCAAAAGCCTAGTTCGATGGCTATAAATAGGACCCACTATTTATTTTTTGGATTATTGTTCCTCTATCACGGAGCCTATTATCTTGAAGCTCATTACACTCTTGTACTTTGTTATCATTAATCCTAGAGCACACTTTGGCTCATACACTTGTACTCTAGCTATATTGATCTTGGTACATATTTTAGTTCCAATTTCCATTTTAGTTCTAGTCTCATATTTCATTTCAGTCTTTGCTTGTCTGATCTCTAATGTCCTTTTCTCACTTTGCTTGCCTGATCTGAGCTAGCTCTAACTGACAAACTTGGAATAGCTGTTACAAATGACCAGTTCATTCCATATAGCAGCAAACTTGCAAAAACCTGGAAGGAATTGACCTTAGATAGTAATCGTGATTATTAAGTGTTTATCTTCAATGAGTCCATTTTCAAGATTTTTCATTACTCATGAATGTAATATGCTATTACAAGCTTTTATATCAAGTTTAAAGGAGTTTAGATCGAGTTCGGATCACAGAAACCTAAATTTCTCCATAGTTAGTATTTTCAAAGTTTTTTTGTCAAAATTTGACCTAATCATGATATATTTTAATCCAAGTTCTTCCAAAAATTAATTTTAACCAATTCATGATGCCTTCCAACTATTTGGTATGCCATAGATGCCTTATCAAGCCAAAATCACCCTCAAGATAATAATTACTGTCATTATCAGTCTTGTAAGATCTTGTCCAAAGTAGAATTATTGAGCTGCATCATGTTTGATTGTGTCTAGCTAGTAGTACTTTTCAAGTATCAAGAGTGCAAGTTGGCACATTCAAGCTCAAATAATATTCATAGTGGTTTTTTTCTTAAAAATTACCTTGAAAAATGTTTCCACCTACATACACGATCCATGTAGCTATCACTAAGTGTAGCCCAGAAGACGAAAATAGTAAATCAAAATCTACAGGAGCTTCACCAGCCTACCGATTGGATGAAGAGTCCATCAACATTACTAAAAAGACATATGTAGTAGAAACAACTTGAAGAGAAGTGTGGCCATTTTCTCATGGAAGCACTATTTATTGGGGACTCCTTTCATTCTGTGGACGGATTACCAAAGTCTTAAGTACTTCATGACGCAGACCAAGCTCTCCGACAAACAAATGAGGTGGGTAAATTTCCTTTCGCTATTTCATTTTCATATTGCTCACATGTTGGAAAGCATAATCAAGTAGCTGATGCACTTTCAAGACGGCAGAGAGTGAATGCGGTTTCCATAGCAACTCACAACGATCTATCTTCTATGATAGATGAGTATGCTATTGATCCCAATTTTAGAGATGTGATTTCAGCCCTTGCATTAGGGAAGAAAGACAAACCATTTACTTTACAAGATGGTTATCTTCTCTATGGCAATAGACTATGTGTTACTAGCTCACTACCTGAGCTCACTAAGTGAGAAAGTAATGTATGAATCTCATGCTCCTCCTTATGCGGGGCATAGAGGGATTCAGTCTACCCTAAAAGGGATTGAAAAATATTTCTATTGGCCTACCATGAAAGTAAACATACAAGAGCATGTTTCTAAATGTGTGGTATGCCAAAAGATGAAGTTTGATAGAGGGAAGCAACCTGGATTGCTTCAACCTTTGCCAATCCCTAATTCACCATGGGAGAGCATATCCATGGATTTTATCTTTGGATTACCTAAGTCTATCCATGGGAGTACGGGAATATGGACAATAGAAGACAGGTTCAACAAACAAGCTCATTTTATACCTGTCAAAAAGACTATCAAAGCCCATTAAATGGCAACCCTCTTCATATCACAAATCTTCAAGTACCATGGCTTGCCAATGTCCATAGTGTCGGATAGAAATCCTAGAATGACTAGTAATTTTTGGAAGGGTTTCTTTGAGAATTTAGGGACAAGTCTAAACTTCTCTTTGGCCTATCATCCGTAAAAGGATGGCCAAAGTAAAATACATAACCTAACAATTCTTGATCTACTAAAAGCCTACGTAACGGGAGTAGATTAAATGTCCCAATGGGAGAAGTACCTACCCTTAGTGGAGTATGCCTACAATAACAATATACATACTTCCACGGGAAAAGCACCTTTTGAGGTAATTGAGGGAAGATAAAAAAGTCCCCTGCTACTTAAAGTACACTTCACTGCAGATGAGTATAGCCGAGACCTACAAGAATCTTTCCAAAAGATTAAAGATGCTATCTCTATCTCATAGCAAAGGCAACATGCTGCTGATAAGCACATAAGAGTCCAAGCCTTTAAAGAAAATGATTGGGTCTTACTACAATTTCCCAAAGCTCGATTAAGGCGCACGACGGGCAATAATCCTACGAGACACCAAAAATACTATGCTAAGTTAGCAAAAAGGTACTATGGTCCCTTTCAGGTTCTTAGACCAATCAATGAGATGGCCTATCAACTCAAGCTGCCCAGCCATTGACTCATACACAATGCTTTTCATGTGAGTCTACTAAAGCCTTACAAAGGAGAGCCACCTCAAGAACCAATTATTGAAGACCCATCGAAGATCGAGGACCAAGAAGAGGTGCTGCAAACCCAAGTCCATTCTCCGACATGAAGACAAGGTATTAAGAGGCGGTAAGATTCTTCAACGGTATCTTATTAAGTTTAAAAATTTTCCTTTTGAAGATGCTAGATGGATGCAAGGCATACAATTAAAGGATAACCTAAACCTTGTCAATGCTTACGATGCTTCCCTAGAGTAAGCAAATGTACAAATGTTTAAAATGAATAAAGTTTTTGTCTTATAAGACTCTCTTTCTCTTTATTGTGCACAAATGTTAAGTAGTATGCATGCTTAGAATCAAGTTTGTGGAGATGACGTCTTCAAAACACCAAGTAGAGCTTGTCACTCTATTATGGAAGATTGATAGGACTAATGTGCAGACATGCTTGCGACAGCTTAGGCCCTCAAGTGCCAAATGGATTAGTCATCCATTCTGGAATGATGTCGTAGGGTAACATAGGGATCCTCTACACGGTAGAAAAAGGACTAATGTATAGCCTTTATCTTCTCTACCCCATAGTCGAGGACGACTTGATTTCAAGAGAGAGGTAATGTCATAATAACAAAAGTCTAATTCTCCTAAATGATCTTCTCATGTTAAATTGATTATTTAATATGGGGAAGTGCCAGGGGAGAAAAAACTAGGTTATTGGTTAAGTTGGTAGACCAGCCACAATAGGGATCCAGAGGAGGGAAAATAGGGATCCAAAGGGAGGGCCATCTGCAAAAAGAGCAATGTGCAACAATGGGCTTTTAAGACCCTAAGGTTCAGCGCATTAAGACTTCCAAAATGCTAAGGTTCCAAAAATCAAAGGTTGTGTCCAATGGTCAAGCTTAGTAAAAATTGGATGCTTAGTGAGTGTGCCAAAAAGTCTTCAAGGCTCCTACATAGGAGGAGGCGAGCCCTCTAAGTAGGGGATGAGAGAGAAACACACACACACACACACACACACACACACACACACACACACACACACACACACACACACACTCAACAGGCTCCCTTTACACAAAGGGAATGACGGACACATGTCAGCTCCCTAGGCCAATTGCCCACAAGGTGCACTCAAATCTTATTGGATGGCCATGGAGGTGGAGCAATGAGAATTAGGCTAGAGTAAATCTAGTTTAATTCATTTTAAAACACTTAATAAGAGAACCAATAAGAATTAAGCACTCTAAAAGACTATTGGACAGTCTCCTAAGGGGTCCAATGAGCATTGAGGAGCCCCATGGCTTGCATGATTCCTATTGGCCAGAAGACAAAGGGGTGCAATGAGAGTTTATTTGCATCATTTAATTACCTAAAGCTCTCACAAAAGGGGAAATGACGACACATGTCAGAAGGCTATCACTTATGCTACTTAATTCTTAATGGGTAAGCCTGGCATGGGCCAATGGGGTGCCTGCATGAGTAAAATGCAAGAGGGGTCGACCAAGAGAGAGAGGGGGATGAATTTGTCAAGGCATTTTCACTTATACACTCACACAAGCGCGTATATGAAGCAAGAAGACTCTCTCTCTCTCTCTCCTTCTCAAGCTTTAGTGGAAAGGTCATCATCTACTCCAAGCTTGTGAGAAGGGATGCCTACACCAACAACTCTTGGCTTTGTGATGCAAATCCAACCAAGAGCGAAGCTTCAATGTATGCTCATCTTCTTTACCATGCTAATTACTAAGCTATGCTATGCTAATAGGAGTGATTATGTGAGGAGATATACATCTTTCTTGAGAGACTACTCCCTTCTCTCAATCTACTCTCATACCCCTCTAGCTCTCACAGTCTTCAAAGGTGTGTGAGGTCTTGGGTCTGAGATCGTGAGGGAATTGATGTTGTATTTTATAAGCGTTTGCTTAGTGCTTGAAGCTTCCATCTTCATGCACTAGCTAGTTATTGAAGGAACACAAAGGATTGTATTGTAAAATGTCTTCCTTGATGGGGGAAACCTATAATACAAAGCGTTTTGGAGGGGGGACACAAGTTACTAGGCCATTAAATGTTACATGCCCTGTCATAAAATCTAATATCTAATCAACCCAAATGATTTTCTCATATTAAACTGATCATTTAATCTGGGAAAATAAACGAGAACAAGGGTTAAGATATAGACATGTGCTTATAGATCTATCTCAACACGGGGCCAATGGTAAAGGGGCCCATATGAGAGATGGTCTATCAAAGAGCAAGGCTAACCAATGGAGTATAAAGACCTTAGGGTTAGCTTCATTGAACACCTCCAATAGTTAGTGTAAAAGTCCTTTGACCTTAGGTAACTAGGACTGAGCTTGAGGTGGGAACCCGGCCCAAGCTTAAGGTGCCTAAGGTGCTTGTCGTGCTTGATGACTAATGTTGAGAGAGAAAGAGAGAGCACAGAAATAGAACCCCAAAGTGTGTAGAATACACACATGAGATGATGTATATATAGAGGGGACCTGGGTGCCATATATAGAGAAGCCATATATTGAGTAGCTTCACATATAAGCTCAACACCCCCGCTCAAATAAGGGTCCCTAACTGTGGATGAAAAAACCCTTGGGGGATCAAGGGAAAAACCCACAACTCTATATACACCCACCGTTATATTATTAAAATCATTGATTATACAAATGTTCATGAGGAGCTACATCACTCCTTTTACAATGAATATTTTATGAGGAGCTACATCACTCGTTTTATAATGAATGTTTTATGAGGAGTTACATTACTTCTATCCTATCAAATACAATAATGAATACAAAGGTTCAATGAAGAGGTGTAAAGCCTATCGATTAGCTCGTAATCAGAAGTGTCTCCAAGAATCTGCTGTGTAGCTTGTCATCACTATCGCATCACCAACATATCTTCATGTTGTCATCAATATGGCATCACCAAACATGTCTTCATAAATCTTTTTATTGTCACCAAGTTTTTCTTCATGAAATCAATTCTTTGATCAATCCTACATAGATCATAGACTCAAAAAAAAAAAAGGGATCTCTCTCTCTCTCTCTCTCTCTCTCTCTCTCTCTCTCTCTCTCTCTCTCTCTCTCTCTGGATCACGGTGCGCGGGCTCAAAATTGAGAAGGGAACATAGCCTATCGCGCGTTGTGCTCCAATTCTTGTATTCCCTCTCTCTCTCTCTCTCTCTCTCTCTCTCTCTCTCTCTCTCTTTGTGTGGATCACGACGCTCGGGCTCAAAATTGAGAAGCGAACATAGTCTATCGCGTACCGTGCTCCAATGCTTGTATTCCCTGTGTGTGTGTGTGTGTGTGTGTGTGTGTGTGTTCCCCTCTCTTCTCTCTCTCTCTCTCTCTCTCTCTCTCTTCCCTCCCCCTCTCTCTCTCTCTCTCTTTGTCTCTCTCTCTCTATGTGTGTGTGTGTGTCTCTCTCTCTCTCTCTCACACACACACTCATGACCTCCACTCACACCATGTGACATGTTCATTTGGTCCCATAGGTCATATTTGACCTCCGAGGACGATAATAGAACTATCTCTCTCTCTCTCTCTCTCTCTCTCTCTCTCTCTCTCTCTCTCTCTCTCTCTCTCTCTCTCTCCGCGATAGATTCACTCCTCCCACTCTGCGGTCCGATCGAGAGAAGGCAAGACTGTCTGGGGGCCTCACAAAACCAGAGTGCTGCCATGTATCCGAGACCCTCAGAGTCATACAAACCTCTCCCAAGCTGCCAACTCGACTCCATGCACCGTAGCATGGCTGCCACCAATCCTGTCAAAAGGGTCCTCCAACATGTTGAAGTCCCCTCCTATGCACCAATGATCTGCCTGTGGTTGAGACTCAACAATCTGTGACCAAAACTTTGCATGAGCAATTGCCACATTGGGCGCATAGATGTTCAGGAAACCCACAAGGCCACCCTAAACCTGCATAGTAATCCACTGAACCCTGCTTGGCACAATGATCCCTCTGCCCACAATGGCCTACTGCAATGAGTCCGCAATAGTCATACATACCCCACCCTGGATGCCTCTAGGTCCAAAAGCAGCTGACCAAAAAGTATCATATCGTCCACGCAAAAGCTGACCAGATCGCCGAATGCGGCTCTCACACAGATGGTGCTCCTGAAGCATAAGGAGATCAATGTCTCCTCCCACAAGGCAACACTGAAGCTCCTGACGCAATCGGCCCCGTTGACGCTGAAAGTGGGGCCCACCTAGTCCCTGCACGTTCCATGAGACGATCGTCATGGGCAGCGAGAGAGAACAGATGCTGCTGCAGCAGCTAGATGGGCTATCTTCGAGGCTGGGTTGGATGGGGAGTAATCCGCATCCGAGCGTCCTCTAGATAGGCATGACTGCAATGAGTGCCTAGCCCAAGCCCAAGCAGAGCGAGCCGTGCGTAAAGCAACCTCCTCTGTCCAGGAGTCCTTATGAATGTACACATAGCATGGCAAACACTATTTGTCAGCAAAGAAGTAAACCACAATGTGCCTACATCCTGCTGAGTCTGGGGGTGTCACCGCAAACTTGGCCAATGGCCACAAAGTCTGTAGCATGTCTGTAACTCCTAGTTCTCCCATGTGGTGAGAGAACTCTAGGACCTGTGTATGCAACCATCCCAATACTAAATCGAGAGTCCACTCTGTCTCGGCCCTGCCGCATAGTCATGAAAATTATTAGCATCGTTAGTGAAATAATTACGTTCACAATGTCATAAGAGATGGTTCGCGACGCCACTCTTTTGATGACATATATACGCACGACAGCATATGGTACATAAAGTATGAACGTAAAAGTACAAGATGCGTGATTACGTGATGCAAATGATATGTGTATATACTACATAAAACAACATTTATCAACGTAGTGATCAATGAATGTCATCAAAGTATTAAGAAAACATCATCATTGTATCAATAAAAATGAATAAATCATCATGGTATCAACGGAAAGCATCATGATATCATCGAGAATAATCATTGTATCAACGAAACAACATCTGGCATCACCAAAAATAACCATGGTATTAACGAAACAACGTCATGGTATCACTGAGAATAACCATGGTATCAACGAAACATCATCATGGTATCAACAAAAATCACCATGGAATTAACGAAATATCATCATGGAATCACCGAGAATAACCATGGTATCAACGAAACATCATCATGGCATCACCGAGAACAACCATGGTATCAATGAAATATCATCATGGTATCAACGAAAATCACCATGACCAAAGTACTAACAAAACATCATCATGGTACCATCAAAATCACTATGGTATTCACGAGAAATTATCAATAAAATGACGTAAACTATATCTCTAAAAGAATAATTATACGAGAATCAATGAATGAGTATATCATATAACAAAAGATCATGTACCAACAGTAGCTCGATAGAATTTGGACGATCATCAACGGCTCGACTGAATCGGAACGATATGTAACTGGCTTCTGCAACAAAGTTACGTTAGTAACAAATATATGATTGATGAAGAAAAAATATAATCAAGAAGTTTTCAATTATGAGAAAAATCAAAAGCAAAAAGTAAAATTTTGCTTTTCAAACATATTCGCAGACCAAGACGATAACCCAAAATCGGTGCAGAATTTAGAGAAACTTTCTTCTGCAAAGTTATAGACTACATCGATTACGATGGCTTAAGCAAATAGTTTCTCATCGATTCCAATGCCTGCAGCGGCTAGTTTCTGCAAAATCGTTTTCAATCAGGAGAAAAATAAAAAACAAAAAGCGAAGTTGCTTTTAGGGCATGTACGCAGTCTGCGAACGATAACTCAAAATCGGTGAAGAATTTGAAAAAAAAATAAAAGAATTCTTCTGCAAAGTTGTAGACCACATCGATTCCGGTCCCTTGCACAGGTAGTTTCTGCAAAATCGTTTTCAATTAGCAGAAAAATAAAAAACATAAAACGAAACTTGCTTTTTGGACATGTACGCAGTCCGCAAACGATAACTCAAAATCGGTGCAGAATTTGAAAAAAAACTTCCTTCTGCAAAATTGTAGACCACATGGATTCCGGTCCCTCACGCGGGTAGTTTCTGCAAAATCGTTTTCAATCAAGAAAAAACTCAAAAACAGACAGCGGAAGTTGCTTTTCGGGTATGTACGCAATCCGTGAACGATAACTCAAAATGGGTGCAGAATTTGAAAAAACTTCCTTCTGCAAAGTTGTAGACCACATCGATTCTGGTCCCTCTCGCGTGCAGATTCTGAAAAATCGTTTTCAATTAGCAGAGAAATCAAAAACAAAAAGTGAAAGTTGATTTTTCAGATATGTACGCAGTCCGCGAACGATAACTCAAAATTGGTGCATAATTTGAAAAAACTTCCTTCTACAAAGTTGTCGACCACATCGATTCTGATCCTTATACGGGCAGTTTTTGCAAAATCATTTTCAATTAGGAGAGAAATCAAAAACAAAAAGCGAAAGTTGCTTTTCAGGTATGTACGCAGTCCGCGAACGATAACTCAAAATCGGTGCAGAATTTGAAAAAACTTCCTTCTGCAAAGTTGTAGACCACATCGATTCCAATCCCTCTCACTAGTAGTTTTCGCAAAATCGATTTTCATCAGGAAAAAAATCAAAAATAAAAAGGTACTGCTCTGATACCATGTTGAGAGAGAAAGAGAGAGCACAGAAATAGAACCCCAAAGTGTGTAGAATACACACATGAGATGATGTATATATAGAGGGGACCTGGGTGCCATATATAGAGAAGCCATATATTGAGTAGCTTCACATATAAGCTCAACACTAAGATGCTTGAGGTGCTTGAGGTAATTGATGATTGAGATGCTTGAGGTACTTGATGACTGGGATGCTTGAGGTGCTTGTCATGCTTGAGATGCTAGGGTTGTACTTGAGGTGGGAACTCGGCCCAAGCTTGAGGGGCTTAAGGGCCAAGCTTGTGGTGGGAACCAAGCCTAAGGTTGAGTGGTTTGAGGTGTGCAAAAGTCAATGCCAATCCCTACAAGGAAGGGGCAAGCCCTACATGAGGGGGGATGAGAGAGAAAACACACACACACACACACTCACACAAGTCATGCTTAGTACAAAGAAAGCAAAAGGGACACTTGTCAAGTTCCTCCCCATGTTGCCATCATGGTGTGCTTGAAGCCTATTAGTTGGCCTCCTAAGGGGTCCAATGATAATTTAGGAGATTTAATTAATTGTCTTTGCATTGATCAAGTCCTCTCTCACAAAGGGGAAAGGGGGACACTGTTAAGTATGGAGCCTGATTTACCCTTGTAATTTTCAGTGGTAAAAACGCACATTTGTAAGGCCCCCATTATGACGAGAAGCCATCGTGCGTGAAGGAAAATCAGTCACCGGAAACCAAAATTTTCACAGTAAAAAATCAGGGGCAACCGAATTCAAAAGCGGACTTGTCTTCTCAAGGGCGGCCACACGTGGGTGGATTGGAGGGTCCGATTTGGACTTATTCACACAAGGGCGGCTACACATGGTTGCCTCTCATAAGAGAGGGCAGTCCTTTTGGCCTATAAACGAAGGCCATTTCTACACACATTTCATAGTGTGTGAAGTGGATGCAACAAGGTGAGTGTGAGGTGGTGAGAGTGAAGCAAGGCGGGAGCTCCATTAAGGGATTAATCCCTTTGTAAACTAATTCTTGTTTTGAAGTATAAAAGCCATTGAGTGGTTGCTTTCCCGTGGACGTAGCCCACATTGGGTGAACCACATATATCGTGTGTACTCTCTCTCTCTCTCTACTCTATAATCTCGTGTGTGTGAAATTTGTGTCTTTCCATTAAGTAATCTACTCAATTATCTATTTAGCTACGTCTTATTTCCTAACAACAACTGGTATCAGAGCAAGGTTTGCTCGTAGCTAAATTATCTCAAGGAAAGGATTCCTTGAATTGAGTGGGAGTTATGGCGGAGGAAGGGAAGCTCAAGATTGAGAAGTTCAACGGAAAAAACTACCAACATTGGAAGATGCAGATTGTAGACTATCTCTACTAGAAGGATCTCTATCTGCCACTAGGCGGTCTTGCAAAGAAGCCCGCAACGATGGCAGATGAAGCATAGATTGTCCTTGATCGAAAGGCACTGGGAACAATCCGGTTAAGCTTGGCGTCAACGGTGGCCTTCAATGTTTCGGAGATGAAGACCACGGAGGACTTGATGAAGTCACTTGATGACTTATACGAGAAACCATTGGCATCCAATAAGGTATTTCTTATGAAGCGCTTGTTCAATCTAAAGATGGCAGAGAATGGTTCAGTTGCAGAACACCTAAATGACTTTAACACAAACATAAGTCAACTTCGATCGGTGAAAATCAATTTCGATGACGAAGTGCGAGCTCTCCTTATACTATCATCTCTACCGGATAGTTGGGACAACCTTGTGATGGCTGTAAGTAATTCTATTTCTGGCACTAATACTCTTAAGTTTGATGATGTTGTGGGTGTTCTCCTAAGCGAGGAAATACGAAGGAGAAGCACAGGAGAATCATCAAGTGCTGCACTGTCAGTGGAAACAAGAGGAAGGCCTACCTAAGGAGAGGTTCAAAAACCAAAAGGGTCGTGATCGCTCAAGGCGGAGCAAGTCACGCACAAAGTCAGTTCTTGAATGTTGGAACTGCGGCAAGAAGGGCCACGTCAAGAAGGATTGCTGGTCCAAGAAGAAGAAGGAGACCGAGTCTCGAGACAACAAGCCAACATCGGAGGCCAATGTGGCAGGTAAAGTAGAGCAAGATGCTCTAATTCTCTCATTAGACAATGTGTTTAATTCCTCAATAGTAGATTCCGGGGCTTCATTCCATGCGACACCACACAAGCAACATTTCCAAGACTACACCAAAGGTAATTTTGGGTATGTATACTTGGGAGATGATGAAGCTTGTGAGATTGTCGGCAAAGGTACAATTTCTGTCAAAACTGTTAACAGAAATGAATGGAAGCTTAAAGATGTTAGGCATGTTCCTTCTCTTCGCAAAAATTTGATCTCTACAGGACAATTGGACGATGAAGGTCACAACATTACATTCGGAAACAAACGGTGGAAGATCTCAAAGGGATCTTTGGTGGTTGCCAAGGGAGAAAAGGTCGGTACACTTTACTTGTGTACTGTTAGCACGCAACCTTCAGCTTGTACAACAACTACAGAAGTTGACAGTGCGGTGTGGCACTACCGACTTGGGCATATGAGTGCCAAAGGAATGCAAATGCTTCAAACAAAGAAGCTTCTACCAGGTTTGAAAGAAGTGGACTTAGAGTTCTGTGAAGATTGTGTTTATGGTAAACAAAAGAGGGTAAAATTTCAAAAATCAGGAAATGAAAGAAAAAATAAAAAACTTGAGTTGGTTCATTCTGATGTTTGGGGTCCTGCAAGTACACCATCACTTGGTGGCTCATTGTACTATGTAACATTTATAGACGATGCAACTAGAAAAACACGGGTTTATGTCATGAAGAATAAATCCGATGTATTTTCCATATTTCAAAGGTGGAAAGCCTTTGTGGAGAATGAAACAGGTACCAAGGTTAAATGCTTCAGATCCGACAATGGAAGTGAATATTGCAGCCAAGCTTTTAAAAGCTTTTGTGCTAGCAATGGAATTCGGAGGCAAAGGACAACCCCAAGGACACCTCAGCAAAATGGTATTTCGGAAAGGATGAACAGAACAATCATGGAGCGAGCACGAAGCATGCGGCTATATGCAGGCCTACCGCTTGAGCTTTGGGCGGAAGCTGTAAGTACGTCTGTGTACTTAATCAATCGGTCACCCTCAACGGCATTGGATGGGGGAGTTCCAAAAGAGGCATGGACAGGTAAACCGGTGAATTATGCATTTCTCAAAGTGTTTGGGTGTGAGGCTTTCATGCACATAGATAGAAGCCTAAGATCAAAGCTAGATGCAAAGTCTAAAAAGTGTTTCTTCATTGGCTATGGAGAAGGTGACTTTGGGTATCGCCTATGGAATCCTGAAGATGGTAAAATCTTAAGGAGTAGGGATGTAATTTTTAACGAACAAAATATGTACAAAGATTACTTGGAAAGAAATCAAACAAAAGAAACAGGTGATGAGTACATGGAGCTTGAGGACGGGGAAGACTCAAGGACTGCAAACGGTGACAATGTGCAACAACGTCAACCAAATGAGGAGCTTCAACCTATTCCCCGAAGATCTACAAGAGCAAGTAGACCTCCAGAAAGGTTTGTTCCTTCCTTCAACCATCTCTTGATCTCAGATTCTGGAGAGCCAGAATCATACGAAGAAGCTATGCAACATGGATCGAGAAGAATGGACGAAGAGCATGCAAGTGGAGATGGACTCACTACATCGCAACCAAGGTAAGCGGGCACTTCAAAACAAATGGGTGTACAAGGTGAAGGAAGAAGAAGGTGGGAAGAAAAGGTACAAGTCTAGGCTTGTGGTAAAAGGTTTTTCTCAAAAGAAAGGTATTGACTTCAATGAAATATTTTCTCCTATTGTAAAAATGAACTCAATTAGGCTTGTCTTAAGCCTTGTGGCTGCTCATGATCAAAATCTCGAGCAAATGGATGTAAATATGGCATTCCCTCATGGTGACTTAGAGGAGGAAATCTACATGCTTCAACCAAAGGGGTATGAAGTAAAAGGTAAGGAGAAAATGGTTTGCAGATTAAAGAAGAGCTTGTATGGTTTAAAGCAAGCATCAAGACAATGGTACTTGAAGTTTGATCGATGGATATTGGATCATGGATTCACATGATGCAACTCGGATCACTGCGTCTACACGAAGAATTTGGGAGATGGGAAGTTCATCATCCTAATGTTGTATGTTGATGACATGCTGATTGCAAGTGCTAACATGCAGGACATCAAAGACCTTAAAGAGGAGCTGTCTAAATCTTTTTCAATGAAAGATTTAGGTGCTGCAAAGAGGATACTTAGTATGAAATATCAAGGGACAAGACGAAGAAGACAATAAAGCTATCTCAAGAAGATTACATCAAGAAGGTACTAGAAAGGTTTGCAATGCAAAATGCAAAACCAGTTTCTACACCTTTGGCTGGTCATTTTAAACTAACGAAGGATATGTGTCCAAAGACACAAGAGGAGATAGCCTATATGTCTAAAGTTCCATATGCTGCAACGGTAGGTTCTCTAATGTATGCTATGGTTTGGACAAGGCCAGACATTGCACATGCAGTGGGAGTTGTGAGTAGGTTCATGGACAACCCAAGTAAAGAGCATTGGCAAGCTGTGACGTGGATACTTAGGTATCTAAAAGGGACAACAACAAATGCTTTGTATTTTGGAGGAACTGATATTTTTCTAGAAGGGTATGGTGATGCAGATATGGCAGGTGACAAAGATACTCGAAGGAGCACTACTGGCTATGTGTTCACGATTGGAGGCACAGCAGTAAGCTGGGCTTCAAAGCTGTTGAAAGTGGTTTCACTTTCTACCACGGAAGCAGAGTATGTAGCAATGACGGAGGCAAGCAAAGAAATTCTTAGGCTTCATAAATTCTTAGGCTTCATAAATTCTTAGAAGAGCTTGGATTCAAACAAGACAATTGTGTCTTGTACAGTGATAGCCAAAGCGCTATCCATCTTGCGAAGAACTCAGCCTTTCATTCACGGACAAAGCACATTGAGGTGAGATATCACTTCATACGCTCTCTTTTGGAAGAGGGAAACCTAAAGCTAGGAAAGGTACATACAAGTGAAAATCCTGCAGACATGTTTACAAAGGTGTTCAATAAGGAGAAGTTGAGCTTTTGCTCATCTTCAATCGGCATTCAAGGATAAGAAACTAGAATGGAAAGCAGTCAACACAGGTTTGGTTTGGAGATCAGTCTCCAAGTGGGAGATTGTTAAGTATGGAGCCTGATTTACCCTTGTAATTTTCTGTGGTAAAAGCGCACATTTGTAAGGCCCACATTATGAGGAGAAGCCATCGTGCGTGAAGGAAAATCACTCACCGGAAACCAAAATTTTCACAGTAAAAAATCAGGGGCAACTTTAGGGGCCTCGGAGGCGGAAGCCCCCGATTCCGCCCCCGAGACTTTTTTTCCCTTGCCGGAATATTCCTTTTCGCCGGAATATTATGGCCGGACGACGGCCGGACAACAACCGTCGGTTGGTCGGGCCGATAGTCAATGGCCAGTGGCCGGTGGCCAAATTCAAAAGTGGACTTGTCTTCTCAAGGGCGGCCACACATGGGTGGATTGGAGGGTCCGATTTGGACTTATTCACACAAGGGCGGCTACACATGGCTGCCTCTCATAAGAGAGGGCAGCCCTTTTGGCCTATAAAAGAAGGCCATTTCTACACACATTTCATAGTGTGAGAAGTTGATGCAACAAGGTGAGTGTGAGGTGGTGAGAGTGAAGCAAGGGGAGAGCTCCATTAAGGGTATAATCCCTTTGTAAACTACTTCTTGTTTTGAAGTACTAAAGCCATTCAGTGGCTGCTTTCCCATGGACGTAGCCCACATTGGGTGAACCACGTATATCGTGTGTACTCTCTCTCTCTCTACTCTATAATCTCGTGTGTGTGAAATTTGTCTCTCTCCATTAAGTAATCTACTCAATTATCTATTTAGCTACGTCTTATTTCCTAATAGACACTTGTCCCAAGGATACCGTTCTTGCTTGGTATGACTCTTGCTTATGATTGGCTGGGCCTAGAGGGGTCCAATGAGCTTCAAGCATGAGCTACAAAGGGGGGTTGACCAAAGCTATTAGGGGGCTTGATTAGGGGATATACTCTCCCACACACACTCACACACACTCTCATTGTGTGAAGTGCAAAGTGAAAGATCTCCCTCTCCTTCTCCAAGCTCCTTGAGAAGTTGAGAGCCTACACCAACACTCTTGGCTATAGAGTGCAAAATCCAACCAAGAGCCACACTTCAATGATTGAGCTTACCATCTTCTCCATCTTCATTACTATGCTAGTATGTATGCTATCAGGAAGAGTTATGATAAGTGAGGAACTAATTCTTTGTCCTATGAAATGTTTCTTCTTCCTCTTTCCTACCCTCATTCCTTGCTAGCTCTCTCCACCTTTGAAGGTGTTTGAGGTCTTGGGACTGAGGCTTGGGATAGTTAAAGCTTTCTTCAAGTTTATGTTATGCTTGTGATGCATGAAGATTTCCATCTTCATTGCACCACCTAGGTCACAAGGAACACAAAGATTGTATTGTAACACGTCTCTTAATGGGAGAAATCATAATACAAATTCCTATTGGAAGGGGGACCGGCTCCACATAAATCCGGTCCTCAACTGTTGTCATGTTCTCTACATTCTCTCTCTTGCAAAAGTATTGATCATGCCAAGTTAACTAATTGTTCTATGATTATGTTGCTATCTTCAATTATGTTCACCCGCTATGCTCACAAAGTCATTTCTCAAAAGTACTCTCATTTATTTTTGCTACTCTCAAGTTAAATAGGCCAATTCCATTACATTGGTATCAGAGCATTTGGTTTCTCTTTTCTTGCTTTAAGAAGAGAGGTCCTTAAGTAACCTATAAATGGTTGATGTTGTTAATTATATTAGGGTAAGTGGAAATGTGCTCTATTATCGGTTTTGTTGAGCCCACTATGTGGGATATGGTGCACACCTCGGGAGCTTTGGACTTAACAATGGAGTCCTTTTAGACTTGCGTACGGCTTTACCATTATTGAGCCATAAGAAGTCCAAAAGGAGCTAGCCCTCAACAACTCTGCTATGTTAGACCTACTCCTCTACTCTCTATAATTAACCAGTTCAAGTAGTGGGTGTAGATACTTGAGAGCCAATTTTCAAAGGCTAAGAGGAGTGGCAACTAAGGTTTTGAATTGCCAAAGCATACACTAAGTACGTACACAAATTTTGCTAACATGAGTGACAATAACCAAGAGAGTAGAATGAACATTGATAGCTTTGGTTTTGCACATGAAGGTGCTAATGATGATGCCCCCATGTTTGTGAATTATCCTGTAACTAGGTTGTAGCAAGCTATGGGCAACCCTGCTTTGCAAGCCAAAGTTACTCAAAAACTTCACGCTTATGGGATTTCTCTTCCTCTCCAAGAGGAGAGAGAGCTTAGGAGGCCTCTTGAAGAGACCTCCAAAAGAAGAATCTCTCCCATTCGAGAGGAGGAATTTAAAGACCAAGAAAGCAATGAAAGTTTAAGTTCCTCTGAAGATGTGGCTTCACGAAGACGGCGGTCTAGACAGTCACCCACTCCTCCCAAGAGGAAAAGATCAACACAGTCCTTCTCCCCATCACTCCAAAAGGGAAGAGAGGAAACAAAGGAAGAAAAGGGCTAGGAAGAGGTCACCCTCTTCTCCTTCTTCTTCACCTTCCTCCTCTTCCAATGAAAGCTATGGCTATTCTCCTAGAGAATACAAGAGTTGACGACATTGCAAATCATTCCCTGTATGGCGAAGGTCACAAAAGCTAAAGAAGTTCAAGGAGGGGGAAAAAAGTATCTCTTTTCTCACCTATGATGGCACATTTGGTGCTACCGACAAAGTGTTGGCCTTCATCCAGCAATTTGATGCCTCCTTTGGAGGCGAGGGATTTACAGAGTTCTCCAAGCTATGCCATGTAGCTATGCACTTTCAAAAATCACCTTGTCAATGGTGGGCTAGCCTTCGTGGCAACAGCGAGCCCAAAGGCATGGAAAACTCTACGAGTTTCCATCATGAAGCAATTCCTTGCAAGTGATCCAAGGGACAAAGTGCTTAGCGAATGGCGCAGTTTGAAGCTCTCGCATGAGTCTATCCACAAGTATGTAGACAAGTTTTGGGATTTACATCTCAAAGCTAATGTCTTCAAAAGATAGACTTTGCCAAGCAAAGGTAGCAATTCTATGAGGGATTACCTGAAGAGATGGCCGAATACATCAACTCTCAACGGCCTGGTACTATTAGCGAAGTAATCCATCACACCATGGTTGCTTCACGCATCAATTTCCATCAAGGGGCTAGACGTAATGTCAATCCCATGGACAACAAAGGCAAAAATGATGCAAAGAGGAAAACCAACGTTCAAAATTCTTCCCAAGGCACTTCCAACAACAACAAAAACAATCGGTCCAAGGAGAAGGGAGTTTCCAAAGGTAAAAACAAACTCTCTCCTGGAGAGCTTGAAGCTTTTCGCAAGGACCATAAGTGTTTCAAGTGTGGGGAGCAAGGACATGGCTATCGTTCTTGCCCTAAGAAGAATACATGCAATGAGACTCCTAGGGCTTCCACCATCGAAGCTCCAAAAGAGGATGCTCATTGCAAATGATCATCACTTTCCTATGATTGGGGAAAGGTAAGAGAGCATGATGCCTTCATTTTGTTTGACCCTAACTCTACTCACAACTTCGAATCAACAGAGTTGGCCACCAAGTTGGACATTCAAGCTTTCAAGATGGGAGATATGGTAATGGCTGATGTAGCTTTCAAGGGACAACAACTCTGTTACTCCCTTGATTGGGAAGTCGAGGCTTCTTGTTCAAAGCTATGTCGACAAAGAAGACTTCTGTATCTCTCCTCTCCAACATGAGGATGATATCCTAGGGGCGCCATGGTTTGATCGCATGATTTCCAATATGAAATTCCTTGAAAGGAGAATCTACTTCACCTACAGGGAAAAGAACATGTATATAGATGCTAGTGAGCATGGTTGCACTATTCCACTTGTAAATCCTCCTGCTTTTGATAAATCAATGAAGAGCTCAATTTTTGCATACATGATTTTTGTCAAAGAATTTCTAAAAGATTTTAATGTTTTATCAAACGTAGATGATAGGAATCAAGAAGAGTTAGACTTGTCTAATTTTCTAAGAGGATTCCAAGGTGTGTTTATGGATGATATTCCTATGGACTTACCTCCAAAACGAGGGGATGATGACCATCGCATTGAGCTCCTTCCAGGAAGCTCACCGCCTAACAAGCCTCCTTATCGAGTCTCACAAGCTCAACAAGAGGAGATCATGAGACAAGTACAGGAATTGGTAGACAAAGGGATGATGAGGCCTAGTTCCTCTCCCTTATGTTCTTCAGTCCTTTTAGTGCAAAAGAAAGATGGTACATACCGTATGTGTGTGGACTATCGAGCACTAAACCATATCACTATCAAAAACAGATTTCCCGTGCCTCGGGTAGAAGATGTGTTTGATAAGCTACAAGGCTTTACCTACTTCAGTAGGATTGACCTTAAAAGTGGCTATCATCAAATAAGGATAGTGGATGAAGGTATCCTAAAGACCGCGTTTTGCACTACGTTTGGCCTTTATGAATATCTAGTCATGCCTTTCTGCTTGACTAATGCACCAGCTACGTTTAATTGTTTAATGGAGAAATTTTTTAGACCTTACCGCAAATTCACTGGAGTGTTCTTTGATGAAATCATCATCTACTCCAAGTCTTTGGAGGAACATAAGCAACATTCCCAAGTGATTTTTCAAGCATTGAGGGAGAACAAGCTTTTTCTCAACCAAAAGAAAAACAAAATTTTCCTTCAAGATACCTAGGTCATATTATCTCTCAAGATGGTATCTGTATGAATCCATCAAGGTTAGAGGTAATAAAAGCATGGCCTAATCCAAGGAATCTTCATGAGCTAAGAAGCTTTATTGGTATGTGCCCATACTATAGATGCTTCATAGCAAAATTCTCTCAAATAGCACATGACTTAACTAAGAAGAACGTTAAGTATGTATGGATTGCTAAAGAGCAAAATGCTTTTGATAAACTCAAAGAAAAGCTTACCTCCCAACCAGTCCTCATGCTTCCGGATCTCTCAAAGCCATTTGAGGTCCAATGTGATGCTTGTGGTGAATGCCTTGGAGCAGTCTTGCTTCAAGAAGGGCATG
The DNA here is from genome assembly GCF_014529385.1 of Adiantum capillus-veneris. NCBI lineage: Eukaryota > Viridiplantae > Streptophyta > Polypodiopsida > Polypodiales > Pteridaceae > Adiantum > Adiantum capillus-veneris. The sequence goes on along the minus strand of NC_140949.1, from coordinate 102,668,201 downwards.
CCATAGCATATGAGAGTTGAAGAGTCAATACCGAACGAGTCTTGGGCATTTATGAAAAAGAGCTTTTAGATGTTCTACATGCCCTAGACACATGGAAGCACTATTTATTGGGGACTCGATTTATTCTACAAATCGACCACTAAAGTCTCACGTATTTCATGACGCAAACCAAGCTTTTCATTAAACAAGTGAGGTGGACAAATTTTCTTTCGCAATTTAATTTCCATAAATCAAGTGGCTGATGCACTTTCACGACGACCAAAATTTAATGCGGTGTCTATAGCTACTCACAATGATCTATCCTCTATGATAGATGAGTATGCTACCGACCTTGACTTTAGTGACATAATGTCAGCCCTTGCTTTGGGGAAGAAATAGAAACCATTCACCTTGCAGGATGGTTATCTTCTCCATGGCAATAGGCTATGTGTTACCCATTCCCTTCGTGAGAAAGTTATGTATGAGTCCCATGCTCCTCCCTATGCGGGACATAGAGGTATTCAACCTACTCTTTGAGGAGTAGAGACGTATTTCTATTGGGCTATCATGAAAGTGGACACACAAGAGTATGTTTCAAAATCCGTCGTATGCCAAAACACCAAGTATGATAGAGGGAAGCAACCTAGATTACTCCAGCCATTGCCTATCTTAAATTCACCATGTGAGAGTATATCCATGGATTTCATCTTTGGATTGCCCAAGTCTATCTATGGGAATACGGGAATATGGACTATAGTCGACAGGATTAGCAAGCAAACACACTTTATTCCTGTCAAAAAGACTATTAAGGCACATCAAATGGCAACTCTCTTCATATCTCAGATTTTTAAACATCATGGATCACCAACATCCATCGTGTCAGATAGAGACCCTAGAATGACCAGTAATTTCTTGAAAGGTCTCTTTGAAAATCTAGAAACAAGATTGAATTTCACTTTGGCCTATCACCCACAAACGGATGGCCAAAGTAAGATAACCAATCTTACGATACTCGATCTACTCATGTTACCGAAGTAGATCAACGCTCACAATGGGAAAAGTACTTACCTCTTGTAGAGTATGCCTACAATAATACTGTACATACTTCTACGGGAAAAGCACCTTTTGAGATCATTGAGTAAAGACCTAAAAGTCCCTTGCTACTCAAAGTACATGGGAAGATCTTCATTGCCGATGAGTATAGCCGTGACCTACAAGAATCTTTTTAAAAGATTAAGGAGGCTATATCCATGTCACAACAAAGGAAAAAGTTGCTGCTGACAAGCACAGAAGGACCTGAACGTTCAAAGAAAATGATTGGGTCTTACTCAAGTTTCCCAAGGTTCGATTAAGGCAAACGACAGGCAAAAATCCAACGGGCCATTAAAAGTATTATGCTAAACTAGCAAAAAGATACTATGGTTCTTTCCAAATCTTGAAGCCCATGAATGAGAAGGCTTATCAACTCAAGTTGCCCAACCATTGGCTCATACACAATGCCTATCATGTAAGGCTACTTAAGCCCTACAAAGGAGAGCCACGAAGTGAACTAATTATTGAAGACCCTCCCGAAGTTGAAGACCAAGAAGAGGTGCTACAATCCAAAGCTATCCTTTGGCATGAAGACAAGGTACTACGACATGGTAAGATTATCAGACGGTATCTTATTAAGTTAAAAAATTATCCTTTTGAAGATGCTAGATGGATGCAAGGAATATAGCTTAAGGATAGTATGAAACTTGTCAATGATTACAATGCTATATTAGAGTAAGCAAAAGTACAAATTGCTTTTGAATGAGCCATGTTTTTGTCTTATAAGAGTAGTTCTCTTTTTAATTGTGCACAAATTTAAATAGTATGTATGCTTAGAATCATGTTTGTGATGACGACGTCTCTCAAACACCAAGTAGAATTTGTCACTCTACTTTGGAAGAATGAAATGGACTAAAGAGCATACATGCTTGCGGCAGCTATGTCTCCCAAGCACCAAATGGATTAGTCATCCATCTTGAAAAGATGTCGCAGGGTAAAAAGGGATCCTCTTCCCGCTAAGTAAGATTGACTAATAATAAGGCTTTTTTCTTCTACGTCATAATCAAGGATGACTATGATTTCAAGAGAGAGGTAATGTCATAAAATCTAATATCTAATCCACCCAAATGATTTTCTCATATTAAAATGATCATTTAATGTGGGAGAATAAACGGGAACAAGGGTAAAAATATAGACATGTGCTTATAGGTCTATCTCAACACGGGGCTGATGGTAAAGGGACCCAAATGAGAGATGGTCTATCAAAGAGAAAGGCTAACCAATAGGGTTAGCTTCATTGAAGAACTCCAATAGTTAGTGTAAAAGTCCTTTGACCTTAGGTAAGCTAGGACTGAGCTTGAGATGGGAACCCGGCCCAAGCTTAAGGTGCCTGAGGTGCTTGTCGTGCTTGATCACTAAGGTGCTTGAGGTGCTTGAGGTAGTTGATGATTGAGCTGCTTGAGGTGCTTGATGACTGGAATGCTTGAGGTGCTTGTCATGCTTGAGATACTAGGGTTGTACTTGAGGTGGGAACCTAGCCCAAGCTTGAGGGGCTTAAGGGCCAATCTTGTGGTGGAAACCAAGCCCAAGGTTGAGTGGCTTGAGATGTGCAAAAGTCAATGCCAATCGCTACAAGGAGGGGGCAAGCCCTACATGAGGGGGGATGAGAGAGATCACACACACACACACACTCACACACACTCACACAAGGTATGCCTAGTACAAAGAAAGCAAAAGGGACACTTGTCAAGTTCCTCCTCATGTAGCCCTCATGGTGTGCTTGAAGTCTATTGGTTGGCCACCCAAGGGGTCCAATGATAATTTAGGAGATTTAATTACTTGTCTTTGCATCGATCAAGTCCTCTCTCGCAAAGGGAAAAGGGGGACACTTGTCCCAAGGATACTCTTGTTGCTTGGTATGACTCCTGCTTAAGGTTGGCTAGGCCTGGAGGGGTCCAATGATCTTCAAGCATGAGCTACGAGGGGGTGTCAACCAAAGCTAGTAGGGGGCTTGCTGAGGGGGTATACTCTCACACAAACACTCACACACACTCTCATTGTGTGAAGTGCAAAGTGGAAGAGCTCCCTCTCCTTCTCCAAGCTCCTTGAGAAGTTGAGAGCCTACACCAACACTCTTGGCTATGGAGTGCAAATCCAATGAAGAGCCATGCTTCAATGCTTGAGCTTGCCATCTTCTCCATCTTCATTACTATGCTATTATGTATGCTATCAAGAAGAATTATGATAAGAGAGGAACTAATTCTTTCTCGTATGAAATGTTTCTTCTTCCTCTTCCCAACCCTCATTCCCTGCTAGCTCTCTTCACCTTAGAAGGTGTTTGAGGTCTTTGGATAGTTAAAGCTTTCTTCAAGTTTATGTTATGCTTGTGATGCATGAAGCTTTCTATCTTCATTGCATCACCCAGGTCACAAGAACACAAAGATTGTATTGTAACAACTCTCTCTTAATGGGAGAAATCATAATACAAATGTCTATTGGAGGCGGGACCGGCTCCACATAAATCCGGTCCTCAACTGTTGTCATGTTCTCTAAATTCTCTAACTTGCAAAAGTAGTGATCATGCCAAGTTAATTAATTGCTATGATTATGTTGATATCTTCAATTATGGTCACCCGCTATGCTCACAAAGTCATTTCTAAAAAGTACTCTCATTAATTTCCGCTACTCTCAAGTTAAATAGGGCAATTTCATTACATGCCCAATGTGATCCCATTATTTAGTTTGGCCTTTAGGTATTTACTTTACTTAGTTGTCAGAGTCTTGGATAGGGAAATTTACTGGGAGTGCTATATAAGAAACTCCTTGCCTCCATTGTATACGCATTCAGTTATTCATTGCCAAGGTTGATTGGTTCAGGAGACTCTCTCTCTTGTTTTCTCTCTCTCTCTCTCTCTCTCTCTCTCTCTCTCTCTCTCTCCTTGGTCTCTACACTTTCACATCGTCGAATTTTGACAGCCTCTACCACAACTTTAAACTTACTTGCTAACCTGCCATGAAGCTAACTACACTAAGCAAAAGGATTGGTGCTCCTACAACACTTAACTCTTATTAACATTCCACTACAAAAAGATGGCATGTACCCCTTGTTATGGCCGATTGAAGCCTCCCATGTAGACAACTCCTCCCATTCCACTCTACCCCTGCACTTTTGTTTCAAGAATCTTGTCCCTTCAAAACTCACTCAGTACCCATCTTGTCGCTTGCCCTACTGTGCATCTCCCCATAACTCTCATTCCCCCTTAGCTTCAATAGGCCTTTGTAACTCCTTACTTTTGTTTTGAAAGCAGTCAAACATACAAATCTTTTTTTTTTTTGCATTTTCATTAGCAAAAAGATATGTAAACTCTAAAGCCTTTATCCATTGGGCAAACCAAAAAATAGCTTAAATGTCCCTTCCACTCAAAGCCATTATGTTTGACACCGTCATCATAGGCAACGAAGAGAATACATTTTTGAATAGTAGTGACTCAATAATATTTCATATTAGCAATGCCTCATGAAAAATAGGTACCAATACTCTCTCTCTCTCTCTCTCTCTCTCTCTCTCTCTCTCTCTCTCTCTCTCTCTCTCTCTCTCGTGCATGCACACACATACCCCTCCATATCCACTCATACAAATATGCAAAGGATCATAATTTGCATTCTGTAGCGATAGTGGATGCTAGTGACAATGAAGAGAGTTATTCAAATTATTACATCACAATTTCATAGCCACATGAATTGAGAGGTTAAAAGGAAATTTTTGAAACTATGTCAAACTAATTTATACAAAGAAAAGCGAGACAAAAAGTAGTTATTTTATTTAATGAAAAACTCAAAATAAATAAATAGAAGTGTATAAATAAGGGCTCTATAGAAGACTATTGGACAGTCTCCCAAGGGGTCCAATGAGCATTCAGGAGCCCCATGGCTTGCTTGATTCCTATTGGCCAAAAGACAAAGGGGTCCAATGAGAGTTTAGTTGCATTATTTAATTACCTAAAGCTCTCACAAAACGGGAAACGGGGACACATGTTAGAAGGCTATTACTTATGCTACTTAATTCTTACTGGCTAAGCGTGGCATGGGCCAATGGGTGCCTGCATGAGTAAAATGCAAGAGGGGTCGACCAAGAGAGAGAGGGGGCTGAATTTGTCAGGCATTATCACTTACGCACTCACACAAGCTCATGTGGGAAGCAAGAAGACTCTCTCTCTCTCCTTTTCAAGCTTTAATGGACAGTTCATCATCTACTCCAAGCTTGTGAGAAGGGAGGCCTACACCAACAACTCTTGGCTTTGTGATGCAAATGCAACCAAGAGCCAAGCTTCAATGCATGCAAATATCCTCTACCATGCTAATTACTAAGCTATGCTATGCTAATATGAGTGATTATGTGGGAGATATAAATCTTTCTTGTAAGACAACTCCTTCCTCTCAATCTACTCTCATACCCCGCTAGCTCTCACCATCTTCGAAGGTGTGTGAGGTCTTGGGTCTGAGGCCGTGAGGGAATTGATGTTGTGTTTTATAAGTGTTTTCTTAGTGCTTGAAGCTTCCATCTTCATTGCACTAGCTAGTTATTGAAGGAACACAAAGAATTGTATTGTAAAATGTCTCCCTTATGGGAAAAACCTACAATACAATTAAGAGGGGGGACCAACTCCATGCAAATCCGGTCTTCAACTATTGTCAATAGCTTAGTTTCTCTCTCTTTTGAAGTCTTGTTCATGCCTATCTAACTAGGCATTATGCTTTTTGTTACTCTCTCCACCCAAGCACTCTGGCTATGCTCATTAGGAATCTATTCTAATGAAATGCTCACTATGTTCATGTTATTTTCCACTACACACAAGTTACTAGGTCATTAAATGTTACATTGGTATCAGAGCACAAGGTTTCTCTTGTCTTGCTCAAGAAGGAAGGTCCTCAAGCTAGCTATAAATGGTTGGTACCATTAATTGCAATTGAGTAAGTAGAATAGGGATTTTTTAGTCTTGCATTGCGCCTGCCTTTGTGCAGATAACAGGGCATCACCGTGGAGAGATATGGTCTTAATAGTGGAGTCCTACATGGCTTACCTATGGCTTAACCACTATTGAGCTTTTAGAAGCTTGACAAGAGCCAGTGCTATTTTGGTGTTGAAAGACCCTCTCTTCTATTCCTTGCAATTAATGATGTTCGAGCCATGGGTACAATAGCTTGAGTGCTTTCCTAAAGGGGTAAGGAGGAGAAGCGACTAGGGCTTGAAGTGCCAAAGTACACCTAAAAAAAAGTTTACACCTAAAAGTTGTTAGAATGGCCGACACTAGTAATGAGAGTAAAATTAATGTTCATAGCTTTGATTTTGCTAATGAGCAGGCTACTATTGATGTCCCTATGCTTGTTAACTACCTTGTTTCTAGGCTTCAACAATCCATGGGCAATCCATACCTCCAAAGTGAAGTGCAATGGTAGCTTCATGCTCATGGGATTCTCCAAGCTCTCGACCATGTAGAGAGAGTACCTAGGAAGCCTCCTTGTGAGACTTCCAAAAGAGGCCTCTCTCCGATTCGGGAAGAAGAAGAGGATCCATACAAAGGGCTAAAAAATTTGCTTCTTGATGACGCATCACCTTCCTAAAGGAGAACTCAAATGCCCCCACCAAAGGAACGAGAAAGAATTGAGTCTCTTGCCACCTCGACAGAGATGGCTCCACGAAGACGGCGGTCAAAACACTTGCCATCGCCTCTTAAACGGAGAAGACCATCGCACACCTCTCCACACCATAATTCAAAGAGGGATGATAAAAAGCAAGAGAAGAAAAAGGCGAGAAAGAGGCTAGTCTCTTCTCCATCTTCCTCAAATTCTTCATCTTCTGAAGAAAGCGATGGTGCAACTTTTGAACCATAAAAAAGAAGAGGCCATAGAAAATTCTATGCCATGTGGAAGAAAGCTCAAGAAGTTCAAAGAGGGAGGAAAGAGCATCTCTTTCCTGACCTACGATGGCACCCTTGGTGCTACAGACAAAGTCTTGGCCTTTATCCAACAATCCAATGTCTTGGCGTTTGGAGATGAGGGCTTCACGGAGTCCTCTAGCTACGCCATGTAGCTATGCACCTTCAAACGTCTGCCAGGCAATGGTGGTCTAGCCTACAGGCAAATGGTGAAGCTCCACAAACATGGAAAGCTTTAAGAGATTCCATTATGAAGCAGTTTTTGGCCATCGATGCCAAAGACAAAGTACTCACCAAATGGTGAAGCTTAAAGCTCTCTCCCTACAAATCCATTCATAAATATGTAGACAAGTTTTGGGACTTACATCTCAAAGCCACTGTCTTCAAAAATATGGATTTTGGAGAGAAAAACCAACAATTTTGTGCAGGCTTAACTGAAGAAATGGTGGACTATGTCAACTCCCAAAGGCCACACACCATATCTACGGTTATACACCATACTACGGTGGCTTCCCGAATCAATTACCAAACAGGGGCTAAGAGAAATCTTAAGCCCACAAAAAACAAGGGTTCCAATGAGCCTAAGGGGAAGGACAATGTCCAAAAGTCTCCTAAGGCCAACTCCAATAACAACAAAGCTAAGGAGAAGGGACTTTACAAAGGCAAAAACAAACTCTCTCCTAAAGAGCTTGAGCGTTAAACCATTGTTTCAAATGCGGCGAGCAAGGGCATGCGTACCGTGCTTGCTCCCAAAAGAACAACCACCATGAGCCTCCTAGATCTACCTTGGTCAAAATCCAAGAAGAGGAAGCTCACCACAAAGGATCTCCTCTATGCCATGCTTGGGAAAAGATAACAGAATATGATGCTTTTATTCTCTTTGACCCTGGTTCTACTCACAATTTCATATCCACAGAGAGTTGGCCACCAAGCTATTCATCCAAGCCTATGAGATGGGAGATGTCCTACCCACAGATGGTGCTTTCAAGGGGCAAGAAGCTTCAGTCACTCCCTTAATCGAGAAATTGAGGCTCCATGTCCAAAGCTATGTGGGCAAAGAGGACTTCTTTATCTCTCCTCTCAAGCACGAGGATGCAATCCTAGGGGCACCATGGTTTGATCGCATGGCTGCCAATGTTAAATTCCCTGAAAGAAAACTCTACTTTAAGTACATGAAAAAAGATATGTACATAGATGCCAAAGAGATGGGTAACACCATACCCATTGTACATACGCAAGCTTTCAATAAGTCAATAAAGAGCTCTATTTCCGTGTACATGATTTTTGTTAAAGATTCTCAAAATGAATCTAATGCTTTAGCGAAAGAAAATATAAACAATCACAAGGAATTAGAGTTATCCAATTTTCTCAAGGGGTTTCAAGATGTTCTTATTGACGACATCCCTTGTGAACTACTTCCTAAACGAGGCAATGATGACCATGCAATTGAACTACTTCCAGGAAGTTCACCGCCTAATAAACCTCCTTATAGAGTTTCTCAAGCTCAACAAGAGGAGATTATGCGGCAAGTGCATGAGCTAGTTGAGAAGGGCATGGTTAGGCCTAGCTCATCTCCGTTTTGCTCACCTGTGTTATTAGTGCAAAAGAAAGACGACACATATCGTATGTGTGTCGACTATAGAGCACTAGATAGGATCACTATCAAGAATAGGTTTCATGTTCTACGGGTAGAAGACCTATTTGATAAGCTACAAGGATTGACCTAAAAAGTGGCTACCATCAAATAAGGATGGTTGATCAAGACATTGTAAAGACTGCATTTTGCACTACGTTTGGTTTTTACGAATATATTGTTATGCCTTTTGGCTTGACCAATGCACCAACCACATTCAACCTCTTGATGGAGACGCTATTCAGGCCTCACCAAACCATTACAGGAGTGTTCTTTGATGATATTATCATCTACTCTAATTCACTAGACAAACACAAACAACACCTCCAAGTAATATTTCAAGTCTTAAAAGAGAATAAACTTTATGTTAATCAAAAGAAAAGTGAGTTTTTCTTACAAGAGATTCAGTATTTAGGTCACATTATCTCTCAAGATGGCACCCAAATGGATCCATCAAAGTTAGAGGTAATAAAAGTATGGCCTAAACCAAGGAATCTTCATGAACTAAGAAGCTTTATAGGTATGTGTGCATACTATAGACGTTTCATAGAAAAATTGTCACAAATCGCGGGACCATTACATGACCTAACAAAGAAAAACGTTAGGTATACATGATCTGCCAAGGAGAACAACGCTTTTGAAAAGCTTAAAGAAAAGCTTACCTCTCAACCTGTGCTTACACTGTCGGATCTCTCAAAGCCATTTGACGTCCAATGTGATGCTTGTGGTGATTGACTTGGAGTTGTTTTGCTCCAAGAAGGGCACGCCATAGCCTATGAAAGTCGAAGGCTCAACCCTGTTGAGCAAGCTCTAGGCACATATGAAAAGGAACTCCTCACAATTCTACATACCTTATACTCATGGAAGCACTATTTATTGGGGACTCCTTTCATTTTGCGGAAGGATTACCAAAGTCTTAAGTACTTCATGACGCAGACCAAGCTCTCCGACAATCAAATGAGGTGGATAAATTTACTTTTGCAATTTCATTTTCATATTGCTCACAAGTAGCCGATGCACTCTCAAGATGGTCGAGAGTGAATGCGGTCTCCATAGCAACTCACAATGATCTATATTCTATGATAGATGAGTATGCTCTTGATCCCAATTTTAGAGATGTAATTTCAGCCCTTGCATTAGGGAAGAAAGAGGAACCATTTAATTTACAAGATGGTTATCTTGTCTATGGAAATAGACTATGTGTTACTAACTCACTACGTGAGCAAGTAATATATGAATCTCATGCATCTCCTTATGCGGGGCATAGAGGGATTCAGTCTACCCTAAAAGGGATTGAAACATATTTCTATTGGCCTACCATTAAAGGAAACATACAAGAGTATGTTTCTAAATGTGTGGTATGCCAAAAGATGAACTTTGATAGAGGGAAGCAACTTGGATTGCTTCAACCTTTGGCAATCCCTAATTCACCATGGGAGAGCATATCCATGGATTTTATCTTTCGATTGCCTAAGTCTATCCATGGAAATACGGGAATATGGATGATAGTAGACACGTTCAGCAAACAAGCTCATTTTATACCTGTCAAAAAGACTATCAAAGCCCATCAAATGGCAACCCTCTTCATATCACAAATCTTCAAGTACCATGGCTTGCCAATGTCCATAGTGTTGGATAGAGATCTTAGAATGACTAGTTATTTTTGAAAGGGTTTCTCTGAGAATTTAGGGACAAAGCTAAACTTCTCTTCAGCCTACCATCCGCAAACGATGGCCAAAGTAAAATAGCTAATCTAACAATTCTTGATCTATGTAACGATCTACTAAAAGCCTATGTAACAGAATTAGATCAAAGGTTCCAATGGGAGAAGTACTTACCCTTAGTGGAGTATGCCTACAATAACACTGTACATACGTCCACGGGAAAATCACCTTTCAAGGTAATTGAGGGAATATCAAAAAGTCCCCTGCTACTTAAAGTACACTTCACTGTAGATGAGTATAGCCCGGACCTACAAGAATCTTTCCAAAAGATTAAGGATGCTATCTCTATCTCACAGCAAATGCAACAGGCCGCTTCTGATAAGCACATAAGAGTCCAAGCCTTTAAAGGAAATGATTGGGTCTTACTAAAATTTCCCAAAGCTCGATTAAGGCACACGACGGGAAAGAATCCTACGGGACACCAAAAATACTATGCTAAGTTAGCAAAAAGGTACTATGGTCCCTTCCAAGTTCTTAGACCAATTAATGAGATGGCCTATAAACTCAAGTTGCCCAGCCATTGGCTCATACACAATGCTTTTCATGTGAGCGTACTAAAGCCTTACAAAGGAGAGCCACCTCAAGAACCAATCATTGAAGACCCACCGAAGATCGAGGACCAAGAAGAGGTGCTGCAACCCAAGTCCATTCTCTGACATGAAGACAAGGTATTAAGAGGCGGTAAGATTCTCCAAAGGTATCGTATTAAGTTTAAAAATTATCCTTTTGAAGATGCTAGATGGATGCAAGGCATACAAGTAAAAGATAACCTAAACCTTGTCAATGCTTACAATGCTTCCCTAGAGTAAGCAAATGTACAAATGATTAAAATCAATTTTTTTTTTTGTATTATAAGACTCTCTTTCTCTTTATTGTGCACAAATGTTAAGTAGTATGCATGCTTAGAATCAAGTTTGTGGAGATGACGTCTTCAAAACACCAAGTAGAGCTTGTCACTCTACTATGGAAGATTGATAGGACTAATGTGCAGACATGCTTGCGGCAGCTTAGGCTCTCAAGTGCCAAATGGATAAATCATCCATTTTGGAATGATGTCATAGGGTAACATAGGGATCCTCTACACGGTAGAAAAAGGACTAATGAATAGGCTTTATCTTCTCTACCCCATAGTCGAGGATGCCTATGATTTCAAGAGAGAGGTAATGTCATAATAACTAATGTCCAATTCTCCTAAATGATTTTCTCATGTTAAATGGATCATTTACTATGGGGAAGTGCCAGGAGAGAAAAAGCTAGAATATTGGTTAAACTGGCAGACTAGCCACAATAGGGATCCACAGGGAGGGCCATCTACAAAAGAGCAATGTGCAACAATGGGCTTTAAAGACCCTAAGGTTCATCCCATAATGACTTCCAAAATGCTAAGGTTCCAAAAATCAAAGGTTGTGTCCAATGGTCAAGCTTAGTAAATATTGGATGCTTAGTGAGTGTGCCAAAAAGTCTTCAAGGCTCCTACATAGGAGGGGGCAAGCCCTGTAAGTAGGGGATGAGAGAGAAACACACACACACACACACACACACACACACACACACACACACACACACACACACACACACACACACACACACACACACACACTCACAAGCTCCCTTTACACAAAGGGAATGAGGGACACATGTCAGCTGCCTAGGCCAATTGCCCATAAGGTGCACTCAAATCCTATTGGATGGCCATGGAGGTAGACCAATGAGAATTAAGCTAGAGTAAATCTAGTCTAATTCATTTAAAAACACTTAATAAAAGAACCAATAAGAATTAAGCACTCTAGAAGACTATCGGACAGTCTCCCAAGGGGTCTAATGAGCATTCAGGAGCCCCATGACTTGCCTGATTCCTATTGGCCAGAAGACAAAGGGGTCCAATGAGAGTTTATTTGCATTACTTAATTACCTAAAGCTCTCACAAAATGGGAAATGGGGACACATGTCAAAAGGCTATCACTTATGCTACTTAATTCTTACTGGCTAAGCCTGGCATGGGCCAATGGGGTGCATGCATGAGTAAAATGCAAGAGGGATCGACCAAGAGAGAGAGGAGGATGAATTTGTCAAGGCATTATCACTTACACACTCACACAAGCTCATGTGTGAAGGAAGAAGATTCTCTCTCTCTCTCTCTCTCTCTCTCTCTCTCTCTCTCTCCCCTTCTCAAGCTTTAATGGAAAGTTCATCATCTACTCCAAGCTTGTGAGAAGGGATGCCTACACCAACAACTCTTGGCTTTGTGATGCAAATCCAACCAAGAGCCAAGCTTCAATGCATGCTCATCTTCTTTACCATGCTAATTACTAAGCTATGCTATGCTTATATGAGTGATTATGTGAGGAGATATACATCTTTCTTGTAAGACTACTCCTTCCTCTCAATCTATTCTCATACCCCTATAGCTCTCACAATCTTAGAAGGTGTGTGAGGTCTTGGGTCTGAGACCGTGAGGGAATTGATGTTGTGTTTTATAAGTGTTTGCTTAGTGCTTGAAGCTTCCATCTTCATTGCACTAGCTAGTTATTGAAGGAACACAAAGAATTGTATTGTAAAATGTCTCCCTTGATGGGGGAAACCTATAATACAAAGCTTTTTTGGAGGGGGGACCGATGCAAGTCTGGTCCTCAACTGTTGTCAATAGCTTAATTTCTCTCTCTTTTGAAGTATTGTTCATGCCTATCTAACTAGGTGTTATGCTTTTTGTTGCTCTCTCCACCCAAGAACTCTTGTTATGCTCATTAGGTATCTATTCTAATGAAATGCTCACTATGTTCATGTTGTTTTTCTCTACACACAAGTTACTAGGCCATTAAATGTTACATGCCCTGTCATAAAATATAACATCTAATCAACCCAAATGTGGGAGAATAAACGGGAACAACGGTTAAGATATAGACATGTGCTTATAGATCTATCTCAACACGGGGCCAATGGTAAAGGGGCCAAAATGAGAGATGGTCTATCAAAGAGCAAGGCTAACCAATGGAGTATAAAGACCTTAGGGTTAGCTTCATTGAAGACCTCCAATAGTTAGTGTAAAAGTCCTTTGACCTTAGGTAAGCTAGGACTGAGCTTGAGGTGGGAACCCGGCCCAAGCCTAAGGTGGCTGAGGTGCTTGTCATCCATGATGACCTAAGGTGCTTGAGGTAATTGATGATTGAGATGCTTGAGGTGCTTGATGACTAGGATGCTTGAGGTGCTTGTCATGCTTGAGATGCTAGGGTTGTACTTGAGGTGGGAACCCGGCCCAAGCTTGAGGGGCTTAAGGTGGGAACCCGGCCAAGCTTGTGGTGGGAACCAAGCCTAACGTTAAGTGGCTTGAGGTGTGCAAAAGCCAATGCCAATCCCTACAAGGAGGGGGCAAGCCCTACATGAGGGGGGATGAGCGAGAACACTCACACACATTCACACAAGGCATGCCTAGTACAAAGAAAGCAAAAGGGACACTTGTCAGGTTCCTCCCCATGTTGCCATCATGGTTTGCCTGAAGTGTATTAGTTGGCCTCCTAAGGGGTCCAATGATAATTTAGGAGATTTAATTAATTGTCTTTGCATTGATCAAGTCCTCTCTCACAAAGGGGAAAGGGGGACACTTGTCCCAAGGATATCGTTCTTGCTTTGTATGACTCCTGCTTATGATTGGCTAGTCCTGGAGGGGTCCAATGAGCTTCAAGCATGAGCTACAAAGGGGGGTTGACCAAAGATATTAGGGGGCTTGATTAGGGGGTATACTCTCCCACACACACTCACACACACTCTCATTGTGTGAAGTGCAAAGTGAAAGATCTCCCTCTCCTTCTCCAAGCTCCTTGAGAAGTTGCGAGCCTACACCAACACTCTTGGCTATGGAGTGCAAATCCAACCAAGAGCCACGCTTCAATGATTGAGCTTGCCATCTTCTCCATCTTCATTACTATGCTAGTATGTATGCTATCAGGAAGAGTTATGATAAGTGAGGAACTAATTCTTTGTCCTATGAAATGTTTCTTCTTCCTCTTTCCTACCCTCATCCCTTGCTAGCTCTCTCCACCTTTGAAGGTGTTTGAGGTCTTGGGACTGAGGCTTGGGATAGTTAAAGCTTTCTTCAAGTTTATGTTATGCTTGTGATGCATGAAGATTTCCATCTTCATTGCACCACCTAGGTCACAAGGAACACAAAGATTGTATTGTAACACGTCTCTCTTAATGGGAGAAATCATAATACAAATGCCTATTAGAAGGGGGACCGGCTCCACATAAATCCGGTTCTCAACTGTTGTCATGTTCTCTACATTCTCTCTCTTGCAAAAGTATTGATCATGCCAAGTTAACTAATTGTGCTATGATTATGTTGCTATCTTCAATTACGTTCACCCGCTATGCTCACAAAGTCATTTCTCAATAGTACTCTCATTAATTTTTGCTACTCTCAAGTTAAATAGGCCAATTCCATTACATTGGTATCAGAGCATTTGGTTTCTCTTTTCTTGCTTTAAGAAGAGAGGTCCTTAAGTAGCCTATAAATGGTTGATGTTGTTAATTATATTAGGGTAAGTGGAACTAGGATCTATTATCGATTTTGTTGAGCCCATTGTGTGGGATATGGTGCACACCTCGGGAGCTTTGGACTTAATAATGGAGTCTTTTTAGACTTGCGTACGGCTTTACCATTATTGAGCCATAAGAAGTCGGAAAGGAGCTAGCCCTCGGCAACTCTGCTATGTTAGACCTACTTCTCTACTCTCTATAATTAACCACCTCGGGCCATGGGTGTAGATACTTAAGAGCCGATTTTCAAAGGCTAAGAGGAGTGGCAACTAAGGTTTTGAATTGCCAAAGCATACACTAAGTATGTACACAACTTTTGCTAACATGGCTGACAATAACCAAGAGAGTAGAATGAACATTGATAGCTTTGATTTTGCACATGAAGATGCTAATGATGATGCCCCCATGTTTGTGAATTATCTCGTAACTAGGTTGCAGCAAGCTATGGGCAACCCTGCTTTGCAAGCGAAAGTTACTCAAAAACTTCGTGCTTATGGGATTTCCCTTCCTCTCCAAGAGGAGAGAGAGCTTAGGAGGCCTCTTGAAGAGACCCCCAAAACAAGACTCTCTCCCATTCGAGAGGAGGAATTCAAAGACCAAGAAAGCAATGAAAGTTTAAGTTCCTCTCAAGATGTGGCTCCACAAAGATGGCGGTCTAAACAATCATCCACTCCTCCCAAGAGGAAAAGATCAACACATAGTCCTTCTCCTCATCACTCCGTAAGGGAAGAGTGGAAACAAAGGAAGAAAAGGGCTAGGAAGAGGTCACCCTGTTCTTCTTCCTCTTCACCTTCCTCCTCTTCTGATGAAAGCTATGGCTATTCTCTTAGAGAATACAAGAGGGGAGGACATCGCAAATCATTCCCTGCATGGCGAAGGTCACAAAAGCTAAAGAAGTTCAAGGAGGGGAGAAAGAGTATCTCTTTTCTCACCTATGATGGCACATTTGGTGCTACTGACAAAGTATTGGCCTTCATCCAGCAATTTGATGCCTCCTTTGGAGACGAGGGCTTTATGGAGTCCTCCAAGATATGCCATGTAGCTATGCACTTTCAAAAATCAGCTCGTGTTGGCAGATATGCCGCGACGGACGTCAGCACAACGAGAACTCACCACAAGATTTGTCAGCTAAGGACGAAGCTCGACCCGCAGGTGCGTGGAAGCAAGCATAGGGTTTCAACCTACACTCGATTGACTCTCGACTACTTCCTACAAAGGTCTCTACCCAATGTCTAAGCTACAGTCTTCAGGAGTAGATAAGAGGAGATTTCCTACAACGCTTTCAAGAGCCAAATACCCATCAAACGTTCTTGAAATGCTACGAAACTTGAAGGAAACCCTATTAACACCAATAGGTCGCTCTCCCTAAGGTCCATGAACCAAATCCCCAACCCTAAATACTAGGTGCAAAATCACGTAGGATGTCTGGTCGAAATTTGCAGGTCGTTGTTTCCGAAAACTAAAGTGCCTAATGTAGCTCTACTCAATGCAAACGCGTGGATATGCTGAAATGCAAAAACAGACAATGTATGCTCACCGAATCACCAGATATAGCTCGTGGATTGAGCTCGCAAAGCCAGATCGTACACACGCAATGTAGGTATTGGCGTATAGCTCTCTTCGGGGGCAACACGCTGCACTTCTCTGCACTCGATGCCGACCACCGGTGCGCGTGTAGCGTCAAGATAAAACTCTGACTTTCTCTCGTACACAGAGTACGCTCACTCACACAGACAAAACTTATAAAATGACAAAGGTTTTTTTGCATTAAGGTCAAAAGTGGTATAAATACCTTACAATCTCAAACCCTAATGTTCCAATTTAACCATTCACTCAGTCTAAATGTCAAAAATGGGATACAAGCTGGAAGCTTCTGCAAGCCCACTATTTACAAAGGTGAAATGACGGTTTTTCTCAATTAAGGAGTAATTACAAAAAATAATATCCTGCCGGGCAATCATCCTCCGTTGGGTGTGTCAAGCCGCTAACACTTCCCCCTCCTAGTTCATGTCTTCCCCTACATGGCAGTAGAGCTGCTTCTTTAGTGGAGGCTTTCGCGCATCT
The DNA here is from genome assembly GCF_014529385.1 of Adiantum capillus-veneris. Taxonomy (NCBI): domain Eukaryota; kingdom Viridiplantae; phylum Streptophyta; class Polypodiopsida; order Polypodiales; family Pteridaceae; genus Adiantum; species Adiantum capillus-veneris. Next base: position 102,651,300 of record NC_140949.1, on the reverse strand, counting down.
TCAAAAGAGACTCATACCGCGCATGCTGTGCCAGTAATGTCGAGCCGAATATTTCTGTATTGATGGTGAAGAAATCGGTGTAGAAGGCTTCTTCAAAGGCCTGGAGGTGATACGAGGGCAAAACCATGATTCTCTGATAAAGGGCATGTATCACCTCATGAGAAGGTTGAGCAGACAGATCATATGCACATCTATATGTGTCTTGGAAGAAGAAGATGCTGTCTGTTGCGTGTCCAGGTTTAAAGGTTTCAAAAACCACCAGAAGGGTTTTACAGATTTTTCTGAGCATGATGCAAGAGAGGTTAGGCAAGCCAGTGAACAATTTAATGGCGCCCGTTAGGGTTTTCACCATGTATTGCTCACTCATTCTCTCGCCTGTCTTCAAGCCTGGCAGCTTTGGGTAGTTGAGCCATGTGGGTTGGTTTTTCTGCAATAGCTCTTGTGCTTTCTAGGTTCGCATCCTTGGTAGAGGTCAAAAGCTAAGGTTGTCTCTGACTCTTTTAGGCACCTCTACCAGATGAACTAAATACTGTTGGTATTTGGTTAGCCATGCCTTTCTCCACTTTGGATGAGAGTCCACAATCAGCTTAACTCCTTCTGGTTTGGGGATATCTGCTTTGTATAGTGGCACTATTGGCTCCTCTTTAATCCATTTGTTTATTGTAGCAGCTTCATACTTGAGAAGAGGATATGGGAGAGAAGGTTGTAGCCATTCATGTCGAATGATATTGGCGTCTAACTTCTGAATGGTCATAGACTTAAATACTCTCTGCTCCCACTCCATTGCTTCTTTGGCCGTGTCTTTTATTGCCGCTTCTATTGCCTTCTGTAGATTTTCTTCTTCTTCTTGTGTCAGATCCTCGGGTTCTTGTGATGGTCCCACAAGGATGTCCTCTTGCATAGTGGTGTCCACTGGATTTGACACATTTTCTATGCCAATGCCTTCCATTGCTGCTGGCCCTGTGATCAAGTGTTGCTCTTCAGTCTGCTGTTGGCCTTTCAGCTCATCTATCTGCTTATGATATGCCTTCTTTTCCTGTTTAGCTTGATCTCCCATGTTCACTAAGAGGTCATTCAAATCTGCATTGGTTTTTTCAGCCTCTTCTAGCTTCCTCTTGGTGTCTTCATTTTCTGTTTGTAATCTCTTTAGTTCCTCGTACATCTTCTTTTTCAAGGCTTCTAGCTCATCTTTCATGGACTTGTTCTCATCTTCCACACGGTTTTTCATTACTAGGGAGCCCTCCGCTAGCATCAGTCTTTGTCTCTTCTCTAGTGTCAACTCCTTTTGGAGTTCCTTCATCTGTTCTTCATATAGATCATTCTCTGAAGCAGTGCTAGTCGAGGTAGCAGCTCTGACTCTAGCCGGAGATGCCCTTAGCCTTTGGATGGTCTGACCTTTTAATTTCATTTGATCTTTTAGCTCTATCACTTCATTCTGGCTTGCTTCATGTTCTAGCTCAGGCTTTTCCTTAGCATTCCTCAAAGTTTCAACCTCTTTGGACTCATCAGCAAGCTGTAGTGTCAAATTGTCCCTCTCTTTCTCCGCATCTGTCAGCGATTTGCTGATTTTCTTGTATTCCTCCTCTACTCTTTGAAGCTTTTGTTCTGCTGCCTGACTCTGTCGTTCCATCTCTTGGAATCTTTGTAGTGCCGCGTCCAGATTGGCTTGCAGCTTGGTTTGTTTCTCTATGTTCTCTTGGTCTTGTTTTTGCAGTGAGTCCACTTCAGCTTTGATATGAACTTCATTTGTTTTGAGATTATCAATTTCAATCTCAGTGGCCATCAATCTTGCTCTGAGCCTGGTGAGTTTTTGCATCACTACATCCCAATCATTGGTTTGTGGCTGTAGATCCACTGTATCTGTGGCCATCTCCTTCAACTCCACTAACCGAGGGCCCTGCATATATTCCTTGGGTCTTGTGCTCAACAACTCAAAAGCTGCATTAGCCGCCTCTTCTCGAGAGTACCCAACAGCTAATAGATAAAGAAACATTCTATAGTTTCTTTCTTCTGGATCTGGCTTCTCATCTTTTGGCTCAACTTCTGCCTTTTTCTCTTCCTCTTTGTTCTTCTCTTGCTTGGAGTCTTGTTGCCCATCAGGTTTGTTCAACTCCTCTTTTTGTTGGGTTTGTGGAGGACTAAGAGGAGGTGGTGATGGTGGTAGGTTGGATTCTCGGCTTGATGGTGGATTTGGTTGCTTCTTCTTGAAATCTCGATCCACCTTTGTTTTCCTCTCTCTTTCTTGGCCTTCCTGCTCTTCGAGCAGCTGCCGTCTCACTTCGTCAACCTCTTCTTCTGTAAAATATATATTTGGGATATTCTTCGCTGTAGCATCTAAGATCTCGAAATTCTTGATATAATCTTCAAACCAATCCCTTTGAATCCTTCAGGATGATCCAGACATAGCCTCAAGTGATGGCTTCCATAACTTTCTCAGATCCCCTTTTAGCGATCTCTCGGCTCTGAAACTTTCCATTAGTCTTTATAGCCTTGCCGCTTTCTGTGACTTTGTTTCCTTGATTGGCACCTGTAGAGTTTCTTTCTTTCCCTTCTTTGGCTCTGGCGGCTCTTCTAGCACTGTCTCTAAACGGCACTTCAACCTTGTGGCTACCCTGGGCGCCTTAGGAGGTTCTTCTTCTTTGTCTTCCTTGAGCTTGAGCCAATCATTTTGTGAGGGAGGTAGAGGCCAGTTTCCCTTGGCATGCAATGCTCCATAGATGACTTTTGTTATCAACTAACCAGGTACAATATAGGTGGGATTTTTGGTCCCCATCTTCACAAGATTGTCGTGGATGTAAGCGGAATAGTTTATCTCCTTTGGTTTTCTCTTCTGCATTGCCCAGGTGAAAGTGGTGGCAATAGCTCCAGGTGGCATCCTGTAATTCTGTGGCCGCTTGGTACACATGTGGAAGTATTGCTTGTATAGTTGGCTCCTGATAGCCACCTTCGGGTTTGCAATATCTTCAAATGTATAGTTATTCTTCTTTTTCGAGTAGACCTTAATGTCATCTCGCCTCTTTGTCACACTGCCTCCTTTGTTATAGATGTCAAGTGCTACTGCCACCACCTTCTCTGTGATGACAATCATTGTGTTAGGCTTGCCTTGCAAATCTGTAACTTCGGCTATGCCGTCCTCTTTGATTGTGGTGACAAATTCCCACACTCTTTTAACATCAATCCCTGCTGGCAAGGCTTCGAAGTAATTGTGGAGATCCAGTTTCTCCAAGTAGTCCGCCATCTTGCTCCTGACAAATTCATTGAGCTCTCGAGGTATCATGGGTAGCTCCACTGCATTTCCCTCCGGATCTTTAAATACTCCCTGGTAGATTCTCAGATCATTGGTCTCTAGCAGGTCATCTTGAATCCAAGTGCTTGTGGGCTTCAGGGTTCCCTCTAGGATAACAAAAGGCTCCACTTCTTCTAAGTAGTCCTTGATAGTCATCCTCTTCTTCTTTGCAGGTGATTTTGTGGCTGCCATGGATCCTGTTGCACTCAGTAGTCCAAAGTTAGCATTTTTTACATATTAGCTGATAAACTGAGTTCTGACTACCCAAATGACTTGAAAATTGAAATAAGAACTCAAAAAGAACTAGGGAAACCCTGCATGTGCCCACAATAGATTTCTGGCTGAAAAATAATCATGTAGACATCCTACGCGTAGGATGTCTACCTTCTCTATTTTTGGTGAAACTTGACAGGCTTGTGGCCCTTGACCTGTGCAACATGGCTATGTACTTGGAATTGGGTTTGGGCATCAAAAAGTGCAATTTTGAGCAGATTTAGGCTTTTGGCTCACAAATTGGGTAGGATGTCCTAAACAGGTGGTAAATGATATTCAATTGGGTTGAAATTTGATATATAGGCTTCTTATACCATGTAAGTGGCTCCCATGAAGTCAATTCCTGCACAAAAGGTCAATATGACACTGGAGACATCCTACGCGTAGGATGTCTATTTTCTCAAAATGACTTGGAGTTGGTTCTGTGGGTAGCCCTTAGCATGTAGAACATGGCCCTACTCTTAGATTTTGATTTGGATAAGCATTGGTGTTGTTAAGAGCCTGTGTAGTGTTTTAGGCTCAAAAAGTGCATCTTGGAGGTTTTGGGGGCCAAATGTGATGGGAATGGCTTGAAATTTGATACATGAGCTTGTGAAGGTGTTATAAAGACATCTGGAACTCAAAAACACCAGCTAGAGGTCAAATAGGTCATTTAGACATCCTATGCATAGGATGTCTATTTCACTGATTTTCATATATGACCCCACAATTAGCTTGGTAATGTGCTAATGAGTATATTGTGCAAGTTTCATGTGATTTGGACTAGTTTTGGTAAGTCTATGACCCATTATTGCCTCTATGCTTTGAATTTCCATTTTTTGATGCATATGAGGTCAACTCTTGTCCAAATGTGATGAAACTTGATGGCTAGCATGTATAAGCTATGTAGAAGCTGTGTATGAGGTGAGATGTTGAGTTTGGTTCCCAAACATGGCCTTGAGACATCCTACGCCTAGGATGTCTCTTGATGTATTTTATATAAGACATGCTACTGGTACATGCCTTGAGCTCCCCCGAGTCCCCTTTAAGCCCTATTTTCATAAAAAAGTAAAAAAGATAGATAGAAACTTCCTGTTTGGCTTTTAGAGCCTCTGAGCTGTTTTCTGACTCTTGGAGTGCTTTTCAGTGATGAAATTTCTTGATGTTAGTCTCTATAGCTTCATGGTTCCTTGGGGATCCTTGCCATATGGTTTTTGTCGGTTTTGGCTTCACGGGAGCTCCGTTTGGAAATTTGTCACTCCGGAAGCGTCCGTGGTTGTGATCACATGTCGTCGATGACTTGTGGTGGTCTACCACCATAGGACTTGGTTGTTGATGGTCTAGGAAAGCCGCTCGTGAAGTTTGGTGGCAAACGGACATCTGGTTTGGCGGTGAGAGCTAGTTGAGGCTTTATGTGTCTGATGCCGTTTCTGAAGCTTAGTCCCGCTTTAGGTCGCCTTATGGTTATGTGCACTTTACAGCCTTGTAGAGCATGTCGAGATGCTTCTATCCATGAGTTTTGGTAGAATTTTGGCGACTTTCCACCGATTTACCATTTGGTGGACTCTTGCAGGGCTCTAGAATTAGGGTTTTTTCCAATAGTTTTTTGCCGCCTTTGTGCATTCAAGAGTGGTCTCCTTTGCTAGGATAAACCGCCAATGAAGCCTTATTGCTTTTGGGTTAGCCGTTAGGTGGCCACCTCTACCTGTAGGTCTCTACTGTCCGTTTCCCGTGTGAACCCTACACTAGTTTTCGCGACAAAACATCAAACATACACGAAAAGCTCAAGGTGGTGAGCCTACCTCTCATATCTGGAGCCTGTTGGGTGGTCGTGCGCGTCGTAGAAGCAGCTGGAAGTCCGGTTCGCTCTAGGTGGCAAGAGCTCTCTCTCAAGAAGCTCTAAGTGAAGTGAAAAAATTATAATGGGGGTTCCCGAACCACTTTCTATAAAATTTGACATGTGCTCTTCAACTTCTTGCGAGATGCGGTTTAGGCTCGAAAAATTCTTGATTTGTACTCCATTTGCCTAGTTTCCGAGAAATTTGACGTTTCGGTCAAAATCTGGCCAAAACACGCCTTCCGCTCCATTCACATATTTGCACCCCCATTGTACCATAGGTTGTCCTATAGTCACTGATTATCCCCATATTTTTTGTTTTCCATTACGACCGTATTTCACCTGCTTTTTGTATTTTTGAAGTTTTTCTATCGATAATTAGTAAAATTAAAAAGAAAATAGCAAATTAAACCCAAAAAATTCCCAAAAATCATAATAACTCAAAAACAGCACCGCAAGACTCTATATACACTCACATGCAATTTTTATGGCCGGATTTCTCCGTTTTACCAATATTTTGCCCAAAAATGTCTATTTTTACATATATACACACACCTAGGGGCCTGATTTGGCGTTTGGCCCCATATACTTGTAGATTCGTGCTGTATAAGGGGATATGTACTTAGGTTAGTCCAAAAAATTCCGCAATCAAACGAAAACCCTTCAAAATAGTAAAAAAACATGCCCTTTTTTTGTTATTTTTACCTTCATTGGGTTCGCATTTGAGAATGCCTCCCCCCCTCCTAGTCGGAGTCCTCCTGGACAACAAGGTATCGCCTCGGTGTATGTGCAGTGCATGGGTTAAAAATTGTGCTAATGCTTGGCCGTGTAATGTGGCACTATTTAATGCATACTCAGTCAATGCATGGAAAAATCAATGCTGTGCGAGAGGAGGGAATAAGCAAGTCTATGTTTATTGGCATTCGACATTGAGGTTTGTTGTTTGTTGGTGACTTGGTTGGTGGATTTTCTTTGCAAGTAAAAGTTGTAACTCCACAGCTCTCTGTTTGATCGTCTTTCTTGCAAAAGTCGCTTGGTTTGCCGCTACTGTCGATATGGCCATGGTTGTTTTTGTGGAGAGAATTGTCGTGGTGGAATTGGCCGTAGTCTTTTTCTCTTTTGCTTTCCATTTGTAGCTTTATTTTGGAGGTTTTTGTAGGTTTATTGTCATGTCCATGTTCGTCATTGTTGTGCTGCTGATCGGCACCCACATAGATCGGTTTGCCAGTTTCATATGTAGTGTTTTTATGCATGCTGGTGTTGCTTGTACTGAAGGGAGTTCCTGTTGCTTTGGTTTCTGGATCCAAATGCGAGTCGCATTTAAGTTTTTACTGAGCATTCTCTTTGGGATCCATGTCTTTTTTATTCCCGTGGTTGTTGGTTGAACTGTGTTCTTCTGTTGACTTCTTCTGCTGTATTGTGGTTTGTATGCCATGTCACCTCTATCCATCCGCACCCATACTTTTTTTTCGCGTGTTACTAACCTCGATCTTTTCACTGTGGTCTGTGTTGTTTTACGTTTGTAGTGAACATGGTTGGCAGTTCCCTGGTTGTTCTCCATGGGTATTGTTTTGTTCTTTAGTGGCACCCATCCTTTGGATTCTTTATCCAGTGATTGTGGTGCTGTTATCTGGTTCTCCTGGGTTTGCTGAGCAAAGGCTACCACCTGTTGTTCTTGTGCATGCTGAATTTTGACTGTATCAAAATTCCAATCTATCTGCACATTATAGTCTTTTTGCCAAGGTTGTCCCAACAACATGGGGTGTAGTGTGCTCTCATCCTCAACCACGTAAAACTTGTGGGGGTAAATATATTGATGTATTTGTACATGCAATATAGTCCAGCCCAATGTTCTTAGCGAATGTGATATACTCCTTTTAGCACTTGTGGAGTAGGATGTAGGTGATCTTTAGGCTTGAGCTGTTTATATAATTTGTAAGAGATCAGATTTGCTTGAGCTCTAGAATCAAGCAATGCCGTCGATTCAACTTGATTGCTACCCACTTTGACTGCAGTTATTGGTTCCACTGTGTCTTCACCAAAATTGGTTAGTCGAATAGCATTTATTCGCAACGGTGATCCACTTTGTTGTTGTTCTCGTAGAAGTCTTCTTTTTGCAATGCGTTCTTTTGCTTCTGCTTGGGCTTCTTCTCGTACCCTCTTTTTCTCCTTCATCCATTGTTTTTCTTGATGGATTTGTTGAAGCATATCCTGTGTTAGTGATAAATGATACTTTTTTAACCGACACCCACTAATCCAATTTGGCATTTCTTCTCTTGCCAATGAAGCAAGTTTGACAGCTCCACTTTGTGATAAGTCACTAATCACAAAGGGTCCCATCCCTCGATTTTTAAGTTTCTTGGCATGTTGCTTCAAGGTATAAACAAGTACATAATCACCTGTTTTGAACTCTTTCGTGCGCACATGCTTGTCAAAAAACTCTTTTTGTCTTCTCTTTTTAGCATAGATCGAAGATACAACTCTCAGTCAAAGTTCATCTAGTTTTTCAAGATCATCTATTCTTGAAGAGAGCTCATGCCCTGTCCATTCTAAGCGTTTCGCTACTCGTAGAGTTGGAACTAAAAACTCTATGGGCAATATAGCGTTTAGACCAAACACCATGTTGTACGGTGTTGTTTCGATTGATGTTTTGTAAGCTACCCTGTATGCCCATAGTGTTGAGTGTAACTGCTGATCCCAGTCTGTCCTTGATTATGATACAATTTTAGTCAGAACAGTGCATAGTGTTTTATTTGTGGCTTCAGCTTGTCCATTTGCCTGTGGATGATATGGAGCAGATTTTCTATGTATGACCATGAATTCCTCTAGCAGATATTCAATGACTTCATTAAGAAAATGTGTTCCTCGATCACTGACAATTTCTATTGGTAATCCGTATCGTACAAAGACATTCTTATACAAAAATTGTGCAGTGGTTCTTGCGTCTGCTTTTTGTGTTGCCTTGGTTTTCGCCTTTTGTGAGATAGTTCGTAGCCACAATGATATATTGGGTATGGGTGCGATATGCAGGGGGTGAAATAGGCCCCACAAAATCAATGCCCTATTTTGCAAATGCCCATGCTCCCATCATTGGCCGTAGTGGCATTTCATCTCTCTTTATCGGCACCTTAGTGCGCTGACATGCGTCACAATGCTTTACAAACTCCTCAACATCCATATGCAATGTAGGTCACCATATTCCTGCGGTTAAGACAATTTTTGCCGTCTTATCGTCTGAAAAATGGCCTCCACTTATTCCTCCATGTGCGTGTTCTAGAATCAGCAGGTATTCGCTTTCACTTGCACAGATTCTAAGTTGATTTTCCTTTCCTCGCTTGTAGAGTTGATTTCCAATAAATTAAAGTCGCGAGTCTCCAGCTCTATAGCCCTTTTTTGCACTTTTGTTATGTTTTTAGGAAATGTTCTTGTTGTTAAGAAATCAATGATATATTGACTCCATGCAGGTGGAATGTTTACTTGAAACAATGTCGCGTGATCCACCGGTCGTTTGGCACTACATATAGTACAATTGTGAACATAAGCATGTGTGTCAGCATACATAGTTGGCCAATAAACCCCTAATTGTTTGAGTCTTTGGTGTGTTTTCATTGTTGAACAATGAAATGCACAATTCTAGATGTGTGCTTCTTCAAGATAACACTCGAATTCCTCTGGATTTATACATAATCGTAGAATTTGGTCCGAGCCTAAATGGTACAATCGTCCTGCAATCAACTGGAAGTTTTTGTTTGTCGAAATGTTTGTTGTTTGGATCTGTCTTCCTTGTTATCAAATCTACCTCCAAAGGAAAGAATACTAACAATTTCCTGAAACCATTTGGGTATCATTTCAATATTGAAAAGATAAGCATCAGGTATGTCATCGTCTACTCCTTCAGGAGCTTCCCTGTTTTGCAACCTTGAAAGATGATCCGCCCGTAGATGAGTTTTACCATTTGGGTATCATTTCAATATTGAAAAGATAAGCATCAGGTATGTCATCGTCTACTCCTTCAGGAGCTTCCCTGTTTGGCAACCTTGAAAGATGATCCGCCCGTAGATGAGTTTTACCCTTTTTTACTACCACTGTGAAGTCAAACTCTAGCAATATAATAAACTAGCGTACAATTCTTCCAGTATTGCATGGTTTATTTACTAGATACAAAAGAGCTTGATAATCTGTGAAGAACACAAATTTGTTTGCGAGCAAGTAATGCCGAAATTTCTTTACAGCATAAATCATTCCTAATCCCTCTCTTTTAGTGGTTGTGTAGTTCTTTTCTGCACTATTTAGCTGTCGGCTTGCATAACAAACTGGGAAATCCATTGTTCCGTCTCCAGGTTGAGCCAGAATACTCCCAATTGCATATGCAGATGCATGAATGTGAACATGGAATATCTTTTCCCAATCTGGCGCTTTAAGTACAGGTGCTGATACAAGGTTTTCCTTAAGCTTTTGGAATGAAGTTTCACACTCCTCAGTCCAGTCGAAACTGACTAATAAACGATACAGAGGTTGTGCAATGACTGCATACATATATATGAATCTTCGATAATATCCGCAGTGTCCCATGAAGGATTGTACTTGTTTGGCATTAGTAGGCCTGGGCAAGTCTACTATGACTCTTATTTTGTGTAGGTCAGTGGTTATGCCATTTCTTGAGAGAATATGTCCTAAGACGCAACCTTGCCTAACCATAAAAATGCACTTTTCCAGGTTGAGACAGATTCGATATGTTCTGCACTTCTCAAATACCTTTTGTAAATGGTCAATATGTTCTTCTCGTAGAAGAGAGTGGACACAGAGATCATCCATATATATTTCTAAGAATATTCTCAGGTATTCTTTGAACGCATAAGTCATTAACCTTTGGAAGGTAGCTGGGGCATTGGTTAAGCCAAAAGGCATAACTCTGTACGCATATATTCCCCATTCTATGGCAAACGTTGTTTTGTGTTGATCCTCTATTGCAATTTCCAATTGGTTATACCCTGAAAACCCATCTAGAAAAGAATAAGCCTGTTTCCCAGCCACCCTCTCAAGCACATGTTCTGTGATTGGCAAGGGATAATTATCCCTTATTGTGGCCGCGTTTACTTTTTTGAGGTTCACACACACACACACACACACACACACACACACACACACACACACACACACACACACGCAGCTTTCCGTTTTTTTTGGGGACAACCACAATGGGTGACACCCAATCTGTATGCTCGATTTCATAGATGAATTCAATATCCATCAGCTTGTCAATCTCCTCTTTGATTCATTTAGCAAATGTGTCATTATATGTATAAGGATGCTGTTTGCTAGGTTTGGCATCTAATTTCAACGGAATTGTATGTTGGCATATCGATGGATCAACTCCTTTGAGGTCTTTGTAGGACCATGCAAACACATCTTTATACTTCTTGAGAAGTTGTGCTAGTAGTTCTTCTTCTTCAGGCTCCAAATCAGTTGCTATATAGACTGGCTGAGGATTTTCGCCTGGCGCAGCGAGGTCTATCCGTTTTGCATTTTTCGGCCCATCGTAAGATTCGTGGTTTATTCTTTCCCTTATTGGTGATTTCATTATGATTTTTCTGTCCTGGATGGTGAATTTTCGATAGTGGGATGGTACATTCATGTTTTCTTTTTCTGACTCCTCCTTACCATCACTTTCTCCCTCAGTAGTCCATACCTCTCGTAACGACCGTTTTAGTTCTTGGTATTTCTTTTTACGCTCCATTTTGGTCCACTCTGGGTCTTTTGTTTTTTCCTGTTTTGATTGTTGAGATTTTTTTGACTTTGTTTCTGTTTTAGTCTTCCGTACTTGTTTTATTTCCTCACACGTCCTTTCCCTTCGAACTCTTGAGAATCTTCCTGATATTTGGTCTTTTACACAATCCTCTGCCTTGACAAGCATTAGATAGTGAGTTTTATCTTTTATCCTGGGCATCAGGTTCTCTCTAATTTTGTTTTTTGCTCTTTTTTTTCTATAGCATTCCTGGCGTCTAGAGTGTTGATTTGCAAAATCACAAAACTTGATAGTCGCTGTTGTCTCCCCGCGCTCGCTTGAGCTGTCTGAACACTCGTTATCTGCATCGTTATTTAACTCCAGATGCTCAGAGGAGTCATAAAACTCTTCTTATTTTGGTGGATCTACATTCTCATTTCCTGCTAGTATAAGGCTTACCATGTAATAGGGTAACACATCATAGCCATCCTTATCGCAAAATTTTGTTGTTGGGCAATCTATAATGGTACTGACATCCAATGTTGCTAGTATGTGTTCCCGTTCCAGAGGTTCTAAGGCATCTTCGAGAAAAGGTTCCGAAATGTAAGTCTTCTCCTCAATAGCTCTTTCTAAGATGCATTCCTCTCTTTTTAAGCTCCCACAATGTGAAGCTCCGCACATCCATAGCTCTTTTTTCTGCCCTAACCATGCTGGGAGTTCGGACCCTGCCAATGTAGCTGAATCAAACTCTTCCACTGGTGTCTGGTTCACATCTTTGTAACTATGGTCTTTTAGGTATATTTTGGTTGTAGTCTCGCCATGTCTGAGGTATATGTGGTTGTAACCTCAATCCCCTCCCAATCCTGGACCATCTTTAATTGTCTCATGAATGGTCTTCCCAAGATGATCTCGTAATTGTTCTTTTTGTCGAAATCAACTATTGCAAATGTATGCTCATACTCGATTCCGCACGAGGTGACAATTACTTTTTCTAAAAGTCCTAGAAGCTTTTCCATGAATCCATCTGCCAGTTGCAATTTTATTCTTGTAGCTCTCAAAGCCGGTTTTTCCCATTTTTTCCAGATTTCCTTGGTGGCGATAGCAACTCCTGCTCCACTGTCAAGAATAGCTTTGGAAGCTACTCCTTGGAATTCTATTGGTAGTGTGGTATTTCCATCTTCTCCCTCACAATATTCTCCAACTTTGTTTAAAAGTACTGGCCTAGTGTTTAGTTGAGGCTTGTCCAATTCTCTGATCCCTTCTTGAAGCTTCGAGGTGGGGTCTTTTACTCCAAATTTTTCTAAGCATTTGCCTATGGTGGTCCACATGTTTGGTCATAACCTCAGGAGTTCGGCTAATGTAATTGTGCATGCCACAGGGGTGGACAATAACTCAATCAACCCTTGTGAATCCATCACTCTGCTGGAAGAAAGTCTTTGAGATGGGATTGCTCTCACCTCAGACTTAGCTTCATACTCCCCTAGGTAAGAGGGTAGAGTTTTCAGCGAGTCTGGTTGGCCGTGCCCCAAACTAATTGATCCCTGGTCTCCCCCTTGTGAATTCATATCAAAGTTCATTTGTGATCTTGCCTCAAATTCTTTAATGGAAGGTAAGATCTCATTTTTCTCCTTTCTCGTGCTATTTATTTGGTGGCTCACCCTGTTAGCTTCGTTGGCATCACAAATTTGCTTCCACAGGTCATCTAGACCGTTACATTCTTACCCATTTCTACCAATGTTTTAGGCTAGAAACCATCAATTATCTCATCTGTTGTATTTGGCACTATGATAGGTTCTCTCCTAGACTCAGAGATAGTCGTGAGTCTCTCCTTCGTGTCTACTTGTTTCTCTAAAGTTGGTTTGATAGGGGTTGGAGCTGGTACCTCGTGCCAAGTTGCAGGTTTACCAAGCGGGTTTTCTATCAAGGATTGGGCTGTTTCAATCATCTTTCGACACATTTCCAACCTCTGTTTTTCTATTTCTGCATATGGATAAGTCATCCATCTTTGCTCTTGGGTTTGGTTGTTTTTGAGTTTGGCTTCGTATGCCTTTAAAAGTGCGTCTAACTGCTCATTTGCCTTTTCTACCAACACTGATCCTCCCGATCCTGCACTTTTGGGTTCTACTATTTCCTTGGGCCCTATGGTTGCCGCATTGTGTGAGCTTAGACTAGCTAGATCCTCTAACCGCTCTAATTTATCCTTTGTGTGTTTTAACTCCTCAGATAGAGCCGTTTTCTATCGTTCTCTCCTGGCTTTCATACGCGCCTTTCTAGCTTTCCAAGTGCTTCTCAGATTTTTCATTTCTGCACTTGGGGCATTGGTCTTTGGCTCTTCAATTATGGGTTCATTTGTCATTCTTTGAGCTTGGGCTCGTGTCACTGCCTGAATAGGTATTACTATCTCGTTTTCTGACCCTCCACTGGAAGGCACTGCTTCCAGCATGTTCAAGGTAGTTTTTGCTCCTTTGCTAGGGTTCTTAGGGCAATCACGAATCAAATGAGTAATTCCACACTCGGTGCAATATGCATTGACTCTAATGATTTCATCATGAGGACAGTCTCTTAGCCAATGGTCTCCACCCCACTTGTAGCAGGGTCCCTTAGGCTGTTGGGGTGCTCCTTGAGCTCCTCTTTGTTGGTATGCATGCCTCTGCCCGCCATGCCTCCATTGGCTATGAACAACAATGTTCATTCATCCAAGCTATATCTTCCTTCTCCTGCTGCCTGTGCAGCTGTTGGTGGTCCTGCACTTCCCATCATGCTCCAAGGTTCTAGCGTTGGGGGTTCTTCCGATGGATAATAGACAGGATTTGCAGCATATCCATTAGAATCTTCGTAATATGCATGCATAGGTACCAAAGCCTTCTCTTCTGGTTCGTTTATTGTTGGTGTGTATCTTATGCTGACTGGTCGTAATCCTGGTAGGGGTGATTGCTGCCCCAATACTGGTTGTGGTCTTTCTACACCTACAGGTCCTGGTAGGTTGCCTGCTTAATACCTAGGCATTGGTGGAAGTTGAGGAGATGCTACCTGAGCCTGGGGAGCATAAGGTCGCTCTCTCACATATCCCTTGTTATAATAACATTCCTCCGTCACATGGTTTGTCCATTTTTGTTCAATAGCACACCACTTTGGTTGTTTAGCCTGAGGCTCTTGGCATACATATTAATCTTTTTTAGCACTTCCTCTACAAGCTGCTCCTGGCTTTGCTCCTGGCTTACAACTACTTCTCCTTTTGGTGCTGTCTTAGCGGATTTGCTTCGACTTTGTTGTGAGGATGAATCGTCATCAAGATCCTTGAATTCACCCTCCTTGTAGACCTCACAATTGTCTACAAGGTAAAGAGCCTCCTTAGTTAACTCATTTAACGTCGTGCTCCTCTTCATATGTAAGTCCTTATGGAGATCTGCGTTCCTTAGTTCTTGAATAAATATAAGCATAAGTCTGGACTGAGTTGGCAGTTCTTCCACAGGGTAGAACTTCACATATCTTTTTAGTCGTAGGGCTGCCTTTCGCACAGATTCCCCTTCTTTCTGTTTGAATTTATAGATTTGTGAGACTGTATTATGAGCTATCCCCCTTTGTGAGAATTCCTCAATAAACTTGTCAAAAACCTCCTCCATAGACTCAAAGTCTCTATGCTCCACAGAGTCAAACCAAGTAGCAGCATCCTCGTCTAGGGTAAGTCCAAACCCTGCAAATTGGGTAGGGAATTTTAACACCTCTTCAGCTCTAATTACACGCACAAAGGCTGCTACATGATCCCTAGGATCTCTGTTTCCCATGTATTTCTTGTTTACCCATTTTTGCACCTGAGAAGGTCTAATTCTACGATGGTCTACAAATCTCATCATTGGTTCTCCTCGTCCTACTCTATATACCTCCCCTGGCCTTCGATAGTGGGAGGGTTTCTCTCCCAGAGGTGCCCCTAAGCCATAATTTCTGATGGTTTTTGCAAGAGGTGGTTCATCTCTTCGAACTCGTTCTATGGGTTGTCTTCTAGGCTCTAGAGACTCTTGAGTTTTTGGCTTACTCTCACCTTGATACTATGAATAGAGTGGTGGTTCTTGTAAATCTCTTAGCCCTCGTGCGGCTGGATAGCCATCTCGGTTTTGGTCTTGTTCTAATATCGCACTTTGTCGAAGCCATGCCTGCAATGATGGTTGGGTTGCTTGTTGGTTCTGGTAGTTGAATGTCTGTTGTCGGTGAGAATGTGAGGTCGCCTTGTACTCTTCTGAAAATGGATTTGTCGACTTGCTAGGGGTATAGGTGAACCTTGGCACTTCTTCGGGTGCATATGCATATGTTGATGTTTCTGGAACTGTTGCCTTTTCTACCTCCTCTGGGGGAATACATTTGTATTCTTGCCCGTACCTATCAACAAAAATGATATCCTTCCCCATAGCAATTTCATAAGAAAATAAGTAAAGAACCTTGTCTTTGCTTAATTCGTTTGGGTAGGGTTCTTTGCATTGAAAATAAGAGACTACTCCCTCGCTCTCATGCTTGTAAATTCCCACATTCTCATTATAGGTAGAGACCCTGGTTGTTTTTTTATCATACATAAAAAGAGCTCGAGGTCGATCAATTTTTGGAGGTGGTTCTTGAGTTTTTGAAACCATTTTTCCTTTTGCCATGTTATCTCCATATCTGTTGTAATCCTCAGGGTTACTAACTATCAGATAGTGGTTCCCCTTTTCGTCTCGAAATCTATCTCCATCATCATAGACTCGAATTATCTCTAGTCTCTGAGCAGGTCTTTCTTCTATAGAAATACACTTGCGTCCCCGATAGTCAAAATAAACTAGGGCTCCCCTAGAGTTTGTTCCTTCTAAGAAGATTATAGTGAACTTGGCATCGTTCAAAGGGTTTTGGGAGGTACTTCCCTCCTAGCATTGGTCCTTCATCAGAGAAACCTCCTGGCTGTTGACTACCTATCATGAAGAAGGACTTATCTGATGAAGTGTCAGTATCACTACCCTCCTCAATGGTCGATGCTAATGGATCTAGCCTTGCCTGATTTACACTCTCCTCGGTGGACACTAAGCTATCCTGATCACCTGCCACTTTTTGATCTCTAGGAATGTGTCTTCCTGATCTTAAATTCATCAAACTTAGCAATACAATTTATCACAAATCCAACCACTCGACTGGCAAAGGATCAGTTTCTGCACAACTTCTTGCCTTGCCGTACACAAACGTTTAATTTCGACAAATCGAATCAAAGCATTTTACCGCTAGAGGTGGTCTTAGTAATGATTGGTATAATTGGAGGGTTAACCTCAACTACTACTGTGTTTTATACACTTCGGATGTTGTTGATTAGGTCTGCTAATCTGGAACTGTACTTCACTCGAATGTTGGTCAGTTTACAGGGAAAGTCTTAATTCCGTCTTTGCTCCGTCAAAAAGTCAAACAAGGTCCAATTTCACTTCTAAAAGAAGTTATGGAACTCTTAAGTCAATTGGAACATCACTCTATGTCCCCAGTCAGATTTTCACTTCACTAAGCCCTTGTAGACATCCTACACGTAGGATGTCTACTTGCTCTGTTTTGGATGGATTTTGCACTATAGATTCCCCTTGATGTGCTGAGTCCACAATTGTTTTTACTTTTTGATTTGGACTCCTATAAGCTAGTCAGTTGATCTGAAATCTGTTCTAGCAGCTTGATGTTGGTCCGACCAGTCAAATCAACTCCAATTTGGACCAAAATTGACTAGGAGGCTTGCCTCAGGCTATACAACACCCTGCTATGCCTACAATCAATTTTTGACTTCAATTTCATGGAGTAGACATACTACACGTAGCATGTCTAACTGCTCAAAATTGCTTCAAATGCAAACCACAGACTCCTCTTAAGGTGCTGATTACTTTGGTATGCTCAAAGTTGGATTTTGAGTGCTAAATCACACAGAACACATCCTACGCGTAGGATGTCTAAATGATATGTTTGGCCCCAAACTTGAGCCACAGCTTCCCCTTGATGTCAGCAACCCAGTGCTATGCTTAGATTTTAGTTTGGATTTCAAAAGACCCCAATTTTAGCTATCCTAGCCCTTTTTCAGTCAAAAATGCTAAAGTCTGCTTAAAACCCAATTTTCTCACCCAATTGAGATGAAACCTTTCTCATGCACTCAATAAATCATGTAGATCATGCTCATGCACCCATCCTATGGGTTTGGTCTTAAAATAATGCCTTGGCACAATTTGGGTAGGATATCTAGCAATTTTTCTTCTTTTGGCCTTATCCTGTTAAGATATGGTCAAACTTCCACTTTCCAGGTGAAATAGGGTAAAACCTACCTTCTAAACACATTGGTCAACTTAGATTTTCAAAATTTACACCAGAACACCCTGTGGACATCCTACGCATAGGATGTCCTACTGGCTTAAAATTTAAATTTTTTTCTGACATAAGTACTCCCTATGCTCTGCAACTCTCTCAGAAATACTCACAGAAACTTTTGAACTTCACTTCAGCTTCTAAACACTCTTTTCCATCTTTTACAACCCTTTGATGAGCCTAATCAGCAAAATAACATGCACGAAGTGCTCCAGATCATAAATCATGATGTCCTACTTACCCTACTCCTACTCATCATGTGAGATGGTGATATTGGTGTCTCGGTTGCTTCCTGGCCTCTCCGGAATCTCAAGCTATCCTTCCACCGCATCTACCTCTCCAAATCCTACTCTCTACACCACAACATAACTAATACCTAAAACTATCTAAGTCTACCTTTGTCTACCTAAGTCGAAGGATCTAGGCCAGACACTCGCTCCCTAGACTCTTCCTAAGACCTAGAGAGTCCTCCATCCTCTGATACTATCTAAATGTAAAACAAGACTCTGGCAAGCCAGAGGATCCCTATCCTCAAGGACTAGTCTCGGTCACCTACCTAGGGTTTTCGTCCCCGGTAGTGGTGCCAATGTTGGCGGATACGCCGCGACGGACGTCAGCACAACGAGAACTCACCTAACAAGATTTGTCAGCAAAGGACGAAGCTCGACCCGCAGGTGCGTGGAAGCAAGCATAGGGGGTCAACCTACACTCGACCGACTCTTGACTACTTCCTATAGAGGTCTCTACCCAATGTCTAAGCTACATCCTTCAGGAGTACATAAGAGGAGATTTCCTACAACGCTTTCAAGAGCCAAATACCCATCAAACGTTCTCAAAACGCTACGGAACTTGAAGGAAACCCTATTAACACCAATAGGTCTCTCTCCATAAGGTCCATGAACCAAAACCCCAACCCTAAACACCATATGCAAAATCACGTAGGATGTCTGGTCGAAATTTGCAGGTCGTCATTTTCGAAAACTAAAGTGCCTAATGTAGGTCTACTCAATGCGAATGCGTGGATATGCTGAAATGCAAAAACAGACAACGTATGCTCACCAAATCACCAGATATAGCTCGCGGGTCGAGCTCGCAAAGCCAGATCGTACACACGCAATGTAGGTATTGGCCCGTAGCTCTCTTTGGGAGCAACACGTTGCACTTCTCCGCACTCGATTCCGACCATTGGTGCATGCGTAGCGTCAAGATAAAACTCTCACTCTCTCTTGTACACAAAGCACGCTCACTCACACATATAAAACTTATAAAATGACAAAGGTTTTTTTGCATTAAGGTCAAAAGTGGTATAAATACCTTACAATCTCAAACCCTAATGTTCCAATTTAACCATTCACTCAGTCTAAATGTCAAAAATGGGATACAAGTTGGAAGCTTCTGCAAGCCCCACTATTTACAAAGGTGAAATGACGGGTTTTCTCAATTAAGGAATAATTACAAAAAATAATATCCTGCCGGGCAATCATCCTCCGTTGGGTGTGTCCAGCCGCTAACAGCTCGTCAATGGTGGGCTAGCCTTTGTGGCAACGGTGAAGCCCCAAAGACATGGAAAACTCTACGAGTTTCCATCATGAAGCAATTCCTTGCAAGCTATGCAAAGGACAAAGTGCTTACCGAATGGCGCAGCTTGAAGCTCTCATAAGTCTATCCACAAGTATGTAGACAAGTTTTGGGATTTACATCTCAAGGCTGCTGTCTTTCAAAAGATAGACTTTGCCGAGCAAAGGTAGCAATTCTGTGTGGGACTACCTAAAAAGATGGCCGAATACATCATCTCTCAACGTCGGCCTGGTACTATTGGCGAAGTAATCCATCACACCATGGTTGCTTCACGCATCAATTTCCATCAAGGCGGTAGACGTAATGTCAATCCCATGGACAACAAAGGAAAAAATGATGCAAAGGGAAAAACCAATGTTCAAAATTTTTCCCAAGGCAATTCCAACAACAACAACAACAATCTGTCCAAGGAGAAGGGAGTTTATAACTATAGAAACAAACTCTCTCCTGAAGAGCTTGAATCTTTTTGCGAGGACATGGGTATCATTGTGGCCCCAAGAAGAATATTCTCAATAAGACTCCTAGGACTTCCACCATCGAAGCTCCAAAAGAATGCTCATTGCAAAGGATCATCACTTTCCTATGATTGGGGAAAGGTAAGAGAGGATGATGCCTTCGTCTTGTTTGAACTTGGCTCTACTCACAAATTAAAACAATGGAGTTGGCCACCAAGTTGGGCATTCAAGATTTTGAGATGGGAGATATGGCAACGGCTGACGTAGCTTTCAAGGGACAGCAAGCCTCTGTTACTCCCTTGATTGGGAAGTTGAGGCTTCATGTTCAAAGCTATGTCGACAAAGAAGACTTCTTCATCTCTCCTCTCCAACATGAGGATGCTATCCTAGGGGCGCCATGGTTTGATCACATGACTTCCAATATGAAATTCCTTGAAAGGAGAATCTACTTCACCTACAGGGAAAAGAACATGTATATAGATGCTAGTGAGCATGGTTGCACTATTCCACTTGTAAATCCTCCTGCTTTTGATAAATCAATGAAGAGCTCAGTTTTTGCATACATGATTTTTGTCAAAGAATCTCTAAAAGATTCTAATGTTTTTATCAAACGTAGATGATAGGAATCAAGAAGAGTTAGACTTGTCTAATTTTCTAAAAGGATTCCAAGGTGTATTCATCGATGATATTCCTATGGACTTACCTCCAAAACGAGGGGATGATGACCATCGCATTGAGCTCCTTCCAGGAAGCTCATCGCCTAACAAGCCTCCTCATCGAGTCTCACAAGCTCAACAAGAGGAGATCATGAGACAAGTATAGAAATTGGTAGACAAAGGGATGATGAGGCCTAGTTCCTCCCCCTTTTGTTCTCCAGTCCTTTTAGTGCAAAAGAAAGATGGTACATACCGTATATGTGTGTAGACTATCGAGCACTAAACCATATCACTATCAAAAACAGATTTCCCGTGCCTCGGGTAGAAGATCTATTTGATAAGCTACAAGGCTATACCTACTTCAACAGGATTGATCTTAAAAGTGGCTATCATCAAATATGGATAGTGGATGAAGATATCCTAAAGTCCGCATTTTGCACAACGTTTGGCCTTTATGAATATCTAGTCATGCCTTTTGGCTTGACTAATGCACGAGCTATGTTCAATCGTCTAATGGAGAAAATTTTTAGATCTTACCACAAATTCACTGGAGTGTTCTTTGACGAAATCATCATCTACTCCAAGTATTTAGTGGAACATAAGCAACATCCTCAAGTGATTTTTCAAGCATTGAGGGAGAACAAGCTTTTTCTCAACCCAAAGAAAAACAAATTTCTCCTTCAGTATACCTAGGTCATATTATCTCTCAAGATGGTATCTGTATGGATCCATCAAGGTTGAAGGTAGTAAAAGCATGGCCTAATCCAAGGAATCTACATGAGCTAAGAAGCTTTTTTGGTATGTGCCCATACTATAGACGCTTCATAGCAAAATTCTCTCAAACAAAAGATGACTTAACTAAGAAGAACGTTAAGTATGTATGGATTGCTAAAGAGCAAAATGCTTTTGATTAGCTCAAAGAAAAGCTTACCTCCCAACCAGTCCTCATGCTTCCGGATCTCTCAAAGCCATTTGAGGTCCAATCTGATGCTTGTGGTGAATGCCTTGGAGCAGTCTTGCTTCAACAAGGGCATGTCATAGCATACGAGAGTCAAAGACTCAATACCGGTGAAACGAGTCTTGGGCATTTATGAAAAAGAGCTTTTAGCTGTTCTACATGTCCTAGACACATTGAAGCACTATTTATTGGGGACTCCATTTATTCTCCAAACCGACCACTAAAGTCTCAAGTATTTCATGACGCAAACCAAGCTTTTTGACAAACAAATGAGGACGTGGGAAAATTTTCTTTCGCAAGATAATTTCCATATTGCTCACATCGCTGGTAAGCACAATCAAGTGGCCGATACACTTTCACGACGACCAAAATTTAATGAGGTGTGTATAGCTACTCACAATGATCTATCCTCTATGATAGATGAGTATGCTACTGACCTTGACTTTAGTGACATAATGTCAGCCCTTGCTTTGGGGAAGAAAGAGGAACCATTCACCTTGTAGGATGGTTATCTTCTCCAGGGCAATAGGTTATGTGTTACCCATCCCTTCATGAGAATGTTATGTATGAATCCCATACTCCTCCCCATGCGGGGCATAGAGGTATTCAACCTACTCTTTGAGGAGTAGAGGCATATTTCTATTGGGCTACCATGAAAGTGGACATCCAAGAGTATGTTTCAAAATGTGTAGTATGCCAAAAGACCAAGTATGATAGAGGGAAGCAACCTGGATTACTCCAGCCATTGCCTCTCCCAAATTCACTATGGGAGAGTATATCCATGGATTTCATCTTTGGATTGCCCAAGTCTATCCATGGAAATACGGAAATATGGACAATAGTCGACAGGTTTAGCAAGGAAGCACACTTTATTCCTGTCAAAAAGACTATTAAAGCACACCAAATAGGAATCTCTTCATATCTCAGATTTTCAAACATCATGGATTACCAACATCCATCGTGTCAGATAGAAATCCTAGAATGAAGAGTAATTTTTGGAAAGGTCTCTTTGAATATCTAGAAACAAGATTGAATTTCTCTTCGGCCTATCACCCACAAACGGATGGCTAAAGTGAGATAGCCAATCTTATGATACTCGATCTACTAAAGACTTATGTTACAGAAGTAGATCAATGCTCACAATGAAAAAAGTATTTACCTCTTGTAGAGTATGCCTACAATAATATTGTACATACTTCTATGGGAAAAGCACCTTTTGAGATTATTGAGGCAAGACCTAAAAGTCCCTTGCTACTCAAAGTACATGGAAAGATCTTCGTTGCCGAATAGTATAGCCGTGACCTACAAGAATCTTTTCAAAAGATTAAGGAGGCTATATCCATCTCACAACAAAGGAAAAAGGTGCTGCTGACAAGCACAGAAGGACCTTAACGTTCAAAGAAAAAGATTGGGTCTTACTCAAGTTTCCTAAGGCTCGATTAAGGCAAATGACGGGGAAAAACTCTACAAGCTATTTAAAGTGTTATGCTAAACTAGCAAAAAGATACTATGGTCCTTTCCAAATCTTGAAGCCCATTAATGAGACGGTTGATCAACTCAAGTTACCCAACCATTGGCTCATACCCAATGCCTTTCATGTAAGCCTCCTTAAGCCCTACAAAGGACTACTTAAGCCCTACAAAGGAGAGCCACCAAGTGAACCAATTATTGAAGACCCTCCCGAAGTTGAAGACCAAGAAGAGGTGCTACAATCCAAAGCTATCCTTCAAAATGAAGACAAGGTACTACGACATGGTAAGATTATCAGACGGTATCTTATTAAGTTCAAAAATTATCCTTTTGAAGATGCTAGATGGATGTAAGGAATACAGCTTAAGGATAGTATGAACCTTGTCAATGCTTACAGTGCTATATTAGAGTAAGCAAATGTACAAATTGCTTTTAAATGAACCATGTTTTTATCTTATAAGACTAGTTCTCTTTCTAATTGTGCACAAATTTAAATAGTATGCATGCTTAGAATCATGTTTGTGATGCGGACGTCTCTCAAACACCAAGTAGAATTTGTCACTCTACTTTGGAAGAATAAAATGGATTAAAGAGCACACATGCTTGCGGCAGCTATGTCTCCCAAGCACCAAATGGATTAGTTATCCATCTTGGAAAGATGTCACGGGGTAAAAAGGGATCCTCTACCCGTTAATAGTAAGATTGACTAATGAATAAGGCTTTATCTCTTCTACGTCATAGTCAAGGACAACTATGATTTCAAGAGAGAGGTAATGTCATAAAATCTAATTTCTAATCAACCCAAATGATTTTCTCATATTAAACTGATCATTTAATGTGGGAGAATAAATGGGAACAAGGGTTAAGATATAGACATGTGCTTATAGATCTATCTCAACACGGGGCCAATGGTAAAGGGGCCCAAAAGAGAGACGGTCTATCAAAGAGCAAGGCTAACCAACGGAGTATAAATACCTTAGGGTTAGATTCATTGAAGACCTCCAATAGTTAGTGTAAAATTCCTTTGACCTTAGGTAAGCTAGGACTGACCTTGAGGTGGGAACCCGCGGCCCAAGCTTAAGGTGCGTGAGGTGCTTGTCGTGCTTGATGACTAAGGTGCTTGAGGCGCTTGAGGTAATTGATGATTGAGGTGCTTGAGGTGCTTGATGACTGTGATCTTGAGGTGTGGGAACTTGGACCAAGCTTAAGGTGCCTGAGGTGCTTGTCGTGCTTGATGACTAAGGTGCTTGAGGTGCTTGAGGTAATTGATGATTGAGGTGCTTGATGACTGGGATGCTTGGTGTAAAAGTCCTTTGACCTTAGGTAAGCTAGGACTGAGCTTGAGGTGGGAACCTGGCCGAAGCTTAAGGTGCCCGAGGTGTTTGTCGTGCTTGATGACTAAGGTGCTTGAGATGCTTGAGGTAATTGATGATTGAGGTGCTTGATGATTGGGATGCGTGAGGTACTTGTCATGCTTGAGATGCTAGGGTTGTAGTTGAGGTGGGAACTCGACCCAAGCTTGAGGGGCTTAAGGGCCAAGCTTGTGGTGGAAACCAAGCCCAAGGTTGAGTGGATTGAGGTGTACAAAAGTCAATGCCAATACCTATAAGGAGGGGGCAAGCCCTACATGAGGGGGATGAGAGAGAACACACACACACACACACTCACACAAGGCATGCCTAGTACAAAGAAAGCAAAAGCTTGTCAAGTTCCTCCTCATGTTGCCCTCATAGTGTGCCTGAAGCCTATTGGTTGGTCACCCAAAGGGTCCAATGATAATTTAGGAGATTTAATTAATCGTGTTTGCATTGATCAAGTCCTCTCTCGCAAAGGGGAAAGGGGGACACTTGTCCCAAGGATACTCTTGTTGCTTGGTATGACTCCTGCTTATGATTGGCTAGGCCTGGAGGGGTCCAATGAGCTTCAAGCATGAGCTACAAGGGGGGACCGACCAAAGCTAGTAGGGGGCTTGCTTAGGGGGTATAATCTCCCACACACACTCACACACACTATGATTGTGTGAAGTGCAAAGTGAAAGAGCTCCCTCTCCTTCTCCAAGCTCCTTGAGAAGTTGAGAGCCTACACCAACACTCTTGGCTATGGAGTACAAATCCAACCAAGAGCCATGCTTCAATGCTTGAGCTTGCCATCTTCTCCCTCTTCACTACTATGCTATTATGTATGCTAGCAAGAAGAGTTATGATAAGTGAGGAACTAGTTCTTTCTCCTATGAAATGTTTCTTCTTCAAGTTTTTGTTATGCTTGTGATGCATGAATCTTTCCATCTTCATTACATCACCTAAGTCACAAGGAACACAAAGATTGTATTGTAACAAGTCTTTCTTAATGGGAGAAATCATAATACCAAATGCTTATTGGAGGGGGGACCGGCTCCACATAAATATGGTCCTCAACTGTTGTCATGTTCTCTAAATTCTCTCTCTTGCAAAAGTATTGATCATGCCAAGTTAATTAATTGCTATGATTATGTTGATATCTTCAATTATGTTCACCCGCTATGCTCACAAAGTCATTTCTCAAAAGTACTCTCATTAATTTCCGCTACTCTCAAGTTAAAATAGGCCAATTCCATTACATGCCCAATGTGATCCCATTATTTAGTTTGGCTTTTAGGTATTTATTTTACTTATTTGTCAGAGTCTTGGGTAGGAAAATTTACTGGGAGTGCTATATAAGCAACTCCTTGCCTCCATTGTATACACATTCAGTTATTCATTGCCAAGGTTGATTGGTTAAGGAGACTCTCTCTCTCTCTCTCTCTCTCTCTCTCTCTCTCTCCTCTTGGTCTCTACACTTTCCCATTGTCGATTTTTGACAGCCTCTACCACAACTTTAAACTTACTTGCTAACCTGCCATGAAGCTGACTACACTAAGCAAAAGGATCGGTGTTCCTACAACACTTAACTCTTATTAACATTCCACTACAAAAAGATGGCATGCACCCCTTGTTATGACCGATCAAAGCCTCTCATGTAGACAACTCCTCCCATTCCACTCTACCCCTGCACTTTTGTTTCAAGAATCTTGTCCCTTCAAAACTCACTCCAGTACCCATCTTCACTGCATTGCTGAAATATAATTTTGATATTCTTGAAAAAAGTCCTAGACATAGTCCAACCAAAAGAGCTACAACAACGAGTCGCTTGCCCTACTGTGCATCTCCCCATAACTCTCATTCCCCCTTAGCTTCATAGGCCTTTCTAACTCCTTACTTTTGTTTTGTAAGCAGTCAAACATACAAATCTAATTTTTTTTGCATTTTCATTAGCAAAAAGATATGTAAACTCTAAAGCCTTTATCCATTGGGCAAACCAAAAAATAGTTTTAAATGTCCCTTCCACTCAAAGACATTACGTTTGACACCATCATCATAGGCAACGAAGAGAATACATTTTTGAATAGTAGTGACTGGATACTATTTCATATTAGCAATGCCTCATGAAAAATAGGTACCAATACTCTCTCTCTCTCTCTCTCTCTCTCTCTCATGCATGCACACACACACCCCTCCATATCACTCATACAAATATGCGAAGGATCATAGTTTGCATTTTGTAGCGATAGTGGATGCTAGTGACAATGAAGAGAGTTATACAAATTATTAAATTAAAGTGAAGAATTATCCTATCAGAATTCCTTCACAAGTTCATAGCCACATGAATTGAGAGGTCAAAAGGAATTTTTTGAAACTATGTCAAAATAATTTATACAAAGAAAAGCGAGACAAAAACTCAAAATAAATAAATAGAAGTTTATAAATACATTAGGAAGAGAATGGGGGCCTCTTTATTTGGGAGTTTAAGAAAGTCAAACCATTAGTATTAAGAAAGTAATCAAAAGGACAGCTTTTGAATTCAAACAGGCAAAACGGTTAGTTTTTTTGAATTCAAAGTTTTCCCTCAAAATGGAATTTAAAATCTAGCAGGTAAAACCAGATCATGTAGTATATCTATGGAAAGACCTCGGTGGGAAGATTGTAGATCTATGATCTCCGCTCACATTGGGTATCATATGTAGGAGTTATGGAAGGCCGAAAATTATAAAATTGTCTACCGCCTTTTTGGGGAAAAAATTGCATCCTTTGACCACTCTTACTTATCTCTTACACACCCACCATTCTTGCACACATGACGTACACCTATTTGTCAAAATGTTGATCACCTCCATAAGCTCATGGCAAATAAGAAGCCCCCCTACACCCCATTCTCTTCCTAATGAAGGGCCTTGATGAACATGGGTGAGAGGAGACAAAATCAATGCACATCAATATATCCTAAGGTGCCTATTCTTACTGTGCACACATAGCCTAACAGGGAAAAATTATCAGTAGCATGCAATTGGTAATAATGCAAAGTGATGCTTCTCAAACTAGCACTATTTTCGGGGGTTCACTATTCAATACCCCCCTATATAACGTGCATTCACGAGGATAATTAAAAAACTTTTTTTAACACGTTTAAATGAATAAAATGACCTCTTATTTTAAGATTTGTTTTTTCAAAATGAAATATAAAAACCTTTTTTTTAATGTATTTTTGTTAAATTTCGTAAAAAGTTTGTATTTTAAAACCCTTCCTATTGACCTCAGGTGGTACATTTAACATGATTACATAGTGCACCCCTGAGGCAATATTGTGCCAAAAAAAAAAGCTATGCTTATTGTAGCGTGTAGGTCCTTTAGCTGAGTCAAACCTTTTGATGTACAACAACCTTTCACAATATAAAGAGATGTTTCCCTCCGAGGAAGACAAAATTAGTTTGTGCCAACCCCATGTACACCACAACGTCCCGTGTACCCACAATATCGTCAATTGAAGTTAGCTAACCTTTAATTGTAATAAAAAGGCAAGTTCTATTTTTTCAGTTCTAATAAAAAATCAAGAGTATGGAAAATTCTAATTATTTTCAGTTCTAATAAAAAATTCAAGAGTATGGCAAATTCCATGCCAAACATGGAGATATCTTCACAGGCCTTCCAGGGGTCCCCATTACATGTGAGAATTGGCCCACTAAATGTTAAAAGCGATACACTAATGCGTGTAGTAATGCGTCAATCAGTTCCACTAGTTAGCCCTTGTATAATTATTCGAAGGCCAGTGAAAAACGAATCTGAGTCAGTTCTCAGAACGGCCTTTTACTGTTGTTTTGGATTCCTCCCTTCTTTTCTCATATTGTGAAGTGGGCTCCGTGGGCGAAGCAGCTGCCAGCCACTGTTGAAGACATTTCTTGCAACATTGCGCCCACCACACATTAGCATCAGGAAACGTTCAATACAGAAGGAAAAGAAGACGGAATCAGAAATTACCGTGTATATGACTATGGCGGCTGCTGCAGCGACGCCGAAGATGGGGGCTATCCATAGCGCAGGATCGTCCAATTCTGGGGAACGCAGAGGGCTGCACAAGAACTCAAACAGAGAAGACGAGAAATCGCCCGCAAAAACAACAATAAACAAGAGCAGAGATCGCCCAAAACGAGCAGAGTAAGGCAGAGCAGAAATCACCCAAAACAAGCAGAATGTGGATGAGGAAGGCGACGACATGAGTACAGAAAATCATTGTGGAGCTGCAGCATGAGAACTTACATTTCAACAGAAACCCTACATTTTACCTCATTCTCGAAGAAGGAGAGTTGCAAAAGTCGATGAGATCCTGCTTGTTGGTTGGTTGCGCTTCTTTATCGAATACTTAGCCGCTTTCTGATTGGTCCACATCAGCTTTACACTCCCGCCCAACTCTCTTCCCTCCACGTGTCGGAATTCAAACCTTGTCGGACATTCCACACGTAGCGCTACGTTCTCACCGCGTGTCATTGTCTATTAGCTGTCGGTTGCTCTAGAAACTCAGGGCATGCTCACACGGAGAAGAGTCTTACGGCCTATGTCTTTCATGCTGCTTCACTAGGTAGAATGTCAAGATTTTTGTCGTGTAATGCAACTGCTCTTGCTTCGTTCGCCTTGAATAGGAGTTGAAAATAAACATAGAATAGTGTGTGGCACCAAGGCTAGAAAAATACTTTTTTCCTAACCCAAGGAAATAAGGGCAACCTTGAAATTCTACTGGTTTTTTGGTCAAAATTTGAAGCTTTTGTCGGTATTTACACTAAAACTTGTGTAAATTTGCCGGTTTTCTTCAAGGCAAGCTCAAAATCTAACCAGAATTTTATGATTTTAGCCGGTTAAACTACATTGTACCCCAATTTTTTTCTAACACTGGTGTGGCACACATCTGCCTTCAATGTAATAGAGCATTGACCTTATGAGTTATTGTCTTTACTTGAGTAAGTTTGTAAGTTTGTACGACAAAAATCTTGCCTTTGAGGATCTACAACAAGAAAAGAAAATTGTCATTTGAAATTTTTCGGTAAAAAGGACTTTTAAAAAACATCAAAGAAATAGTGCACGGTCTATGTGAGTGCCATACAGAAGCATGGTGGAGCGTTGGCATAGTGTCTCTTTGAAATTTAAAATCGTGCCCTACCCTTGAGTCCATTTCCTACTACATAGTCATGGTATTCAAGAACAAAACAACAAATCTAAATTTATCTCTGATGATTTGGTGTTGGCATCCCACCTTAGTCACTTGGGCATTTCACTACAATTTAATATGACAAAGAGGTATAAGCTACAAAGGTTAAATTACAAAAAACAAAAAACAAAACAATTATCTCCAATAGTTAAAAATTCCAACATAAGTGATGTGATTGTAAATCTAATCAACCATTGTATTTGTTTTAAATGGGATTGCTGAATTAGATGCCACACTCAACACTTCACTATGCGTAGAAAAATAAAAATAAATTTAATAGGTATCGCATCTGTGGGACTTCATGTTCAGCTGCAACTCTTAGGCTAGGAACTACAAATTCCAATGGGACTACAACCTTTGTACCGTTTACCATTCAAAACAATGTTATTCTAGTAGTGGTCTTGTAGGTTGTTTGGTATGTCCATAGCGTCATTTGAAGATTTTCATCCCAAAAGTGAGGTTCTTTGTGAAGAATCTTAGTGAAAATTGTCTTTATATTCAGTCCACCGCCCATTGCATGTGGATAGTATGTCGTTGATTTTGGATGCTTGGTGGAGAATAACTAAGTCCATATCTTAATAATTTCATTAATGAAATAAGTTCCCTGGTCCTAGACTATCGCCAAAGGATAGCCATACCGACATATGATATGTTCATATAGGAACCAGGTTGTGGACTCGGGAGAACCTTGGGTTCTATCCATTTATTGACATAACATGTTGCCACGACTATGTACTTGTTCTTTCTAAGTGTTAACTTTTTGAAAGGCTCCATAAAATCCAATCCCCACTTCACGAATTTTCTCTAAAGGTTGAATGGTAGTCAATGGTGTCATACGTGTTGGAATTAGGGTTGCAGGAAAACACACACAACTTGGAGAAGACGAGAGAGCTCAAGGCACACAATAGAGAGTGTTTTATTTAATGTGCAATAGAAAGATAGATAGGCCTAGAGTGATGGGCGTATAAACAATGCACGAGGGGGAAATCCTCCTAGTGAGGGAAAACATGCCCCGGCGGTCCTAAGTGTGTTCACACACATCACTACCACATGTATATGGTAATAAATCCCCCCTAGGAGTGATGCGGTGAACGAAAGTTGGCACATAGAGTATAGGAAAGGGCCATGCCCTGAGGACATGATCAGTCCACAAAGGGGATTAAGCCCAAAGCTTTCCGGAAAGATTCAAACTTCTCATGAGACAATGCCTTTGTGAAAAGATCTGCAAGGTTGTTTTGTGTTGGCACATAAGCCAAGCTGATCTCTCTTGCTGAGAGCCTCTCCTTGACATGGTGGTGGTAATGCACCTCAATGTGCTTTGTGCCAGCATGAAAAAATGGGTTCCTCTCAACTACCAATGCGCTCTGACTGTAGGTGTAGATAGTTTCTTATCAAACACCCAAATCAACCATAAGGCATCTAAGCCATACACACTCAATTGTAGCTGAAGACTGCCCTGTACTCAGCCTCACAACTAGAAGTGGCCATAGCAGGTTTCTTCTTGTTCAACCATGAGATACATGAACTGTTGAGCATGAAACCAAAACCACTTCTGGACAGTCGCGTGTCAAAACAACTAGCCCAATCTGAGTCTGAAAAAACATGTAAGTCTGGCGGTAATGATCCCTCCTTGGGATAAAATAATCCAAGATGTAAAGTGCCACTCAAGTAGCAAAAAATCCTCTTGAGATCCTGCCAATGCTTAGACCATGGGCTATGCACGAACTTGTTGACCTGTGAGACTGCAAACTGAATATCCAGCCTCGTGTTGAATACATAAATAAGGTAGCTAACAATAGTTTGGTAAAGAGTGACATCGGCAGGATCACTAGCATCACGAAGACTCAATTTCAAACCTATTTGCATGGGTGTGGCAATAGGTTTTTAATCCTCAAGTCCAAACTTACATAGCAATGTCCCTATGTAACTTGTCTGACACAAGGCAATACCACCATCACACTGCTTAAATTGTATGCCCAAGTAATGATGCAATAGCCCCAAATATTTCATCCTGAAAGTAACATTCAAATCATCCTTAAATTTAGCAATATGTTTCTCATTTGTTCCAGTGATCAGAAAATCATCCACATAGAGAACGACAATGAGAAGTACATCACCCTCACACTTTACATACAATGTGCTTCCTGTTGGAATTTTACAAAAGCCTCATTTGACCAAATGAGTGTCAGCCTTCTTATACCAAGCATGTGGAGATTTCTTCAACCCATACAAATCTTTCTTACATTTTGACACTTTATCCTCTTGTCCTTTCTTGATAAAACTGGGAGGCTGCATTACATAAACTTCCTCAAATATGTCACCATTCAAGAAAGTAGTAACAATGTCTGACTGATGTACATCTCAACCGAAATGAGCTACCAATGCACATAGAAAACACACAATAGTCATACAAAAAGTGGCAGCAAAAGTCTCCTCATAATGAATGCCTTTTTTATGTGCATAACCCTTTGCAACAAGTCGAGCCTTATAGCTATCAATATCACCATCCGCCTTGCGTTTCAACTTCGAAACCCACTTCGTACCAATGGCCTTTTTTCTAGGAGTAAAATCACATAAAGTCCATGTGTCATTTTCTATAAGTGCATCATATTTTGATTGCATGGCAGCCATCCAATTTTTTGAATTTTGTGCTTCATAAAAAAATAGCGGTTTCTCAACATCACATAAGCTTGACATAGCCAAAGCATAACAATTTGATGCATGCATAAGATGCATGGAGAGAACCTGAATGAGTATGAATAGACAAAGATGCATCCAATTTACTATCACACAAAGTATGCACCAGTCATTTTAACATACCTTTAGCCTGCTCATTCTTAGCCCTTTCCTCATCAAGTACATCATGTATATATGCATCAGTAATAGGCTGATTTGTAATATTTTCAAAAACCCCATAGGCTGTACATTTTCCTCATTAGAATTTACATTCAAACTTCCACCACTAAAAAGAGGCAACAAAGTGTCATAAATGTCCTATGAGCTTACATTACTGTCTCTAGTACACGACAACGAGGGTTGAACAGAATCTTCCACAAACACAACATCCCGTGAAAACAAGATACGATTTGTTTGGGGATGATACAACATATAGCCTTTGCTTTTAACACTATAACCAACAGAAATGCATTTGATAGCCTTATCATCCAGTTTTTTGTGCTGCATTTGTAGCACCAAAGCATATGCCAAACAACCAAAAACACACAAGTGCTCAACAGAAGGCTTTCTATCATACCATGCTTCATATGGAGTCATAGACTACTATGAGTTTGTAGGACACCTGTTAAGTACATAAGTGGTATGCATAATAGCCTCAAGCCAAAACCAATGTGGTAAAGCTTGAATTTTGACCATTGTGCCATTTCTATAAGTGACATGTTTTTCCTCTCAACAACACCATTTTTTTGAGGTGTATATGGCACTGTACATTGGTGTTTTATCCTACGCCTCACTAGAAATGCATTAAATTCATGAGAGATAAACTCCCCCTTGATCTAAACGAAGGGTGCCCATAGTACATTTTTGAGACATTTTCAGTCATGGCCAAAATTGTTTGAAGCACATAAACACTTCAAACTTTGGTTTAAGCGGATATACCCATGCATTCCTGGAGTAATCATCAATGAAAGTCACAAAGTAATGTAATTGCCCAAGGATGGAGTTTGTAGGGTGCACAAGCTACAACTTGCATGTGGCCCTAACTAAACCATCCTTTGGAAAATTCAAACACTACATCGTACCCAAAATACATCCTTCACAAACATGTTTGACAGGTACTTCAAGAGGCAGCAAAGAAGGAACCATATCAAATTTCTACAAACGCAACAAATCAACAAAATTTAGATGCCCAAAACGTGTATGCCAAAGTTTTTCATCCATAATAGCCTTTGAATCCACAACAGCATTTGCATCCGTAATAGCCTTTGAATCCACAACAACATTTGCAAAATTCTACCCACACTTGTCATACAAAGTGATCTTATATAGCCCACATCATAAAATGCCAAATGCAACAATTTCATCACCAAAACTGAGATCATGTAATGTACATTTGTCAACCAAAAATTTTACTATAGCATGAAGTCTAGCAAGTGTAGATACAGATAAAATATTCTTCTTGATCCCAAGTACATACAATGCATCAACAAGTGTGAAAGAACTACCATTTGCAATAGTAGCACAACCTTTCCAGCTCCCTCGATCGGATAAGAGGAATTGTTGGCACAAGTGCTTGAATTCCCATGAGAAACATCCTCAAGACAGGTAAACAAGTCATGATGAGAGGTAATGTGCTTTGTAGAACCACTACCAAAGTACCACACATGAGCATCTGTAGCAACAACTAACAAAAATGCATCATGGACAGAAGGATCATAAGTGCACTCTACATTAAAAGCCCATTCTGCATCAACATCAACATCATGGTCTCATTTCACTGAAGACTCAACAATAGATGCATTTGTAGTGGATCCAGCATTTGTAGTGGAACCACTCTCTTTCTTCTCAACTTCTTTGGCCTTCAACTTAGGACACTGCTTGATCAAGTGATCATTAGCTTTACAATAATGGAAACACATCTTCTTTTTCCCCTTTTTATCAGAACTTCCAAATGAATTGTTGCCAGTAGAAGCATTAGGAACATGTGATTTACCACTCGTAGAAGAACCATGAGAAGTGGCTACATTCTTGTTACCACCTTTTCTTTGAGCAGCAAAAAAGGCACTGTACATTGTCTAGTCCCGATTTTTTTGGAAATTGATTCTTGCAATAACAATGTGCATAATGCATCAAACTTGACAACTTCTTGATTTCCTTGGGTCATAAGTCTCCAAGTACTACCAAAGGTCTAGTAAGAATTTGGCAAAGCATCAAGAATAGTTTGCACAAGGAAACTATCAGAAATGACTTCACCTGAAGAAATAAGTTGCTCATTGATATCCTTGACACCAACAAGGAAAGTGTCCATATCATCTTCCTCATGCATAATCTTTGACTCCAACTCTTTATGCAGCAATGCAATTTTTGCCTCACTGTGACTTTCATAAAGACCAGCTAGAATATGCCAAGCCTGTTTTGTACATTTTTCTCAATGAATGTGAGGAGTAATAGTGCGCTTCACAAATAATGTGATCAATGCATGAGCATGTGTATTTTTACATCCCAACAACGAGCTTGCTCAACCCGTAGGCAAAACAACTCTGGCAGCAACAACCCTGCCACCAAAAGTGTAATTGAATTTGCCTATTCAATTTGAGAATAGCGGAATTTAATGAGAGTACTTTCAAGAAATGATTTTGTGAGCATAGCGGGTAGACATAATTGAAGATAGCAACATAATCATAGCAATTAGTTAACTTGGCATAGACAATACTTTTGCAAGAGAGAGAGTTTAGAGAACATGACAACAATTGAGGACCGGATTTATGTGGAGCCGGTCCCCCCTCCAATAGGCATTTGTATTATGATTTCTCCCATAAAGAGAGACTTGTTACAATACAGTCTTTGTGTTCCTTGTGACCTAGGTGATGCCATGAAGATGGAAGGCTCCATGCACCACAAACATAACATAAACTTGAAGAAAGCTTTAACTATCCCAAGCCTCAGTCCCAAGACCTCAAACACCTTCGAAGGTGGAGAGAGCTAGCAGGGAATGAGGGTAGGGAAGAGGAAGAAGAAACATTTCGTAGGAGAAAGAATTAGTTCCTCACTTATCATACTCTTGTTGCTAGCATACATAATAGCATAGTAATGAAGAAGAAGGAGATGGCAAGCTTAAGCATTGAAGCATGGCTCTTGGTTGGATTTGCACTCCATAGCCAAGAGTGTTGGTGTAGGCTCTCAACCTCTACTTGCTTGGAGAGGGAGCTCTTGCACTTTGCATAGCACACAATGAGAGTGATTGTGAGTGTGTGGGTGAGTATACCCCCT
This sequence comes from Adiantum capillus-veneris, assembly GCF_014529385.1. Classification (NCBI taxonomy): domain Eukaryota; kingdom Viridiplantae; phylum Streptophyta; class Polypodiopsida; order Polypodiales; family Pteridaceae; genus Adiantum; species Adiantum capillus-veneris. The sequence continues at coordinate 102,616,243 of NC_140949.1, read as the reverse complement.
AGGCACCCCCCTAGCTTGCTTGGGTCGACCCCCCCTTGTAGCTCATGCCTGAAGCTCATTGGACCCCTCCAGGCCTAGCCAATCACAAGCAGGAGCCATTACAAGCAACATGGGTAGCCTTGGGACAAGTGTCCCCCTTTCCCCTTTGAGAGAGAGGACTTGATAAATGCTAAAACAATTAGATAATTCATGTAATTTATCATTGGACCCCTTTGAAGCTTAGCCAATAGGCTTCAAGCAACACATGAAGGTAACATGGGTAGGGGCCTGACATGTGTCCTTGCTGCCTCTTCAAGTTGGGCTTCCCTTGTGTGTGTGAGTGGGTGTTCTCTCTCTAGCTCCTAGGAAAAGGGCTCGCCCCCCCTCTTGTAGGAATGATTTTGACTTTAGGTGATCAAGCACCTTACTCATCAAGCATGACAAAGCACTTGAACTAGGGGGTGTTCCCACAAGCATCTCAGGCAAGCTTCTCAAGGCACCTCAAGTACCTTAATCATGCAGCAAGTCAAGCACCTCAAGCATGGAGCCAGTCAAGCACCTCAAGCATCTTAATCAAGCACCTCAAGCATGAAAAAACACCTCAAGCATGACAAGCACCTCAAGCAGGACAAGCACCTCGAGCTTGGGCCGGGTTCCCACCTCAAGCTCAGCCCTAGCTTGCTTAAGGTCAAAAGGACTTTTACACACATTTATTGGAGGTCTTCAATGAAGCTAACCCTAAGGTCTTATGCTCCATTGGTTAGCCTTGCTCTTTGATAGACCATCTCCTTTTGGGCCCCTTTACATTGGCCCCGTGTTGAGATAGATCTAAAAGCACATACCTATATCTTAACACTTGTTCCCGTTTATTCTCCCACATTAAGTGATCAATTTAATATGAGAAAATCATTTGGGTTAGTTAGATATTAGATTTTATGGCATTACCTCTCTCTTGAAATCATAGTCGTCCTCGACTATGAGGTAGAAAGATAAAGTCTTAGTCATTAGTCAATCGTACTTAGCGGGTAAAGGATCCCTTTTTACCCTACGACATCTTTCCAAGATGGATGACTAATCCATTTGGTGCTTGGGAGACATAGCTGCCGCAAGCATGTCTGCTCTTTAGTCCATTTCATTCTCCCAAAGTAGAGTGACAAATTCTACTTGGTGTTTGAGAGACGTCGTCATCACAAACATGATTCTAAGCATGCATACTAGTTAAATTTGTGCACAATTAAAAAGAGGACTAGTCATATAAGACAAAAACATGAGTTATTTAAAAGAAATTTGTACATTTGCTTACTCTAATGTAGCATTGTAAGCATTGACAAGGTTCATACTATCCTTAAGTTGTACTCCTTGCATCCATTTAGCATCTTCAAAAGGATAATTTTTGAACTTAATAAGATAGCGTCGGATAATCTTACCATGTCGTAGTACCTTGTCTTCATGCCGAAGGATAGCTTCGGGTTGTAGCACCTCTTCTTGGTCTTCAACTTCGGGAGGGTCTTCAATAATTGGTTCAATTGGTGGCTCTCCTTTGTAGGACTTAAGTAAGCTTACATGAAAGGCATTGTGTATAAGCCAATGGTTGGGCAACTTGAGTTGATAAGCCGTCTCATTGATAGGCTTCAAGATTTGGAAAGGACCATAGTATCTTTTTGCTAGTTTAGCATAATACTTTTGATGGCCCGTAGGATTTTTGCCCGTCGTTTGCCTTAATCGAGCCTTAGGAAACTTGAGTAAGACCCAATCATTTTCTTTGAACATTAAGGCTCTTCTGTGCTTATCAGCAGCAGCTTTTTGCCTTTGTTGAGAGATGGCTATAGCCTCCCTAATCTTTTGAAAAGATTCTTGTAGGTCACGGCTATACTCATCGGCGGCGAAGATCTTCCCATGTACTTTCAGTAGCAAGGGACTTTTATGTCTTCCTTCTATGATCTCGAAAGGTGCTTTGTCCGTAGAAGTATGTACAGTATTATTGTAGGCATACTCTACTAGCGGTAAATACTTTTCCCATTGTGAGCGTTGATCTACTTCTGTAACATAAGTCTTGAGTAGATCGAGTATCGTAAGATTGGCTATCTCACTTTGGCCATCCGTTTGTGGGTGATAGGCCGAAGAGAAATTCAATCTTGTTCCTAGATTTTCAAAGAGACCTTTCCAGAAATTACTGGTCATTCTAGGATCTCTATCTGACACGATGGATGTGGGTAATCCATGGTGTTTGAAAATCTGAGATATGAAGAGAGTTGCCATTTGATGTGCCTTAATAGTCTTTTTGACAGGAATAAAATGTGCTTGCTTGCTAAACCTGTCGACTATTGTCCATATTCCTGTATTCCCATGGATAGACTTGGGTAATCCAAAGATGAAATCCATGGATATACTCTCCCATGGTGAATTTGGAAGAGGCAATGGCTGGAGTAATCCAGGTTGCTTCCCTCTATCATACTTGGTCTTTTGGCATACTACACATTTTGAAACATACTCTTGTATGTCCACTTTCATGGTAGGCCAATAGAAATACGTCTCTACTCCTCGGAGAGTAGGTTGAATACCTCTATGCCCTGCATATGGAGGAGCATGGGATTCATACATAACCTTCTCACGAAGGGAATGGGTAACACATAGCCTATTGCCGTGGAGAAGATAACCATCCTGCAAGGTGAATGGTTCCTCTTTCTTCCCCAAAGCAAGGGCTGACATTATGTCTCTAAAGTCAGGGTCAGTAGCATACTCATCTATCATAGAGGATAGATCATTGTGAGTAGCTATAGACACCGCATTAACTTTTGGTCGTCGTGAAAGTGCATCGGCAACTTGATTGTGCTTACCAGCTATGTGAGCAATATGGAAATTAAATTGCGAAAGAAAATTTGCCCACCTCATTTGTTTGTCGGAAAGCTTGGTTTGCGTCATGAAATACTTGAGACTTTGGTGGTCGGTTCGTAGGATAAATGGAGTCCCCAATAGGTAGTGCTTCCATGTGTCTAGGGCATGTAGAACAGCTAAAAGCTCTTTCTCATAAATGCCCAAGACTCGTTCATCACCATTGAGCCTTCGGCTCTCATATGCTATGGCATGCCCTTCTTGAAGCAAAACTGCTCCAAGGCAATCACCACAAGCATCACATTGGACTTCAAATGGCTTTGAGAGATCCGGAAGCACGAGGACTGGTTGGGAAGTAAGCTTCTCTTTGAGTTTTTGAAAAGCATTTTGCTCCTTAGCAGACCATACAAACTTAACGTTCTTCTTGGTTAAGTCGTGTAGTGGTCCTGCTACTTGAGAGAATTTTGCTATGAAGCGTCTATAGTATGCACACATACCAATAAAGCTTCTTAGCTCATGTAGATTCCTTGGGTTAGGCCATGATTTTATTACCTCTAACTTTGATGGATCCATACGAATACCATCGTGAGAGATAATATGGCCTAGATATTGAATCTCTTGAAGGAAGAATTCACTTTTCTTTTGGTTGAGAAAAAGTTTGTTCTCCCTCAAGGCTTGAAAAATCACTTGGAGATGTTGCTTATGTTCCTCCAAAGACTTGGAGTAGATGATGATATCATCGAAGAACACTCCAGTGAATTTTCGATATGGTCTAAAAATTTTCTCCATCAAACGATTGAACGTAGCTGGTGCATTAGTCAAGCCAAAAGGCCGCACTAGATATTCATAAAGACCAAATGTTGTGCGAAACGCGGTCTTTAAGATATCCTCATCCACTATCCTTATTTGATGATAGCCACTCTTAAGGTCAATCCTACAAGATAGAGCCTTGTAGCTTATCAAACAGATCTTCTACCCGAGGTACGGGAAATCTGTTTTTGATAGTGATATGGTTTAGTGCTCAATAGTCCACACACATACGGTATGTACATCTTTCTTTTGCACTAAAAGGACTGGAGAACAAAAGGGAGAGGAACTAGGCCTCACCATCCCTTTGTCTACCAGCTCTTGTACTTGCCTCATGATCTCCTCTTGTTGAGCTTGTGAGACTCGATAAGGAGGTTTGTTAGGCGGTGAGCTTCCTGGAAGGAGCTCAATACGATGGTCATCATCCCCTCGTTTTGGAGGTAGGTCCATAGGGATATCATCGATGAACACATCTTGGAATCCTTTTAGAAAAGTAGACAAGTCTAACTCTTCTTGATTCCTATCATTTTCATTTGATGAAACATTATTAGCTTTTAGAGACTCTTTGACATAAATCATGTACGCAGAAACTGAGCTCTTCATTGATTTATCAAAAGAAAGAGGATTTACAAGTGGAATAGTGCGACCACGCTCACTAGCATCTATATACATGTTCTTTCCCCTGTAGGTGAAGTAAATTCTCCGTTCAGGGAACTTCATGTTGGCAGCCATGCGATCAAACCATGGTGCCCCTAGGATAACATCCTGATGTTGGAGGGGAGAGATGAAGAAGTCTTCTTTGTCGACATAGCTTTGGACATGAAGCCTCAACTTCCCAATCAAGGGAGTAACGGAGGCTTGTTGTCCCTTGAAAGCTGCATCAGCTGTTACTATATCTCCCATCTCAAAAGCTTGAATGCCCAACTTGGTGGCCAACTCTATTGATATGAAGTTGAGAGTAGAGCCAGGATCAAACAAGATGAAGGTATCATGCTCTCTTAACTTTCCCCAAGCATAGGAGAGTGATGATCCTTTGCAATGAACATCCTCTTTTGGAGCTTCGATGGTGGAAGCCCTAGGAGTCTCATTGCGAGTATTCTTCTTGGGGCAAGAACGATAGCCATGTCCTTGCTCTCCACACTTGAAACACTTATGGTCCTTGCGAAAAGCTTCAAGCTCTTCAGGAGAGAGTTTGTTTTTACCTTTGTAAACTCCCTTCTCCTTGGACCGATTGTTGTTGTTGTTGTTGGAAGTGCCTTGGGAATTATTTTGAGCATTGGATTTCCCCTTTGCATCATTTTTATCTTTGTTTTCCATGGGCTTGACATTACGTCTAGCCCCTTGATGGAAATTGATGCGTGAAGCAACCATGGTGTGGTGGATTACTTCGGTAATAGTACCGGGCCGTTGAGAGTTGATATATTCGGCCATCTCTTCAGGTAATCCCGCACAGAATTGTTGTCTTTGCTCGGCAAAGTCTATCTTTTGAAAGACAGTAGCTTTGAGATGTAAATCCCAAAACTTATCTACATACTTGTTGATAGACTCATGAGAGAGGAGCTTCAAGCCGCGCCATTCGGTAAGAACTTTATCTTTAGTATCGCTTGGAAGAAATTGCTTCATGATGGAAACTCGTAGAGTTTTCCATGTCTTTGGGGCTTCTCCATTGCCACGAAGGCTAGCCCACCATTGACGAGCTGATTTTTGGAAGTGCATAGCTACATGGCGTAGCTTGGAGGACTTTGTGAAGCCCTCGTCCCCAAAGGCCGCATCAAATTGCTGGATGAAGGCCAACACTTTGTCGGTAGCACCAAAGGTGCCATCGTAGGTGAGAAAAGAGATACTCTTTCCTCCCTCCTTGAACTTCTTTAGCTTTTGTGACCTTCGCCATGCAGGAAATGATTTGCGATGTCCTCCCCTCTTGTATTCTCTAGGAGAATAGCCATAACTTTCATCGGAAGAGAAGGAAGGTGAAGAAGAAGGAGAAGAGGGTGACCTCTTCCTAGCCCTTTTCTTCCTTTGTTTCCTCTCTTGCCTTTGAGAGTGATGAGGAGAAGGACTATGGGTTGCTCTTTTCCTCTTGGGAGGAGTAGGCGATCGTCTAGACCGCCTTCTTCGTGGAGCCACATCTTCAGAAGAACTTAGACTTTCATTGCTTTCTTTCTCTTTGGATTCTTCCTCTCGAATGGGAGAGAGTCTTCTTTTGGGGGTCTCTTCAAGAGGCCTCCTAAGCTCTCTCTCCTCTTGGAGAGGAAGGGAAATTCCATAAGGACGAAGTTGTTGAGTAACTTCGGCTTGCAAGGTAGGGTTGCCCATAGCTTGTTGCAACCTAGTCACAAGATAATTCACAAACATGGGAGCATCATCATTAGCACCTTCATGTGCAAAATCAAAGCTATCAATGTTCATTCTACTCTCTTGATTATTGTCAGCCATGATAACAAAATTTTATGTATGTACTTAGTGTATGCTTTGGCAATTCAAAACCTTAGTTGCCACTCCTCTTAGCCTTTGAAAATCGGCTCTTAAGTATCTACACCCATGGCTCAAAGTGGTTAATTATAGAGAGTAGAGGAGTAGGTCTAACATAGCAGAGTTGCCAAGGGCTAGCTCCTTTCGGACTTCTTATGGCTCAATAATGGTAAAGCCGTAGGCAAGTCTAAAAAGACTCCATTATTAAGTCCAAAGCTCCCGAGGTGTGCACCATCCCCCACATAGTGGGCTTAACAAAACCGGTATTAGATCCCAGTTCCACTTACTCTATTATAATTAACAACATCAACCATTTATAGGCTACTTAAGGACCTCTTTTCTTAAGCAAGAAAAGAGAAACCAAATGCTCTGATACCAATGTAATGGAATTTGCCTATTCAATTTGAGAATAGCGGAATTTAATGAGAGTACTTTCAAGAAATGATTTTGTGAGCATAGCGGGTAGACATAATTGAAGATAGCAACATAATCATAGCAATTAGTTAACTTGGCATAGACAATACTTTTGCAAGAGAGAGAGTTTAGAGAACATGACAACAATTGAGGACCGGATTTATGTGGAGCCGGTCCCCCCTCCAATAGGCATTTGTATTATGATTTCTCCCATAAAGAGAGACTTGTTACAATACAGTCTTTGTGTTCCTTGTGACCTAGGTGATGCCATGAAGATGGAAGGCTCCATGCACCACAAACATAACATAAACTTGAAGAAAGCTTTAACTATCCCAAGCCTCAGTCCCAAGACCTCAAACACCTTCGAAGGTGGAGAGAGCTAGCAGGGAATGAGGGTAGGGAAGAGGAAGAAGAAACATTTCGTAGGAGAAAGAATTAGTTCCTCACTTATCATACTCTTGTTGCTAGCATACATAATAGCATAGTAATGAAGAAGAAGGAGATGGCAAGCTTAAGCATTGAAGCATGGCTCTTGGTTGGATTTGCACTCCATAGCCAAGAGTGTTGGTGTAGGCTCTCAACCTCTACTTGCTTGGAGAGGGAGCTCTTGCACTTTGCATAGCACACAATGAGAGTGATTGTGAGTGTGTGGGTGAGTATACCCCCTAGGCACCCCCCTAGCTTGCTTGGGTCGACCCCCCCTTGTAGCTCATGCCTGAAGCTCATTGGACCCCTCCAGGCCTAGCCAATCACAAGCAGGAGCCATTACAAGCAACATGGGTAGCCTTGGGACAAGTGTCCCCCTTTCCCCTTTGAGAGAGAGGACTTGATAAATGCTAAAACAATTAGATAATTCATGTAATTTATCATTGGACCCCTTTGAAGCTTAGCCAATAGGCTTCAAGCAACACATGAAGGTAACATGGGTAGGGGCCTGACATGTGTCCTTGCTGCCTCTTCAAGTTGGGGCTTCCCTTGTGTGTGTGAGTGGGTGTTCTCTCTCTAGCTCCTAGGAAAAGGGCTCGCCCCCCCTCTTGTAGGAATGATTTTGACTTTAGGTGATCAAGCACCTTACTCATCAAGCATGACAAAGCACTTGAACTAGGGGGTGTTCCCACAAGCATCTCAGGCAAGCTTCTCAAGGCACCTCAAGTACCTTAATCATGCAGCAAGTCAAGCACCTCAAGCATGGAGCCAGTCAAGCACCTCAAGCATCTTAATCAAGCACCTCAAGCATGAAAAACACCTCAAGCATGACAAGCACCTCAAGCAGGACAAGCACCTCGAGCTTGGGCCGGGTTCCCACCTCAAGCTCAGCCCTAGCTTGCTTAAGGTCAAAAGGACTTTTACACACATTTATTGGAGGTCTTCAATGAAGCTAACCCTAAGGTCTTATGCTCCATTGGTTAGCCTTGCTCTTTGATAGACCATCTCCCTTTTGGGCCCCTTTACATTGGCCCCGTGTTGAGATAGATCTAAAAGCACATACCTATATCTTAACACTTGTTCCCGTTTATTCTCCCACATTAAGTGATCAATTTAATATGAGAAAATCATTTGGGTTAGTTAGATATTAGATTTTATGGCATTACCTCTCTCTTGAAATCATAGTCGTCCTCGACTATGAGGTAGAAGAGATAAAGTCTTAGTCATTAGTCAATCGTACTTAGCGGGTAAAGGATCCCTTTTTACCCTACGACATCTTTCCAAGATGGATGACTAATCCATTTGGTGCTTGGGAGACATAGCTGCCGCAAGCATGTCTGCTCTTTAGTCCATTTCATTCTCCCAAAGTAGAGTGACAAATTCTACTTGGTGTTTGAGAGACGTCGTCATCACAAACATGATTCTAAGCATGCATACTAGTTAAATTTGTGCACAATTAAAAAGAGGACTAGTCATATAAGACAAAAACATGAGTTATTTAAAAGAAATTTGTACATTTGCTTACTCTAATGTAGCATTGTAAGCATTGACAAGGTTCATACTATCCTTAAGTTGTACTCCTTGCATCCATTTAGCATCTTCAAAAGGATAATTTTTGAACTTAATAAGATAGCGTCGGATAATCTTACCATGTCGTAGTACCTTGTCTTCATGCCGAAGGATAGCTTCGGGTTGTAGCACCTCTTCTTGGTCTTCAACTTCGGGAGGGTCTTCAATAATTGGTTCAATTGGTGGCTCTCCTTTGTAGGACTTAAGTAAGCTTACATGAAAGGCATTGTGTATAAGCCAATGGTTGGGCAACTTGAGTTGATAAGCCGTCTCATTGATAGGCTTCAAGATTTGGAAAGGACCATAGTATCTTTTTGCTAGTTTAGCATAATACTTTTGATGGCCCGTAGGATTTTTGCCCGTCGTTTGCCTTAATCGAGCCTTAGGAAACTTGAGTAAGACCCAATCATTTTCTTTGAACATTAAGGCTCTTCTGTGCTTATCAGCAGCAGCTTTTTGCCTTTGTTGAGAGATGGCTATAGCCTCCCTAATCTTTTGAAAAGATTCTTGTAGGTCACGGCTATACTCATCGGCGGCGAAGATCTTCCCATGTACTTTCAGTAGCAAGGGACTTTTATGTCTTCCTTCTATGATCTCGAAAGGTGCTTTGTCCGTAGAAGTATGTACAGTATTATTGTAGGCATACTCTACTAGCGGTAAATACTTTTCCCATTGTGAGCGTTGATCTACTTCTGTAACATAAGTCTTGAGTAGATCGAGTATCGTAAGATTGGCTATCTCACTTTGGCCATCCGTTTGTGGGTGATAGGCCGAAGAGAAATTCAATCTTGTTCCTAGATTTTCAAAGAGACCTTTCCAGAAATTACTGGTCATTCTAGGATCTCTATCTGACACGATGGATGTGGGTAATCCATGGTGTTTGAAAATCTGAGATATGAAGAGAGTTGCCATTTGATGTGCCTTAATAGTCTTTTTGACAGGAATAAAATGTGCTTGCTTGCTAAACCTGTCGACTATTGTCCATATTCCTGTATTCCCATGGATAGACTTGGGTAATCCAAAGATGAAATCCATGGATATACTCTCCCATGGTGAATTTGGAAGAGGCAATGGCTGGAGTAATCCAGGTTGCTTCCCTCTATCATACTTGGTCTTTTGGCATACTACACATTTTGAAACATACTCTTGTATGTCCACTTTCATGGTAGGCCAATAGAAATACGTCTCTACTCCTCGGAGAGTAGGTTGAATACCTCTATGCCCTGCATATGGAGGAGCATGGGATTCATACATAACCTTCTCACGAAGGGAATGGGTAACACATAGCCTATTGCCGTGGAGAAGATAACCATCCTGCAAGGTGAATGGTTCCTCTTTCTTCCCCAAAGCAAGGGCTGACATTATGTCTCTAAAGTCAGGGTCAGTAGCATACTCATCTATCATAGAGGATAGATCATTGTGAGTAGCTATAGACACCGCATTAACTTTTGGTCGTCGTGAAAGTGCATCGGCAACTTGATTGTGCTTACCAGCTATGTGAGCAATATGGAAATTAAATTGCGAAAGAAAATTTGCCCACCTCATTTGTTTGTCGGAAAGCTTGGTTTGCGTCATGAAATACTTGAGACTTTGGTGGTCGGTTCGTAGGATAAATGGAGTCCCCAATAGGTAGTGCTTCCATGTGTCTAGGGCATGTAGAACAGCTAAAAGCTCTTTCTCATAAATGCCCAAGACTCGTTCATCACCATTGAGCCTTCGGCTCTCATATGCTATGGCATGCCCTTCTTGAAGCAAAACTGCTCCAAGGCAATCACCACAAGCATCACATTGGACTTCAAATGGCTTTGAGAGATCCGGAAGCACGAGGACTGGTTGGGAAGTAAGCTTCTCTTTGAGTTTTTGAAAAGCATTTTGCTCCTTAGCAGACCATACAAACTTAACGTTCTTCTTGGTTAAGTCGTGTAGTGGTCCTGCTACTTGAGAGAATTTTGCTATGAAGCGTCTATAGTATGCACACATACCAATAAAGCTTCTTAGCTCATGTAGATTCCTTGGGTTAGGCCATGATTTTATTACCTCTAACTTTGATGGATCCATACGAATACCATCGTGAGAGATAATATGGCCTAGATATTGAATCTCTTGAAGGAAGAATTCACTTTTCTTTTGGTTGAGAAAAAGTTTGTTCTCCCTCAAGGCTTGAAAAATCACTTGGAGATGTTGCTTATGTTCCTCCAAAGACTTGGAGTAGATGATGATATCATCGAAGAACACTCCAGTGAATTTTCGATATGGTCTAAAAATTTTCTCCATCAAACGATTGAACGTAGCTGGTGCATTAGTCAAGCCAAAAGGCCGCACTAGATATTCATAAAGACCAAATGTTGTGCGAAACGCGGTCTTTAAGATATCCTCATCCACTATCCTTATTTGATGATAGCCACTCTTAAGGTCAATCCTACAAGATAGAGCCTTGTAGCTTATCAAACAGATCTTCTACCCGAGGTACGGGAAATCTGTTTTTGATAGTGATATGGTTTAGTGCTCAATAGTCCACACACATACGGTATGTACCATCTTTCTTTTGCACTAAAAGGACTGGAGAACAAAAGGGAGAGGAACTAGGCCTCACCATCCCTTTGTCTACCAGCTCTTGTACTTGCCTCATGATCTCCTCTTGTTGAGCTTGTGAGACTCGATAAGGAGGTTTGTTAGGCGGTGAGCTTCCTGGAAGGAGCTCAATACGATGGTCATCATCCCCTCGTTTTGGAGGTAGGTCCATAGGGATATCATCGATGAACACATCTTGGAATCCTTTTAGAAAAGTAGACAAGTCTAACTCTTCTTGATTCCTATCATTTTCATTTGATGAAACATTATTAGCTTTTAGAGACTCTTTGACATAAATCATGTACGCAGAAACTGAGCTCTTCATTGATTTATCAAAAGAAAGAGGATTTACAAGTGGAATAGTGCGACCACGCTCACTAGCATCTATATACATGTTCTTTCCCCTGTAGGTGAAGTAAATTCTCCGTTCAGGGAACTTCATGTTGGCAGCCATGCGATCAAACCATGGTGCCCCTAGGATAACATCCTGATGTTGGAGGGGAGAGATGAAGAAGTCTTCTTTGTCGACATAGCTTTGGACATGAAGCCTCAACTTCCCAATCAAGGGAGTAACGGAGGCTTGTTGTCCCTTGAAAGCTGCATCAGCTGTTACTATATCTCCCATCTCAAAAGCTTGAATGCCCAACTTGGTGGCCAACTCTATTGATATGAAGTTGAGAGTAGAGCCAGGATCAAACAAGATGAAGGTATCATGCTCTCTTAACTTTCCCCAAGCATAGGAGAGTGATGATCCTTTGCAATGAACATCCTCTTTTGGAGCTTCGATGGTGGAAGCCCTAGGAGTCTCATTGCGAGTATTCTTCTTGGGGCAAGAACGATAGCCATGTCCTTGCTCTCCACACTTGAAACACTTATGGTCCTTGCGAAAAGCTTCAAGCTCTTCAGGAGAGAGTTTGTTTTTACCTTTGTAAACTCCCTTCTCCTTGGACCGATTGTTGTTGTTGTTGTTGGAAGTGCCTTGGGAATTATTTTGAGCATTGGATTTCCCCTTTGCATCATTTTTATCTTTGTTTTCCATGGGCTTGACATTACGTCTAGCCCCTTGATGGAAATTGATGCGTGAAGCAACCATGGTGTGGTGGATTACTTCGGTAATAGTACCGGGCCGTTGAGAGTTGATATATTCGGCCATCTCTTCAGGTAATCCCGCACAGAATTGTTGTCTTTGCTCGGCAAAGTCTATCTTTTGAAAGACAGTAGCTTTGAGATGTAAATCCCAAAACTTATCTACATACTTGTTGATAGACTCATGAGAGAGGAGCTTCAAGCCGCGCCATTCGGTAAGAACTTTATCTTTAGTATCGCTTGGAAGAAATTGCTTCATGATGGAAACTCGTAGAGTTTTCCATGTCTTTGGGGCTTCTCCATTGCCACGAAGGCTAGCCCACCATTGACGAGCTGATTTTTGGAAGTGCATAGCTACATGGCGTAGCTTGGAGGACTTTGTGAAGCCCTCGTCCCCAAAGGCCGCATCAAATTGCTGGATGAAGGCCAACACTTTGTCGGTAGCACCAAAGGTGCCATCGTAGGTGAGAAAAGAGATACTCTTTCCTCCCTCCTTGAACTTCTTTAGCTTTTGTGACCTTCGCCATGCAGGAAATGATTTGCGATGTCCTCCCCTCTTGTATTCTCTAGGAGAATAGCCATAACTTTCATCGGAAGAGAAGGAAGGTGAAGAAGAAGGAGAAGAGGGTGACCTCTTCCTAGCCCTTTTCTTCCTTTGTTTCCTCTCTTGCCTTTGAGAGTGATGAGGAGAAGGACTATGGGTTGCTCTTTTCCTCTTGGGAGGAGTAGGCGATCGTCTAGACCGCCTTCTTCGTGGAGCCACATCTTCAGAAGAACTTAGACTTTCATTGCTTTCTTTCTCTTTGGATTCTTCCTCTCGAATGGGAGAGAGTCTTCTTTTGGGGGTCTCTTCAAGAGGCCTCCTAAGCTCTCTCTCCTCTTGGAGAGGAAGGGAAATTCCATAAGGACGAAGTTGTTGAGTAACTTCGGCTTGCAAGGTAGGGTTGCCCATAGCTTGTTGCAACCTAGTCACAAGATAATTCACAAACATGGGAGCATCATCATTAGCACCTTCATGTGCAAAATCAAAGCTATCAATGTTCATTCTACTCTCTTGATTATTGTCAGCCATGATAACAAAATTTTATGTATGTACTTAGTGTATGCTTTGGCAATTCAAAACCTTAGTTGCCACTCCTCTTAGCCTTTGAAAATCGGCTCTTAAGTATCTACACCCATGGCTCAAAGTGGTTAATTATAGAGAGTAGAGGAGTAGGTCTAACATAGCAGAGTTGCCAAGGGCTAGCTCCTTTCGGACTTCTTATGGCTCAATAATGGTAAAGCCGTAGGCAAGTCTAAAAAGACTCCATTATTAAGTCCAAAGCTCCCGAGGTGTGCACCATCCCCCACATAGTGGGCTTAACAAAACCGGTATTAGATCCCAGTTCCACTTACTCTATTATAATTAACAACATCAACCATTTATAGGCTACTTAAGGACCTCTTTTCTTAAGCAAGAAAAGAGAAACCAAATGCTCTGATACCAATGTAATGGAATTTGCCTATTCAATTTGAGAATAGCGGAATTTAATGAGAGTACTTTCAAGAAATGATTTTGTGAGCATAGCGGGTAGACATAATTGAAGATAGCAACATAATCATAGCAATTAGTTAACTTGGCATAGACAATACTTTTGCAAGAGAGAGAGTTTAGAGAACATGACAACAATTGAGGACCGGATTTATGTGGAGCCGGTCCCCCCTCCAATAGGCATTTGTATTATGATTTCTCCCATAAAGAGAGACTTGTTACAATACAGTCTTTGTGTTCCTTGTGACCTAGGTGATGCCATGAAGATGGAAGGCTCCATGCACCACAAACATAACATAAACTTGAAGAAAGCTTTAACTATCCCAAGCCTCAGTCCCAAGACCTCAAACACCTTCGAAGGTGGAGAGAGCTAGCAGGGAATGAGGGTAGGGAAGAGGAAGAAGAAACATTTCGTAGGAGAAAGAATTAGTTCCTCACTTATCATACTCTTGTTGCTAGCATACATAATAGCATAGTAATGAAGAAGAAGGAGATGGCAAGCTTAAGCATTGAAGCATGGCTCTTGGTTGGATTTGCACTCCATAGCCAAGAGTGTTGGTGTAGGCTCTCAACCTCTACTTGCTTGGAGAGGGAGCTCTTGCACTTTGCATAGCACACAATGAGAGTGATTGTGAGTGTGTGGGTGAGTATACCCCCTAGGCACCCCCCTAGCTTGCTTGGGTCGACCCCCCCTTGTAGCTCATGCCTGAAGCTCATTGGACCCCTCCAGGCCTAGCCAATCACAAGCAGGAGCCATTACAAGCAACATGGGTAGCCTTGGGACAAGTGTCCCCCTTTCCCCTTTGAGAGAGAGGACTTGATAAATGCTAAAACAATTAGATAATTCATGTAATTTATCATTGGACCCCTTTGAAGCTTAGCCAATAGGCTTCAAGCAACACATGAAGGTAACATGGGTAGGGGCCTGACATGTGTCCTTGCTGCCTCTTCAAGTTGGGGCTTCCCTTGTGTGTGTGAGTGGGTGTTCTCTCTCTAGCTCCTAGGAAAAGGGCTCGCCCCCCCTCTTGTAGGAATGATTTTGACTTTAGGTGATCAAGCACCTTACTCATCAAGCATGACAAAGCACTTGAACTAGGGGGTGTTCCCACAAGCATCTCAGGCAAGCTTCTCAAGGCACCTCAAGTACCTTAATCATGCAGCAAGTCAAGCACCTCAAGCATGGAGCCAGTCAAGCACCTCAAGCATCTTAATCAAGCACCTCAAGCATGAAAAACACCTCAAGCATGACAAGCACCTCAAGCAGGACAAGCACCTCGAGCTTGGGCCGGGTTCCCACCTCAAGCTCAGCCCTAGCTTGCTTAAGGTCAAAAGGACTTTTACACACATTTATTGGAGGTCTTCAATGAAGCTAACCCTAAGGTCTTATGCTCCATTGGTTAGCCTTGCTCTTTGATAGACCATCTCCCTTTTGGGCCCCTTTACATTGGCCCCGTGTTGAGATAGATCTAAAAGCACATACCTATATCTTAACACTTGTTCCCGTTTATTCTCCCACATTAAGTGATCAATTTAATATGAGAAAATCATTTGGGTTAGTTAGATATTAGATTTTATGGCATTACCTCTCTCTTGAAATCATAGTCGTCCTCGACTATGAGGTAGAAGAGATAAAGTCTTAGTCATTAGTCAATCGTACTTAGCGGGTAAAGGATCCCTTTTTACCCTACGACATCTTTCCAAGATGGATGACTAATCCATTTGGTGCTTGGGAGACATAGCTGCCGCAAGCATGTCTGCTCTTTAGTCCATTTCATTCTCCCAAAGTAGAGTGACAAATTCTACTTGGTGTTTGAGAGACGTCGTCATCACAAACATGATTCTAAGCATGCATACTAGTTAAATTTGTGCACAATTAAAAAGAGGACTAGTCATATAAGACAAAAACATGAGTTATTTAAAAGAAATTTGTACATTTGCTTACTCTAATGTAGCATTGTAAGCATTGACAAGGTTCATACTATCCTTAAGTTGTACTCCTTGCATCCATTTAGCATCTTCAAAAGGATAATTTTTGAACTTAATAAGATAGCGTCGGATAATCTTACCATGTCGTAGTACCTTGTCTTCATGCCGAAGGATAGCTTCGGGTTGTAGCACCTCTTCTTGGTCTTCAACTTCGGGAGGGTCTTCAATAATTGGTTCAATTGGTGGCTCTCCTTTGTAGGACTTAAGTAAGCTTACATGAAAGGCATTGTGTATAAGCCAATGGTTGGGCAACTTGAGTTGATAAGCCGTCTCATTGATAGGCTTCAAGATTTGGAAAGGACCATAGTATCTTTTTGCTAGTTTAGCATAATACTTTTGATGGCCCGTAGGATTTTTGCCCGTCGTTTGCCTTAATCGAGCCTTAGGAAACTTGAGTAAGACCCAATCATTTTCTTTGAACATTAAGGCTCTTCTGTGCTTATCAGCAGCAGCTTTTTGCCTTTGTTGAGAGATGGCTATAGCCTCCCTAATCTTTTGAAAAGATTCTTGTAGGTCACGGCTATACTCATCGGCGGCGAAGATCTTCCCATGTACTTTCAGTAGCAAGGGACTTTTATGTCTTCCTTCTATGATCTCGAAAGGTGCTTTGTCCGTAGAAGTATGTACAGTATTATTGTAGGCATACTCTACTAGCGGTAAATACTTTTCCCATTGTGAGCGTTGATCTACTTCTGTAACATAAGTCTTGAGTAGATCGAGTATCGTAAGATTGGCTATCTCACTTTGGCCATCCGTTTGTGGGTGATAGGCCGAAGAGAAATTCAATCTTGTTCCTAGATTTTCAAAGAGACCTTTCCAGAAATTACTGGTCATTCTAGGATCTCTATCTGACACGATGGATGTGGGTAATCCATGGTGTTTGAAAATCTGAGATATGAAGAGAGTTGCCATTTGATGTGCCTTAATAGTCTTTTTGACAGGAATAAAATGTGCTTGCTTGCTAAACCTGTCGACTATTGTCCATATTCCTGTATTCCCATGGATAGACTTGGGTAATCCAAAGATGAAATCCATGGATATACTCTCCCATGGTGAATTTGGAAGAGGCAATGGCTGGAGTAATCCAGGTTGCTTCCCTCTATCATACTTGGTCTTTTGGCATACTACACATTTTGAAACATACTCTTGTATGTCCACTTTCATGGTAGGCCAATAGAAATACGTCTCTACTCCTCGGAGAGTAGGTTGAATACCTCTATGCCCTGCATATGGAGGAGCATGGGATTCATACATAACCTTCTCACGAAGGGAATGGGTAACACATAGCCTATTGCCGTGGAGAAGATAACCATCCTGCAAGGTGAATGGTTCCTCTTTCTTCCCCAAAGCAAGGGCTGACATTATGTCTCTAAAGTCAGGGTCAGTAGCATACTCATCTATCATAGAGGATAGATCATTGTGAGTAGCTATAGACACCGCATTAACTTTTGGTCGTCGTGAAAGTGCATCGGCAACTTGATTGTGCTTACCAGCTATGTGAGCAATATGGAAATTAAATTGCGAAAGAAAATTTGCCCACCTCATTTGTTTGTCGGAAAGCTTGGTTTGCGTCATGAAATACTTGAGACTTTGGTGGTCGGTTCGTAGGATAAATGGAGTCCCCAATAGGTAGTGCTTCCATGTGTCTAGGGCATGTAGAACAGCTAAAAGCTCTTTCTCATAAATGCCCAAGACTCGTTCATCACCATTGAGCCTTCGGCTCTCATATGCTATGGCATGCCCTTCTTGAAGCAAAACTGCTCCAAGGCAATCACCACAAGCATCACATTGGACTTCAAATGGCTTTGAGAGATCCGGAAGCACGAGGACTGGTTGGGAAGTAAGCTTCTCTTTGAGTTTTTGAAAAGCATTTTGCTCCTTAGCAGACCATACAAACTTAACGTTCTTCTTGGTTAAGTCGTGTAGTGGTCCTGCTACTTGAGAGAATTTTGCTATGAAGCGTCTATAGTATGCACACATACCAATAAAGCTTCTTAGCTCATGTAGATTCCTTGGGTTAGGCCATGATTTTATTACCTCTAACTTTGATGGATCCATACGAATACCATCGTGAGAGATAATATGGCCTAGATATTGAATCTCTTGAAGGAAGAATTCACTTTTCTTTTGGTTGAGAAAAAGTTTGTTCTCCCTCAAGGCTTGAAAAATCACTTGGAGATGTTGCTTATGTTCCTCCAAAGACTTGGAGTAGATGATGATATCATCGAAGAACACTCCAGTGAATTTTCGATATGGTCTAAAAATTTTCTCCATCAAACGATTGAACGTAGCTGGTGCATTAGTCAAGCCAAAAGGCCGCACTAGATATTCATAAAGACCAAATGTTGTGCGAAACGCGGTCTTTAAGATATCCTCATCCACTATCCTTATTTGATGATAGCCACTCTTAAGGTCAATCCTACAAGATAGAGCCTTGTAGCTTATCAAACAGATCTTCTACCCGAGGTACGGGAAATCTGTTTTTGATAGTGATATGGTTTAGTGCTCAATAGTCCACACACATACGGTATGTACCATCTTTCTTTTGCACTAAAAGGACTGGAGAACAAAAGGGAGAGGAACTAGGCCTCACCATCCCTTTGTCTACCAGCTCTTGTACTTGCCTCATGATCTCCTCTTGTTGAGCTTGTGAGACTCGATAAGGAGGTTTGTTAGGCGGTGAGCTTCCTGGAAGGAGCTCAATACGATGGTCATCATCCCCTCGTTTTGGAGGTAGGTCCATAGGGATATCATCGATGAACACATCTTGGAATCCTTTTAGAAAAGTAGACAAGTCTAACTCTTCTTGATTCCTATCATTTTCATTTGATGAAACATTATTAGCTTTTAGAGACTCTTTGACATAAATCATGTACGCAGAAACTGAGCTCTTCATTGATTTATCAAAAGAAAGAGGATTTACAAGTGGAATAGTGCGACCACGCTCACTAGCATCTATATACATGTTCTTTCCCCTGTAGGTGAAGTAAATTCTCCGTTCAGGGAACTTCATGTTGGCAGCCATGCGATCAAACCATGGTGCCCCTAGGATAACATCCTGATGTTGGAGGGGAGAGATGAAGAAGTCTTCTTTGTCGACATAGCTTTGGACATGAAGCCTCAACTTCCCAATCAAGGGAGTAACGGAGGCTTGTTGTCCCTTGAAAGCTGCATCAGCTGTTACTATATCTCCCATCTCAAAAGCTTGAATGCCCAACTTGGTGGCCAACTCTATTGATATGAAGTTGAGAGTAGAGCCAGGATCAAACAAGATGAAGGTATCATGCTCTCTTAACTTTCCCCAAGCATAGGAGAGTGATGATCCTTTGCAATGAACATCCTCTTTTGGAGCTTCGATGGTGGAAGCCCTAGGAGTCTCATTGCGAGTATTCTTCTTGGGGCAAGAACGATAGCCATGTCCTTGCTCTCCACACTTGAAACACTTATGGTCCTTGCGAAAAGCTTCAAGCTCTTCAGGAGAGAGTTTGTTTTTACCTTTGTAAACTCCCTTCTCCTTGGACCGATTGTTGTTGTTGTTGTTGGAAGTGCCTTGGGAATTATTTTGAGCATTGGATTTCCCCTTTGCATCATTTTTATCTTTGTTTTCCATGGGCTTGACATTACGTCTAGCCCCTTGATGGAAATTGATGCGTGAAGCAACCATGGTGTGGTGGATTACTTCGGTAATAGTACCGGGCCGTTGAGAGTTGATATATTCGGCCATCTCTTCAGGTAATCCCGCACAGAATTGTTGTCTTTGCTCGGCAAAGTCTATCTTTTGAAAGACAGTAGCTTTGAGATGTAAATCCCAAAACTTATCTACATACTTGTTGATAGACTCATGAGAGAGGAGCTTCAAGCCGCGCCATTCGGTAAGAACTTTATCTTTAGTATCGCTTGGAAGAAATTGCTTCATGATGGAAACTCGTAGAGTTTTCCATGTCTTTGGGGCTTCTCCATTGCCACGAAGGCTAGCCCACCATTGACGAGCTGATTTTTGGAAGTGCATAGCTACATGGCGTAGCTTGGAGGACTTTGTGAAGCCCTCGTCCCCAAAGGCCGCATCAAATTGCTGGATGAAGGCCAACACTTTGTCGGTAGCACCAAAGGTGCCATCGTAGGTGAGAAAAGAGATACTCTTTCCTCCCTCCTTGAACTTCTTTAGCTTTTGTGACCTTCGCCATGCAGGAAATGATTTGCGATGTCCTCCCCTCTTGTATTCTCTAGGAGAATAGCCATAACTTTCATCGGAAGAGAAGGAAGGTGAAGAAGAAGGAGAAGAGGGTGACCTCTTCCTAGCCCTTTTCTTCCTTTGTTTCCTCTCTTGCCTTTGAGAGTGATGAGGAGAAGGACTATGGGTTGCTCTTTTCCTCTTGGGAGGAGTAGGCGATCGTCTAGACCGCCTTCTTCGTGGAGCCACATCTTCAGAAGAACTTAGACTTTCATTGCTTTCTTTCTCTTTGGATTCTTCCTCTCGAATGGGAGAGAGTCTTCTTTTGGGGGTCTCTTCAAGAGGCCTCCTAAGCTCTCTCTCCTCTTGGAGAGGAAGGGAAATTCCATAAGGACGAAGTTGTTGAGTAACTTCGGCTTGCAAGGTAGGGTTGCCCATAGCTTGTTGCAACCTAGTCACAAGATAATTCACAAACATGGGAGCATCATCATTAGCACCTTCATGTGCAAAATCAAAGCTATCAATGTTCATTCTACTCTCTTGATTATTGTCAGCCATGATAACAAAATTTTATGTATGTACTTAGTGTATGCTTTGGCAATTCAAAACCTTAGTTGCCACTCCTCTTAGCCTTTGAAAATCGGCTCTTAAGTATCTACACCCATGGCTCAAAGTGGTTAATTATAGAGAGTAGAGGAGTAGGTCTAACATAGCAGAGTTGCCAAGGGCTAGCTCCTTTCGGACTTCTTATGGCTCAATAATGGTAAAGCCGTAGGCAAGTCTAAAAAGACTCCATTATTAAGTCCAAAGCTCCCGAGGTGTGCACCATCCCCCACATAGTGGGCTTAACAAAACCGGTATTAGATCCCAGTTCCACTTACTCTATTATAATTAACAACATCAACCATTTATAGGCTACTTAAGGACCTCTTTTCTTAAGCAAGAAAAGAGAAACCAAATGCTCTGATACCAATGTAATGGAATTTGCCTATTCAATTTGAGAATAGCGGAATTTAATGAGAGTACTTTCAAGAAATGATTTTGTGAGCATAGCGGGTAGACATAATTGAAGATAGCAACATAATCATAGCAATTAGTTAACTTGGCATAGACAATACTTTTGCAAGAGAGAGAGTTTAGAGAACATGACAACAATTGAGGACCGGATTTATGTGGAGCCGGTCCCCCCTCCAATAGGCATTTGTATTATGATTTCTCCCATAAAGAGAGACTTGTTACAATACAGTCTTTGTGTTCCTTGTGACCTAGGTGATGCCATGAAGATGGAAGGCTCCATGCACCACAAACATAACATAAACTTGAAGAAAGCTTTAACTATCCCAAGCCTCAGTCCCAAGACCTCAAACACCTTCGAAGGTGGAGAGAGCTAGCAGGGAATGAGGGTAGGGAAGAGGAAGAAGAAACATTTCGTAGGAGAAAGAATTAGTTTCTCACTTATCATACTCTTGTTGCTAGCATACATAATAGCATAGTAATGAAGAAGAAGGAGATGGCAAGCTTAAGCATTGAAGCATGGCTCTTGGTTGGATTTGCACTCCATAGCCAAGAGTGTTGGTGTAGGCTCTCAACCTCTACTTGCTTGGAGAGGGAGCTCTTGCACTTTGCATAGCACACAATGAGAGTGATTGTGAGTGTGTGTGGGTGAGTATACCCCCTAGGCACCCCCCTAGCTTGCTTGGGTTGACCCCCCCTTGTAGCTCATGCCTGAAGCTCATTGGACCCCTCCAGGCCTAGCCAATCACAAGCAGGAGCCATTACAAGCAACATGGGTAGCCTTGGGACAAGTGTCCCCCTTTCCCCTTTGAGAGAGAGGACTTGATAAATGCTAAAACAATTAGATAATTCATGTAATTTATCATTGGACCCCTTTGAAGCTTAGCCAATAGGCTTCAAGCAACACATGAAGGTAACATGGGTAGGGGCCTGACATGTGTCCTTGCTGCCTCTTCAAGTTGGGGCTTCCCTTGTGTGTGTGAGTGGGTGTTCTCTCTCTAGCTCCTAGGAAAAGGGCTCGCCCCCCCTCTTGTAGGAATGATTTTGACTTTAGGTGATCAAGCACCTTACTCATCAAGCATGACAAAGCACTTGAACTAGGGGGTGTTCCCACAAGCATCTCAGGCAAGCTTCTCAAGGCACCTCAAGTACCTTAATCATGCAGCAAGTCAAGCACCTCAAGCATGGAGCCAGTCAAGCACCTCAAGCATCTTAATCAAGCACCTCAAGCATGAAAAACACCTCAAGCATGACAAGCACCTCAAGCAGGACAAGCACCTCGAGCTTGGGCCGGGTTCCCACCTCAAGCTCAGCCCTAGCTTGCTTAAGGTCAAAAGGACTTTTACACACATTTATTGGAGGTCTTCAATGAAGCTAACCCTAAGGTCTTATGCTCCATTGGTTAGCCTTGCTCTTTGATAGACCATCTCCCTTTTGGGCCCCTTTACATTGGCCCCGTGTTGAGATAGATCTAAAAGCACATACCTATATCTTAACACTTGTTCCCGTTTATTCTCCCACATTAAGTGATCAATTTAATATGAGAAAATCATTTGGGTTAGTTAGATATTAGATTTTATGACAAAAAGCCACCAAAACCTGTAACATCCTCAACATTGCCTACATCCTCAGAACTAGGACGGACATCAATGCCCTGCACAATGTTCAAGACACCCTTTGGCACAAGTACATGTTGCATGATATAAGACCACATAGGGTAGTTGTCCCCATCGAATCTATCCTCAACAACAAACATCTTGAGCATATGTTTGTTTTTGTCAACCATGGTAAATGCTTAGAAAACTGCCCGAAAATAGGGGGAATGAAGTGAGAACAACATGTGCTATATAGAACAAACCATATAATATTGTAAGGGACCTGCCATGCAAAAAATGGCACTGACAAATTTTTGTAGACAAGATGACAAAATAGCCTCCGTAGTATAGCTTGTAATCAAAATGGAGACCAAAATGAGCCCGAATTAAAAATTTGAGAAGATAGAGCTCTATGAGCACACCCAAAGTATATGTCAACCTATTGACACTCACCAAAGCTCATAGAAATAGGAGAAAGCGAGCAAGAGTGTGATGGAGCTGTTGGCAACTAAGCTTGAGAGAACGCAACCTGGTCTGATCCATTTTTTGGAATAAGGGTTTCAGTAAATCACAGACACCTTGGAGAAAATAAGGAAAGATCAAGGCGCACAACAGAGAGTGTTTTATTTAATGTGCAATAGAAAGATAGATAGCCCTAGAGTGATGGGCGTATATCCGATGCACGTGGGAAAAAACCTCTTAGTGAGGGGAAAAATGCCCCGGCTGTCCTTAGTGTATTCACACACATTACTACCACATGTATATGGTAAAAATATGTCCTACAGTGGGTCCACCCATTCTTTGGAAAATATCACATGTTTTACAGAAGTCTCGAACATCTAACAACATACTTTACGACCATAGACTAGCCTATAGAATCTTCTCGTGAGTGATATTAGTGAAGAAGCTCCCTCCTAAACTCCTAGTGTGAGCCTCAGTCATACCCTAAATTCTTTCTTGCATAGACCTCCTTAAGACCCCATCAATGCCCAATCTATACAAAGATCCAGCAAATATAGTAAGTTTTAAACTTTCAAACTTTCAAGGATGAGCACCTTCTTACGGGACTGCGACTAGCTCTCTGGTAAACCCCCATATTACAAAAAATCACAAACTTCTTGCCATTCTAGATCTAGCTCTTTAACAGTCAAAGTCTGAAACAACCCAACATCTATAGGCTCATCTCTTAAAAACGTTGATGAGATACCTTTAGGTCTTAAATTCAAAATCCAAGAGACCATCATTCATTAGGTGAAATTTGGACTCACAAAGGGGCCCTTTAAGGAGTTTGATTTTACCTCTCTCTACCAATACGGGTGCATGGATAAATTTTTGCAAACAAACTCCAAAGTTGGGGGAGGTTTGACAATTAGAATGTCCTCTTCAAGCTCTATCTGCTGATATATAGCACGCCATGAGATTCCTCATATTTTAGAAGATTCTTTTTTTAATTCACCTATGATGTGACAACTCTGTCGGAATCTAAGTGAATTAAAAAAAAGATCTTCTAAAATATGAGGAATCTCATGGCGTGCTATATATCAGTAGATAGAGCTTGAAGAGGACATTCTAACTGTCAAACCTCCGCCAACTTTGGAGTTTGTTTGCAAAAAATTATCCATGCACCCGTTTTGGTAGAGAGAGGTAAAGTCAAACTCCTTAAAGGCCCCTTTGTGAGTCCAAATTTCACCTAATGTATTTATTCAATTTTCTTTGGATGACAACTTTACTGATCAGATACAAAAGAGCTTGATGATCTACATAAAAGTGGAATAACTTTTACAACAAATAGTGTTCGAGCTTAGTAGCACTAAAGACCACTCCCATTGATTTTCTCTATGTAGTTGAATATCCCTACTCTCCCTTGTTAAGTGTAAAACTTGCAAACTAAACTAGATAATCAATTTTTCCATCCCATCGTCATTCCAAAGGCATTAAGAAGCACATGGAAAATTCATGGAAAATTATATCCCAATTTGGTTGGCGAAGTATCGGTTTCATGCTCTTTTCCACTCTAGATCATGCACAATCTAAGTAGTGAACACCCTTTGCGCCTGGCACTCGTGTAGTTTGGCTTTTCCTTTAGCTTTCCATAATGTCCCTTTTTTCTCCCATTGTTGTCTCTCTTTGCTCTACTTGTGGGATCTTGTCAATGACAATGCTAGAGCTCCTAGTGATCACACACACTAGTATTGATTCTACCTTGTTTCCCTTTGTCACTTGAGCCTTCATATTGCTTGGAGATGGTGCTAAGAACTGTCCGTATTTCCCATATGTATAGCAACTAAATTTCTTCTAGTGAAATCCGTTTTTCCTTGCCACTCTACCCAAAAAAACTTTTGGTATTTGCCTCTCCTAGCCATATCATTAGTACTAGCTTCATTGTCTAGGTTTTGAGGGACTTTCTGTTTCTTAACCAGTTTAGGGTTGGTCAGTGCAATTAGTGACACTTATTTCCTTCCTTAAAATATTGTACCCTGATTTTATAATCGCTCCACACATGGTTACACTTGAAAGTATGTACGATGAATGCATTCATTTGTTTAGCCTCTCTTTTGATTTTCATTTGATGCATAAAGTTTCTACCTTTCCTAGCGAGCGTCTTGTCTTTGAGATCTCAGACCTTTGTCTCGTCAATTACTCAATTTTCTTTTTCCAAGATCCTTTCTTTCTAGTTTGGGGTTCTTCTTCAAAGTTCTTGTCACATAAATTGGAGCTTGAAGATGTGTCATCTAAAGAGGATTCAGTGGAATTTGAGCTGGTTCAAGCTTTTTGGATGTTCTCCTCTTAGTCTATTGTTCCAATTTAAGGGCTCCCTATGCTAGGTCATCAAATTACTTGGTTGAAGCTGATAATTCTTTCTCTCTTATCTTCTTGCTCTCGAATCTACTTAAAAACTAAGCCCACATCATTTCCTAGATGGTGGTTCATGTAACTATCTAGTTAGCTCCTTAATCTTCTCTACATAGCTTGTGACTGATAGTTTGCCCTACTAAATGTTATCTTACTCATAGAGGATGTCTTCATCCCCTGGATTCTCACTATACTCCAATATAAAGGATTTCCTCATTTTATTGCATGTCCTCATCTTACATGTTGGATAATGATAATACCACTTCCTAGTTTCATTTTTCAATGTCTATGGAGTATTCTACCCAGTCATCCTTGTTAATGTCCTTGAGGTCATCATATTGTTTGAAGGCTTGGATATGAATATCGAGGTCATTTATTCTCTTGCATTTTAATTTTAAGAATGCAATTTTTAGGTCATTGGCCTTTTAGCAATGTCCAACTTTGTTATGAT
The DNA here is from genome assembly GCF_014529385.1 of Adiantum capillus-veneris. NCBI lineage: Eukaryota > Viridiplantae > Streptophyta > Polypodiopsida > Polypodiales > Pteridaceae > Adiantum > Adiantum capillus-veneris. Next base: position 102,590,486 of record NC_140949.1, on the reverse strand, counting down.
ACTCAACTTCTATCTGTTGATGCCTAGGTTTGACGTGGTGATTAGTTTCCATCTCTCGATGCCTAGGTTTGATATGATAATCATCATCTATCTCTGTATCGTACTTGGATTCTTTCTTTTATGAGGTTTTATCTTGATTTAGACTATTTTTGCTTATGTCTTCCTACATCATTGCCATTAATCATCTTATCTTTTCCCTTCTTGGTGGAATGAGGAGAACTGTGTGAACGAGAGAATCTCTCAGCCCTCTATGAATGCCTTCTCTTGGAATTCTCTCATTGTTCAAATTGTGGATGTGCACTAGCATCTCTGATGCCTGGGTATGCTTCCATGTCCTCTTGTTTAAAGCATGCCTAATGATCCTCATAGTCTTGTTCTAATTCTTCCACGATCGTACTAATGTGATTCTCATCTTCAATGAACACTTTAGGGACTCTTCTTCCTCATGATGGGAGTCATGCATGCATTTTAAATAAATGACTAGCTCTCAGTCCTAACTCGGGAGACTCGTTCCTATCACGAGCTTTAGCACACCATTGTAATTTCCAAAATGGAATGAGGTAAAGTTTGATAGCTATTCCAAAGTTAGATTTAGAGTAATTGAAAAATTTAGACTTTACATGTTAGATAAATTGATGAGCCTATTAGTTTTAGGTACCAAAGATTAGATCATCAGATGGTATATAGAATTCAAACAAAGCATAAGCTAGATTACTACACAGATAGATTCAGATGACTTGGCATCAGACTTTAGACATATGAATGGATGGAAATGAGTGGACAAGTTTATATTATGAAACATTGAATGAGACAACTCAAAATGTTATTTGAGAGTACAACTAGACACAATTGGTTTAGATTCAAATTCAAAAACATGGTTGTAATACTTTGGAATGATTGATTGACAAACTAAAATTAGGTTCTAGCTTGAAAAGCACAAATGATATAATGGATCAACATCGAGTGATCATAAGCTCTCTTGAGTGATGTAGTGCAAGAGTCATATAAGTATGAAGCCCAAGACAAGAGTCCTAAAATGAAGTTAATGGGTCCTATTTATAGGTGTTGGCATCGGGTTCTGAATTTTTTACATAGTTGTAGAGTATGGAACAACTCCATTGTGCCTTTATGTGGCATCTTTTTCTTGTGGAAACTTTGGAAAGCCTCAATCTATAGTCTCTAGAAGGACCAGGTAAATGTGAGACTGCGGGGGATTTGAATGCCAACTCTCCACCCAGCAGTAGCCTCTTATAAGAAATAACCAAAAATTGATAATGTCCAAACAGTGTTTGGAATGCAGATGCAAGTCTATCTTTGTAAAGATACAAGAATGAATGAGCTTATCAAATATTTCATCCACTCTCAATAATGGATACTTGTTCTTAGCAGTGACCACATTCAACCCCTGATAGTCTACCCACATGCACATACTATCATCTTTTTTCTTCACCAATAAGATAGGAGAGGCCCATGATGAAGAAGTGTGCTGTATAAAACCTCTACTGAGATAGTCAAAAGCTAATGTTCCACTCAGCAGCCTCAAAATGACTCATTTTGTAGGGTGGTTTAATTATGGGCATACTACCTGCAACAACCACTTCTATACTATGATACACGACACGTTGGAGAGAAGGAATGGAACACACCCAAAAATAGGTTCTGGCTTGAAAAGCACAAATGATACAATGGATCAACACTGAGTGATCATAAGCTCTCTTGAGTGATATAGTGCAAGAGTCATAAGCGTGAAGCCCAAGACAAGATTCCTAAAATGAGGTTAATGACTCATTCTATAGGGTGGTTTAATTATGGGCATACTACCTGCAACCACTTCTATACTATGATACACAACACGTTGGAGAGAAGGATTGAAGCACACCCAAAGAAAGGTTCTAGATTGAAAAGCACAAATGATACAATGGATCAACACTGAGTGATCATAAGCTCTCTTGAGTGATATAGTGCAAGAGTCATAAGAGTGAAGCCCAAGACAAGATTCCTAAATGAGGTTAATGGGCCTATTTATAGGTGTTGGCATTGGGTTTAGCTTTCTTTGCACAGTTGTACAATATGGAGCTATTGCATTGTGCCTCTACATGGCATCTTTTGCTAGTGGAAACTTTGGAAAGCCTCAATCTATAGTCTCTAGAGAGAACCAATGTGAGGCATCTCTCTAAATGTGAAACTGTAGGGGATTTGAATGCCAACTCTCCATCTAGAAGTAGCATGTTATTCGCACCCCCAAGCCACGTTCAGATCGGGCCATGGCCTCTAGTCCTTGGATTGACATTACTCCCCACTTGGAGAAGCATTTTTGTCCTAAAAAACAAAAGTGGAATTTCTTCTTAAGAACACTAATGCTTTTCCAAGTGGTACCTTCCTTAGGTCAGTCTTTCCACTTGGCTAATTCTTGTCAGCGTACATGATGACATGTACATAGATTATGGTAATCAAGAATATGCTTAAGCTCATGTGACCAAGTATGAGTTTCAATGAAATCAACCAAAATCTCTTGAGCGATAACATTATTGTCCTTGTGTAAGCGTTTATGTAAACAAATTACATGAAATACCGATTGAATGCGAGAGTACGCAAGTAATGAGTGTTTGTAGGCCATATCAAAAACTCGCTTGAGTATTTAGAAAAGCCCACAATACCTTGATGATAATTTAGGTTTTGGCCCAGTCTTCTAATTTTTTGAGTGCTCTGGTACACACAAAAATAACTCTGTCCCTTTTGTGAAGGTAACTTGCCGACGTTTCTCATCATCACCATAGTTTTTATATCGATCTTGTGCTTGTCAAAATGTATATTCTTAGCATTGACACATGGCCTTGGAGGAAATCCTTGACCTATTGAAGCTTTCATTCACCAATCCCACCATAAAACTTGTGCCACCTAGGTTGAAAATTATACATAAGCATGACATGACCAAAACCAGTCATCACATGCTTAGCAATATTGTAAGTAAACTCAAGAATAGGACGATAATCTTCCCATTTGAATGCTTCTGGCTAACATATTCTTGTAGAATATCCTTTAGCACTTGGTTGACCCTTTCAGCTTGACCATCCATTTCAAGGTGATCTGCAGTGTATCCAATCGTTTAAACATAGCCCTCCAAAAATGACTACTAAACTTGGGATCACAATCACTCACAATGTTACTTGGCAACCCGTACAACCTGTATAGATTTTCCACAAATAACTTAGCTAACTTTGGAGTCTTAATTGTGGTTTTGGTTGAAAAAAATTGCAAAGTTTAGTCAACTAGTCTACGACCACCCAATACCGAGTCATGACCTCATACATTGGTTGGTAAACCCACAATAAAATCCATAGAGATACTTTTCCATTTACCATTAGGAACCCTCCAATGGATGCAAGAGACCTTCTACCTTTAGGAACTCTGCTTCATTTACTTGACTTTTTTGGGAGGGCATAGGCTTGATCATAGCTTTGTAGGCTTGGCCACTAAAATTGTCGTCTTACAAGAGCATATGTTTTATTTATGCTTGGGTGCCCTACACTTGGAATGTTGTGACATTCATAAAGAATTTGGCATCAAGTTTTTGTTTTTGTCAATACACAAACTCTCGCCTGGTGGAGTAGGTACTCATTATCTATGGAAAAATTCTTCCATCTACGCAACTCATCATTCGAAAGAGGAGAATTGGGGGTGGAGGTTAAAGACACACTACCAACATTGGAGTGAGAAGGATCCGTCATTTTCACATGGCTCCACTTTTTGGAGTATGTCTCAATATGCTTATATTTTTCCTTGACTCCAAAGACTCACTTTTAAAGTGAAAAGAAGAGAGTTGACCTTAGGCATACAACTAAGAGCATCAGCTACCACATTGTATCGTCCTTTATGGTACTAAAGATTTTCATCATAATTTTGAAGAATCTTAGCCCACTTGGCCTTTTGATTCAAGCTTGTTTGCTGTGTAAATCATTTTATGTTTTCATGGTCAAACAAAACCTCAAACTGAGCTCCATACAAATAATGCTACCATGTCTTGAAAGCAGACACTACTGCTTAAAGTTCTCTTTTGTAATTAGAATAGTTTTGTTGTGCCAAATCAATCTTCTTGATTTCAAATGCAATTGGCCTTCCCTCTTATAGAAGGATTGCTTCAATAGCACGGTACCTAGCATCTATTTCTTAAACAAATGGTTTTAAAGATAATCCTTCTTTGAGAATAATTTTGTTGTGTTGAATCAAGCTTTTAGATTTTAAATGCAATTGGTCTTCCCTCTTGTAGAAGGATTGGTCCAATAGCATGGTTACTAGCATCTATTTCTAATACAAATGGTTGTGGCTAATCCTTCTATGACAGCACGCACTCCACTGAAAGGTTTTGTCCTTGGCTTTCAATTGGTCTATCATTGAAAGAACAATATGAGCATAGTTTTTAACGAACCTTCATAAAAACATGAAAATCTAAAAAAGATATGTAACTCTTCTAGAGTTTTGGAAGAATGCCATCGTTGAATGGAATCTACTTTGGATTGACCAATGTGTAACCCATCAGCCAAAATAACATGCCCTAATTAATGAATGTCATCCTTGAGAAAATCACACTTGGATTCTTTAAACTTTGCAATTCTGTTTTCATGTGGCTTCACATAAAAGCCTGCCAGAGCCTCCCTATCCATCTTTAAAGCTTCAAGGAAAGTGACCCTATCCTGCAAAATACCCTGGGTGAGCTTTGTCAACACATCGCATACCTTTCAATGCACCTGATTGGACATGCATAGGCAGCACCGCCTGTACCATAAACCAACTCATATGGGGTAAAGTTGGTAACGACATTATAAGAACTCATGTAAGGCCACAAACATTTACCAAAATTAACCTCACATGCTTCTACTTGCTTGTGTTAGGTTTCCAAGCTCGTGGGAACACTGCTTATAGCATGCAGTGCAGGTTCAGTTGGAGTTTGAGTTGTGCGTGGCAAGTTTTGCTTCATATACATAATGTATGGGTGAATGACAGAAGAGGTGGAGTTATCCCACATGTAATGGTGCAAGGTTGTAGAGCTACTTAAAGCTCCTCTCATGAATAAACAACTATTCCAAGTTTGCATTACATGTCTCTTGTTTATGATGAGCTTGTGATGGGTTAGCAAACTACTCAAGGTCGTGTTTATAAGTCCTAGTTAATCTATCTTGGAACCTAATTCGCTTGAGTAACAATCTAGCCTACACACACTCACTTGTGTGCACAATGTTTGTCTATCACCCACCTTAGCTAGCACCATCCCATTCCCATCAAGTGGTATCGGAGCTATGGTGTGCTAGCTAGGTTTGTTGTTATGCATTTGTTTGTTAGTAATTAGCATCTCCATTAGAGTGACTAGTATTTCTTAATCATCATTACAATCCATTGGCATTTTCAATAACTAGTTGCATCTCTCACTAATTGAGCCCTAATCTAGCTTTCTATGGGCATGTCCTTGGCACACCCAAGAGGCCACTACCCTCCATGGCCAGATAGGCTTGATCAGGGAGATTATTAGTATCCATTTTTGTGTTTTCTTTGGTTTTGATTTTCTAGTAATTTTCATTCTCAATTTATCTCCTCCACCTCGCATTTTCAAAGCATTGATCACTTAACTTCGAAGCTCTCATTACAAGCTCTCTGATGAGATTTCAAGCACTCCATTATGAGGCCAGGAGACCCCTCAACCGCATCACCATCTTTTCACTAAAATTGGGTGTGTGTTTGAATTCCTTTGTGTTTATGCTCTGGAGGGCTGAGTCGAAGAGCACATTTTGTGGAAACCTCAAAATACAAGGCATTGTGGCCCACCTGGTTAGCTTGACTATCTAAATGCTTTAGAGGGACTCGTAGGTCTTGAGCTTAGCACCCTTTGCCTATTTTTGAGGGAGAGCAGGTGGGCGCAAAGAAAAGTTCAAATTGGGCTCTATACTTGATCAGGTCCGCAAGGAGGGACTCATGTGTAGTGGATGCTTGTAATATGACGTGAGCCAACTTTATTAAATCCAATTTTTTGTGCCATCGCCTCCGTAGGCGGGAGATCCCATGCCGCCTTACAGATTTGCTTGCATTGCCCATCCATGTGAAGCATTATTCCAAGAGTCATTGGGCCTGCCATTAAACCTCAAATTTCTCCAAGGGGCTATTTCCCTTAGCCCTTTGTCCTATGGCTACACCTACAGAGAAATAGACTTGGGACACCAAGGGAACATTCCCATAGGTAGAGGCTCTAAGATTCAAAAGACAATCAAGAAAGCTTTCAAAGGTGACTTTCAACTTCAAATCTAAAGAGCATCAACGACTTCTTCATCAAAAGTGGAAAACTCCAAGAGCTTCAACAAGAAAATTCAAAGAAAGACCAAACCTTTCCACCATTTATGAAGAGGGGCTTCACTGCCCCGGTAAAGAGGAGCTTCACAAAATAAATTCTCTCTTTGTCTCTCTCTCTCTCTCTCTCTCAACTAACTCTAAAGTTTTTGCAACCAAGCATCATTTACAATGTATGCCATAATCTACATTTATGGAGATGTTTCTAGTTATGGTCGTGTAAAGAGGTAGATATTGACCTTGGAGAGTAAAGACCCCTCTATTGGCACAATGAGTGAGAAGGGTGTAGAAAAATTTAATGGGGAAGGGTTCCATACATGGCAGATGAAGCTTAGGGGCTACTTGATGAACAAGACATTAGGGGGAGTGGTCAAGGCGGCACTAAATGATAAAGAGAGAGTGCATACTAGGGAATTTAGTGCACAAGCAATAGAAAAGGATGAACAAACACTTGGGATCATTATTGATGGGAATGGGATCATGCTAGCTAAGGTGGGTGATAGACAAACATTGTGCTCACAAGTGAGTGTGTGTAGGCTAGATTGTTACTCAAGCAAATCAGGTTCCAAGATAGGTTAACTTGGACTCATAAGCAGGATCTTGAGGAGTTTGCTAACCTATCACAAGATCACCATAAACAAGAGACATGTAATGCAAACTTGGAATAGTTATTTATTAATGAAAGGAGCTTTACGTAGATCTACAGCCTTGCACCATTACATGTGGGGTAATTCCACCTCTTCTCTCATTAAATCACACTCTAGTGACTCTAGGACAGAGCTTATACCATACAATTATCACCGCAGTTCAGGACAACTATGTCCACTTCATTGATGAATGTGCAAGTGCACATAAAGCATGGGCTGATCTTGAAATTTTTTTTGGGGCTAGATCTAAAAGAAGTAAAGTGAGCCTTAAAAGACAACTTTACAAAAACACAATGTATGAAGAAGAGGACATAGCTAGCCTTGTGAATAGACTTGAAAGCATCATAACCCAACTTGCTTACATAAAGTGTGATATGCCATAAAATGACAAAGTGGTGATGCTTTGAGTGCACTTCCACCCTCTTATGATCACTTAGTCACCATCCTTGAAGAGAAAGAATCGGCTCCAAAATTACAAGACCTCATCAATTCACTTCAAGCACAAGAGAAGAAGCAAAATGACCCATCAACATCATCAAGAGGAGCCTTTCTTGCATCCTCATCATCAAATGTAAAGAAGTGTTATGATTGTGGGAGAATGGGACATGTAGCAAAGGATTGCAACACCAACAAATTTTGCAATAAATGTGGTGAGAAGGAGCATCCTCCTTCTTGATGCTACTCAAGTGGAGGCAATAGCAGTGGAGAAAGCAGCAGTGGAAAGAACAATAGCAGAAGATAAAAAGGCAAGAAACCTGTAAGAGGATGAGCACAAAGGCGAGAACAACCTCGTCTACTATGATGACATACTTCAAAGATTGTAACCTCTCTACTTCAAGGGGAGGACTTCTTTTGTCATCCTTTGTGGATTTGTCATCCTTTGTGGGTATTTGTTGACATCCTGTATGGATACTGTGTCATACTTGGTGGATAAATAATCTTCAATGTGGTCACCTAGTCCAAACCTCAAGGGGAAGATTGAAAGATGTGAGCTTTGTCCTAGACTTACTAGAGTGTGAGTGAATGAGAGAAGAGGTGTCCCATTATCCCACATGTAATGGTGCAAGGTTATAGATCTACAATATCTACTGTCATGAATAAACAACTATTCCAAGTTTGCATTACATGTCTCTTGTTTATGGTGAGCTTGTAATGGGTTAGCAAACTACTCAAGATCCTGTTTATGAGTTTAAGTTAGTCTATCTTGGAATCTAATTTGCTTGAGTAACAGTCTAGCTTACACACACTCACTTGTGTGCACAATGTTTGTCTATCACCCTGTTGGAATTAGGGTTTTAGAGAAACGCACACAGCTTGGAGAAGACGAAGGAAGCTCAAGGCACACAATAGAGAGAGTTTTACTTAGTGTGCAATGGAAAGATAGATAGCCCTAGAGTGATGGGCGTATATACAATGCTCGGGGGAAAAAACCTCCTAAAGAGGGAAAAAATGCCCTAGTGGTCCTAGTGTGTTCACACACATCACTACCACATGTATATGGTAACAAATCCCCCCTGGAGTGATGGGGTGAACGAGAGCTGGCACATGAGTAAAGGGAAGTGCCATGCCCTGAGGACATGATCAGTCCACAAAGGGGAGTAAGCCCAAAGCTTTGCGGAAAGCTTCAAGATTCTCACGAGACAATGCCTTTGTGAAAAGATCTGCAAGGTTGTCCTGTGTTGGCACATAAGCCAAGATGATCTCTCCTGCTAAGAGCCTCTCCCTGACATAGTGGTAATGCACCTCAATGTGCTTTGTGTGAGCATGAAAAACTGGGTTCCTAGCAACTGCCAATGCGCTTTGGCTGTCAGTGTAGATAGTGTTGGCAGTGTCTTGTCCAACACCCAAATCAGCCATAAGGCGTATGAGCCATACACACTCAACCGTAGCTGTAAAGACTGCCTGTACTCAGCCTCACAACTCGAAGTGGCCACAGTAGGTTGATTCTTGCTCAACCATGATATACATGAACTGCCAAGCATGAAACAAAAACCACTTGTGGACACTCGGGTGTCAAAACAACCAGCCCAATCTGAGTCCGAAAAAGCATGTAAGTCTGGCGGCAACGATCCCCCCTTGGGATAAAACAAGCCAAGATGTAAAGTGCCACTAAGGTAGCGGAAAATCCTCTTGACAGCTTGCCAATGCTTAGACCCTGGGCTATGCATAAATCTGCTGACCTGTGAGACTGCAAACTGAATATCTGGCCTCATGTTGCATACATAAATGAGGCAGCCAACAATAGTTTGGTAAAGAGTGACATCAGCAGGATCCCCAACATCATGTAGACTCAACTTCAAACCTATTTCCTGGGAGTGGCAATAGGTTTGCAATCCTCAAGTCCAAACTTACATAGCAATGTCTCTATGTAACTCTTCTGACACAAGGCAATACCACCATCACACTGCTTAAACTGTATACCCAAGTAATGATGCAACAACCCCAAATATTTCATCTTGAAAGTAGCATTCAAATCAGCCTTAAATTCAAAAATATGTCTCTCATTTGGTCCAGTGATGAGCAAATCATCGACATAAAGAACCACAATAAGAAGTACATCACCCTCACGCTTTACATACAATGTGCTTTCTGTTGGATTGTTATGAAAGCCTCATTTAACCAAATGAGTGTCAGCTTTCTCATACCAAGCACAAGGAGATTGCTTCAACCCATACAAAGCCTTCTTACACCTGCACACTTTGTCCTCTTGTCCTTTTATGACAAACCGCGAGGCTTTGTTACATAAACTTCCTCAAATATGTCACCATTCAAGAAAGCAGTAACAATGTCTGATTGATGTACATCCCAACCAAAATGAGCTGCCAATGCACATAGAAAACGCACAATAGTCATACGACAAGTGGGAGCAAAAGTCTCTTCATAATCTATGCCTTTTTGCTGTGCATAACCCTTTGCAACAAGTCAAGCCTTATGGCGATTGATTTCACCATCCGGTTTGAATTTCAACTTGTAAACCCACTTTGTACCAATGGCCTTTTTTCCAGGAGGCAAATCACATAAAGTCCATGTGTCATTTTCTATAAGTGCATCATATTCTGATTGCATGGCAGCCATCCAATTTTTTGAATTTTGTGCTTCATCAAAAGAGAGAGGCTCCTCAACATCATGTAAGCTAGACACAGCCAAAGCATAACAATCTGATGCATAAGATGAATGGCGAGAGCTTGAACGAGTACGACTAGATAAAGGTGCATCCAATTTACTGTCACGCAAAGTGTGCACCAGCCATTTTGGCATACCTCTAGCCTGCTGATTTTCAGCCCTTTTCTCATCAAGTACATCATGTACATCTGCATCAGTAATAGGCTGATCTATAACATTTTCAGAAACCCCCATAGGCTGTACATTTTCCTCATTGAAACTTACATTTGTATTTCCACCACTGAAAAGAGGCAACAAAGTGTCATAAATGTCTTGTGAGCTTACTTAACTGTCTCTAGTACATGACAGCAAGGGCTGAACAGAATCTTCCACAAACACTACATCTCGTGAAACCAGAATACACTTTGTTTGTGGATGATATAACTTGTAACCTTTGCTTTCAACACTATAACCAACAAAAATACATTTGACAGCCTTATCATCCAATTTTCTGCGCTGCACTTGTGGCACCAAAGCATATGCCAAACAACCAAAAACACGCATGTGCTCAATAGAAGGCTTTCTATCATGCCATGCTTCATATGGAGCAATAGACTGCAAAGCTTTCTTAGGACACCTGTTAAGTACATAAGTGGCACACATGATGGCCTCAAGCCAAAAAAAATGTGGCAAAGCTTGACTTTTGACCATACATCGTGCCATTTCCGTAAGTGACCTGCTTTTCCTCTCAGCAACACCATTTTGCTGATGTGTATAAGGCATTGTAAATTGGTGTTTTATCCCACGACTAGCCAAAAATGCATTGAATTCATGAGACATATACTCCCCCCCTCGATCGGAATGGAGGGTGCCCATAGGACATTTTGAGACATTTTCAACCATAGCCAGAATTTTTTTGAAGCACATAAAAACTTCGGAGTTTGATTTAAGCGGAAATACACATGCATGCCTGGAGTAATCATCAATGAAAGTCACGAAGTAAAGGTAATTGCCCAAGGACGGAGTTTGAATGGGCCCACAAACATCACTATGCACAAGCTGCAACCTGCATGTGGCCCGAACTGAAACATCCTTTGGAAACTTAGAACGCTGCATCTTACCCAAAATACAACCTTCACAAACATGTTTGACAGGTGCTTCAAGAGGCGGCAAAGAAGCAACCATATCAGATTTCTGCAAACGCAGCAAACTGGCAAAATTCAAATGACCAAAACGTGCATGCCAAAGTTGTGCATCTGAAATAGCCCTTGAATCTGCAACAACATTTGAAAAATTTTGCCCACACTTGTCATACAAAGTGAGCTTATACATCCCACGACACAAAAGGCCAGATGCAACAATTTCATCACCAAAACTGAGATCATGAACTGTACATCTATCATCCACAAATTTGACTACAAGTGCAAGTCTAGCAAGTGCGGATATAGACAAGAGATTCTTCTTAATCCCAAGTACATAAAGTGCATCAACAAGTGTGAAAGAACTACCATTTGCAGCAGTGAGCACAATCTTTCCAACGCCTTGAATCGGATAAGAGGCATTGTTGGCACAAGTGACTGAATTCCCATGAGGGACAAAGTCGAGAGAGGTAAACAATTCATGAGGTGAGGTAATGTGCTTTGTAGCACCACTTTCAAAATACCACACATGTGAATCTGCAGCAAACTGACAAGCATGCATCATGGACAATAGGATTGTAAGTGCACTCTGCACTAAAGGCCCATTTTGCATCAACATCAACATTACAGTCTCCTTTCACAAAAGACTCAACAATGGCTGCATTTGTAGTGGAACCAGCATTTGCAGTGGAACCACCCTCTTTCTTCTTAGCCTCTTTGGCCTTTAACTTAGGACACTGCTTGATCAAGCGATCATTTGCTTTACAATAATGGCAATGCATCTTCTTTTTGCCCTTATCACCAGAATTGCCAGACAAAGTGCTGCCAGCAAAAGCATTGGGAACATAAGTTTTGCCACTTGCAGCAGAACCATAAGAAGTGGCTGCATTGCTGTTACCACCCTTTCTTTGAGAAGCAATAAAAGCCTGCTCAACTGCACACTGTCTAGTTCTGTTTTTTTCTAGAAAATGACTCTTGAAACAACAATGTGCATAATGCATCAGACTTGACAACTTTGGGATTTTCTTGGGTCATAAGTCTCCAAGTACTAGCAAAAGTCTGGTAAAAATCTGGTAAGGCATCAAGAACAGTCTGCACAAGGGAACTGTCTGAAATGACTTCACCTGCAAAAATAAGTTGCTCATTGATATCCTTGATACTAGCAAGGAAAGTGTCCATATCATCTTCCTCATGCATAATCTTCGACTCTAGGTCTTTACGCAACAAAGCAATTTTAGCCTCATTGCGGCTTGCATAAAGACCTGCTAGAATATCCCAAGCCTGTTTTGCAGATTTTGCTGAATGGATGTGAGGAACAATGGTGCGCTTCACAGGCAACGCAATCAATGCATGAGCCTGCGCATCCTTTACATCCCAATAAGCTTGTTCTGCCGTAGGCAAAACAACTTTAATAGCAGCAATCCTTGCAGCAAGTCGTGCAACATCCTCAACATCGCCTACATCCTCAGAACCAGGAGGTACATCAATGCCCTGCACAATATTCCAGACGCCCTTTGACACAAGAATGTGTTGCATCATATAAGCCCACATAGGGTAATTGTCCCCATCCAACCTGTCCTCAACAACAACAAACATCTTGAACACATCTGTGTTGTTGTTGTTAGCCATGGTAAATGATGCACCTGATGTGAAAACTGCTCGAAAATAGGAGAAACGGAGCGGGAACAACACGTGCTATATAGCACAAACCGTAGAATACTATAAGGCACCTGTTATGCAGAAAACGTCACTGATAGAAATTCTGCACAAAATGATGAAATTGCCTGTGCAGACCTGCCTGTAGTGGAAACGGAGGCTGAAATGAGCTCAATAAAAAATATGAGCAGATAGAGCTCTACGAGTTCTCCTGAAATATTTGTCGACCTGCGAGCGCTCGCCAAAGCTCACTGAAATCGAAGAAAGTGAGAAGGCGTGTGCTAGAGCAGCTGGCGACTAAGCCCGGGAGGATGCAACCTGCTCTGACACCAATTGTTGGAATTAGGGTTGTAGAGAAACGCACACAGCTGGGAGAAGACAAAGGAAGCTCAAGGAAAACAATAGAGAGAGTTTTACTTAGTGTGCAATATAAAGATAGATAGCCCTAGAGTGATGGGCATATATACAATGCTCAGGGGAAAAAACCTCCTAAAGAGGGAAAAATGCCCCGGCGGTCCTAGTGTGTTCACACACATCACTACCACATGTATATGGTAACACACCCACCTTAGCTAGCACAATCCCATTCCCATCATTAGTTTTTCATTTCCTTTTGTCATTTGTGTATGTAGATAGCCCTCTGCACAGGCTCTATTTTGAATCCCTAAACTGTAAAATCCAATGCGATTAAGCTTTGTTCTCAATAACTAGAAGTGTAACTTTTGCATTGAAAGGTTTGGAATACTTACATTAATTTGGAGTTGTGTATGTGTGTGTGTGTATGTGTATCGCTTTAGCTGATTATTAAATGTTTTTTTCCCTTTTGTTTTGAGCCACATATGCATTTTTTTGTCTTTTGGTGGTGGGAACCACCAAAATCTAAGAGGCAAAAGGTCAAAAAGGAAATCACCCAATTTGGGCCCTCTCACATACAAGGGCCGGTGGGCAGTCAAGTTTAGTTCATAACCCTTTTGGGTCCAACCAACCAAAGTTGCAACATCTTTGTGAAGATCAACATACCCTTTGCTTGAAGATCCTTCTATTCTTGGCTTCATTGCTACCATCCGTAGACGCAATGGTCAAAGCCTCAATCACCTACACGTTGTTCTGATGGTGCTCATTGCTCATCTACTGGCAATGCCCATTGCCCACTTAGTTCAATGACACACTACCTAGTGCAACTCATTGCCTACATCACCAATTGGCTATCTTTGCCACTTGGCTACAACATTGAAGCCTCGTCACCTGCATGCAGCCCCTTTGTTTTTGCTCACAATCATGTCTCAAACTTCCATGTTGTAAAACTTGAGCATACGGAGACTGTCATCATCCTTGCATGATCATCACAACTAGTCAAGCCCATCTCCATTGTACACTTCCCTCCATGCGGGCTACTGACGCATTGCCACGACCTATATTGGCACCACCCTCTTGCATTTACCTTCTAATAGCTCATTCCCATAGTTGATCTCCATGGCTCACATTGCCATTGAGGTCCAAAGCCTTGCCCAAGGGATGACTCCCATGGCAGACCTTGGTTCCCTCTTGCCATATCACTTAAGAGCCCCTTTTAGCTTAAAAGGGTGCTCTCCCTACAGACCACTGCCAACCAAAATCTTTCAACAAAACAAAGTCAAAGGAAAAAGGCATTTAAGGATGGATAAAGCAAGCAAAGATCAAAAGTTGTGTGAAGAGTGGCTTCACCAACCAAGGTGAAGCGGTGCTTCACTTAGATAAACTCTTCTTGCAAATCTTGGAAACTTCTTCAATGAATCAAAACTCCCTGCACATGAATTCATCCATGCATAACACTAGTTTTGATATGTATGTTGTCACTCTCTTTTGAGAGGATCTTGTATTCTTTGACATATCACAGGGACTAGACACTACCACTAAATGTGGTAAGACCTTCCCTACAAGATGCACACACATCAGCATGAGCACACACAAAAACACCGCATTTGACATGTATGGGTGCTCTTCAACTTTGGCGAGATGAAGGATGCACCCTCAATAGATCAGACCAAAGACAACAATAAAAAATCAAGCAATTAAAATTCAAATGAAGATGAAGATAACAAACAACAACAACAATAAACAAAAGAATTTTTTTGAAGAGGACGCACAATACTACCTCTTCACACATGATAAATGAATAAATGATTTTTTGTACTACCTTGTGACCGTAGGATGAGGACTCTTGTGAAGCATGTGTGATGAATCCGTTATGAAAACCACCATGATGTATCAAGTACTACACCTAGATGTATTAGTAGAGCCTAGGAGTACACCATGACATGAACACATAAACCAAACATCTTTATAAAACACCAAGTTTGGCTTGAAGGGGAAATTGTTAAGGTAATCCCAACTTGTGTCCCATATGTCAAATCCCTCTAGCCACCTAATAAAGATAAATGATGACATGGTCCAATAGAAAGACGGTGCAACCTCTCTAGGAAATGATTGTAAAGCACCGAGCCTACTTTAGAGGATGCTTTCTAATGAATTTTTGCAGTTTTGAGCTCTATCAATTGCGTCTATAATTTACCTTATGTTTTTTCACTTGGCTTAGCCTAGCCCTATTCATAATCACTCTAACCCTAACTCTAACCCTAACACCATGGTTAAGCTAAGGCTACACCCACCATAACTTGATGCTACCATAAAGTTGGTGATTAGGGAATGGGCTTCCCAACATCTTCCACATTTGAATGTCTATATCTCAATGCTCAAGACCTCGATAAGGAACCACCACTTACAAATTTCTCCAAATGCTTCATACTACCTCTGAAAATCTTGGAAACCTTGAAAAAACCTTTGATGGTGCATTTTCTGAGGAGATTGAAGAAGGGGTACAAACCGGTCCCCCAACAAAAATTGAACTATTTATATCATGGCCATCTAGACTCCTATTTCCAATCTTAAAAGACCAACATGCTCATAAATTGATATTTCTAGATCTATCCACTCTCCCAAGATATAACTACCCACCTTCACCTATCTGCTTGGCAAGAATCTGCAAAGCACCCTTTTCGTATTAACTGCCATAACTTGAGCACTTCAAAGACTACCCTCTACAATTCCTTTTTGCACTTTGAACCTTGTGATAAGACACTTTAAAAGCCTCGTCCTTCATACATTCTTTATCACCCTGGCATGCAATTGTAGAAACCTCTGGCCCTGCTTTTTCCTCTTCATAGCACAAACTTGTTTTAGCTACACCAACGTGTTGACGGTGACCCTGGTGTCAAATGATCTAGGAATACATCTTTGTATTCCATTAATAAATCTTTTAACTTATTAGCAGTAAAAGTAGCCATAGATAGAAGAGAAGAGAGAGAAGTATGAGACCTTGAGGAATTATCAATTAAAACATTATCAACATTTGAAACAAAATGACACATGGAATATCACAAAAATAATTCTTCTGTTTCATCTTGAGAAGAGAGATTCATAAGCTCAATTGTACAAATTGGTGGCGAGGAAGGAACATCCTTCTCTCCCAAAAGTAGCATGTGCATGCCATTGGATTCAAACATCAAACTATTGTGTCATAGCTATATTAAAGTGATGATTCTAGACTATGTAACCACTCCCAACTACTAAGGACACATCTACCCACTCCATATTCATGACTTGAAAATTCAAGGATGTGTGATACCCTTGAATATCTAGTAGTACATCTTTCACTTGAGTATCCCACACCTTGGCGTCATTGCTATTCATCATCGCTATCGTGTAACAATGGGAACTTGAAATCTAGGGCAACTTGAGCCGTTTCACTAACTTATAATAATGAATTTGTGCAAAGCACCATCATCCACCATTGTTAGCACCTTGTTCCCTTGGATATACCCATGCATTATGCACCACCTCATGTGGAACAAAGGTCAACTACCACATTGAGGCCGTGATACAACATTCGTGCTCCGCTTCAGAGTGTGTTACCTCCACGTTGGAGAAACAAGAGGAGGACTCAAGAGGAAATAATTGCACCATGTGCACTGATTTCTCCTTAACTTGGGCAGTAAATTTCCCCTTGGGACAATCCTTTTTGTCGTGTCCACTTTTGTGTGTGTGTGTATATATATATATATATATATATATATATATAGATTAGCCTTCTCAAACTCTTCACTAAATATAAGGTCTCTAGAACCCTTAGTTTTCTTGGACACCTCAGATGCAGTTACTATAAATTTTTGTTTTTTTCCCCATGTTATATGGGCGTATTTGCATGTGTAGTATCAGACACGTTGGTATATGCAAAGTTGATCGAAGCTAAGTGGTGCCAAGTCATGCTAAGGGTGCATATAGGTTTAGGGCAAAGAATTTTAGCAGGTATGGAGAACCTGGGCAAGCAAAGGATAGCAGGAATGTATCGTTAATGCTGTTGTTTAGGCCAAGAGTGCTCCAAAAAGAGCCGATTGGGATGGATGGTCAAAGTGTTTGAATTGTTGTGCTTCTACCCTAGGATGTGTTTCCAAGATGCTCTAGAAGCTTGTTCAGACAACTCCTCAAATAGAGCCCCAATGTGAAAGATATAGATGTCCAAAGTTAGAAGGCTTTGCAGATCCCCGATGGGTAGGACAGGTAAGAACAGATGACTAGAGACAGAGTGAGCAAGTAGACATGTAGGTCTTAAGTTATGGAGCATGCTGGTCTCTTTGGATCGCCATTTGGAGCTCTACAGAGCAAGTTATGGTCAGTTGAAAGTTTTCCAGGGGTCGGATGTGTGCAAGCTGGCTCCATCGGTGGGCATGCCATCTTGCATTTTCCTAGCCTTTCTAGAGTTCCAATAGATAGTATGCAATGTGTGGAGTTAATAGGATTTGATCACTCGTCAATCAAATTCCCAAGTTGCAAGAGATTGGTCAAGGTGCAGGTGGTGGTGAGAAGGTGCCAGATGACTTTCCACATTTTTCACAACGTCGGTTTGCGGCCTCCGGAGAATCAAAATGAACCAAAGGCCAAGAAGATTAGAGTCAGTAACAATGACTAATAGTCATGATTTGCAGCTCTAAAATCTCTTCACTAGGTAGAAGACTAGAGGAGATTGAAAATAGGGCAATTCAAGGAACACGTTTTGATGAATTTTATGGGGCTTGAGGGAAATCAAAGGGCAAGGCCCCCAAAGCGTGACACGTGACGTGGATGTGAATCCACATGCAGTGCACGAGGTTAACAATTTAGTCTATACAAGCTTGGCTATGAGGCCCTCTTGGTGTGTAGTGAAGAGAAAGAGAGGGAGTCCCTCTCCGTGTGGTGCTCCAAAGCTATGGTGTGTGCATGAGTGATGTAAAGGGGGTGCCCTGGTGGGTGTTGGCAGAGTTTTGGTGCAACAACCACGGACGGATCTGGATGGTGATCTGGTGGCAACTTTGTGCCTAATGATGTGGCAAGACCAATTATGGGTGGTTTCACACGGCCACTGGCCCCCTAATTTTTCAAGACAAAGTGGCATAGGGCACTAGCGCTAGGGCTGGTGCCCCCCCCTCCTTGAGCTCAATGATAGCAATGTGAGAGAGAGTTAGACGGAGTTGATCTAAGTCTTCAAACCTTGCAGGAATTGTCAAATAAAGCCTCCTAAAGGTCCAATCAAATTCAAGTTTGAGCATCATGTAAATCACAACTATATTCATCACCGGAAAAACTTTCCCATGCATTTTCTATATTGGAAAAACTTTTGCTCTATCTTCAGTTACCTCAAAAGGGGATTTACCTATAAAATTATGCACGGTATTCATATGCATATTCTACTACATGTAAATATTTGTCCCATTGATTGCACTATTCTACTTTTGTGACATAGTCTTTTGATAGGTCAAGCACAATGGAGTTAACAATTCTACTAATGCCATATCCGTTTGTGGGTGATAGGCCAAAGAGAAATGGAGCCTTATTTCAAGATTCTTAATGAGTCCCTTCCAAAAATTACTAGTCATTCAGAGATCCCTATGGGAAACAATACTTGTTGGCAAGACATGATACTTAAATATTTTAAAAATTTGTGCCATATGTGGAGCTTTTGTAATCTTTTTTATAGGTATAAAATGAACCTATTTGTTAAACTATCAACGATTTTCCATATTCTTAAGTTCCTATGGATGGACTTTGGTAAGACCAAGATAAAATTGATAACTACACTCCCCACCATGGAAAGTTAGGAATGGGACGTGGTTGTAGCAGCAAACCACATTTCTTTGGCATGTAATACATTGAGATACATATTCTTGGATTTCCTTCTTCATAGTAGGCCAAAAGAAACATGTTTCAATGACACTCATTGTTGCTTAAATCCCTCAATTGTCTTGCATAAGTTGGAGCATGTGATTCATACATGACCTTAATTTTTGCATATTTGGTAGCACATAACCGAGAGCCACAAAGAAGGTAGCCTATGGTTCTTCTGTTCTCCCTCGATTTGGTACTACATAACCAAGATCCATAGAAAAGGTAACCTCCTTGAATCTAACATGGTTCTTGTGTTCTCCCTAGTGCTAGGGTTGGCATAGCGTCTAAAAAATGTGGCTCAATAGCATATGCATCTACCATAAATGTAAGGTCATTGTGATAGGCTATAGACATAGCATTGCAAAAATATCTTTGCTATACTTTAGTAGCTACTTGATTGTGCTTGCTAGGAATGTGAGCAGTATGAAAATGAGATTGCGGCAGAAAAATTTTCCACCTCATTTTTTTGTCAGATAGCTTGGCTTGGATCATGAAGTACTTGATACTTTGATGATCTATTTGTATAAAGAAGGGCATCTTAATCAAGTAATACATCCATGAGTCCAATGCACATAAGACAATTGAAAGATCTTTTTCATACATGGCAAATCTCATCTCATGAGAGTGAAATTGGAGACTCTCATATGTTATGGCACGCCCTTCTAGGAGAAAAACTGATCCAAGGAAACTACCACAAGCATCACAATGAACCTAAAATTGTTTAAAGAGGTTAGATAACATAAAAACAAGTTAAGGTGCAAGTCTACTTTTAAGTTTAGTGAATGATTCTTTTCCTTTTTTGTGTTTCTCGGTCAAATCATGTAATGACCTTGCTGTAATAAAGAACTTTGCTATGAATCTTCTATAGTATGAGCACAGTCCAATGAAACTTTTTAAGCTCATGTAGGCTTCTCAAAAAACATCAGCCATTTATTACCTTAAGCTTTGTGGATCCATTCGGATTCCATCCTTGGAGATAATACATGACCTAGATATTGACTTTCTTGTAAGAAGAATTCACTCTTTTTGTGATTAATGTATACAGGTTATCTTGCAATGCTTGAAACAATGCCTTGAGATGCTCTTTGTGTTCCTCCAAGGATTTAGAGTAGACTTTGATATCATCAAAGAATACTCAAGAATAAGCCCTATGTACATGAAAGGTATGTCCCATCATTTGATTGAATGTACCTGGAGCATCTGTCAATCCAAAACCCATGATATAATATTCATATAGCCCAAATTTTTTCTTGAAGACTATCTTGTAGATATATTTTGGCATGATCTGTATTTGATGATAGCCACTTTTCAGGTCTATTCTATTAATGTAGGTAGAACCTTATGTGGGAAATTTATTTTTAACTGTTATCCTTGTTGGGCAAAAGAAAAGTGGGACACCTCTATAGATTTATAGCCCAAGAGAGTTCAAACCTCAACCTCAGAACCACAAAGTAAACCAAAACCACTATTAGGAAACCCCAACCAAAAGTCCTATGCTCCCTTGGGAATTTACAAGTACACACCCACCTAAAGGACCATAGCACATAGGAGCAAAACCCTGTCAAAGCACGGATTTACAGTACACGCCGACCAATTCATATGAAGGAAAGGGCCTCCCTTTTCACAATTGAACATAGCCAACCCACACCTTCAATATCAATTCCACAATTCATAGATACATGCCCTCCCAATCTGTCTGCACAAAATTTTCCACTAGGTTGCCATAGCCATAAACTTGTAGAGAACTAGTTGTAACTTGAAGAGTACAACTCCAATTGGGGCACTTTAAAGCTTGGAAGAAACATTGAAAAATGACTGGAAAGAGAGCTAAAAATGATTAAATTTATTCTATATGTCTCTACATGAAAAAATGATGCGAACAGAGAGTTGTCCCGGTAGGACTACACATAGAGAAGATAAGGCGAGGGCAAAAACTCCATGAGAAAGCATGGAGACGCCATATTGACTCTAGGCCTGCAAATTTATGAACTTTGGATGGATGTTTCTCGCTTCAAAAAAGCTCACTAATGGGTACATACAGTAACTCGGCATCTGGTGCTACCCTAGGGACTTGCCTTGCATATACATGTGCTTGCTAAAGAAAGCTAAAAAACCCACAAAAATAAATCCCAGAAACTCTTTTGACATCGGGCTTCATGTTGATATGCACATATTTTTTAACAAAAAAATGGGGTTCTTAAATTGCAGGCAACACCGTATTTACTGCACAATAGTCTAAAAATTTTGTATGTACCATCTTTTTGTTACACTAATAAAATAGGATAACAAAATGGTAAAGAGATAGGTCTTATCATTCCTTTTTGTACAAGCTTGTTAGTTGCATCAAAATTTTCTCTTGTTGAGCTAGTGAGACTCAATAAGGAGGGCTTATTAGGAAGCAAGCTCCCTAGAACTAGATCAATCTTGTGATCATCATCTTCCCTTTTAGGAGTATCTCTCCAAGGATGTCATCTACAAAAAATTTCAGCATGCTCATTTAGAAATGAATGAAGACCACTTTCTACTTTTAATGAGCCATGAGAAGCAATAGAATTATTCATTAGAATACCTTTGACAAATATCATATAGAACTTGCATATCAATGTTCAAGTAATCCTTAATTATCCCAATGGAAGCAACATTTGAGGTGGTGCATATTGGCTCAAGAACCCCCTCCCTATTTAAGTGACGTAGCTTGGACAAGTGGTGGACCTAGTTTTAAAGCTCAATGTCCAAGGTGAACTAGTACATGACCCTGCTTTCTAGTGTCCAAGTAGTCCTTGCCCCAAACCATCCATGGTAGTAGACATATTACCTCCACCCCATTCAGCTATTGACCTTGAAACAATAGAGATAACTTCTTTCAATAGAGCTAGCTTGGACAAGTGGTGGAACTTAAAACCACCTTGGGCTAAAACCTCCATAACACAATGGTTAGTAGGTTGGACAAGTGGTGGACCTCTGCCCAGAACATCCCTGGTAGTGAACATAGCTACACTCCATTCACACATTTACCTTCAACCAATAGAGATAGGATAGTAGGTTGGACAAGTGGTGGACCTCTGCTTAAAACCATCCATGGTAGTAAACATAGTAGCTCCACTCCATTCTTTTACTGACCTTGAAATAATAGAGATACCTTCTTTCAATATATCTAGCTTGGACATGTGGTGGACCTTCAATAAACCACCTTGGATTAAATACTCCATAACACAATGGATAGTAGGTTGGATAAGTGGTGGATGTCTGTCCCAAACCTTCCATGCTAATAGACATAGTAGCTACACTCTAGTTACACATTGAACTTGAAACAATAGAGATAGATTGTTCCAATAGAGCTAGCTTGGAGAGGTATTGGACCTTCAAACCACCTTTGGCTAAAGCGTCCATGACTGTGAGGTCCCCACCCCGTCGTCACAACAACGGATCTGATGGTAAACCTGGTGACCACTAGATCTATAGCGGAAGCAAACAAAGTGGTCTGGGTTCATTTAGCGGACGATCTCTCATCACAAAGTGAATTGAGTTCGAGCCTACTAGCAAGGAGATCTAGCTCCACCTCGCAGGGGAAGTGTGATTTAACCTATGTAGCGATCCTAAGACCCACCTTCCAAGAGGAGAGGAACCTCGAGTGCCTTTTTCCCCATGTTTTAGAGGCACGTACTCTCGAGATTTCACCGCTCTAGGGGCAATGAGTATTACTAATATCCAAGTAAGCACTATGGGGACAAAGAGTTCCCGACCAATCGGGACCACCCATCTTGTAGGCATTAGCAACCTGAGCCAAGCCCCCACTTTCCACCCCCACACTCACACTTTTTTGTGTGACCTAATTACTACCACAAAGGTTGTTCAACATAAAGATTCCTTGTTTAATTCCGAATCACATTGTTCGTTAATACAGCCCTTCAACCAGTATTGCAAACAACACCAAGACAGAATTCTAGTAAAAGTTCTACTCAAACTTATTCATAAAAGTTCCAATGTTCTGGAGGTATAACATCCCCCCTCCAGCGAGAGTTCACTCCTCCTGTTGTCGCCTAGCTGCCCATACAACTAGGTATGTCCACCGCATAGAAAGCACGTCATGGACACTCCCACCGCATAGAAAGCAAGACGTGGGTTCCCACCGCATAGAAAGCAAGTCGTGGGTATCCACCGCATAGAAAGCAAGTCGTGGATTCAAGAGTCCTTAACGAGGAACTCTGTCCCCTGTGATCAGTAGGGGGGGTCAGGACTGATTCAACATTGGAATTAAAATGAACATGTCGAGCTAAATTTTCCCTAGCAGACATTCTTTCCTATTGCAAACAACATACCCATCAAACATTACCTTCCTACTTCAGGACTTAATGTACAATGATTTCAATGCCGAGGTTTCCGTCGGATTTCTCTAACATGTTTGGGGATATGAGCATTCCTAACTAGCGTATGCAATGTTAATTTAAACAACTTGAATAAAAAATATGATCTACCTCTTCCACTTCTTCATCGATGGCCCGTGAGATGGCCGGTATTTGTTCCTCCATAGGAGCTTTCCCCTTTCCGTTGACATTACTCGTTCCTGCCTCGCGGTCGTGGGCACCACCGAAGCGCGTCCTCTTAACCGGGGCCATTTCTCACTACTTTAAATGATTAGCTTGGAGAAAGAGCTAAGGTTCGCAAGCATCATAACAGTCCAATGGGTAGATTAGTGACATCAATTAATTTCTCCTATATGAGAGATCTAGATTTCTTTCATAAAGCAATCATTAAGGATGGCACATAATCCTATGGGAACCGGCTCTAAGATAATTATTCGGCTTACATGATTAAGAATAATTAGGATTTCACTATTGGAATTACCAGAGAATTGAATTAAGTATGATTAAACTATTTTCCGGCAAATAGACGATGCAGATTTACCTTAGGCATATGTGTGAGGAAAACCAATTCTTAGAGTCTTAATGACATATTAATTCCTCCTTAATTACATCTTAATGCATAAGAGAATGAATTTAATTAAGCTTCATTGTTAATGAGTGATTAAAAGAGTGATTCTCTTCAATCTACACAATTATTAGCTTACCGATTAATTACTATGCTACTTAGAGAGAGAAAATTCGGATAATTATGTTCTAATCATTAATCGAGAGTGATGAATGGCTGATAATTCAGCTATGGAATGATGATTACATAATAGAATATGGATAAGAAGAATTTAGAGAGTAATCATAGAGAATTACGACTAGGAATAAGCATAATAGACGAGAAATTTAGATGGTAATGAAAAAGGATTTGCAGAAAGCATTAATTAAACCGTGGTTACCGTGATTAAGGGCTGATAATCCTCTCGATTCTCTGATCTAATCGAGCTTCTTGAGGTGAGAATTCGACAGCACCTCCCTCCTTGCTTCTCCTTCAAAAGGTGTGTGTTCCGGCAACACCTTCCCAGAGTGTGTGTAGGTGTATGAGTGTGTGCACTGTGTGTGTGTGTGTGAGCATATGTGTGTGTGTGTGTGTATGTGTGTGCAGGTCTTTAGATAGGCCTCCTCAAGCTGAAAATCGATCTGGGTTGCTAAATGCATCTGGGAGCTTCTCCAGTTAAGCATGGCAAGTCCAGTTCCCTGCCCACCAAGTGTCAGGTTGGCTTGGTTAACTGGTTCTGAGACTGAGCTGCTGGCTTGGAAACTCTCCCAGGACACCCACAAAGCAAGAGGGTGCCCCCTAGCTGCTAAAGCTGATCTGGAGTGGGCTGGAACCTGTTCCCACACAGCCCCGGGCCCCCATGTACCTCCCCGGACAATTTTTAGGAAAATTGGTTCTAGGCTAAAACGGGTCATACGACTCGGATTTTGATGCCGAAAATTGCTATAGCAAGCTCTAACTAAGGCGTAATGGCCCAAGTACCTGCCATATTTAGCAGCCCCCGGGGTCCGAAAATGCATTTTTTCAAATTTGGGGTACGGGTGCAATTTTTCGAGACGATCAAAACTGGGCGGGTCGGGTGACCAAAAACTTGCTATTTTTGGAAATTTTTACAAAAATTATTTTAATTCACATTTCAAAGCTTTAAAACATTCTAAACATCATGGCACTGAGAGAATTTGAGAAACTGCTAAAAATAGTAACTTATTCCATTATATTCAGTTCATGGTACAAGGGTGCTCTTTTTGATTGGGGTCAGAGACCTTACAATGACACAATGGATAGTAGGTTGGACAAGTGGTGGACCTCTGCTTCAAACCATCCATGGTAGTAAACATAGTAGGGAAACTCCATTCACACATTGACCTTGAAACAATACAGATAGCTTGTCTTAGTAGAGCTAGCTTGGACAGGTGTTGGAACTTCAAACCACCTTATGCTAAAGCCTCCATTACACAATGGATAGTAGTTTGGACAAGTGGTGGACCTCTGCCCCAAACCATCCATGGTAGTAAACATAGTAGCTACACTCCATTGACACATTGACCTTGAAACAATAGAGATAACTTCTTTCAATAGAGCTAGCTTGGAGAGGTGGTGGACCTTAAAACCATCTAGTGCTAAAGCCTCCATAAGATAACAGGTAGTAGGTTGGATAAGTGGTGGACCTAGTTCTAATGTCATCACTAAACTACTATAGAACTTGCATCTAAATGTCCAATTAGGCCTTAATTCTTTCAATGGAAGCAAGGTTTGAGAAGTGGTGGATATGGCTCAAGAACCCCCTCCCTATTTTAGTGACATAGCTTATAGCTTGGACAAGTGGTGGAACTGATTTTAATGGATAATGTTGAAGGTGAAATATTAATGCAAGTACAAGTGGTTGGAAAATTGGTAGTGGAACCCAGTGGGTGGCGGATAGTGCTATGTTAGAGTAGTACAACTTGGACAAGTGGTGGACCTAGTTTAACGGTCCATGACTAAGGTAAACTACTAATGTAAAAACAAAGTGGTTGGCAGGCGGAACAAGTGGTGGCAATGGATAGGGCAATGCCACATTATAGCTTGGACAAGTGGTGGACTTAGTTTTAATGGCCAATGCTGAAGGTGAAATACTAATGCAATAACAAACTGGTTGGACAATTGACAGTGGGTCCCGGTGGCAGATAGTGGACTAGGCCAACTTAGTTAGAGTACATGTTGAACAAGTGAGTCATGCAGGTTTTGGGCCAACTTAGTTAGAGTACATGTTGAACAAGTGAGTCATGTAGGTTTTGGGCTAAGATCTTGCTTCCTGATGTGAAGGGCTTGAAAAGAAACAGAAGCAGTCATGGAAGAGTCTAAGACCGGTTTAATAATGTGACTTGTCTCTATTTTGATTACCCTTTTGGCCAAGAAGTTATATGCTATAGGAAGGTCTAACAGGCATGCTGCTTCCACCAATTCCCTGACCATTTGGCCTTTCATCACATTGTTACTAGATTGGTTTTCAAGTGAAGCCATGTGATAGGTTTTGGGAATATGAACAACTTAATTGTCCCTTGTTGTGCTTTAATTCTATGCAGGTGGTCTTTGAAACTGATATGAAACTTGTGTCTCTCTAGAATTTTTAGGGTTAGGATGCTTAAGTTGGGTACCCAAAAGTTTTAACTTGGAAAAGGTATTAAGAAACGCCTTTAAAACCAAAACAAGCTTTCGATATCTCGCAATGTTAAGTATGGAGCCTGATTTACCCTTGTAATTTTCTGTGGTAAAAGCACACATTTGTAAGGCCCCCATTATGAGGAGAAGCCATCATGCGTGAAGGAAAATCACTCACCGGAAACCAAAATTTTCACGGACAAGAATCAGGGGCAACTTTAGAGGCCTCAGGGACGGAGGCCCCCGAGACTTTTTTTTTGTCGGAATATTCCTTTTCGCCGGAATATCATGGCCGGACGGCGGCCGGAAAGTGGTCGGAAAACAACCGGTCGGTTGGCCGGTGGCCGGTAGTCAATGGCCGATGGCCGGTGGTTGGAAGTCAATGGCCAGTGGCCGGTGGTCGGAAGTCAATGGCCGGTGGCCGGTGGCCGAATTCAATGGCTGGTGGCAAAATTCAAAAGCGGACTTGTCTTCTCAAGGGCGGCCACACATGGGCGGATTGGAGGGTCCGATTTGGACTTATTCGCACAAGGGCTGCTACACATGGCTGTCTCTCATAAGAGAGGGCAGCCCTTTTGGCCTATAAAAGGAGGCCATTTCTACACACATTTCATAGTGTGAAGTTGATGCAACAAGGTGAGTGTGAGGTGGTGAGAGTGAAGCAAGGCCGGAGCTCTATCAAGGGTTTAATCCCTTTGTAAACTACTTCTTCTTTTGAAGTGCTAAAGCCATTGAGTGGTTGCTTTCTCGTGGACGTAGCCCACATTGGGTGAACCACGTATATCATGTGTACTCTCTCTCTCTCTCTACTCTATAATCTCTTGTGTGTGAAATCTATCTCTCTCCATTAAGTAATCTACTCAAAAATCTATTTAGCTACGTCTTATTTTCTAACAACTGGTATCAGAGCAAGGTTTGCTCGTAGCTAAATTATCTCAAGGAAAGGATTCCTTGAATTGAGTGGGAGTTATGGCGGAGGAAGGGAAGCTCAAGATTGAGAAGTTCAACGGCAAAAACTACCAACATTGGAAGATGCAGATTGAAGACTATCTCTACCAGAAGGACCTCTATTTGCCACTAGGCGGTCTTTCGAAGAAGCCCGCAACAATGGCAGATGAAGCATGGATTGTCCTTGATCGAAAGGCACTGGGAACAATCTGGTTAAGCTTGGCGTCAACGGTGGCCTTCAATGTTTCGGAGATGAAGACCATGGAGGACTTGATGAAGTCACTTGACGACTTCTACGAGAAACCATCGGCATCCAATAAGGTATTTCTTATGAAGCGCTTGTTCAATCTAAAGATGGCAGAGAATGGTTCAGCTGTAGAACACCTAAATGACTTTAACACAAACATAAGTCAACGTCGATCAGTGAAAATCAATTTCGATGACGAAGTGCGAGCTCTCCTTATACTATCATCTCTACCGGATAGTTGGGACAGCCTTGTGATGGCTGTAAGTAATTCTATCTCTAGCACAAATACTCTTAAGTTTGATGATGTTGTGGGTGTTCTCCTAAGCAAGGAAATACGAAGGAGAAGCACAGGAGAATCATCAAGTGCTGCACTATCAGTGGAAACAAGAGAAAGGCCTAAGGAGAAGTTCAAAAACCAAAAGGGTCGTGATCGCTCAAGGCGGAGCAAGTCACGCACAAAGTCAGTTCTTGAATGTTGGAACTGCGGCAAGAAGGGCCACGTCAAGAAGGATTGCTGGTCCAAGAAGAAGAAGGAGACAGAGTCTCAAGACAACAAGCCAACAAGCGAACATCGGAGGCTAATGTGGCAGGTAAAGT
Organism: Adiantum capillus-veneris; assembly: GCF_014529385.1. Classification (NCBI taxonomy): domain Eukaryota; kingdom Viridiplantae; phylum Streptophyta; class Polypodiopsida; order Polypodiales; family Pteridaceae; genus Adiantum; species Adiantum capillus-veneris. The sequence continues at coordinate 102,562,032 of NC_140949.1, read as the reverse complement.
AGAGCAAGATGCTCTAATTCTCTCATTAGACAATGTGTCTAATTCCTGGATAGTAGATTCCGGGGCTTCATTCCATGCGACACCACACAAGCAACATTTCCAAGACTACACCAAAGGTAATTTGGGTATGTATACTTGGGAGATGATGAAGCTTGTGAGATTATCGGCAAAGGTACAGTTTCTGTCAAAACTGCTAACGGAAATGAATGGAAGCTTAAAGATGTTAGGCATGTTCCTTCTCTTCGCAAAAATTTGATCTCTACAGGACAATTGGACGATGAAGGTCACAACATTGCATTCGGAAACAAACGGTGGAAGATCTCAAAGGGATCTTTGGTGGTTGCCAAGGGAGAAAAAGTTGGTACACTTTACTTGTGTACTGTTAGCACGCAACCTTCAGCTTGTGCAGCAACTACAGAAGTTGACAGTGCGTTGTGGCACTACCGACTTGGGCATATGAGTGCCAAAGGAATGCAAATCCTTCAAACAAAGAAGCTTCTACCATGTTTGAAAGAAGTGGACTTAGAGTTCTGTGAAGATTGTGTTTATGGTAAACAAAAGAGGGTAAAATTTCAAAAATCAGGAAATGAAAGAAAAAATAAAAAACTTGAGTTGGTTCATTCTGATGTTTGGGGTCCTGCAAGTACACCATCACTTGGTGGCTCATTGTACTATGTAACATTCATAGACGATGCGACTAGAAAAACATGGGTTTATGTCATGAAGAATAAATCCGATGTATTTTCCATATTTCAAAGGTGGAAAGCCTTTGTGGAGAATGAAATAGGTACTAAGGTTAAATGCCTCATATCCGACAATGGAGGCGAATATTGCAGCCAAGCTTTTGAAAGCTTTTGTGCTAGCAATGGCATTCGGAGGCAAAGGACAACCCCAAGGACACCTCAACAAAATGGGATTTCGGAAAGGATGAACATGACAATCATGGAACGAGCACGAAGCATGCGGCTACATGCAGGCCTACCGCTTGAGCTTTGGGCGAAAGCTGTAAGTACGTCTGTGTACTTAATCAATCGGTCACCCTCAACGGCATTGGATGGGGGAGTTCCAGAAGAGGCATGGACAGGTAAACCGGTGAATTATGCATTTCTCAAAGTGTTTGGGTGTGAGGCTTTCATGCACATAGATAGAAGCCTAAGATCAAAGCTAGATGCAAAGTCCAAAAAGTGTTTCTTCATTGGCTATGGAGAAGGAGACTTTGGGTATCGCCTATGGAAGCCTGAAGATGGTAAAATCTTAAGGAGTAGGGATGTAATTTTTAACGAACAAAATATGTACAAAGATTACTTGGAAAGAAAACAAACAAAAGAAACAGGTGTTGAGTACATGGAGCTTGAGGACGGTGAAGACTCAAGGACTGCAAACGATGACAATGTGCAACAACGTCAACCAAATGAGGAGCCTCAACCTATTCCCCAAAGATCTACAAGAGTAAGTAGACCTCCAGAAAGGTTTGTTCCTTCCTTCAACCATCTCTTGATCTCAGATTCTGGAGAGCCGGAATCATACGAAGAAGCTATGCAACATGAATCCAAAGAACAATGGACGAAGAGCATGCAAGTGGATATGGACTCACTACATCGCAACCAAACATGGGAGTTGGTTGAGTTGCCTAAAGGTAAGCGGGCACTTCAAAACAAATGGGTGTACAAGCTGAAGGAAGAAGAAGGTGGGAAGAAAAGGTACAAGTCTAGACTTGTGGTAAAAGGTTTTTCTCAAAAGAAAGGTATTGACTTCAATGAAATATTTTCTCCTGTTGTAAAAATGAACTCAATTGGACTTTTCTTAAGCCTTGTGGCTGCTCATGATCTAAATCTCGAGCAAATGGATGTAAATACGGCATTCTCTCACGGTGACTTAGAGGAGGAAATCTATATGCTTCAACCAAAGGGGTATGAAGTAAAAGGTAAGGAGAAAATGGTTTGCAGATTAAAAAAGAGCTTGTATGGTTTAAAGCAAGCATCAAGACAATGGTACTTGAAGTTTGATCGATGGATGTTGGATCATGGATTCGCAAGATGCAACTTGGATCACTGCGTCTACACGAAGAATTTGGGAGATGAGAAATTTATCATCGTAATGTTGTATGTTGATGACATGTTGATTGCAAGTGCTAACATGCAGGACATCAAAGACCTAAAAGAGGAGCTGTCCAAATCTTTTTCAATGAAAGATTTAGGTACTGCAAAGAGGATACTTGGTATGAAAATATCAAGGGACATGACGAAGAAGACAATAAAGCTATCTCAAGAAGATTACATCAAGAAGGTACTAGAAAGGTTTGCAATGCAAAATGCAAAACCAGTTTCTACACCTTTGGCTGGTCATTTTAAACTAACGAAGGATATGTGTCCAAAGACACAAGAGAAGATAGCCTATATGTCTAAAGTTCCATATGCTGCAGCGGTAGGTTCTCTAATGTATGCTATGGTCTGGACAAGGCCAAACATTGCACATGCAGTGGGAGTTGTGAGTAGGTTCATGGACAATCCAGGTAAAGAGCATTGGCAAGCTGTGAAGTGGATACTTAGGTATCTAAAAGGGACAACAACAAATGCTTTGTATTTTGGAGGAACTGATATTTTTCTAGAAGGGTATGCTGATGCAGATATGGCAGGTGACAAAGATACTCGAAGGAGCACTACTGGCTATGTGTTCAGGATTGGAGGCACAGCAGTAAGCTGGGCTTCAAAGCTGCAGAAAGTGGTTTCACTTTCTACCATGAAAGAAGAGTATGTAGCAATGACGGAGGCAAGCAAAGAAATTCTGTGGCTTCACAGATTCTTAGAAGAGATTGGATTCAAACAAGACAATTGTGTCTTGTACAGTGATAGCCAAAGCGCTATCCATCTTGCAAAGAACTCAGCCTTTCATTCAAGGAAAAAGCACATTGAGGTGAGATATCACTTCATATGTACTCTTTTGGAAGAGGGACAGCTAAAGCTAGGAAAGGTGCATACAAGTGAAAATCCTGCAGACATGTTTACAAAGGTGGTCAACAAGGAGAAGTTGAGCTTTTGCTCATCTTCAATCGGCATTCAAGGATAAGAAGCTAGAATGGAAAGCAGTCACAGGTTTGGTTTGGAGATCAGTCTCCAAGTGGGAGATTGTTAAGTATGGAGCCTGATTTACCCTTGTAATTTTCTGTGGTAAAAGCGCACATTTGTAAGGCCCCCATTATGAGGAGAAGCCATCGTGCATGAAGGAAAATCACTCACCGGAAACCAAAATTTTCACGGACAAGAATCAGGGGCAACTTTAGAGGTCTCGGGGACGGAGGCCCCTGAGACTTTTTCTCGCCGAAATATTCCTTTTCGCCGGAATATCATGGCCGGACGGCGGCCGAAAAGTGGTCAGAAAACAATCGGTCTGTTGGCCGGTGGCCGGTAGTCAATGGCCGATGGCCGGTGGTCGGAAGTCAATGGCCGGTGGCCGGTGGCCGGTGGCCGAATTCAATGGTTGGTGGCCAGATTCAAAAGCGGACTTGTCTTCTCAAGGGCGGCCACACATGGGCGGATTGGAGGGTCCGATTTGGACTTATTCGCACAAGGGCGGCTACACATGGCTGTCTCTCATAAGAGAGGGCAACCCTTTTGGCCTATAAAAGGAGGCCATTTCTACACACATTTCATAGTGTGAAGTTGATGCAACAAGGTGAGTGTGAGGTGGTGAGAGTGAAGCAAGGCGGGAGCTCTATCAAGGGTTTAATCCCTTTGTAAACTACTTCTTCTTTTGAAGTGCTAAAGCCATTGAGTGGTTGCTTTCCCATGGACGTAGCCCACATTGGGTGAACCACGTATATCGTGTGTACTCTCTCTCTCTCTCTCTCTCTCTACTCTATAATCTCTTGTGTGTGAAATCTATCTCTCTCCATTAAGTAATCTACTCAAAAATCTATTTAGCTACGTCTTATTTTCTAACACGCAAGATTTCCTCCTAGCCCTTGGTTGCTATATTCTGAGTTCCTAGTCAAAAGTTATGAAAGAACATGCAACTTGGACTTGAAACAAGCTAAAAAAACTCAAAACAGGCTATATTTGAAGTTTAGGTCCCATATGTGCCATGAGGCACAAACCATGATTTAGGTCATTATCTTCTAATCTTAAAGGCCGTGTTTATTGCTTACATGGCATTCGCACACAAAAAACACAAACGTAGGGTCGCTTACACGCACAACACAAAATAGGTATTGTTGCAGAGGTCAGCGTCAAAGGAACATGTCACTATTACCGTCATTGAGTAGGTCGCTATCGTAGAGCAGTTCACTATTGCAAACCAGGTTGATACTGCAGGTGGTATCACCATCGCAAAACAGGTCAACACCGCAGAACAATTTTCCATCACCATCTGAGAAAACAAGGTCGCTATTGCCATCATCGAGAAGGTCGCCATCGTAGAGCAGGTTGCACCATCATAGAGAAGGTTGCTATTGCAGAGCAGGTTGTTATGGCAGAGTAGGTCGCTATTGCGGAACACATTGACACATCAAAACTGGTCGACACAGTAGAACAGGTACATCTTTCTCTCTCTCTCTCTCCCTCCCCCCCCCTCTTTGTCTTTCTCTCTCCCTCTCTCGCACTCTCTCTCATCAATTCTCTGTCATTCTTTTTTTCACAGAGACATAATTTACGTTTTTAGGTTTTAGGGTTAAGTATTTTTATTATGCAAATACACATATTGTATTACTATGCAAATACACATACTTCAAACATACAGAAATATGTAAATATATTGTTTGTGTATTATTAAATACATAGTATATTAACAATAAATGTGAATGACAAGTCGACTTACTTGTGTCAATCGCTTAAATCTTGGTTTGGAAAATGGTTGGTCTTTGTTGAGTTGATGATGGCTACTTTCTTTGTCTGTTGTTTCTAAAATGACTGAAATATGAAATATGTGAGCTAAAATTTTGGTGGATGTATAATGTTGGGGTTTTTCTTGGTGTTATTGGTTGGGCAAGTGGTGGACCTTGTTTGGCTATAAATGCAAAAAATGTGATTCAACAAGGGCAGATTTGAATTTAGGCGGGACAAAGACATCCTTTTAATTGAACTTGCTTTCAAATTTGAATATGAATGGGAAAATTTGAATTAAAGCGAGACGGTGAAGCTCATTTAGGTGGGATTATTTAAATTTGAGCGGCTTGATTTTAATTTGGGTGGTTTAATTAAAATTTAGAAGGGATTATTTAAATTTAGGCAGTTTCATTTAAAACAAGCTAGCTTGGACAAGTGGTGGACCTTAAAACAAAACACCATGGATAATAGTTTGGACAAGTGGTGGACCTCTGTCCCAATCCATCCATGGGGGTAAATATGGTAGTTACACTCCATTCACACATCGACCTTCAAAAAATAGAGATAGATTCTTTCAATAGAGCTAGCTTGGACAGGTGGTGGACCTTCAAACCACCTTGGGCTAAAAACTTTATAACACAAGGGATAGTAGGCTGGACAAGTGATGGACCTTTGCCCCACACCATCCATGGTAGGAAACATAGTAGCTACACTCCATTCACACATTGGCCTTCAAACAATAGAGATATGACTATTGAATAGAGCTAACTTGGACAAGTGGTGGACCTTCAAACCACCTTGGGCTAAAACCTCCATAACACAATGGATAGTAGGTTGGACAAGTGTTTGACCTCTACTTGAAACCATCCATGCTATCACAGTAGAGATAGGACTATTCAATAGAGCTAACTTGGACAAGTGGTGGACCTTCAGACCACCTTGGGCTAAAACCTCCACAACACAATGGTTAGTAGGTTGGCAAGTGGTGGACCTCTACCCCAAACCATCCATGGGAGTAAACCTAGTAGCTACACTCCATTCACACATTGACCTTCAAACAATAAAGGTAGGAATTTTCAATAGAGCTAGCTTGGATAGGTGGTGGACCTTCAAACCACCTAGGACTAAAACCTCCATAACACAATGGATAGCAGGTTGGACAAGTGGTGGACCTCTATCCCAAGCCATCCATGGTAGTAAACATAGTAGCTATACTCCATTCACACTTTGATCTTCAAACGATAAAGATATGACTATTTAATAGAGCTAGCTTGGACAGGTGATGGACCTTCAAACCACCATGGGCTAAAACCTCCATAACACAATGGTTAGTAGGTTGGACAAGTGGTGGATCTCTACCCCAAACCATCCGCGTGATCAGACTAGAGATAGGACTATTCAATAGAGCTAGCTTGGACAGGTGGTGGACCTTCAAACCACCTTGGGATAAAACCTCCATTACACAATGGTTAGTAGGTTAGACAAGTGGTATGAGATCTATTGATAAAAGTGTAGCGCCACTTCCTTAATGATGTAGCAACGATATTCCCATCACCATATTTTCTAGCATTATCATCATTGGATACATCAGATTCTGCACATCTAGCATGCATCCCATTAATAGGAACAAAGAGTTGTAATGGGATCCCATCCAACATGGTTGTCTGCTTGATGGGCCACTTTACCAAAGTGATGCTAGCCACATCAGCCATGTTCTCACTAATTTCATTCTCCCTTTCATTACCCACACCCACAAAATCATCACCAAGTACATGGAAGTTAACATAATCGATTGGAAATACATATACGATGGTCCCTTCATGTACAATCTACATCATTGTGTCATCCTTTAAAAGTACCCTTTGACTTCTCCAAGATTCTTGTATCAATGTTTTAAACTCTGGGCTTGTTATAGGTACTGCATTTGTAAGTAGAGAATCAGGTTGATCCCCTTGTTCATCACCACTATAGCTTTCATTTGTGTCAATTGGGTTGTCATTTATCATGGAGGACTGCAAAAGAAGCTTGGGCCATCGAACGGCACTCCATAATGAACTTTGGAGAGATGTAGTATCCATTGTAGGAAAAGGGAGCACCCATCCCTCAAACATTCCTCCATTAACATAGATACATTTCCTTGCCCTATCTTTGTACCACCACATGTGGAATCTGGATCTGTTCCACACACACAACCAATACCAACAATTTTATTATCAAGAATCAAATGTACTTTCTCCCCAGATTTGAAGTCCATCCTGCAAGTGAAAAAAATACGTTGTTAAGTTCATACTCATAGGTACTTCTCTTTGAGCAAAAGTTTATAATTTCCATTATAAAATACATGAGGGTTATGAATGTTAATAGTCCGATGACTTTCAATTTGAGGAGCCCCAATCAAAGTGGATAAATGGTGACCCACTTACTATATTACAACATAGCTTGGACAAGTGGTGGACCTAGTTCTAATGTCATACTAAACAACTATAGAACTTGCATATCAATGCCCAAGTAAGCCTTAATTATTTCAATGGAAGAAACATTTGACAAGCGGTGCGTATTGGCTTAAGAACCCCCTCCCTATTTAAGTGGCATAGCTTGGACAAGTGGTGGACCTAGTTTTAAAGCTCAATGTCCAAGGTGATCTAGTGCATGAACCTGCTTCCTAGTTTCCAAGTAGTCATTTCCCCAAACCATCCATGGTAGTAAAATAGTAGCTCCACCCCATTCATCTATTGACCTTGAAACAATAGAGATATCTTCTTTCAATAGAGCTAGCTTGGACATGTGGTGGACCTTAAAACCACCTTGGGCTAAAACCTCCATAACACAATGGTTAATAGGTTGGACAAGTGGTGGACCTATACCTAGACCATCCCTGGTAGCTACACTCCATTCACAGATTGACCTTCAAACAATAGAGATAGGACTATGCAATAGAGCTAGCTTGGACAGGTGGTGGACCTTCAAACCACCTTGGGCTAAAACCTCCATAACACAATGGTTAGTAGGTTGGACAAGTGTTAGACCTCTACCCCAAACCATCCATGGTTGTAAACATAGTAGCTACACTCCATTCACACATTGACCTTCAAACAATAGAGGTAGGAATTTTCAATAGAGCTAACTTGGACATGAATGGATAACAAGTTGGACAAGTGGTGGACCTCTGTCCCAAACCATCCATGGTCGTAAACATAGTAGCTACACTCCATTCAAACTTTGACCTTCAAACAATAGGGATAGGATTATTCAATAGAGCTAGCTTGGACAAGTGGTGGAACTTCAAACCACCATGGGATAAAACCTCCATAACACATCGATTAGTAGGTTGGAAAAGTGGTGGACCTCTATCCAAAACCATCCATGGTAGTAAACATAGTAGCTCGGCTCCATTCACACATTGACCTTGAAACAATAGAGATAGCTTCTTTCAATAGACATTTGGGAAACCTTCAAACCACTTTGGGGTAAAACCTCCATAACACAATGTTTAGTAGGTTGGACAAGTGGTGGACCTCTACTCCAAACCATCCATGGTAGTAAACATAGTAGCTCCACTCCATTCTTTCACTGACCTTGAAACAATAGAGATAGCTTCTTTCAATATATCTAGCTTGGACATGTGGTGGACCTTCAATAAACCACCTTGGGTTTAATACTCCATAACACAATGGATAGTAGGTTCGAGAAGTGGTGGCCCTCTGTCCCAAACCTTCCATGCTAATAGAAAGAGTAGCTACACTCCATTTACACATTGACCTTGAAACAATAGAGATAGATTGTTCCAGTAGAGCAAGCTTGTATAGGTGATGGGCCTTCAAAACACCTTGGACTAAAGTATCCATGACACAGTGGATAGTAGGTTGGACAAGTGGTGGACCTCTGCTTCAAACCATCCATGGTAGTAAACATAGTAAGTACACTCCATTTACACATTGACCTTGAAACAATAGAGATTGGAACTTTAAACCACCTTGTGCTAAAGCCTCCATGACACAATGGATAGTAGGTTGGAAAAGTGATGGACCTCTGCCACAAACCATCCATGGTAGTAAGCATAGTAGCTACACTCCATTCACACACTGATCTTCAAACAATAGAGATAGCTTCTTTAAATAGAGCTAGCTTGCACAAACGGTGGACCTTCAAACAACCTTGGGCTAAAACCTTCAAAGCACAATGGTTAGTAGGTTGGACAAGTGGTGGACCTCTGCCCCAAACCATCCCTAGTAGTAAACATAGTAGACACTCTATTCACACATTGACCTTCAAACAATAGAGATGGCTTCTTTTAGTAGATCTAGCTTGGACAGGTGGTAGACCTTCCAACCACGTTGGAACAAAACCTTTATAACACAAGGGATAGTAGGTTGGAGAAGTTGTGGACCTTTGCCCCAGACCATCCATGGTAGTAGACATAGTAGCTACACTCTATTCACACATTGACATTCAAACAATAGAGATAAGACTATTGAATAGAGGTAGCTTGGACATGTCGTGGACCATCAAACCACCTGGGGATAAAACCTCTATAGCACAATGGATAGTAGATTGGACAGGTGTTGGACCTCTACTCGAAACCATCCATGCTATCACAATAGAGATATGACTATTCAATAGAGCCAGGTTGGATGGGCTTAAACCTCCATAACACAATGGATAGTAGGTTGGACAAGTGGTTGATCTCTACCCCAAACCATCCATGGTAGTAAACATAGTAGCTACACTCCATTCACACATTGACCTTCAAAAAATAGAGATAGCTTCTTTCAATAGATCTAGCTTGGATAGGTGGTGGACCTTCAAACCGCCTTGGGCTAAAATGTCAATAACACAATGGATAATGGGTTGGACAACTGTTGGACCTCTACCCCAAACCATCCACGCTATGAGTTAGAGATAGGACTATTCAATAGAGATAGCTTGGATAAGTGGTGGACCTTCAAACCACCTTGGGCTAAAACCTCCATAACACAATGGTTAGTAGGTAACACAATGGTTAGTAGGTTGGATAAGTGTTGGACCTATGCTCCAAACCATTCATGGTAGTAAACATATTAGTTACACTCCATACACACATTGATCTTCAAAAAAGAGGATAGATTCTTTAAAAAGAGCTAGCTTGGATAGATGGTGGACCTTCAAAAAACCTTGGACTAAACGTGCATAACATAGTGGTTAGTAGGTTGGACAAGTGTGGATATCTGCCTCAAACCATCCCTGGTAGCAAACATAGTAGCTACACTCCATTCACACATTGACCTTCAAAAAATAGAGATAGCTTCTCTCAATAGAGCTAGCTTGGACAGGTGGTGGACCTTCAAACCACCTTGGGCTAAAATATTTATAACACAAGGGATAGTAGGTTGGACAAGTGGTGGACCGATGCCCCAAACCATCCATGGTAGTAAACATAGTAGCTACACTGCATTCACACATTGATTTTCAAGCAATAGAGATATGACTATTGAATAGATCTTACTTGAACAGGTGGTGGACCTTCAAACCACCTTGGGCTGAACACACCATAATACAAGGGATAATAGGGTGGACATATGCCACAAACCATCCATGGTAATAGAGAAAGTAGTTATACTCCATTTACACATTGACCTTAAAATAATAGAAATAGCTTGAGCAGGTGGTTCACCTTCACACCACCGTTGGATAAAACCTCCATAACACAATGGATAGTAGGTTGGACAAGTGGTGGACCTCTGTCCCATACTATCCATGGTAATAAACATAGTAGTTACACTCCATTCACACATTGACCTTCAAATAATAGAGATAGCTTCTTTCAGTAGAGCTAGCTCAGAACCACCTTGACACAATGGATAGTAGGTTGGACAAGTGGTGGACCTCTGCCCAAACCATCCATGTTAGTAAACACAGTTGCTACACTCCATTCACACAATGATCTTAAAAAAATAGAGACAACTTCTTTCAATGGAGCTAGCTTGAACAGGTGGTGGACCTTCAAACAATGTTGGGATAAAATGTGAGATCCCTAACCCGCCTATACCAAGATCGGGGTGGGATCCTTGACAGGTCTCTAGGTCTGATAAAAATCAGAATCCCTAAACAAGAAAAATCCAAGGAATAGACCTTTACCATTGACAATGGCTTGGGTCTATAGCTTTAGAAGAAGACCTAGTCCTGTCTCGCAGCGGAAACGGGACAACGTATTAAAAGTCCAAAAAACTATTTCGGCCCTATAACTGCCACAATTGGGCTAAGGTATCCTCAACCAACGCTTTTTCCCCCCTAACAAATGTGAGGGCACATCCGCCACTGGTGGACTCCTCTTCCAAGTGAAGAAGTTTTTTAAACGTTTTAGTACGCAAGGATGGATAGTTACTTGACTAATCAGGTCCACCCATCCATGATTGACAACCTTAGTCAATCCCCTCTTGCCATCACGCACTCACACATGATTCGTTTGTTATTTAATTACTACCATGTTCTTATCACAAATTAAAATAATGATTCCTTTTATTCTTCATAACAGGATTTTATTAAAACAGCCCTTGAAAATAGTATTGAAAACATTCTTTTAGCAAACAGACATCTTTAAACTTAAGACAGGGTATTGTCAATCAAAACATTGTCCATAACAACCATGACCAGTACTCTTCTTGTCTCAAGATCACCTAAGGGTGAAAAAACGACACCCATTCCTTATTCACAATCCGGAGTGGATAAACCCCCACCCAAGGTTCCGGGTGCCCATACACCAAACCAGTTGCCCATACAACCGGGCGGCTCCCCTAGGATAAAAAACGGTATCCTAACTTATGTAGAAACATCAAGACATGACATAGAGTAGAAACTCATCGTTCATGGGGGTAACCGACTTATCTGTGGCTAGAAAGCCATCATTATCATCAATGAGTCGGAGGTGTTTTGAGACAAGCTATCTTAAGGATGATCAATCATATCTTTCCTAATTCAACCAATTTTAACCCAAACAATTCTTTCCTACTTATAAATAATGCACGTTGGAAGTTACCTTCCGTTTTTGGTCAATTATTCCTTTTCTGATTCTTACTCACTCCTTACGTATGCAGTGCTAACTTATAAAAGAACTTAAACTATTTAAAGACTTAATTGAATAATAGAAAACCCACCTGGGATTGATTGGCCATATGCTGCTACGCTGGCGCCTGAAGACTCTCCTTCGTAGGCCTACTACTAGGCCCAACTTCATCGTCGTGCGACGCTCTCATTTTTTTTAGAGCTATGTCCTCATCATCAGATGTAGGATTGGCTCGGGTCCTTTTAGGTGGCATAACTTCTTATCCTTATAAAAAGGACGTCTAATCATTAGGTAAATTATTCAAAATCTAAACTCAACCTTTGTATTCAACCGTAACCCATCCAAGGTTAAATTTATAGTTTTAATTGGTTAATTCTTGACCTAGTAGCTTCTTATTTGTCTATATAGGCATGATAACTTTTGCCACAGCTTCCCTAAGGGTTTTTTAAGCTATTCTAAATTTTTTATAATTTCGTATATCTTTTTCCTAATTTTTCCATCAAATTTTAAGCTTGGAATCTGCTTATTTTGAGCTTAATATTATTTCTATTTATTCTCTTACAGATTTCATTTCCTCAACTTTATATCATAAGTTTACACTTACTATAATTTTCTTAAAAACGTTTGACCGCAAAGTCTATTTATTTTAATTAATCTTTCACAAGTAAATAAGGGCAAGTTTGACCTCTGATAATTATCTTATTATTTTCCAACTTAATTATATAGTTTCCATCTTCAATTTTCAGCTAAAATTAAAATAATTTGACTTAAATAAATATTTATACTACTTTTCTAACTTTGACATAATTATCACGGCCTCTTTATCCCATAATCTAGCTCTTCTAAATAGCATGTAATCATAACACATGATTTACTAATTTCCTCCTTTACTTTTTAGCTAGAATTAGTATAATTTGACTTAGATAATATCTATACTACTTTCCTAACCTTGACATAATTATCACAGTCTTTGTATTATGTAAGCTAACTTTGATAAATAGAATGTAATCATATAACATGATTAGCTAATTTCTCCCTTTCAATTTCAGCCAGAATTAGTATACTTTCACTTAAATAAATATCTATACTAAGTTTCTAACCTTGAAATAATTATCACGGCCTTTTTATCATGTAATCTAGATGAGATAAATAGCATGTAATCATAACACATGATTTACTAATTTCCCCCTTTAATTTATCCTCAATAATAGTGATTTTTTACTAGGATAATTATCTAAAATAATTATTTGTGGCTAAGATAATTATCATCGATTTTCTAAGATTTAATTAACCTCTATTAATCAATTTTCTATTTTTTTTCCTTTTAATTTATCTTAAAAACAGTGTAATTCTACTAAGATGATTAGATAAATTAATTATTTGACATTAAAATAATTATTATGGGTTTGCTAACATATAATTAACCTCTGATAAATAGCTCAAAGCATTTTGAATCAATTTGCTAATTTGTCCCCTTTTAATTTGTCCTAAAAAAAGAGTAATTATGCTAAAATAATTAGGACAATTAATTATCTGAGGTTAAAATAATTATCACATGTTCTATAACATGTAGTTAACCTTTAATAAATAGCTCAAAGCATTTTGAATCAATTTGCTAATTTCTCCCTTTTAATTTGTCCTAAAAACATAGTAATTCTGCTAAAATAATTAGGTAAATTAATTATCAGACCTTGACATAATTATCACAAGTTTTTTAGCATGTAGTTAACCTCTGATAAATAACTCAAAGAAATTTGAATCAATTTAGTAATTTTCTGCTTTTAATTTGTCCTAAAAACAGAGTATTTTTGCTAAAGTAATTAGGTAAATTAATTATCGGAGCTTGACATAATTATCCCGAGTTTCCTAACATGTAATTAACCTCTGATAAATAACTCAAAGCAATTGAAATCAATTTTCTAATTTTCCCCTTTTAATTTGTCCTAAAGACAGAGTATTTCTGCTCAAGTAATTAGGTAAATTAATTATCTGAGCTTGACATTTATCACGGGTTTCCTAACATGTAATTAACCTCTGATAAATAACTCAAAGCAATTGGAATCAATTTGTTAATTTCTCCCTTTTAATTTGTCCTAAAAGCATAGTATTTTTGCTAAAGTAATTAGGTAAGTTAATTATTTGAGCTTGACATAATTATCACTAGTTTTCTAACATATAATTAACCTTTGATAAATAACTCAAAGCATTTTGAATCAATTTACTAATTTCCCCTATTTAATTTGTCATAAAAACAGAGTATTTCTGCCAAAGTAATTATGTAAATGAATTATCTGAGCTTGACATAATTATCACGGGTTCCCTTTTCTTTTTAGCTAGAATTAGTATAATTTGACTTAGATAAATATCTATACTACTTTTCTATCTTTGACATAATTATCACAGCCTTTTTATTATGTAAGCTAACTCTGATAAATAGAATGTAATCATATAACATGATTAGCTAATTTCTCCCTTTAAATTTCAGCCAGAATTTGTATATTTTGACTTAAATAAATACTATACTAAGTTTCTAACCTTGACATAATTATCACGGCCTTTTCATCATGTAATTTAGCTAAGGTAAATAGCATGTAATCATTGCATATGATTTACTAATTTTCTCCTTGAAATTTCAACCAGAATTAGTATATTTTGACTTAGATAAATATCTATACTAATTTTCTAACCTTGACATAATTATCACGGCCTTTTCATCAAGTAATATAGCTTTGATAAATAGCATGTAATCATATAGCATGATTTACTAATTTCCCTCTTTAGTTTTTAGCTAAAATTAGTATAATTTGACTTAGATAAATATCTATACTACTTTTCTAACCTTGATATAATTATCACAACTTCTTTATCCTATAATATAGCTTTGATAAATAGCATGTAATCATAGCACATGATTTACTACTTTCCCCTTTAATTTACCTTCAATAATAATGATTTTCTACTAGGATAATTATCTTAAATAATTATCTGTGACTAAGATAATTATCACGTATTTCCTAAGATGTAATTAACCTCTGATAATTATGTTAAAGAATTTTGAATCAATTTGCTATTTTTCCCCTTTTAATTTGTCCTAAAAATAATGTAATTCTGCTAAGATAATTAGATAAACTAATTATCTAAGGTTAAAATAATTATCACAGATTTGCTAACATGGAATTAACCTTTAATAAATAGCTCAAAGCATTTTGAATCAACTTACTAATTTCTCCCTTTTGATTTGTCCTAAAAACAGAGTAATTCTTCTAAAATAATTAGGAAAATTAATTATCTAAAGTTAACATAATTATCACGGGTTCTATAACATGTAGTTAACCTTTAATAAATAGCTCAAAGCATTTTGAATCAATTTGTTAATTTCTCCCTTTTAATTTGTCCTAAAAATAGAGTAATTCTACGAAAATAATTAGGTAATTAATTTTTGGATCTTGACATAATTATCACAGGTTATCTACCATGTAGTTAATGTCTGATAAATAACTCAAAGGAATTTAAATCAATTTACTAATTTTTCCCTTTTAATTTGTCCTAAAAACAAAGTATTTTTGCTAAAGTAATTAAGTAAATTAATTATCTGAGCTTGAAATAATTATCACGGATTTTCTAATATGTAATTAACCTTTGGTAAATAACTCAAAGCAATTGAAATCAATTTTCTCATTTCTCTCTTTTAATTTGTCCTAAAAATAGAGTATTTCTGCTAAAGTAATTAGATAAATTAATTATTTGAGCTTGACATGGATTTCCTAACATGTAATTAACCTCTGATAAATAACTCAAAGCAAATTGAAATCAATTTACTAATTTCTCCCTTTTAATTGTCCTAAAAACAGAGTATTTCTGCTAAAGTAATTAGGTAAGTTAATTATCTGAGCTTGCCATAATTATCATGGATCCCCTAACATATAGTTAACCTCTGATAAATAACACAGAGAATTTTGAATCAATTTACTAATTTTTCCTATTTAATTTGTCCTAAAAATAGAGTATTTTTATCAAAGTAATTAGGTAAATTAATTATCTGAGCTTGACATAATTATCACGGGTTCCATAACATATAATTAACCTTTGATAAATAACTCAAAGTATTTTGAATCAATTTGATTATTTTTCCTTTTAATTTTCTCTAAGAAACAGTGTAATTTTGCCTAATTAATGATGAAAATGACTCAAAAAATTATAAGATAATTTTTCTAGCTTAATGACTCTCTAATCCAGCTTTGATAATTATCTCAACTTAATCTAAACTTAGTTAATATATTTCCCATTAATTTATGGATAATTTGGATAATTTCAGCCCTAATATGATAGGATAATTACTTAGCTTAATATTCTCAAGCTTAATTACAACAATTAGTAGAGGATATTTAATTAAGAGAGGATTTATGAGTATACATAGGCCTAATATTTAATTTATTAAGAAAATAGATTAATCTAGCCTTGCTAATTAAGAAGGATTAGGCTGATTACCGTTTAAGTTAATCAAGTAGAGCATAATCTCTAGTGATTTCTGCGTAGCGGTCTCTCGAGATGAGAGAGTGTGTGTCAAGGCTCCGAGTCTGTCCAAAACTGTGAAGCAAGGGTCATATTTATAGGTTTCTGGGCACTCATAGGTTGGAAAATGGCAATAACTTGCATCCCAAGCAGCGCTACAGGTCACAAAACGTCCCCTGCTGCTAAATCTAGTCCCGGGCAGGTTCCCCACAGCTTCGCACAGCCCCCCTAGCTTCCAGAATCAATTTTTACTAATTTCATTGATTTTTAATGATAAAAATTAGAAATATCAGTAATTTCTAGAACCTTAGGATAAGAAAGAATTTATTAATAATAATTACTGAAACCATCCAATTTTACTTAACTATTAAATTCATAGTGTAACCTTTCAGAGCCCGTAACTTTTCCACATTTTATCGGAATTTTGTTCTGAAAATTTCTAGCCCAGGTTTGCTGTGCTTAAGAAAAATACCAATATTTGCCACGGTCGGACAGTTCTACACTGCTTTTTCAATAATCATATCAGTTTAATAAGCTTTATACAATCTTTAAGGTTTCAGAAACTGGAAACCTTACATAAAATCTCCATAAAACAATGGATAGTAGGGTAGAAGAGTGGTGGACCTTTGCCCCAAACCATCCATTGTAGTAAACAAAGTAGCTACACTCCATTCACACATTGACTTTGAAAAATAGAGATATCTTTGTTCAATAGGTCTAGCTTGGACAGGTGGTGGACCTTCAAACCAACCTGGGCTAAAACCTCCAAAACACAATGGATAGTAGGTTGGAAAGATGGTGGACCTTTACCACAAACCATCCATGGTAGTAAGCCTAGTGGCTACACTCCATTCACACATTGACCTTCAAACAATAGAGGTAGGAATTTTCAATAGAGCTAGCTTCGACATGTGATGGACCTTCAAACCACCTAGGGCTAAAACCTCCATAAGACAATGGATAGCAGGTTGGACAAGTGGTGGACATCTACCCCAAACCATCCATGTTACTAAACATAGTAGCTACACTCAGTTATACTTTGACCTTCAAACAATAGAGATAGGACTATTTAATAGAGCTAGCTTGGGGACAGGTGATAGACCTTCAAACCACCATGGGCTAAAACCTTCATAACACAATGGTACTACAAACCACTGATAGCCGTTTTTCAGCTTTCCATAATTGCCATAGTAAGCTACCTCACCCTATCAAATCACTCAAACATTTTGGTTGTCCCTACCATTTCACTGTATATAAGTGTGTGTGAGTTAGGGGACTTTTCCCATATCTTGTTAAAAACCCTCAATTAGCTAGTCACTAAGCTTGTTGAACCAAAAAAATAAAATAAAAAAATTATAAATATATTATGGCCCATTTGTGTGTAAATATTTCATTGTATATAGGGCCTAAATAAAAGGATTTTTCATAATTATTTTGGTATTTATTTAAATATTTCTACCTATGGTGTGTTATTTATGCTATGTACATTGACTCACCATTACCATATTTTTTCTTACCATTTTGCATACTCTTTATTCCATATAAAAATAATTTCATGCAAGCTTCTCTTATTTTTGGTGTAACTCCATCCCAATAAAAATCCAAAAAAACTAGTTCTATTTATGTGTATATTTTTTCACTATTGTTATTTTTTCCTTCCTACATCTATTCTCTATTACTCTCATAAATTAGACCACCAAAAATATTCATCTTTTTATGGTAGACTTATAATGAGAGAGATTTATTTTGACCTCTTTATATATTTTCCACTAATATTATTTATATTTGACATATACATATTTTTTTAGACCCCCAATATTTGATTTTTTTAGTTGTACTATTCATTTATATCATGATCTCAACAATATCTTCAATGATAGACCTACCAAATAAGGTCAAGGGTATGTGGCATGCATGCATACACCATGGGGAGCTCACTCTTGGAGGTATTCAAAAGAATCATCTAAAGAAGGACTTCACAAGGACTTTGTGCAGTGGAAAAAACTGTCAGTTTTGCTGAATTTTTAAAGATCACATGCTCCCCGAATTTAAAAAGGTGATACAAACAAAAGTTGTAGCTCGTGAGCAGAACTTTTACCTCAAATTTTTTCATATTTTTTTGAGCTACGAGCTGTGAGCTATGATTTTATTGGTGAACCCCAGTTTGCCCATGCTATGCAGCCACACTCCCTCTTCCACTTTATCATTTTCCTCTTTCACACACACTTCTCCACTCATCATCCCTACCTCTCTCAGCACTCCTCTTTGCACCCTACTCACCTTCTTCTCAACCTTGAAGAATAAGAGAAACCATGGTGAACTCATGTCTCCTACACACACTTCCATTCCAAAATTGACCACCTAGTCTCATTTTTCCTCATCCATATTACCCATATCTATCAAAAAACCACAAAATTCAGCCTCTTCTCTTGAAAGATAGCATCATGGTGATTGATTACTCATGTTCACTTACCTTGGCTCCTAAGGGAGGTCAAGAGTGGAGAAAAAACGTACTGTCAAGCGTCAAAATTGACCCTACTCAAGATACTTGGAGCATCAACATTGTAAGAAATCCATATTTTCTTACTATTAAGAGTTTTTTCTTCCTTATTTGTATCCTATATGGATACTTCCATTGTAAATATCCAATTCCATTTGTAAATTAATAAAAATACTAACTCTACTAATTTACTAACACTAACCTACTATGAAAAGTCCTATCACCTCCACTTCTCTCCTCTCTCTCTTCTTCATCTATCCCCACCAACTTCTTGATAATTCTAAGCAAAAGAAATTAGATAAGTGCTGAAAATCTAACCCAACCATGGTTAGAGGAGTAACCCTAGCCCTCAAAATTGCTATTAAAGGAGGGTGTAGCTAGCACAAAAGGGGGGAGTCATAAGCAAGAGCACTATGCTATAGCTTGAGAAGCTAAGCTCAACCTCTCTAGAAGGAGCTCTTGAGTGGAAGCTCATTGCCTTATGCATGTGCATGTGTTGTAATAGGGGTGATTAGCAAGGGAACTCTATGCCATTGTAAGAGAGAGAGTGATCATTGAGTTGAGAGTTGGAAATCTATCATTTCTCCTACTAGTGTAAGCCCAACATTTGTTGAATCAAGGAGGGTGGATTTGGACTAAGCTTGGATACTTTGTCTCTCTTCCAACGTGAAGTAATGGACAACAATGATGTGTAAGTTTCTTGGTGTTTTTTTAAAGTTCTTGATAGCTTGTCTTTGGGTGTTGTCATCAATTTAGCCATAAATCCCACATACTGTAAGAGGGCGACAGGGTGGAGAGGACTCCCCTAGCCTTAAGATAGTGATTGGGGTGGCTTTTCTTGTGATGTGTTGTGGTGTAATTTACTCAAGCTATGTTGAACAAATACTAATCTCACTTTGATTGGTCATGAAAGATTTGTAAGAAGGTATTAATACAAAAAGCATCCCCTCCCTCTTCTCTCTCTTTCTTACATATAAAATTGTGTTTGCTTGATCAGTGCCGATACATTTCAAAGCAGCCCGAGCACTATCTTTCTCTCTCTCTCTCTCTACATGTCCTAGTTCGCATCCAAAACTAGGTGGTCCCCCAAATTTGTGTAGGGTTAGGTTGCGGGTTTGTGTGTGTGTTTGTTGTTTTTTTCCAACCCCAACCCAATTGAGCAGCACGGGAGTCTAAAAGGGTGCTTAGAGGCCACTCTTCTTGTTGCCCGCCCAGGACCGCCTCACCACCATGGGCTAAAATCTCCATAACAAAATGGCTAGTAGGTTGGACAAGTGGTGGACCTCTACCCCAAACCATCCACGTGATCAGACTAGAGAGAAGACTATTTAATAGAGGTAGCTTGGATAGGTGGTGGATCTTCAAACAACCTTGGGCTAAAACCTCCATAGCACAATAGATAGTAGGTTGGACAAGTGGAAGAATTCTGTCCCAAACCATCCACGGTAGTAAAAAAAGTATGAAACAATAGAGATAGCTTCTTTCAAAGAAGCTCGCTTGGACAGGTGGTGGACCTTCAAACAATCTTGGGCTAAAACCTTCATAACACAATGGATAGTGGGTTGGACAAGTGGTGGACCTTTTGTACAAACCGTCCATGGTAGTAAACAAAGTAGCTACACTCCATTCACACACTGACTTTGAAACAAAAGATATAGATTTGTTCAATAGATCTCACTTGGATAGGTGGGGGACCTCAAACCAACCTGGGCGAAAAGCTCCAAAACACAATGGAAAGTAGGTTGGACAAGTGGTGAATCTCTCTCTCAAACCATCCATGGTAGTAAACATAGTAGCTACACTCCATTCACAAATTAACCTTCAAACAATAGAAATATATTTTTTCAATAGAGCTAGCTTGGACAGGTTGTGGACCTTCAAACCACCTTGGACTTAAACCTCCATAACATAATGGATAGTAGGTTGAACAAGTGGTGGATATCTACCCCAAACCATCCATGGTAGTAAACATAGTAGCTACACTCCATTCACACATTGATCTTTAAACAATAGAGATATCTTCTTTCAATAGATCTAGCTTGGATAGGTGGTGGACCTTCAAACCGCCTTGGGATAAAATGTCAATAACACAATGAATAGTGGGTTGGACAACTGTTGGACCTCTACCCCAAACCATCCACGCTATCAGTTAGAGATAGGACTATTCAATAGAGATAGCTTGGATAGGTGGTGTACCTTCAAACCACCTTGGGCTAAAACCTCCATAACACAATGCTTAGTAGGTTGGACAAGTGTTGGACCTATACCCCAAACCATCCATGGTAGTAAACATATTAGTTACACTCCATGCACACATTGATCTTCAAAAAATAGAGATAGCTTCTTTAAAAAGATCTAGCTTAGACAAGTGGTGGACCTTCAAACAACCTTGGGCTAAAACCTACATAACATAGTGGTTATTTGGTTGGACAAGTGGTGGACATCTGCCTCAAACCATCCCTGGTAGCAAACATAGTAGCTACACTCCATTCACACATTGACCTTCAAAATATAGAGATAGATTCTCTCAATAGAGCTAGCTTGGACAGGTGATGGACTTTCAAACCACCTTGGGCTAAAATATTTATAACACAAGGGATAGTAGGTTGGACAAGTGATGGACCTAATATGTCCCAGACCATCCATGGTAGTAAACATAGTAGCTACATTGAATTCACACATTGATTTTCAAGCAATAGAGATAGGACTATTGAATAGAGCTAGCTTGGACAGGTGGTGGACCTTCAAACCACCTTGGGCTAAACACAACATAATACAAGGATAATAGGTTGGACAAGTGGTGGACATATGCCCCAAACCATCCATGGTAATAGAGAAAGTAGTTATACTCCATTCACACATTGACCTTAAAATAATAGAAATAGCTTAAGCAGGTGGTCCACCTTCACACCACCCTGGGATAAAACCTCCATAACATAATGGATAGTAGGTTGGACAAGTGGTGGACCTCTACCCATACTATCCATGGTAATAAACATAGTAGTTACATTCCATTCACACATTGACCTTCAAATAATAGAGATAGCTTCTTTCAATAGAGCTATCTTGGAACCACCTTGTGCTAAAGCCTCCGTGACACAATGGATAGTAGGTTGGCCAAGTGGTGGACCTCTGCCCAAACCATCCATGCTAGTAAACAAAGTAGCTTCACTCCATTCACACATTGATCTTAAAACAATAGATATAACTTCTTTCAATGGAGCTAGCTTGAACAGGTGGTGGACTTTTAAACAATATTGGGATAAAACCTCCATAAAAAAATGGATAGTAGGGTAGAAGAGTGGTGGACCTTTGCCCCAAACCATCCATGGTAGTAAACAAAGTAGCTACACTCCGTTCACACATTGACTTTGAAACAATAGAGATAGCTTTGTTCAATAGATCTAACTTGGATAGGTGGTGGACCTTCACACCAACCTGGGGTAAAACCTCTAGAACACAATGGATAGTAGGTTGGAAAGATGGTGGAACTCTACCACAAACCATCCATGGTAGTAAGCCTAGTAGCTACACTCCATTCGCACATTGACCTTCAAACAATAGAGGTGGGAATTTTCAATAGATCTTGTTTCGACAGGTGGTGGACCTTCAAACCACCTAGGGCTAAAACCTCCATAAGACAATTGATAGCAGGTTGGACAAGTGGTGGACCTCTACCCCAAACCGTCCATGTTACTAAACATAGTAGATACACTTCATTCACACTTTGACCTTCAAACAATAGAGATATGACTCTTCAATAGAGCTAGCTTGGACTGGTGATGGACCTTCAAACCACCATGGGCTAAAACCTTCATAACACAATGGTCCTTCAAACCACCATGGACTAAAACCTCCATAACACAATGGTTAGTAGGTTGGACAAGTGGGACCTCTACCCCAAACCATCTACGTGATCAGACAAGAGATAGGACTATTCAATAGAGGAAACTTGGATAGGTGGTGGACCTTCAAAAAACCTTGGGCTAAAACCTCCATAACACAATAGATAGTAGGTTGGACAAGTGGAAGAATTCTGCCCCAAACCATCCATGGTAGTAAAAAAAGTAGCTACACTTCATTCACACATTGACCTTGAAACAATAGAGATAGCTTCTTTCAAAGAAGCTCACTTGGACAGGTGGTGGACCTTCAAACAATCTTGGGCTAAAACCTCCATAACACAATGGATAGTCGGTTGGACAAGTGGTGGACCTTTTCTCCAAACCGTCCATGGTAGTAACAAAGTAGCTACACTCCATTCACACAGTGACTTTGAAATAAAATACATAGCTTTGTTCAATTTGGATAGGTGGGGGATCTTCAAACCAACGTGGGAGAAAACCTCCAAAACACAATGGAAAGTAGGTCAGACAAGTGGTGGAGCTCTATCCCAAACCATCCATGGTAGTAAACATAGTAGCTACACTCCATTCACAAATTAACCTTCAAACAATAGAGATAGATTTTTTTCAATAGAACTAGCTTGGACACGTGGTGGACCTTCAAACCACCTTAGACTTAAACCTCTATAACACAATAGATAGTAGGTTGTACAAGTGGTGGATATCTACCCCAAACCATCCATGGTAGTAAACATAGTAGCTACACTCCATTCACACAATGACCTTCAAACAATAGAGATAACTTCTTTCAAAAGATCTAGCTTGGATAGGTGGTGGACCTTCAAACCGCCTTGGGCTAAAACCTCCATAACACAATGGATAGTAGTTTGGACAAGAGTTGGACCTTTAGCCAAAACCATCCATGCTATTAGAGTAGAGATAGAACTATTCAATAGAGCGAACTTGGACAGGTGGTGGACCTTCAAACCACATAGGGATAAATCCTGCATAACACAATGGCTAGTAGGTCGGAAAAGTGATGGTCCTCTGTCCAAACCATCCGTGGTGGTAAACAAGGTAGCTACACTCCATTCACACATTGACCTTCAAACAATAGAGATAGCTTTTTTCAATAGAGCTAGCTTGGACGAGTAGTGAACCTTCAAACCATCTTGGGATGAAACCTCAATAACACAATGGATAGTAGGTTGGAAAAGTGCTGAAACTCTACCCCAAACCATCCGCATCATCAGACTAGAGATAGGACTATTTAATAGAGTTATCTTGGACAGGTGATGGACCTTCAAACCATCATGGGCTAGGACCTCTATAACAAGATGGTTAGTGGGTTGGACAAGTGGTGGACCTCTACCCCAAACCATTCACGTGATCAGACTAGAGATATGACTATTTAATAGAGCTATCTTGGATAGGTGGTGGGCCTTCAAACAACCTTGGGCTAAAACTTCAATAACACAATAGATAGTAGGTTGGACAAGTGGTGGAATTCTGTCCCAAACCATGCATGGTAGTTAAAAAATTAGCTACACTCCATTCACACTCCAAACCATGCATGGTAGTTAAAAAAGTAGAAAGAAAGGTCCACCACTTGTCCAAGCTAGGGTCCATTGAAACATGGAGAGAAGGATGCTCCACCATTTGTCCAAGATAGGCTCCATTGAAACATGACGAGAAGCAAGCTGCACCATGTCTCCAAGATGCTAGGCTCCATCGAAATACATTAAACCCACGATATTTCGTAGATGAGGGGTTTACATTCAAGGTCCACCAC
Organism: Adiantum capillus-veneris; assembly: GCF_014529385.1. Lineage (NCBI taxonomy): Eukaryota > Viridiplantae > Streptophyta > Polypodiopsida > Polypodiales > Pteridaceae > Adiantum > Adiantum capillus-veneris. The sequence goes on along the minus strand of NC_140949.1, from coordinate 102,537,524 downwards.
TTGTCCAAGCTATTATTGCTAGTAGCGTGAGTGGTTTGGTCTCAAGATTCACCACTTTTATTAAGAATATGTGGGTGTTAAGGTCCACCACTTGTCCAACCTATAAGGCTACATCTTAAAGGTTATTCTTTCTTACTACTTGGAGTGACCATGATAGGTTTTACATGGGGGTTTGGTTCCAAGGTCCACCACTTGTCCAAGCTAACTCTATTGAAACATAGAGAGAAGCAAAGGTCCACCCCTTGTCTAAGCTAGGGTCCATTGAAACATGGAGAGAAGGATGCTCCACCATTTGTCCAAGGTAGGCTCCATTGAAACATGAGGAGAAGCAAGGTGCACCATGTCTCCAAGATGCTAGGCTCCATCGAAAAACATTAAACCCACGATATGTCGTACATGAGGGATTTACATTCAAGGTCCACACTTGTCCAAGCTATTATTGGTAGTAGCCTGAGTGGTTTGGTCTCAAGATTCACCACTTTTCCACTCTATGTCATTATATTAAGAATATGCGCGTGTTAAGGTCCACCACTTGTCCAACCTATAAGGCTACATCTTAAAGGTTATTCTTTATTACCACTTGGAGTGACCATGATAGGTTTTACATGGGGGTTTGGTTCCAAGGTCCACCACTTGTCCAAGCTAACTCTATTGAAACATAGAGAGAAACAAAGGTCCACCACTTGTCCAAGCTAGGGTCCATTGAAACATGGAGAGAAGGATGCTCCACCATTTGTCCAAGATAGGCTCCATTGAAACATGACGAGAAGCAAGCTGCACCATGTCTCCAAGATGCTAGGCTCCATCGAAATACATTAAACCCACGATATTTCGTAGATGAGGGGTTTACATTCAAGGTCCACCACTTGTCCAAGCTATTATTGCTAGTAGCGTGAGTGGTTTGGTCTCAAGATTCACCACTTTTATTAAGAATATGTGGGTGTTAAGGTCCACCACTTGTCCAACCTATAAGGCTACATCTTAAAGGTTATTCTTTCTTACTACTTGGAGTGACCATGATAGGTTTTACATGGGGGTTTGGTTCCAAGGTCCACCACTTGTCCAAGCTAACTCTATTGAAACATAGAGAGAAGCAAAGGTCCACCCCTTGTCTAAGCTAGGGTCCATTGAAACATGGAGAGAAGGATGCTCCACCATTTGTCCAAGGTAGGCTCCATTGAAACATGAGGAGAAGCAAGGTGCACCATGTCTCCAAGATGCTAGGCTCCATCGAAAAACATTAAACCCACGATATGTCGTACATGAGGGATTTACATTCAAGGTCCACACTTGTCCAAGCTATTATTGGTAGTAGCCTGAGTGGTTTGGTCTCAAGATTCACCACTTTTCCACTCTATGTCATTATATTAAGAATATGCGCGTGTTAAGGTCCACCACTTGTCCAACCTATAAGGCTACATCTTAAAGGTTATTCTTTATTACCACTTGGAGTGACCATGATAGGTTTTACATGGGGGTTTGGTTCCAAGGTCCACCACTTGTCCAAGCTAACTCTATTGAAACATAGAGAGAAACAAAGGTCCACCATTTGTCCAAGCTAGGGTCCATTGAAACATGGAGAGAAGGATGCTCCACCATTTGTCCAAGATAGGCTCCATTGAAACATGACGAGAAGCAAGCTGCACCATGTCTCCAAGATGCTAGGCTCCATCGAAATACATTAAACCCATGATATTTCGTAGATGAGGGGTTTACATTCAAGGCCCACCACTTGTCCAAGCTATTATTGCTAGTAGCGTGAGTGGTTTGGTCTCAAGATTCACCACTTCTATTAAGAATATGTGGGTGTTAAGGTCCACCACTTGTCCAACCTATAAGGCTACATCTTAAAGGTTATTCTTTCTTACTACTTGGAGTGACCATGATAGGTTTTACATGGGGGTTTGGTTCCAAGGTCCACCACTTGTCCAAGCTAACTCTATTGAAACATAGAGAGAAAGAAAGGTCCACCCCTTGTCTAAGCTAGGGTCCATTGAAACATGGAGAGAAGGATGCTCCACCATTTGTCCAAGGTAGGCTCCATTGAAACATGAGGAGAAGCAAGGTGCACCATGTCTCCAAGATGCTAGGCTCCATCGAAAAACATTAAACCCACGATATGTCGTAGATGAGGGGTTTACATTCAAGGTCCACCACTTGTCCAAGCTATTATCACTAGTAGCATGAGTGGTTTTGTCTCAAGATTCACCATTTTTCCACTCTATGTCATTATATTAAGAATATGCGCGTGTTAAGGTCCACCACTTGTCCAACCTATAAGGCTACATCTTAAAGGTTATTCTTTATTACCACTTGGAGTGACCATGATAGGTTTTACATGGGGCTTTGGTTCCAAGGTCCACCACTTGTCCAAGCTAACTCTATTAAAACATAGAGAGAAGCAAAGGTCCACCACTTGTCTAAGCTAGGCTCCATTGAAACATGGAGAGAAGGATGCTCCACCATTTGTCGAAGCTAACTCTATTGAAACATGGGGGGTTTACATTCAAGCTCCACCACTTGTCCAAGCTATTAGTGCTAGTAGCATGAGTGGTTTTGTCTCAAGATTCACCACTATTTCACTCTATGTCATTATATTAAGAATATTAGGGTGTTAAGGTCCACCACTTGTCCAGCCTATAAGGCTATATCTTAAAGGTTATTCTTTCTCACCACTTGGAGTGACCATGATAGGTTTTACATGGGGGTTTGGTTCCAAGGTCCACCACTTGTCCAAGCTAACTCTATTGAATAATAGAGAGAAGCAAAGGTCCACCACTTGTCCAAGCTAGGGTCCATTGAAACATGGAGAGAAGGATGCTCCACCATTTGTCCAAGATAGGCTCCATTGAAACATGAAGAGAAGCAAGATGCACGATGTCTCCAAGATGCTAGGCTCCATCGAAATACCTTAAACCCACGATATTTCGTAGATGGGGGGTTTACTTTCAAGGTCCACCACTTGTCCAAGCTATTATCGCTAGTAGCATGGTTTGGTCTCAAGATTCACCAGTTTTCCACTCTATGTCATTATATGAAGAATATCTGGGTGTTAAGGTCCACCACTTGTCCAACCTATAAGGCTATATCTTAAATGATATTTTTTTTGACCACTTGGAATGTGCATGATATGTTTTACATGGGGTTTTGTTCCAAGGTCCACCACTTGTCCAAGCTAGATCTATTACATATATATTATACATACAATATCCAACCAGATTCCCTACCTATCATGTCCAGTAGCATGGATGCTCTAGCTTGAAGGTCCACCACTTGTCCAACCTATACTCTCTTATGTAAGGGAGATCTCGCTATAAATTCAAAACCTTCCCGCCTAAATTTAAAATATCCCTCCTAAATCTTAAATATCCCGCCTAAATTTTAAAATATCCCGCCCAAATTTTAAAATTCAAACTTTTTTATAAAAATTTAAATTTTACTACTTAAAGTTAAAATATTCCACGCGAAATTGATTTTAAATTCAAGTTTACCACAAAAAGATATCATTATACCACCTAAATTCAAATATGCAAACCTCAAATCATTATATTGTACATAAATTCAAACAAATTCAAATTAACAAGCCTAAACTGATATTAGTTTGCATAGATATGAATTTATCACACCTAAATTATGTCACCATGTTAGAGAGAGTGGTTAGAGAATTTGAACAAGGTCCACCACTTGTCCAACCTAGATACCAAGAAGGATTGAGTGTACAAGGTATTGTTTGGAGGTCCTTATAGTCCACTGGTCTCAAGGTCCACCACTTGTGGTAAGGGTCACCAAAAAGTGTATATATTCATCCAAAGAAATACACGTATTTTTGGTCTACATGTCCTAGTTTAAACCATTTATGTCCATTAGGTGTATCACTAAACAACACTACTATTTTTGAGAAATAGAAGTTACAATCATATCTACAAATGGATTAGAGGAAAATCAGCTCAGCATACATCCAGAACTCGCTACAAGAATCGACTTTAACAGATCACGCAAGTAAGTCTTCCATTCAATTTTACTAGTATTACAATGTGTTAGTTATTTGTGATATTTATGTATGTATATATACTATGTGTGCATATCGTAATTAAGTGTAATTGTGTATCTGCATTATGTATGAGTATTACAATGAAATAACACAAATATACATACATACACATAGATAACACAGACGCACACATACATGAGCATGTATTTTCAAGAGAGAGATAGCAAGATACAGAGATAGATAGATAGATAGAGAGAGAGAGAGAGAGATAAATACCTGTTTTTTAGAGAGAGGAGAGAGAAAGATAACAGATTTCACTGTGTTTATGTATGTGGAAGAGAGGAAGACGATGTATGGGAATATGTGCACGTATTTTCAAGAGAGAGACAACAAGATAACAGATTTCATTGTGGTTATGTATGTGGAAGTGAGGAAGACGATGTGTGGGAATATGTGCATGTATTTTCAAGAGAGAGACAGCAAGATTATAGATTTCACTGTGGTTATGTATGTGGAAGAGAGGAAGACGATGTGTGGGAATATGTGTATGTGTGCGGGGATACTTTTAAACTATGTATCTCTGTCTTTTGACGAGAGAGTGTGTGTGCAAGAAGAGTTACAGAGAACCATCTTCTCTATATGGAGAAAGACAGAGAGTGAGAGAGAGAGAAATACCTGTTTTTTCTCTATTCGTGAGGTGTGCAATGTCTCTTGAGAAGACTGCCCGATCCTGCCCTTTAGGAAAGCGTTGTGTACGCTGCTGTTTCTTTATCTTGTGCGCGAACTTTCAATCCTGTGCACTCCACCTGTGTGTTGTGTACGATGCCGAGCTTGCTCCTCTACGCGCTCGTATACTCCAACTGTGTGCGATCCGTGTGCACTTTCTGTGTGTTTGCTGCTCGCTTGCTTTCTCTGTGTGCGTTGCTCGTGCGCTCTCTGTGTGCCTAATCTTGATAGGGTTTATTAGAATGCCACGTATGCTACAAGTCCATGTTTTATCATAGGATTAAAAAAAACAAAAGCAATATAAAAAATTAACCAATTCACACGGCCCCAGACCCCGCCCAGAACAATATCCCAAAATCAACCTCCCAAGCCCCGCCATCGAGAGCGCTATATTCCACATCCCCATCAAGAGCGCTACCCCCAAACCTCACGTGGAAGCGCTGCCTTGTCACCCCATTGTGGCATTGCCCTAAGACCCCGCATCTGGAGTGCTAAATGGGAACATTCTTCATTAGTGAAATTTTGAACATAAATTATATTAGCATATACTTAAATATAATACAAATATTAACATATTAGCTATACTACTAATTTACTATAGCAGTTCTAGATTATGTCCCATACTATATTTAAGGTGCCAAAGGTTTGGCCTTATGGTCCTAGATTTAGCCAAGTGGTCAACACATATAGGACCAAGTGCACACTGTGCCACAAAACTTGGCCACCACTTCACTTGCCAAAGTTTAGGCCACATGGTCAATTCTAAGTTTCCAATGTTCTTATTATGTCACCTTTTGCCTCGTGGAAAACCTAGGCTTGTTTTCACATACTCAGGCACTTCAAGCCACAATAAATTGTCATTACTCTTCGGCAACCCTTTTGTTCAAGTCTTTGAAAAAACATTGTTTAAGGCCACCCTAAACCATTTTCATTTAGGGGTGTCTAAAACTAGCTTTTTGGCAATTCGAGAAGAAAATGGTCAAAGTTTTATACTTAGTTTTAACCACTTGACCAATTCAAATATTAGAAAGCAAGGTCTTGTAATACTTTTCTTTGGACATCACACATTAAAACTAGGTCCCTCACTTGTCCAAGCTATGCTCTAATACAATAAAGGGCTTTTGGTTTCAAGATGCACCACTTTCCCAACCTTGATTCCATTAAAGAAGCTAGCTCTACTTAGACATTTAATAGCAAGGTCCTGTAGCAGTTCAGATTGATTTCGAATGGACTTATCTAAGCTATGCTCTAATAGAGTAAGGGGGTTTTGGTTTCAAGATCCACCACTTGTCCAAACTTGATTTGGGAAGCAAGGTCCTATAATAGTTTGCTTTGGACATTCACCATTACAACTAAGTCCACCACTTCTCCAAGCTATGTTCTAATACACTAAGGAGGTTTTGGTTTCAAGGAGAACCACTTGTACGACTTTGTTTTTGGAAGTAAGGTCTTTACATAGTTCACCTTGGACCTTGGACATTGGATACTACAAATAAGCCCACCACTTGTCCAAGATATCCTCTATATATAGCCAAAGGGTTTGGGTTTCAAGATTCACCACTTTTCCAACCTTTCTTCCATTAAAGAAAGGAGGGGCATTATAACTAGGTCCACCACTTGTCCAAGCTATGCTCTGATATAGAAAGGGGATTTTGGTTTCAAGGTCCACCACGTGTTCAACCTTGCAAGACTCAAGGGATACTTGGACATTGGAAAGCATAGTCCTATAGTAGTTGATAGGTGGAAGTGGGTATTACAACTAGGTCCAACCTATGCTCTCATATAGCAAAGAGGCTTTGCTTTCAAGGTCCACCACTTGTCCAACCTTGCTTCCATTAAAGAAATGAGGGGCTACGTAAACATTGGCAAGCAAGGTAGCAAGGTCCTAAGGTGTTTCACCTTGGATATTGGGCATTATAACTAGGTCCACCACTTGTCCAAGCTATGCTCTGATAAAGAAAGGGGATTTTCGTTTCAAGGTCCACCATGTGTTCAACCTTTCTAATATAGAAAGGGGATTTTCGTTTCAAGGTCCACCACGTGTTCAACCTTGAAAGACTCAAGGGATACTTGGACATTGGAAAGCATAGTCCTATAGTAGTTGATAGGTGGCAGTGGGTATTAAAACTAGGTCCGACCTATGCTCTAATATAGCAAAGAGGCTTTGGTTTCAAGGTCCACCACTTGTCCAAACTTACTTCCATTAAATAAATGAGGGGCTACGTAAACATTGGCAAGCAAGGTAGCAAAGCCCTAAGGTATTTCACCTTGGATATTGGGCATTATAACTAGGTCCACCACTTGTCCAAGCTATGCTCTGATATAGAAAGGGGATTTTTGTTTCAAGGTCCACCACGTGTTCAACCTTGAAAGACTCAAGGGATACTTGGACATTGGAAAGCATAGTCCTATAGTAGTTGATAGGTGGCAGCGGGTATTACAACTAGGTCCACCACTTGTCCAACCTATGCTCTCATATAGCAAAGAGGCTTTGGTTTCAAGGTCCACCACTTGTCCAACCTTGCTTCCATTAATATAGCAAGGAGGATTTGGTCTCAAGGTTCACCACTTGTCCAACCTATGCAAACCTTTTTCATGTTGTAGCATGATTTTTTTTTTGAAGAGTATTTTTCTATAACTATGGATTTAACAATGTAATCTTTTTACTTACAGGATGGACTTCGAATCTGGGGAGAAAGTACATATGATACTTGACAATGAAATCATTGGTATTGGTTGTGTGTGTAGAACAGATCCAGATTCCACTTGTGGTGGTACAAAGATAGGGCTGGGAAATGTCTCCATACTAGTGGAGGAATGCTTAAAGGATGTGGTCCTACCTTTTCCTACAATGGATACTTCATCTCTCCAAGGCTCATTATGGAGTGCTGTTCGATGGTCAAAGCTTCTTTTGTATTAAATGGGAACTTAATTGATCCACACGAAAGATACAATGGTGATGAAGAACATGATCATTCTGATCCTCTAGTTACAGATGCAATACCTATGACAAGCCCAAAATTTGAAGCAATGATTCGAGAGTCTTGGAGAAATCAGAGGGTCCTTTTAAAAGATGACACAATGATGCAAACCATGAATGAAGGGACCATCTTATATGTATTTCCACATGATTATGTCAACTTTCAGGAACTTGGTCCTGATTGTGTGGGTGTGGGTATTGAAAGAGAAAATGCAAGCATTGATGATGTGGTTGAAGTGGGTAGCATCACTTTGCTAAAGTGGCCCATCAAGCAGACAACAATGTTGAATGGGAGCCCATTACAACGCTTTGTTCCTGTTGATGGCATGCATGCTACATATGAGGATGTATCCAACGATGGCAATGTTGGAAAAAAACTTGATGGGAGTAATGTTGTCCAGTTGTCAAGGAAGAGACGATACACTTTCATGAACAGGACTCAAAAATCAAAAGCAGCACCAGCTTCGACTTTTTACCTTTCAAACAAATCAATTCAAAGGGTATCATGCATTGATTGTTGTGCACAAAAATGCTGCCAATTTGCAGATCGTGATATGGTGACAAGGTTACGACAACAATTTTGGGGAGAGTCTCAAAAATCACGCACTAATTATGTTTATGATGTTCTTTCTATATGTTATCAGAAAGATGAGAAGTCACGATACCAATTCAGGCTAAATGGCTCTATTGTTTGTTGTAGAGCATGGTATGAGCTACATGGAATACCAAAGACATCATTTTATCGATACAAGGAGAACTTTGAAAATGGTGTGCGCCAATATGTACATGGGAACACATGTACATTGAGAAGGAGACTTCAACATACTAGTTTAGCAAGAGAACTACTAAATGAGTTTGTGGAAAACAACTCTGAGAAGATGCCACATAGAAGTAGAACACTGCTAGATGGCTCAAGAGAGACTCAATTGGTGATTCCATCAACATACAAACAAGTGGATATTTTATGTGAAATCAACACGACACTTGACCAAATGGGCTATGAGAAGAAGCTATCCCAATCTTCTTTTGGTAGAATTTGGAACAAAGAGTACCCACATGTCACTTTAACAAAGACGAGTGAGTTCTCTAAGTGCAATATTTGTAGCTCAATCAAGGCAAGGTTAGAAGCTAAACCTTCTCTTGAAGAGAGAGCTCTTCTCTTGAGGGAGAGAGAAGTTCACATGGCACAACAAAAGAGTTGCAGAAGCCTATATTATGCATGGCGCACGTATTCAGAAACTCAACCACAAAAATATGTATGCATAATCCATGATAAGATGGATCAAAAGAAGACTGCCATTCCTAGATTACGCATTGTTCCCAAGGGTGTGGATTCAGGATATAATCTGCAGGTGGCATTGATTGGCATGATCACTCATGGACATGGAGAAGGTCATTACGGACACTTTGTCTTGAATGGTTTGTGGCCAGCTGATCCAAATCTTACAATTGCCTCAATTGCTAATTGTTTACATAACCTCGAGAGGATAGATAAGCATCCTCTTGGTGATCTAGTAACAAATGGACTTCCAAGGAGCAATATTTCACTACTACATGCTTTGAACTCAAGGGATGCTTTGGACTACCATAACTTGAGTGATGGAAAAGAGCCCATTGTGCAGCCGTCAGAAATTGCAGAAGAGGAATTGGGGTCAACATTTCACAGATTGCCAGAGAACTTGTTGCTACAATTGGATAATTGTGCAGGGGAAAACAAAAATCGATACTTATTTGCCTATTTGTCAATGCTTGTTGCAAGGGGTGTTTTCAAAACCATCCAGCTGGGATTTTTAATGGTTGGGCATACACATGAGGACATAGACGCCATGTTTAGTAGGTTTTTAGAGAAGTTGAGAGTTACACAAACCTATACTTTGCCACATTTGATGGATATATTACGAAACAGCTCATCTTCATCTCCACCTCCATTTTTTCTCACAAAGATCCCCGATTTCAAGCAATATTGTGATGGCTATCTTTGTGATGGACAAGACATACTTGTTGGACATTCCAAACCGCTTCAGTTCAGGTTCTTTATGCAGGATGAGACACCAATGATGCAATATAAGGCACATGTAGGTGTATCAAGTTGGAGTGGAAGTATTCGCCTTTGGAAAACAGACACAGAAGGCAAGCCAATGTTACCACATGGAGATCCACCTCTAGAACAAATGGCGGAGTATGTCAAGGCCCACGAAGAAGTCATTTTGGGGCTAAAGAACTATATAAAATTTTGGAAAAATTTAGGGAATGGTTCAAGTATTCCGCGATATTATAGACCCGTGATAGATTATTGGAGTAAGGTAATTGAAGAGATTGGAAAAGCAATCATATCAGAGGGAGTCTTGTATGAAATTTTTTGGCCAAAAACTCAAGAATATTCTCACCTACAAAGCACTACAATGAATTTGCAACAAGGAGCAGAAAGATTCCTAGGCCTTGAAGAGTTGAACGATCATTTTTGTGGGCCTAAACGAGATAGGCCAAGGGAAGAGTTTGACCCTATGTCTGATGTGCACCAAGGTGACTTTCTTATGCTTGTTCCGAGTGACACAGAAATCTATCCAGTGTGGCTTGCAATGTCTCTATCTGACATTGATAATGAGCCTACATCACCAAACTATAGAAAACTCTTGATTCAATATTGGGCACCTTGCGCGAGAAAAAGTGGGATGATAGATACTCAAGCTTACAGTAAATGTTGGAAGGGTTATTGGGCTATCAACTATAAGGACCCACAAGTGTGGGAAACTATAGATGCAATTGTTTGGTCCTGGAGACCCAACAAAGAAGGACCATTTTCTAGAATAAAGATTCCAGAAAGACATGCTCTAAAAGCCAAAGAAGGCCTCACTCGTGCACATCAGCCACACTTGGATCAAAGTTCAGATATGGTATCAAATGTGGAGTAGAATTATGTGGAGCTTCTATTGTGACTATACTAGTCAATTTGTAAACAAAATCTTTTTTGTATCTTCCTTTGTTTTATGTAATTTATAGTTATTATTCAAATCCATGTGTTGTACATCCTCTTGACTTTTGGTGTTTATCAACACCACAATCCTATGAGATTTTCACTTTATTTACTAGCCACACACCTCAATTTTTCCCACTTTAAGTGGAAAATTCCCAAATTACATGAATTCGGTCGATTTGGAGATTCCCATAATGTGAGATTTTTACCAAAATACCTAATATGGTCTTCTTTGACCTTGAAACAATAGAGATAGCTTCTTTGAAAGGAGCTATCATGGACATTTGGTGGACCTTCAAACAATCTTGGGCTAAAACCTCCATAACACAATGGATAGTAGGTTGGACAAGTGGTGGAGCTTTGCCCCAAACCATCCATGGTAGTAAACAAAGTAGCTACACTCCATTCACACACTGACTTTGAAACAATAGAGATAGCTTTGTTCAATAGATCTAGCTTGGATAGGTGTTGGATCTTCAAACCAATGTGGGCTAAAACCTCTAGAACACAATGGAAAGTATGTTGGACAGACAAGTGGTGGACCTCTACCCCAAACCAGCCATGGTAGTAAACATAGTAGCTACACTCCATTTACAAATTGACCTTCAAACAATAGAGATATATTTTTTCAATAGAGCTAGCTTGTACAGAGGGTGGAACTTTAAACCACATTAAATTTCAACCTCCATAACGCAATGGATAGTAGGTTGGACAAGTGGTGGAGCTCTACCTCAAACAGTCTATGGTAGTAAACATAGTAGTTACACTCCATTCACACATTGACCTTCAAACAATAGAGATCTCTTTTTTCATTAGATCTAGCTTGGATAGGTGGTGGACCTTCAAACTGCCTTGGGCTAAAACCTCCATACCACAATGGATAGTAGGTTGGACAAGTGTTGTACCTCTAGCCGAAACCATCCACTCTATCAAAGTAGAGATAGGACTATTCAATAGAGTGAGCTTGGATAGGTGGTGGACCTTCAAACCACATAGGGCTAGAACCTACATAACACAATGGCTAGTAGGTTGGACAAGTGATGGTCCTCTTACCAAACCATCCATGGTAGTAAACATAGTATCTACACTCCATTCAGACATTGACCTTCAAACAATAGAGATATCTTCTTTCAATCGAGCTAGTTTGGACAGGTAGACCTTCAAACCACCTTGGGCTAAAACCTCAATAGCACAATGGATAGTAGGTTGGACAAGTGATAGACCTCTATCCCAAACCATCTATGCTATCAGACTAGAGATAGGACTATTCAATAGAGATAGCTTGGACAGGTGGTGGATCTCTATCCCAAACCATCCATGCTATCAGAGTAGAGATATGACTATTCAATAGAGATATCTTGGATAGGTGGTGGACCTTCAAACCACCTTGGGCTAAAACTTCATAACACAATGGTTAGTAGGTTGGACAAGTGATGGACCTTTGTCCCACACCCTCCATGGTAGTAAACATAGTAGCTAGACCCATTCACAATTTAACCTTCAAACAACAGTGATAGATTCTTTCAATAGCGCTAGCTTGGATAGGCGGTGGATCTTCAAACAACCTTGGGCTAAAACCTCCACAACGCAATGGTTAGTAGATTGGACAAGTGGTGGACCTCTATCCCAAACCATCAATAATAGTAAACTAAGTAGCTCTACTCCATTCACACATTGACCTTCAAACAATAGAGATAGATTCTTTCAATAGATCTAGCTTGGATAGATGGTGGACCCTCAAAACCTTGGGCTAAAACCTCAATAACATAATGGATAGTAGGTTGGAAAAGTGTTGTACCTCTACCCCAAACCATCCACATGATCAGAGTAGATAGTAGGACTATTCAATAAAGCTAGCATGGACAGGTGGTGGACCTTCAAACCACCTGATAGCGGGAAAAAGAGCAGTGCAATCGGGTGGCCTCTGTACTCGTGCACACTCCACAAACCACGCCTCATGCAAACAAGCAAAGAACAAAACAAAGGGGGCACCACCCTAAATTAAGAGGTTTAGGGACCTCACAAATAGTGCACATAGGCAAGTGAAACTTCTGGCATTATGATGGCATCAAAACATATGGCAAAACACATAGAAACGAAGCTTAGGGACCTTATGTAGCATATATATACACAAGACATCAGCTTAACAATACAACGGCATCTGATCATACATAACAAGGATATAGAGAAGCAAGACATCAGCATATATATACACAAGACATCAGCTTAACAATACAACGGCATCTGATCATACATAACAAGGATATAGAGAAGCAAGCCAAGGATGGCATAATCCCTTGTCAAAAACAATCAACCCAGCAAGTAGGTATGATCCTACTAGAAACACATCAAGACCTTAGAGAATGATGGCGAGGATGGTGGCCATGGAGCATGAGAGAAGACTCCTTATTTAGGTTTTAGGGCTAGTAATGTAGCATACTAGAGGGAGAGAGAGAGAGAGGGAGAGAGAGTAGAGCTCCATCCATAGCTCCTCGTTGGGAGCAATGTCGTCATAGCTTCGTTGCTTGGTGAAGTGGGTGAAGTGTTGGTTTTGAGTGAGAGAAGGCCTCCTTATATAGGTTTCTGAGAGGGTTTAGGATTAGGGATAAACATGCTTAAATTCGCTGATTGGGGTTACTTTTTGCTTAGGGTGGTCAACAGATTGAGGTCACTTGATATGTCACCATCAAGATATTCTCTAGAGTGATGTGAGAGGGGAGGGTAAATGCTGATTTTTCTGATTGTGACACATGGGGATAAGGCCTTGACCAGCATTTAAGAGCAGGTAAGGTGGCTGTTGAAACTGGAGGTTCTGCACATGTCAGGGGGGGACCTGCGGGGGGGAGGTGGCAGCTGGGTCCTCCTGAATATCAAATTCTCAAAAAATCCTCAACCATGGCTTCTTTTGACATGTGTTCTTTGAAAAAATCAGCATGTCTCTTTTCAACTCAAAAGTCTTTATCCCTGTTGACTCACCTTTACCATAAGATTTTCCCCTTTTCTCTTCTTGTAACTGCATTGTTGATGCCCAATCACTGCTTCTAGTAACAGTGAACTGTTACCTACCAAATACTTATGGTGCAGTAAAAAATATTTACCATGGGTAAAAAAAGTTACTGTAGGTAAAAAGTGATTTGTATTTACCATGTAGGTGAAAAATATTTACTGTAGGTAAAAAAATATTTACTGTGGTAAAAAATATTTATTGTCGGTAAAAAAAGTGAAAACGGAGTATGCTGTGCTGTGAGTCCACACGAACATCCTCGTGTAAATTTCACTAGAAATTCACACCTAGAATGGGCTATTCTGTAAGATATAGGTTGTAGGCATGCATAAGAGCTTGTTCCCACGTATCTTCTGTCCATGGCACTTTTTACTCTTTGGTGCTTGTGAAGTAGATTTTTCTTCTCTTTCGAGATCCCTTGGACTAGAGTATTCTCATCTCCCCAACAACTGACTGTGCCTTTATTGCATCTTCAGAAGGGGTCCTAAAAACCATGCATCATATAGCCCTCCCCCTTAAGCTAGAGGTATTTGATGCCTCTAGCTGTAGGTTGTGCTACAATAGGGTTCTCTTGAATACTTACCTACCTGGTACCAATTGAATTTGCCATGTTACTGCTTTCTTGGCTGATGCACCCTGTTTAGTCCTTTCTGATGAATAATTGTATCCATCCATGACTAACAACTGGTCTCCTAGACCCTTGAAAGCCATACCCCATCCATTGTCAATATCCGCTTTCACTGGTAGCATTCTTTTTTTCTTCTCTTTTTTTCCTTTTTTTTGTTTTTGTTTTTTTTTGAAACGACTATGTACATGATTGTTACCTTAGCTGGAGCTCGAATATGATGAGCTCTCCTCTGAACCATCCTTAGCATTGATTTCACCAGCATATGACTGTGAAAGACGACATTGATAGGCCTTCAATCGCCAACCATTTACCGGGGTCTGATGTATCTTACCATCTAGGTCACCTAGTTAGTAACTACCATTTGAGAACCTCTGTATCACTACAAAAGGGCCTTCCCACTTAAGCAAGAACTTACCATCCTTCCTGCGATCAAAGAGATTGTCGTATCTGAGCACTAAAGAACCTTCCTTGATACCTTTCTTGACAAGGTTGCGATTGAACTTCTTTTGTTTCTTCTCTGCCTGGGCTGCATAGTACTTCACTGTTGACTCTCGATCTAGCCCTAACCTCTCCAAATCGATGATTCTTCCTTCCACCTGCTTCTCTTGACTATCCTCTTGATGTGCTTTTAGAACTCGGAGGCTCGCTAGCTCCACTTCTATAGGCAATAGTGCCTCTTGCCCGTAAACCAAGTGAAAAGGTGTATACCCCAAGGATGTTTTAAAGGATGTTCTGTAGGCCCAAAGTGCTGCATCTAGGTATTTGTCCCATGCCTTAGGATGTAAATGCACTTGCTTAGTGATGATTTTACATATAAGACCATTTACCTTTTCCACAAGACCATTGCACTGAGGGTAGTATGGTATAGAGTGCCTGCACTTGATTTTTAACTTGCTCATCAATTGCCCGACTAAATCAGCTCGAAATCCCGGTCCCCTATCCGAGAGAATCTCCAAAGGTGTGCCAAAACGGCAACAAAGGCATTCAAAAATGAAATCACTCACATCCTTGGTTGTGATGCGCTTTGTGGGACGAGCTTCTGCCCATCTGGTCATGTACTCCACCCCCATAATGATGTATTCCTTCCCTGATTGAGTGCAAGGTAGTGGCCCTATTGCATCTATCCCCCATTTTTCAAATGGCCCATAGGTTTTGATTGGATGTTGATTTTCATGGGTAAGACTCCTTGGTCCAGCTTTTTGGCAAACCTCACATGTGCAGCACCAATGTTGTACATCTCGATGGAGGCTTGGCCACGTGAACCCTGCTTGTAAAATCTTTCTACTAGTAATCTCTTGTGCAAAGTGGCCACCACACACACCTTCATGACAACTAAACAAAATATCCTTTATCTCTTGGGATGCAGGAACTCTCCTTAAGACAACATCTTTCCCTCTACAATACAAGTCCTCATTCACTAAGCTATAGCTGGTAGCCTTTTTTGCCAACCACCTACGTTCACTTTTACTCATACCAGAGGGTGCTTCACAATGCTCAAGAAAGTAAAGTAAATCATGCAGCTCCTCCTTTCCCTGGTATAAAGGACTTTTCACAAGGATAGCACCTACTATGAGAGTTTGTAGTTCTTCACCTGCTAAGGCATCCGCTTCTCGATTTTGATCTCTAGGTACAAAGTGCACTCGAACTTCTTTAAAACCCTTCAACAAGGCCTTTGCTTCCCTCATCTTAACAGACAATTTGTCATTTTTACAGGCCCATACACCAACCATTTGCTTAACAATCAATATGGAGTCACCAAAAACATTTAGCTTTGTGATGCCCTGAGAAAGACAACATTGCAACCCTAAAACAAGAGCATGGTACTCTGCCTCATTGTTAGAATGAACCTCTTTTAGATGAAACCCTTTTGCAAAGATCTTCTCCTTCTCTGGACCTAATATTACTATGCCTGCTGATGCCTTGTCTTTGGTCCTCTTGTAAGCCCCATCAAAATACAAACTGTGTACTCCCAGTAGAACTTCAGGCTCCGGGATAGGCGGTACCTTACTAGGTGCCTCTTTCTTGGCCTTCTCATAACACCTTTGTGTGAGGACATCTGCTAAACAAGCACGGGTGGAATCCTCTACTTGTAGTGTGTAGTCAAACTCTTGAAGCTGCACCACCCACTTTGCTATTCTTTGAGACAGTTCCATGTGTTGTAGGGCATATGGAAAAACCTCCTCAGTTGTGATCACCACAAATTGTCTTGGAAGTAAGTAAGCCCGAAACTTCTCCACTGCAAACTTAAGAGCTAGCACCAATTGCTCAGTTGCGCTGAAACCCTTTTCAGCAGCTGTCATCACTCTACTAGAGAAGTAGACTGGTCTCATGAGAGATGTCTTTGGGTCTTTTTGCATCAAGACAGCTCCTAGAGCTTCTGGACCTACACTAGGATTTACATAGAATAATTCACCCCATGTGGGTTGTAGGACGACGGCAATGAGCTCAAAATGGTTTTAACTTCTTGAAAGCACCTTTCACCCTCCTCACTCCATGTCAATGTAGTGTGTTTAGTGAGCTGCTGCAAAGGATAGATTGCCTGAGAAAGGAGATGTATGAATCGTCCCATGTAGCGAACCTTTTGAATGAAGGAGACTAGTTGCTTCACGTTTGAAGGAGTAGGTAAAGCTAACAATGTCTTTACCTTTTCAGGGTCAGCCTCAATACCATCTTGAGACACAACATGGCCTAGTAGAGTGACCTTACTCTGACCTATGTGGCACTTGTCTTTATTCAATTGCCCACCCAATTGGGCCATACGGGTGAAACCTTCATCAACCTTGGACAGATGTACTTTCCTAGAGCTATAAATGCAAAAATCATCAATGAAGACTCGTATGGACTTACCAAAGTAAGGTTGAAACACCAAGTTCATAAACCTCTGGAAAGTAGCTGGGGCATTAGTTAAACCAAAAGGCATAACTCTATAAGCAAAACACCCCCAAGGTGTTATGAAGGTAGTCTTTCTTTGGTCTTCATCTGCAATTCTGATTTGGAAGTAGCCTGAGTACCCATCACACACTGTGTACCTTTCATGACCAGCCACTTCATTTAGTATTTCATCTTGAAAAGGCAAAGGAAAATGGTCCCTTTTTGTGGCTGCGTTTAGAGGCTTGTAATCCACACATACCCTCCACTTCCCATTTTTCTTTGGTGCTACCACAACTGGAGACACCCACTCAGAATCTTCCACTGGGTAGATAAATCCTGCATTGAGTAATCTTTTTACTTCTTTTAAGAGTGCATCTTGTTGCACTAGCCCTAATCTCCTTAGCCTTTGCACCACTAGTTTGGCACCTTCCTTTAATTGGATATGGTGTTGGGTTACCGTCACTCCTTTAATGTGCTCGTAATCAGTTATAAAGAGGCCAGCATGCTTCTTTAGTACCTTCAAATAGGGTTCTCTCTCTTCTTCTAGTAGGTCCTTAGCTAGCATCTCCTCTAAGCCTGTGGCTTCTTCCTTGTTTAGAGAGTCTTGACCACCTTCTCCTTCTGGGTTTCGCAGTATTATACCCATGACTTCCAAAGAGCTAGCATCCTCCTCAGATGACTCATCCTCAGATGAAGAGCAGCTGCTTGTGCTCCATTCATCCATAGAAGTCTCCATCTCTAGGTCTTGTTGTCTACCCTGCTTCATGTCATACACAATTTTTTGTTGCTTGCCACCTACCTTATGATTTGGTCGCAACTCAAGGGAACCTGTCTCCCAATCTTGCCTAGCTTTCATAGCCATAAGCCAAGGTCTTCCAAGGATTAGCGGATAGCCCTTCCCCTTAGTTGGGATCACATAAGCATCAATTGAGATTGCCACACCAAAAGCTGAAACCTTCACTCCATTAACCTTTCCCACACAAGCCACCCTTACATTATTTTCCATCTTAGCTTGTAAGGAAGTTTGCTCGTTTACTTCCAAACCCAACTTGTGCATTAATTTCTCTGTCATAACACAAATCTCGGCTCCACCATCTACGTACACATTGGAGACTCGCTGACTCTTAATCTCTGCCTACAATGACTGGCACGATATCCTTCATGCCTCTTGCACTAATAGACCCAATTGACTTTGCCTTAGCCCTCCTGGTGCTGACCATCTTAGACCAGGTTCTACGCATCTTTGGGGAAAGGTGGAGGAGTTGCTGCCATGAAATCTTTGGTCCTTGCTTACTCACATTTGCTACCGGGTCGTTAGGTACGGATCCTACCCCAAGTGGAAAGTCTTCTACTCCTATGTGCCTCCTTGACCTACTCTTCCTTTTCTTGTCTCCTATTACTTGGGAGGAACCCTCATTCCCTTTATCCGGCTCTGAAGCTTCCATTTCATCAATTCTTTGTCTCCTAACTCTCTTTATTGGCATGGCAACAGCTTCCTCCATTTTTTCTTTCCCTTTATCCTTACCATTGTCAAGACTTATGACAGAGACAGCCCTGTCCTCCCCTCTCGATGGTAGTGGAGGGATCTCTGCTGGTGCTTGTGGTGGTGGAGGAGGGGGTCTCAATATTTGAATTGGTGGAGCCACGTGTGCATTTTGTCCATTTAGTGGCCTAGCTCGAGGAGGAGTGACTTGCTGGCGAGGAGGCCGTCTTTGATTACCATTTCCTTGATAGCGTCGTGGATGGGGGCAATAATACATGCCGTGACCTACCTCTCCACAGTTGTAGCAAATGTACTCACGTGCTTGCCTTTGTCCTTCTTGTCTATTTCGTTCATTTCCTGGCTGGGGAGCCCTTACACCTTGAACCAGATTGATGGACAGGCTCTCTAGTTGATTGGTGATTTGTTGAAGTAATTCTTGTTGAGAGGACTCTTGGTTTGTTGCTCCTGTCCCTGCTACTACCCTTGTCGTAGGTTGAGCTAGCAGTGGAGGCTCCATTCCCCCTTGTAGTTGAGCTTGGAATTTTAACTTCCTATCCTTCTCCCTTGCATAAGTCATAGCTTTATCAAAGGTATCTGGGAATTTACCTTTTACCTTTTCTCGAAGGATGGGGTAAAGCCCTCCAGGAAACAGTCCTTCTTTAGGCATTCTGGCGCCCTTTCTCCTTCACCTAGTGATGCACACCATTTCTCCCACATGTTGGAAAACTGTCCTTCATAGCTTCTATAGTCATTGGGTGATGTTTGGCGTAGCTCTAAGAGCTGTCTCCATATCTCCTCTGGAGGCTCATGGCGGCGAAATTCTTCGATGAAGGCCATCTTTAAGGATTCCCAGTCTCTTCTTTCTTCAGGTGCCAAATTTTGATACCATAATTTTGCACCTTCCCTCAAGACCAAAGGAAAGACCCTTAACTTAGTAGCTTCGTCATCCCTTCCCGATACCAGAAAGGCCATTTCCAAATTATCCAAAAAGTCTGGAGCAACCTCCCCAGGCTTACCATAAAAATTAGGGAAGGCCATAAGTGAGAGAGTAAACAATTACACAAACAGCTCCAATTTATTTTAAAATAGAGTATGGTAATTACAATTTGGAGCTTTAGCACAACTTAGCTCAAAATAGGATGAAGATCGACACATCAAAGGAATGGTAATAGTCTAGTAAGGGTAGAATGACAGGATGAGGAGAGCGCAAGATTTCCCCAAGTCTCTCGGCTCCAAACAACAGGGCTATTCTTTGCTGATAAAAGATTTTTCTATCAATACAAATATTCACACGGATATGACGCACAAAATGGAAAGGAAACATGCGGGGATCATCATTCTCATTATTGGCATCCATACTTACACACAAGAGCCTAGCTTAGTTGCACCACCTTGGGACCAATGAGCCTGATCAGCCACAGAAGGTCAGCACCTCGGATCACTTCGACTCTTCCTGATGCATCTGTGAAGACGTAAGGCGTGATGGCAACACTTTGTACAATGCTGAGCCTTTTAGCAAGCAACAATTGGATGCTATTACCATAATCAGCATGACGAATGAAAGTGACACCATTAATGTGCAGCACATCATCAACTAAGATAGTTTCCTTAGATTGAGATAACTTCTTGAAAATTAGCAGCAAAGGTAGGGCAGGGAGGCTTTTCACCCGGTCTCCAAAGCAATTTGGACAATATCCAAAGTGATCTTCACGCGGACAGGAGGTTGGCTTGGGATTGGTGGTGTCTGGATTCACAAAGTGCACTGGGAGCACTCGCAGACGGGCGGCAATCTTGTAGGCAAGCCTTCGCCTCTTTGCTTCAGGAGGATTTAGGGGTGAGAGTCGTGGTTGCAAGTTGGAGGTTGAAGTTGGTTGCTCACTAGCCTTTTTCTTGCCTGTAGTGGTCATGTAATCCCTTATTAATGAGATTAAGCCAAATGTTACCTTACGCTTGAGCACGCGCTGCCGCCTTGGGCCACTTAGGTGTAGAGGTGATCTTCCTCCTCTTAGTCGGCTCCTCAGGAAAGAGAGGTCTGGTGATGCTTTCTCTTCCCTTAATGTGTGTCACAGTACCTTTGTGTATGTTGATGTAGAATATTTCAAGCTCGTGTGCGTTGGAGGTTTCTGGAGCACTCATAGGTTGAGAGGAGAGGTATATCAAGCTCTTTTTCTTACTCTCCTTCGTTGGCGACGATCACGAACAAGGCATGTAGAAGAACTTACTTCTTGAATTTCAATGACACTGCAACCTGGTAACAAGACCTCGATGAAAGCTTTTAAGGCCTCTAAAGCCTCCTCCTCTTCTGTTCTCCAATTTGCAAACTCCTCACGCCATTCGTCCATGTTGTAGATTGCACATCTTCATTGCTTGTGGACTGAAGGTCTGTGTAGCCCTCCTCAGTGGGGGCACCAAAATGATAGCGGGAAAAAGAGTAGTGCAATCGGGTGGCCTCTGTACTCGTGCACACTCCACAAACCACGCCTCATGCAAACAAGCAAAGAACAAAACAAAGGGGGCACCACCCTAAATTAAGAGGTTTAGGGACCTCACACATAGTGCACATAGGCAAGTGAGACTTATGGCATTATGATGGCATCAAAACATATGGCAAAACACATAGAAACGAAGCTTAGGGACCTTATGTAGCATATATGTACACAAGACATCAGCTTAACAATACAACGACATCTGATCATACATAACAAGGATATAGAGAAGCAAGCCAAGGATGGCATAATCCCTTGTCAAAAACAATCAACCCAGCAAGTAGGTATGATCCTACTAGAAACACATCAATACCTTAGAGAATGATGGCGAGGATGGTGGCCATGGAGCATGAGAGAAGACTCCTTATTTAGGTTTTAGGGCTAGTAATGTAGCATACTAGAGGGAGAGAGAGAGAGGGAGAGATAGTAGAGCTCCATCCATAGCTCCTCGTTGGGAGCAATGTCGTCATAGCTTCGTTGCTTGGTGAAGTGGGTGAAGTGTTGGTTTTGAGTGAGAGAAGGCCTCCTTATATAGGTTTCTGAGAGGGTTTAGGATTAGGGATAAACATGCTTAAATCCGCTGATTGGGGTTACTTTTTGCTTAGGGTGGTCAACAGATTGAGGTCACTTGATATGTCACCATCAAGATATTCTCTAGAGTGATGTGAGAGGGGAGGGTAAATGCTGATTTTTCTGATTGTGACACATGGGGATAAGGCCTTGACCAGCATTTAAGAGCAGGTAAGGTGGCTGTTGAAACTGGAGGTTCTGCACATGTCAGGGGGGGACCTGCGGGGGGGAGGTGGCAGCTGGGTCCTCCTGAATATCAAATTCTCAAAAAATCCTCAACCATGGCTTCTTTTGACATGTGTTCTTTGAAAAAATCAGCATGTCTCTTTTCAACTCAAAAGTCTTTATCCCTGTTGACTCACCTTTACCATAAGATTTTCCCCTTTTCTCTTCTTGTAACTGCATTGTTGATGCCCAATCACTGCTTCTAGTAACAGTGAACTGTTACCTACCAAATACTTATGGTGCAGTAAAAAATATTTACCATGGGTAAAAAAAGTTACTGTAGGTAAAAAGTGATTTGTATTTACCATGTAGGTGAAAAATATTTACTGTAGGTAAAAAAATATTTACTGTGGTAAAAAATATTTATTGTCGGTAAAAAAAGTGAAAACGGAGTATGCTGTGCTGTGAGTCCACACGAACATCCTCGTGTAAATTTCACTAGAAATTCACACCTAGAATGGGCTATTCTGTAAGATATAGGTTGTAGGCATGCATAAGAGCTTGTTCCCACGTATCTTCTGTCCATGGCACTTTTTACTCTTTGGTGCTTGTGAAGTAGATTTTTCTTCTCTTTCGAGATCCCTTGGACTAGAGTATTCTCATCTCCCCAACAACTGACTGTGCCTTTATTGCATCTTCAGAAGGGGTCCTAAAAACCATGCATCACCACCTTGTGCTAAAACCTTCATTACACACTGGTTAGTAAGTTGGACAAGTAGTGGACCTCTGCCCAAAACCATCCATGGTAGTAAAGATAGTAGCTACACTCCAGTCATAGATTGACCTTCAAACCACATAGGGCAACATCCATAACACAATGGATAGTAGGTTGGACAAGCGGTGGACCTCTACCCCAATCCATCCATGGTAGTAAACATAGTAGCTACACTCCATTCACACATTGACCTTCAAAGAATAGAGATAGCTTCTTTCAATAGAGCTAGTTTAGACATGTGGTGGACCTTCAAACCACGTTGGACTAAGACAGCTATAACACAAGGGATAGTAGGATGGACAAGTGGTGGATGTTTGCCCCATACCATCCATGGTAGTAAACATAATAGCTACACTGCATTCACATATTAACCTTTAAAAAATAGAGATATGACTATTAAATAGGGCTAGCTTGGATAGGTGGTGGACCTTCAAACCACGTTGGGCTAAACCCACCATAACACAAGGGATAGTAGGTTGGACAAGTTGTGGACCTATGTCCCAAACCATCCATGGTAATAGAGATAGTAGCTACATTCCATTCACACATTGATCTTGAAACATTAAAGATAGCTTGAACAGGTGGTCCACTTCAAACCACCCTGGTCTAAAACCTCCATAACATAGTGGATAGTAGGTTGGACAAGTGGTGGACCTCTGCCCCATACTATCCATGGTAATAAACATAGTAGTTACACTCCATTCACACATTGACCTTTGAATAATAGAGATAGCTTCTTTCAATAGAGCTAGCTTGGAGAGGTGGCGGACCTTCAAAAAACCTTGGTCTAAAACATCCATAACACAATGTATAGTAGGTTAGACAAGTGGTGGACCTCTGCCTCAAACCATCCATGGTAGTAAACAAATTAGCTACACTCCATTCACACATTAACCTTGAAACAATAGAGATAGATTCTTTCAATGGATCTAGCTGGAACAGGTGGTGGACCTTTAAACAATCTTGGGATAAACCTCCATAACACAATGGATAGTAGGTTGGAAAGTGGTGGAGCTTTGCCTCAAACCATCCATGGTAGTAAACAAAGTAGATACACTCCATTCACACCTTGAATTTGAAACAATAGAGATAGCTTTGTGCAATTTATCTAGCTTGGACAGGTGGTGGACCTTCAAACCAACCTGGGCTAAAACCTTCAGAACACAATGGATAGTAGGTTGGACAAGTGGTGGACCTCTACCCCAAACCATCCATGATAGTAAATCTAGCAGCTACACTCCATTCACAAATTAATATTCAAACAATATACATAGGACTATTCAATAGAGCTAGCTTGGATAGATGGTAGACCTTTAAACCACCTCGGGCTAAAACCTCCATAACACAATGATTAGTAGGTTGGACAAGGGGTGGACCTTTGTACCAATCCATCCATGGTAGTAAACATAGTAGCTACACTCCTTTCACACATTGACCTTGAAACAATAGAGATAACTTCTTTCAATAAATCTAGCTTGGACAGGTGGTGGACCTTCAAACCACCTAGGCATAAACCTCCATAACACAATGGATAGTAGGTTGGACAAGCGGTGGACCTCTTCCCCAAACCATCCATGCTAATAGACATAGTAGCTACACTCCATTCACACATTGACCTTGAAACAACATAGATAGCTTGTTTCTATAGAACTATCTTGGACAGGTGGTGGACCTTCAAACCACCTTGGGCTAAAACCTTCATAACACAATGGATAGTAGGTTGGACAAGGGGTGGACCTATGCCACAAACCATCCATGGTAGTAAACATAGTAGTTACATTCAATTCACACTTTGATCTTGAAACATTAGAGATAGCTTGTTTCAGCTAGCTTGGACAGGTGGTGGACCTTCAAGCCACCTTGGGCTAAAGCCTGCATAACACAATGGATAGTAGGTTGGACAAGTGGTGGACCTTTGCCCCAAACAATTCATGCTAATAGACATAGTAGCTACACTCCATTCACACATTGACCTTGAAACAATAGAGATAGCTTGTTTCAGTAGAGCTTGGACAAGTGGTGGACCTACAAACCACCTTGGAAGTAGGTTGGACAAGTGATGGACTATATTATTTAGTAACAACTGAATTTGTTTTTTTTCTAGGAAGATATGGCACCAAAAAGAAATGTTACAAGGGTGGCTATCTCAATTTACTATACTTGCAATGATCAAAGGAATTGGTATCTTGATATACATGGTGTGGAGGGTGCACAATTTCATAAGGTGCATCTATTTATTGCAAAGAAAGAGAATGACAGTCTATTTGAGGATGTTGGCCAAGTAGTGGAAGCCTCTATCTCTATAGTTGATGGTCATCCACAGGTGAAATGCATTGATATTGTAGTCCCAATAAATCAAGTAGTGGAAGCCTCTATCTCTATAGTTGATGGTCATCCATAGGTGAAAGGCATTGATATTGTAGTCCCAATAAATCAAGAATTCCAATTATCTCTAGGAGCATATGCATTTTCACGCATGTCTCAAAATAAACATGAGACAGTGTTTTCTCAAGGATGGAAGATTGAAGAGTCAACGGTGTCACAATAGATCAACTTCAAAGCTCCGTAATAGCCACACTACAAGGAAAGAAGGTGAACGCTTCACGACCACCTATAAACAAGAAAGTCAAAGTGCAAAAAGTAGCACCTAAGGAGACTAGTTCTATTTTGGATGTAGACAATGCATCTCTAGCATCTTCAACACAAGGTTCAACGTCCAAGATGAGAATCGTGGATCCAGAAGCTCTAGAGGCAGAGGCCATGAAAGGACAAGAAAAAGATACAGGTGGAATGAATAAGTATACAAGCTATTTCCCTTTCCAATATAAGAAGTTTGGTATCCCTATTCCAATTTGCTAGCTGGATCCTGATCACTAGAATGTACGTACTATTGATGGAAAACATGCTATTTGGATTTTCTCGGAGTACAACGAAGCCTGCAGCCTGTGCATATTTAATGCTTGTTCAAAAAGCAAAGGCAAAGCAGGGTAAACCTTTGGCATCAGAAGAGGTACAAGAGGGAAAACTACATTCAATTTATGTTGCAAAAGTTTTTCTTCACAATGAGCAAAAAAACAATGAGATATTTCAAAGATTGATTGACGTGTATAAATTTCGAAAGACTCGTATTTTTATAAATGATCCTCCAATGGTTGCAACTGCTATATGTGCCATTGCAAATGATGAGGCTAAAGCATTGTATGTCAAGCAACCTTACAATCAAATATTGCGGCATTTGCAAAGTGAATGGATCTATTCAGGATGATCATCAAGGGTAGTAACTGGAGTTGCAAAGGGACATACATCTCTTGTTTGATGGGATGTAAGTGTCTCTCTTCTTGTTTCTTATTGTCTTTAATTGAACACTTGAGTTCAATCTTCTCATTGGTGTTATATTTCATCTTAGACTTTTCTTCGATTGGCAAGAATGAGTGCAGGAGCAAGTTGGATTGCTAAACATGCACACATGGTTACATATTCAGATCGAGTTTATAATTGTTGGGTAGAAATTATTAGAAGGCTTGAGGAGAAGAACAAGAAACCCCCAACAACAATATTCAAATTTCTTTGTGGTCTTGAAGAATCAGAGGTAAAGATCATTCAAGAAGAAATTAAAGATGAGAAGATTTTATTGTCAAAGAGTGCAAAAGATAGTGATGTAATTGATATGTATAATCAAATCAAGCAATTCAATAAGAGAAACTCATTCAAGATGCACTTCTTGAAGGCTTTAATGCTTTGAATTATTCATCACTGTGTAAAGATTGGGAATAAATAGTAGCATGTATAAAATTAATGATGCATTTTATAAAACCATTCTAATGCTATGTGAGCAATGGCTCAAAAATAGCTTGAAGCATGGAACAAAGAAAATGGATTTTCTAAATGAAGCTATAAAATATATGCAATGGGCAATTCACCTTCACAAGGAGAAAATTGAGTCTCTTGATTTGCCATGGTCCATCTATGTGGTGAACCTACAGATGGATGTAAATATCTACTTGAAGTGCCACTTCAACAACCAAATTTCTATTGGCTTATGCATTTTAGACTTGACAAAACACTATGGGGACAACTTGCAGTGGAGTGAGGAGAAGTTTAGCAATGCTTTGGATGGAATTTTGGCTATTTCTAGAGGCTCAATTGATCCTAGATTTGTGTTTCTTGCATTTATCGATTTCTCTAAACTCACAAAATTGCAATGTGCATTTCAGAGTATGGGAGATAATGTGAGCTACCATTGTTGTGGTGCCTTGCGTCACTTTCCATTAGCACCTTGCTAAGGATCAATTCAATCCTTGTGGTTATTGCCTTCATGGGACAAGGTAATGCATTTGAAGACCTGAGAAGGAGATCAGAACAACATCCCATGCCAATTGATTGATCTTTGCTTCAAGTAGAAAATGAAGGCATGCCAGATTTGTAATATTTGGAAGCCAAAAAAAGAGCTTTTGTCAAGCACTACATTCATACATACTATTTTGAAGATCGCAAGCTTGTATATCTCTTTAGTGATGGCTCTCTGGTTGCACAAGAAGGATTACAAAAAAAAAAGACGTCATCTGCTTAGTTGAGAGCGTGCAAGAGCAAGGAACCTTAGCAACCAGGCTTCTCAAATTTGCTAAGGCCCATGCTGATATAGAAAAGTGGGATGGCCTTCAAGATCAACAACCTACTTTGCAATTAGCTGACAATGTGCCCATTAGAGAAGATATTTCTCCGTAAGAAGAAGAAGGAGAAGAAGACCAACCTCCTTTGTCAATGGAGGACTACTTGGAAATGGAAGGACATATGTTTTGAACTTCTTGTATATGTTAACATCTATTCTTGTTGATTTGATACTCTTAATGTTAGGTTTGCTTTAAGTATTTTTTGAGTCCATCTTTTTCATCTTCAAGAATTAAAGGTTTAAAAGTAGAGAATAATCTTATAATTTTTGAGTGATGAACCCTCAGATTAAAAAAAAAACACTAACGTGAACTTAGGAGCTTGAATTGATGAGTTTTAGACCTTGTACTATCCCCTTTATTTTATAATTTCAAGGCTAGCATGGGTAGGTTAACCATACATAGATCCCAGTCTCAAGAAGTGTGTTAGATCTTCAAACAACCCCATATAGCTTGGACAAGTGGTGGACCTTCCATGGAGGCTAATTCAAACAAGTGTGGTGGTGAACCTTTTGTGGAATCTAATTGTGGTAGACTTAAAAACAATAGCCATTTCCTTTTACTGGCTTGGACAAGTGGTAGACCTTGCTTCTATTAAGGTCTCTATTGAGAGAAGAATTGAATATAGAAGAAGAGAGAGATTAACTAGGCATAGATTTGTAAATTTGTAGAAAAGGGAAACATGTTGGATTACCAAAATACCTCTCATTGTACGAGTGTCCAAAACGTAGCTATATATTTCATCCAAAATTAACACCTTTGGATAAAGGCTTATCTTTAGACATTAAATCAAGACGTTACGGTTATGCATGTGTTGAGACTATTGGTCGACTTGAATGAGGAGACACATAGTTTATTGACTATGACTTTATTTGATTTTTAAGTACTTATATGGATAGAAGTCTAAATTACATGTGCTAATATGACTTTTAATGGATCAAATCTCAATCAAGTAAATCATGGTTGTTGTTAACTTTATGTGGCCTTCAGTATTCACTTAAGTACTAATTTTTATTAAAGTGTAGGGTGTACAAGTTTGTCACAAAAGATTATAGTCTAGACTAGTGTTGCCTTCTTGTGTACCAATAGTTGCAAGGATTATAATATTGATTTTACCTTGAATAAACTCCTAAGTTTGACTTCCACATGTTTAAAATTGGTGATTTAAATTCTAGTGATTTTTGAGAAACCAATGTTATTTGTGTTTTTTAGATTCGCAAATCGGGATAGATAAAGCCCCTGTGGCTAAGTCCGCAATGGTTGAACCCCTTGATTCTATTATTTTTGACATGCAGCCCAAGGTGGATGATACGTCTATACCAAAGTCTAGTGATGTGCACCTTGAGCAAGCTTGCAAGAGTGAGAATAAAGAAATGCCTACTCCAACAATACAACCTACTTCTAAAGAGACTAAAACGTCTGCTGAAGAGCCATTTGCATTTGTTGCTACTTCATCTAGTGCAGATGTTGAGAAATCATACTCACAATTATTTTAGACTTACATGGTCAGCTACTGAAACGTCCCCCTCAGCCGTCTTCACACCACCAGTCAGTGCAACTAGATCCAAAAAGATATACTATACTTAGGCCAGGTTGCATCCAATTCTTGAAGACTATATTACAGAGTTTTAATGTTGCAATTTGGTAGACGGCTACTAGGAATAATGTGCTTCAAATTCTTAAAGCATTAGAGAGATTAGAAAAAGGTACATTGTCTTTCTTTGCAATTTGGAATCAAGAAGGTTACTACACTTGTCAAAGCAATAGATTATTTAGACTTGACAATTCAACCGTTGAGGCAATGTTCAAGCCTCTAGCTAAAATTGCCATGGGCTATGAATGTGACCGACAAAGAACAATGCTTATTGATGACTCTCCTTGCAAGGGATGCACTTCCCCTGCAAACAATTGTATTTTTCCATCCCAATTTGATGGTGAAAAAATGGTTGACAATATGCTCTTGGAGGACTTGCTTCCCTACTTGTTCGAGTTGGATGAGATAAGGGATGTGTGGAATTTCATTGCCTCTAATCGTTACAGACAACCAACATTGAAAAATGAGAGTGAATATAAAGAAATCAAAGGGAATTGGAAGCAAAAAAATGATGCTTGGTCAGCCAAGGTGTTCTTTACAAGAAGGATAACTCCTGCAAAATATGACAAAGGCTAAGCTATCCTTGAAGGCAAACACAATCAAGCAAGTAACAAAACTGACAACAATGACATCAGACGAGCCCAAATACAAGAGAAACTTGAAAAGGAAGGTACATCTAATAAAGCATGAAGGCACCACAATTGATCAATCTAGCTAGGCAATTGGGATGTACTACAAAGGGGCCATTGAAAGCAACCATTACAAAGGCTTATATAAACAAGGTTAAAGCTGAGAAAAATCTTTGAAGGCTAAATAAAACACACCCCTAAGGTACCTTTTATGACTTGAACCTTGTATTACATACTTGAATATACATGTGCATGGTATCAAATTTTCCTTTTTTTTTCTTCTTGTAGATCTCAAAAACAAATTTCTAGATATTCCATGGAGCAAGCTTGGACAGGTGGTGGACCTTTTTGTAAAGCCCCTCATGGAAACATATCACAAGTCCTCCATGCAGTGAGAAGGAAAACATTTAAGAAAGAGCCTAAGAGGTTGGACATGTGGTGGACCTTGCACCTTTTCTCCCGTTCCCAATCGAGTCTAACTATCCACCACTATATTGTATGAAGTGTAGCTTGGACAAGTGGTAGACCTTGAAAGAAGAGACCCCTCATCATCAAGCCTAGTTTGGACCTATGGTAGATCTTACTTTTCTCCATGCTTCTTTGAAGCATGGCCTGGAGAAATGGTGAAGCTTTGTAAGGTTTTCAATTGGGATTTGTGTATAGCAATGAGTAAGTTGAAGATGGACGTTGGTATCTAATAATACCATAGTGTAGAAAATGTAGAAACTATTTGTATTCTTTGAAACATAATAAATTTCTTGTTTTTCAATTGCAGAGTCATCACTACAAGAAAGTGGGTCGACTATTTGTAGGCATGATTTGAAGGAAGGTTTGGAAGCACCCAACCAACCTCATCCAAGGCCTTGTCGTATATATCAATCACCTCCTTGTCACCTGCCACTTGCTGTCAAGAATATCAAAAGAGTGCTTGTTTTGGACCTTGAAGGACTGCTCTTGAAGACAGTTGAAACAAAACATGGAGATTCTATGCCATCTTGGGCTCAACACACGCATCTTGTGGAGGACAAAGATGAAGTTTATTATGCGGTGCACCTAGACGCAGAAATGTTTTTGGATATCTGTGGTGAATACTTTGAGCTGTGGATATGGAGTCGCTATAACCTAACAAGAGTGCAACACATCACACAAAAATGTTTCCCAAAGCATATAGAAAGTTAAAGATCTTTATGAGTAACAAGTGTTGCCAAAATCCAAACGTCATGTTAGGATTTAGAAGGGTTTATCATAAAAACTTGAGCAATATTTGGAAGATGTTTGAGGACTTGGATGCAACTTTAGAATACCTTGATTTTTGATGATAGTCCATATAGGATGATGTGGAATATGCCAAGAACATATCTTATATTTCCAAAGATGTGAAGGCAAACACCTGATCAGCTTCAAAGATTCTTGCAAGAAACAATTATTCCATGGTTGCTTGGACGGTTGTTGTTGCGGGAGCGAATCACCCCACCCATAAAGTGCATGCAACACAACCTAGATAAAATAATGTCAATCAAGGACACAGATGACACGATAGGCACACAGAGGAAATATCTTTAGCTTGTCAGGCTGAAACCATCCTACACATACAACACTCTGGAAGGCCAACTAAACCACAATCTAGAATTCCACTACTCTCAACTACACCACCTAGCCAATACACACAAACGGAAGGAAACTCACCAAATCATACTAGAATTGTACGAAACTTAAGGAACACCATCCCCTCACTAGGATACACCTGTCCCTAAGCCTCTACACTCAAAATCCTAGCTCTGAACCCATCTACAAAAAATGCGTATAAAGACAGAGCCAAATTCTAAAAGTGCCCAAAACTAAAATCTATGAGTACCTATGCGTAGCTTATGTTGCTACGATTCTAACGACTACTTGCACGCATAAAACAGACATCACTTGATATACTTACGACCACGAGTAGCTCATAGATGCGCGAGCACGTATGCTCCATTATGTGAGGAATGCTTGGCGTTGTTGCGTAACTCTTACCAAGGCTAGCACGATGGTGCAGTCGGATTTACAATGTGATGAACGAGTGGGGAGTAGCGCCAGCATGAAGCTCACACTCCTCTCTTTCTCTCTCACACACAGTCGACGGCAGCTTAAAACTATTTAATATGATAAAAGTTGTGTGTTTACAAAAATGACCTAGGTACCTTATACACGAAGGTGACCTTAGGCTTAACCTAAAATAGAGTTCAAGGGATAAAATGGCTTTGTAATTACAATCTAGAAGTGCCATTGCACCTCGGCTTCTGCAGCTAGACTACTTACTTATTACAAATAATGTTTATGACCATAATCTGTAGCATTCCATAACTCTTAGAGAATAAGGCTTTGTTGAGTTATGCCGTGTTGTTGACCCAGTGATCAACACTTCCCCCCTCCGCAATCATGTCGTTCCTAACATGGCCTGGTTGTCGATGTCGGTGCGGTCTTTGTTGTCGTTTTGCTGTCATGAAAAAAGTATAGGCTGTAGCCTTTGCATGAGCTTGCCTTGTGCGTCCAATCCGATGTACATGATCTTCACATGATTTAGGAAAATCATAATTGATGACGAACATCTGCCAATTTTGCGTCATTCTCATTTTTTAGCAACAGCTTCTACAATGGTAGAATTGAATGATTGGCTTTCAAATCTTGTGACCAATGACAAATTTGTAAGGATTCTGTAGAAATTGTATGGCTAAACCTTCAACTTCTTTAGGCCAAGTTGAACTTCAACACAAAGTCTGTCTGTCAAGCTGAATCTGGGAGATAATTTTTCTCATTTGAGGTTGAAAACTGATGTCAAGCATTTGATCTTCCTCATCAAGGACGAGATATGTAACCCTGTGAAGGTCGGTTTTGTCCATCCTTTGTGTCTGAACTTCTTTGTTGGTGACTCCTTTGTTCCTGCATAAAGATTATCAAAGTCGCATTTGACACTGTTACCTTTTGTGTGCTTTGTATGTCATTATACTGCTTCTACTTGATACATGACTTAAATAAAGCCTGACAAACCCCAATTATTCCAGAAGTTAGTAACTTGCATCAAAAGGGCTTTATTTGACATCATTCACGATATATGACCATCTATGAGCTATCATCATCCCTTTGTTCCCAAAATTCGTATACGTGATGTACAAGGTCTGTAGATGGCTATCATTGTTTCAACTTTGAAAAAATTGCATCTTTTTGCTAAGGGTTATACTTTTTTTTTGGGTGAAACCCTTAGCTTGTATTCTCTATGTGTAGCCTCCTGACAAAGTTAAGCTTGATTTGGACTTGCATTGGCTTTCCAAGCTAACTTTTTGGATTTTAGTCTTGGAAATGACTGATAGGCATCATTGGCACCTACTAACTCCTGGTTGCTCATGCAGTCATTTATTGCAAAAGATGACAAATCTGTCATTTTTGCCCCTTTTGTTCTTGTCAATATTGTTAGTCCCTTTTGTTTGCTAGGCTTCATTAAGTCACATACAAGATAGAAGATTTACAGTAGAAAGATCTACTTCCTGTATACGGCCTTGTTGTCGCGTGAAGTATCCAATGGCAACTTTATACTTGATGGGTGCTTTCGTTTAGTAGATCACCAACTTTCTTCGTCCTTGTAGGCCACCCCAGATTTTTATGACCATTCTCAGTCATGTTTGGCCTCATATTGTTTTTGAAGGCTGATCGGCGTTCTTTCTTACATATGACATTCTAGCCTTGTGCAAATGACTTTTGACGCATGTTTCATTATCAATTTTGTCATTTTTTTGTACCTGCTTCTCTTTGTACTGCTCGACATCTCTTTAGTCTTTTCTTCATCTAGATTATGGATTTATTTATGTTTTTCTCAAGAAAATCTCAAAAAACAACGAAATAAAATAAAAAATGAACTCAACACAAAAAGAAAAATTATTCTAATAGAATTCAAAATGCTATGTACATTGTACATTGTCCTTAGGGGCTCATATATGTCTTTTGTCCTCAAATTCCTCTTGTAACGCTACTATGAGGGCATATAATTTGAATTTTGTCAAAAAATCATCACAATCAAACGCAAAAATTCAATACAACTCACAAAACATTGCCCTCCCTCTAATATTCATAATACTAGGTTTGCATTTAGAATGCCTCCCCCCTCCTATTTGGAGTCCTCTTTGACGACAGGGTATCGCCACCCGTATGTGTTGTGCTTGGGCAATCAAAAAATTGCACCTAAGCAGGCCTTGTAATGTAGCCCTATTATGCATACACAGTCAATGCATGGAAAAAATATATGCTGTGCAAGATGAGGGTATATTGGCATTTGCTGGTGAAGATTCCTATTGTAAGCAATGTGCTGTTCTTTGAAGCTCCTGTGTTGTTTGCTTGATTGAAGGTTGTAGAGCTTTTTTGAAGGCTTACTTATCCGTTTTGTGTTCCTTTGGAATCCATTTTAGCCTTGTGGTTGGTTTTTGTATTTGGCATTGTTCCTCAGAGTGGGTTCTCTTCTAACTGTACTGTAACCTGAAGAGGAATTGAAAGAATGCAAGCGGCGGTGCAGTAAAAGCAGCGTTATTGGTTTCCCATGGAACCCACTTCTTTGTGATTTCTGGCTGTTTCATTGGTGCTGCTTGTTTAGGAACCCATATGTGTCCTTGCTTCGTTTGTGTTTGAAGAGACTTCTTTGGGATCCACCTTGCCTTTGTGTAAGTCTTCAGTGGTCTTTGCTTCAACTCTTGTACTCTTGGTCAAGGATTGGATTCATACTTTGAGAGTTGATGCTCTAACTATTTTGGAATCCAAATGAATTCCTGACCTCTTTGTGCTTGAATCAACTTCTTTAAAACCCAAATTTGAGTTATGGAGCTTGCGACTTTGGGATTTGCTTAGTCCTTCTTGCACACTCCAACTTCTTTCCGTTTCAGGTTGGATCTTGTGATTTTTCATCAGGGATCTTTGTCTTCTTGATCCATACCTGTTTTTGGCCAATCTGGCTCTTTGGTATCCAGATTTGTCAAACTTTTTGGTTTTGACTTGTTGTTCTTTTCTTTTGGCCGTCCTTGGTTGTTACTGAAGCTACTAGTAATCGTGATGACCTGAATTTTTGGTAAGGAATGTCATAAGAATCATCACTATCACTGCTATCCTCCACGAGGTTGCATTTTAGCACTTTTCCATTGTGGTTTGGTTTGTTATGGAAAGTTACTATCTCTTTGCCCTTGGATTGTTGTTTTTGGGATGACTTTGGTATCCACTTGATTAGAGTGTTGGTAGCTCGCTGACATGGTTGTGTTCTTATTTGCTGGGTATTTTCTTTGTGTATAGGAGCCATGTAGGAGGGTGCTTGTTGCAGTTGCATTTACACTGAGGATTTTGGAATCCATTTTTGATGCACTTTATTTTTGTGACGGTGACATTGGTTCCTAAGTTTTTGATGTGGACAATCATAAAACCGTGCATTAGTTAAAGTTTCATTTTTGTCACATACTGGGTCGTCCGGATTTCCATTGTGGGCATCTTCTTGAAGCTCCAAGTGTTCTACAAAGTTGTAGAACTCGTCTTCTTCTTTGTCTTCATTTTCTTGGATTACACTTACTACAAAATAAGAAACTACATCAAAGCCATCTTCATCACAAAACTTTGTTGTTGGATCGTCTGGAATAGCACACGCATTGAGAGTAGCCAAGATGTGTTCCCATTCAAGTGGCTCTAATTCTTCCTTAGGAAAGGGTTCCGTGATATAATTTGTATCTTCAATTTCCCTTTCTAGGATGCCTTCCTCTTGCTTTAAGCTTCCACACTATGAAGCTCCACACATACAGAACTCTTTAGGCTTACGCAACCATGCTGGAAGTTTTGACCCTGCTACAGTAGCAGAATCAAAATCCTCCATAGTTGTTCTTGTCACATCCCTATAACTATGGTCCTTCAAATTTATCCTTGTCGTGGTTTTCATATGTCTCAAGTAGATATGGTCATATCCCCAGTCTTGGACCATTTTCAGTTGTCACATGAATGGTCTTCCTTAGAATGATATAACAATTGTGTTTCTTGCCAAAGTCAACAATAGCAAAGGTTTTCTCATATTCAATGCCACAAGAAGTAGCAACTAATTTTTCTAGCAGTCCTATGGGCCTTTCCATGTGTCTGTCTGCAAGTTGCAGTTTCATCCTTGTAGCCCTCACTACTGGTTTTCCCCATGTTTTCCAGACCTCTTTTGTTGCAATAGAAATGCCAGCTCCACTGTCAAGGATTTCCATGGTTTTTACACCTTGAAATTCCATGGGAAGAGTTGTGTTCCCATTTTCTCCTTCATAGTACTCTCCAACCTTGTTTAACGGCACTGGTCTAGTATTTAGCTGAGGCATTTCAAGCTCTTTGATCCCTTCCTCAATCTGAGTCATTGGTTTTTTAACACCAAATTTCTCTAAGCACTTGCCCACAGTAGCCCACATGTTTGGTCATATTCTGAGAAACTTGGCTAACGTTATTATACGGGTGACCGGGGTAGATAAAATGTTTATCAACCCTTTTGAATCGATGACTTTGTTGGGAGACAGTCTCTGTAATGGGATTGCAACAACCTCTGACCTCGTGCTCTCTTGTATAGGATGGTAGTATTCTTAGCGAATGGGATTGGCTGTCCATAGACTGTACAAATCCTTTGTCTCCCTAATATGATTCCACTTATTGATTCATTTGAGAGCCTCAAATTCCTCTATTGGTGGAAGAGATTTTCCTCTTCCATCACTCATCCAGTTTACGCATCTGCTTAGATCAGTTGCTTCATTGGCATCTCTGAATTGTTTCCACAATTCGTCAAGACCATCTATGTCTTTACAACTCTCAGGTATAGCTATGTGAAATCCCTCGGAAGAGTTATCCGTAAAGCTTGGGCTTTTTGAATCATTTTCTTGCACATTTCAAGTCTATCCTTTTCTAGTTTCGCATATGGTATGTCATCCACCTCTATTCTTGGGTTTGGTTGTTTTTTAAGCGGTGTCACTTTTTGGCTCATTTTTCGTTGATGGTTCTGCTGGAGGTTGAGATGCCTCCGCAAGAGAAGATGCAACCCTTTCCTCATGTTGTCTAATCTTCTCTTCAGCTTGGTTAAGCCTCTTAACTAGGGATTTTTGATCTCGTTCCCTTTCATCCTAGCCTTTCTAGCTTTCCAGCTATTTTTTTTGCTCTTGGTCTTTTGACTAGGTGCATTGGTCTTTGGTTCACCCATCTCTAGACTCGTGTCAATTTCTGTTGTCTTTGTCTTTGGGTTCTCACCAGCTTTCTTTTGAGCTTGCAATCTTGTAACTACTTGAACTGGTACGATGTTTTCATTTTCTGAGCTACTGGGTAGCTGAACGATTTCTGAGACATTTGTTGCGATCTTGATGACTCGGTTTGGGTTTTTTGGATAGTCAAGAATCAAGTGAATGACGCCACAGTCAAGCCATTAGGCATTTACTTGAGTGCTCCGTTTGAGGACATTGTTTGACCACGTGATTGTCATGGCTTTTGTGACAATCTGGTTGAGGAAATTCTTCTTGCAGTTCCTCTAGGCTATAAGAAGGCTTTGACCTAGCTAATCCTCGATTCACAATGAACCACAATGTCCTTTCATCCATCTCATACCTTCTTTCTTCAGGTTGAAATGCAAGAGGTGGAGATTGTACCGGCCTCACCACTCCATGTGTTGCTCTCATCTTCTATCGCTTCGAAGGGCAGTACCCACTTTGGTTGTTATAATACATTGGAGCTTGTACTATCGCTTGTTTATGATATGCTTCCATCATCTTCATGTATCTCATGTCTATAGGCATTCTAGCACTTGGCATTGGAGGTTGTTGTCCTAAGACAAGTTGTGGTCTTGCAACTCCTAATTGTCCTGGTGCATTCCTCGTAATGTATCTAGGTGGAGTAGGTGCTATTGGAACAGGTTGTACATACCTCTCCTGAGCATATCCTATGCCATAGTAACACTCTTCTCTCGTATGGTTTATTCATTTTCTCTCAATTTCACACCATAGAGATTCTTGGAGGTCAGATTTGACTATTGGAGCAAGTCTTTGAGCTAATCCTTCTATAAGCGTCATTTGATCACTAGATTCCTCCGGCTTTATTGTGGGTTGGGTTCTTGGTGAATCACTCCTTTGAGAGGATATGTCACTCTCACTCTCAGTATCATGTCTTTTCAAGGTTCTGCTCTGATTTGGATAGGAGTAAGTTATAGGGGTGGTGTTTGTACATATGGTCCTGCTGTGACCGTAATTCCACCTCTATAAAAGTCATGTTCTATGGTTGCATCTGGGTACAACCATGATCCATTAGGTAGATTCACTTGAGGAGCCATGCCTGGCATCTCTGTGATCATTTCATCTCTCGTTATCGCTCTAGAAGGAAATCCAGGTGGCTCCCTTTTTGGAATTCTTGTAGGAATTCTCATGCTTGGAGGAGATATATGTGGTCCTTCATTGACCAAATGTCCACCTCTTTCTAGTTCACTGTGTGGGTTTGTGTCAAAATGTGGATAGATTGGCATTTCAACACTTCTAGCTTGGTTTGCCATACCTCTGGTCATATCTACAAAAGGATTGGTAGAATGGATTTCCATCCTAATGATCTTAGCTTTCTTAACAATACTCTCAAGATAGTCTTTAATAAGCACCTTTGGCCCTTTGTCAGGTCTCTCAGAAGTCAAGAATTTATCACTAGAATGGTAACAGGACACTTTTATGTCCTTGGACACTTTTGTGTCCTGTTAAGTGACCATTTTGCTTGAATTATTTGAAGAGTATGAAAATGAATTTCTAGGTGCTATATATCCACAAAGTTTCCTTATGAGCTGGAAAAACCTTAGATTTTTTTTTTGAGTATTGATCTCACCATTAACCTTACTCTTGCACAACATTTTTGAACCTAAACTGTGTGAAAAAACGGGTCCTGTTTTTGGCTTTTTTTCAATTTTTGGGAACTATACCACTCTAAACTTCATGTTTGTGAGGTTTAGATGGCTAGAGGTTAGGCCTTCATAGTTCTCAACATGTTTTGATGCTTGTAGGGAGAGCTAAGTGTTGAAATTGAAAGTTATGACCAATTTACAAGAATTGCATAATCCTGTTTTTTTGGCCAAAATTAGCACTTTTATGATTTTTTTGGTGGCTTTCTTGATATCCAAATTCAATTTTGATTGTGTAAGTGTAATGTATAACATAAATCTAATCTTCCTTGAGTTTTGGGGGACCTAATATGCTATATAGCATAGTATATGATGATGGTTGAGTTTTTTTATTGCTGAAGAATATGATACATTTTAGAATAGCAAGTATAACTTTCTCAATATTGCTAGTTTCTGAGGCCAATTGTGTGTATTTTGTAGATAGTGACCATATCTAATCATAGACTACAAACTTGGCTCGATATTGAGTAGTTTCTATGGGTTTCTAGAGGTCATAATGCTAAACCCAGTTTTTTCATGTTTCTGTATTTAGCACTTTATCATTGCCCCCAAGGTTCCAATTGTAAGAGATCCATTATCCTTTTGACATGCTCCATGGATCCTTTTGAATCCAGCGGCCCAAAGGGAACTAAGAAAACATGTATATAGTATCTGTATTGAGCGTGACTATAGAAACTTTGATGATAGGTCGGCAGAATGGCAAAAATGCAACTTTTTTGTACCTATTTTTTTTGCCCCCAAAAAAAATA
The DNA here is from genome assembly GCF_014529385.1 of Adiantum capillus-veneris. Taxonomy (NCBI): domain Eukaryota; kingdom Viridiplantae; phylum Streptophyta; class Polypodiopsida; order Polypodiales; family Pteridaceae; genus Adiantum; species Adiantum capillus-veneris. The sequence continues at coordinate 102,498,303 of NC_140949.1, read as the reverse complement.
GTGAGGTAAAAGCAACCATATGTTTTGGTCACCAACCCATTGAAGTTAACGGGGCATTTTATCTCATGTCCTACAAAAATCTCCACTCTTATTTATATGCAATCAACCGTAAGAAATTGTTGTTTTGGGCAAAATGCACTAGTCCATCAACTTTGGAGGCTTGTAGTGACCAAGGGATAAGAAAAATTACAAGTTTCTCATTTTTTACATATGTAGTAGTTATTGAACTATAAGCTCATGAAAGGATTTTTCAAAATGAGTGGATCTACTATGGTTTTGGAAAATTTTTCCAAAACCCTGAAAGGACACTTTTATGTCCTGTTAGGTTACCATTCTAGTGTTATGACTCTTTTGGTCTCTGGAAACTGGTTCTAGGTACCCTAAAAGTTTGGATTTAAAAAACCTGGGAAAACTTAGTTCTAAAACCTATTGCCCGCAAGCCTTTCTTCTAGCGATACCTGACTCAATTTGGAGTTGTCTATCAAAAGTTAGAGTAGTTTTGGTGAACTATACTTGAAACAACACTCAAAACAGATTCAAGATCAAGGATTTTTGCTTGTATCTTGAGAAAATGTGACCCAAATTTGTTGAAACTTGGTCACTAGGCTTACCTTATAGTGCTTAACACTTCTAGAAGCTCACCGTGAGTTTTCACATCCAAATTAGGGCTAGAGACATCATACACGTATAAAGTCTAGGTGCTCAGATTTTGACAAAATTTGGTATGTGAGCTCTCCTTGATGTCCTCTACCCACTGCAAGTTTTAGTTTCTGAATGTGACCTTTATTTTGACACTTGAGACATTATACGCGTATAAAGTCTTTTGTGGCAGAATGAGGTGACTTTTGTTCCACTGATTCCTTATCACTCAAGCAACTCTCACAACAAGTTTGAAAATTCAATTTGGACATTTTTTGAGCAAGTTAAGACCCATACAAGCCTAAATTTGTATTTTTCTGTCTTTTGCTCCTTGCAAGCCCAAATGAGCTTCAAATTCTATGAAATTCTGATTGGGGACTTCTTTTATGCTGTAGGACACTGAGGTATATTCAAATATCTGATTTGACCCAAATCTAGCCTATGAGATTTTATACGCTTATAAAGTCTACTGGCTCAGATTTCACTTAGATTTCTATCCAAGGTACTTCTTGATGTATAGAACAAGAACATGTGATCATACCAATTTTGGATGTCAAAATTGCTCAAAATCACCTCCTTTTTACCTTTATAGTCTTGTATCTGCAAAGCCTCTATATATGCAAAAGTATGTGTCCAAATGAGATGAAATTTTGCAAGCAAGCTTAACATGTCATTTCCCAACCCCCTACGTGGTCAAATTTGAAATTTGATTTTCAGATCTGGACTTGAGACTTTATACGCGTATAAAGTCTATGTGCTCAGAATTGAACAAAATTTGGTATGTGAGCTTGTCTTGTTGTGCTCAACACCCTGGTATGCTCAGATCTCAATTTTGGTCTCTAAAAGTGTCTTTAGACTTCATACGCGTATGATGTCTAATTGGTCAGAATGAAGTGAGTTTTACTTTAGAGGTTCCTCATTGTACTGGCAACTCACAACAAGTTTCAGAATTGAATTTTGACACATTTTGAGCAAGTTATGGGCCAATACAAGCAAGTTATGGCATAGATGCGTCTTATGGTCTTTTGCAAGCCCAAAAGTGATCCAGATTTGATGAAATTTGGCCTATATGCTTTCTAGATGCTGTAGATCACAAGGGTACACTCATATGTAACTTTTGACCCCAGATCTAGCCTTTAAGACTTTATACGCATATGATGTCTTTTGTTCAAATTTTGGTTATGTTTCTATTCTAAGTTCCCCTTATCATTAGCAACATGTACGTGTGTTTACAACAAAATTTAAAGCTCAAAAGTGCTCACAAACACAAGTTTTTTCTTTTCAGTCATCACAACCACTCTATCTTTTGGCTTTTGGTCCCCAAATCTATACCAAAACTCCCCACTCAAGGTGTTCTTAGTGTAAATGATACCTTTTGAACACACTGGTATAGTCAGATTTTTCAGATTTGGTCGCTCGATGCCCGTTGAGACTTTATACGCGTATAAAGTCCAAGTTTACAGAATTACAAATTTTGTTCATTGAACCCTTGCTCATGCTCTCTTATATACTCAGCACCAATCAGTCATGAAAAATTGTCAACAGAACTTTTTTTATTGCATTATTTCCTCAAAAGCAGACTTTTTAGAGATCATGAATGCAAACAAGTACTTTAGCAAGTAAATTAATGATGAATAGCTCTAGATAAGAATCAGATCACTTACCTAAAGCTCCTCCTACAAATAATATGGGGTTTTGCATCTATGAGTAGAAAAATGGTTCAATGCCACACACGGACTAGCAAATGCTTTTATCACCTCACAAATCACTCGACCACCAAAACTACTACTCTAATCTACAAATCCTAACTAGATCTACCTAGTCGCAGACCCTCGGCAAGACACACGCTTCCTGGCTATCCACTTGATCTCGGAATAACCATCATAGGAGTGTTAGTAGGAATACCCACCTAAGTCCTTGTGTCCCCGACAGCGGCGCCAATGTTGCGGAAGAGAATCACACCACCTATAAAGTGCATGTAGCACAACCTAGATCAACATAATGTCAATTGAGGCCCCCATTGGGCGGGCTCTTTGACCTTGCTCCCTGTCTCTCTTCCACTTGCCAATTGTGACACGGAAACCCTCCCTTGGCTCCTTTTTTGACCGGCCTTGGACCCTTCTCTCTGTGGCTCACTTTCTCCTGCCGCCGCAAGACCCTTCCCTATACGAGCAATAGTGACATCGCTATTGGGGGGGGGAGGCATTTAATTTGTCTTCAAACGGGGGTCTTCGTGCGGGGCACCACCCTAAGCCATGCCACATCACTATGCCAACACTCGCAGGTGCCAACGAGCACCACTGGAAGCACTAGCGTGCCATCGGTGCAGCCAAAACGGACGGGCTTCTACCCCTGATCACCACCAGCGTAGCACCCGACCAGAGTGCCATAGCCTACCTCAAGGGAGAGCTCCCCTCACGAGCTCACACCCGCAATGGGCTCACGCCCCTGATCTTATACCCAGGAATCCACCAACAACTCTCGCATATGGGACAATATGTGGCCACATGGCAGCTCGTGGCTCACCAAGCCTTTGAAAAATTTCAAAAACACTCTTATAAAAACCCCCGTGCAATCCAACTTTTCCCCCTGCTTGTCCTGCCTGCCAATTGGCATCTGGTGATCCGATTTCCAAGCCAAAAAACCCGGCTGCAAGCGCATTGTTTTGGCTCCAATTTCATCCATCCTTGCCGCACTTCAAAGCTCCCCAAGCCCTCAAACCGAGGCCATCAAAATGTGAACTTTCATCTGCAAATCAACTCCGAGCAAATGCATCCAACCTTTCAATTGTTTGTAACTTTCTGCTCTGGGCTCTGTTTGAGGAGAAGTCAACTCTTGCTAACTCCATACACTACATAGCACCTTCTTAAACTCTATTGCGGTCCAAAAAGTTCCAGATGGCATGACTCCCCATGTGGTCAGGTGGGCACCAACCTAGCCCCCGACAAAACTTCAATTGGCCATAAACTGCAATCTGTAGCTCTGATCTGCAACCTGAAAAGATGGGTAGGCTCCATAAATCAAGCACTACGCAGTTATACCCTAAAACAAATTGGGCCACCTGTCCCCATCTGCCCTATCTTGTAAGAATTTGCAGCACATTGAACCTTCAAACTTCAATATCTTGGGCTCCGTAGCTTGGTTTGATGAGTCATATGGACCTGCTCCTTTAGCAACTCGAGCTCCACATTTTTTGTCCCAAAGATTGCAACTCACATCTCCTTCACTTGTTCCTCAAATTAGCCCCTTCTAGAGCCTTTCTTGGCCTATAAACCGTATCAGCCATACATATCAGCTACTACCTGTCAGCCCATGATCTTCATAGATGCTCTAACCCTTTGCCATGCTTCTGCTAACCTGCACATACCTACCCATGCCATCTTCTATGGTCGACACACTTTGGTTGTACCATCATTGCCCACCCCCTAGTTGAGCATTCATGCTCAACGACATAAGAGCTTTATTCCACTACAAACTGCAAACACTGAGCACACTAAGAGAAAACCCAAAAAAACTCAACTATATGTACATAGTTTTATTTCTAGCATATGAGAAGCCTGCTTAGGTTGGTTGCCCAACCCCCTTCATTAGGACGTGATGCATTGCTAGCACCAACTCCCTCTCAAAATATTGCTTGAGATGCACACCATTGAACCTGTTCTTGAGAAAACGACCGTTCATCCTCATCAATGTGGAGGTACCATTGGGAAAAGCTTGATGGACCTTATAAGGTCCTGCCCACTTCTTTTTGAATTTCTTCTGAAAGGTGAAGTCAAGATAGCTCTTGTACTTCATCACTAGATCTCCTTTGTCAATCAGCTTTTTTAGAAAATGTCGATTGAACTTTGCTACTCTTTTCTCTAGTTGCTTCATATAAAAGTTTGCTACCACCTCACGATCCATCTTCAAAGTTTTGAGATTGGTAATCTTATCCTGCAAAACATCTTGATGAGGTTTATCAATCTGCCACAAACCTTTGAGCACCCCTAATTGCACATGTACAGGTAATACTGCTTCCTTGCCATAGACCAACTCATAAGGAGCATCACCTTTCACTACTAACCTTGATATGCCAAATTCAATACACTACTTTAGACCCAGGTGTAAGGTGAGATACTCTGCCTCATTGTTGGTATGCACCTCTTCCAAGTCGTAAGCTTTGGAAAAAATGACTGTGCCATGTGGACCTTGAATGACCACACCTCCACCAGCTTTTTGTGTTACCCTTCGGTAAGCACCATCAAACCACATAATGAAGGCCCCTTCCAAGTCTGCCTCCTCTTTGTCTTCCTCTGACACTACCCTTGGATAAATCAATAATTCGATCTTTTTGTTGACTAGGATATCCGACAAATGAGATCGACTCATGTGATCTACTTTGAAATCGAACTCAAACTCCTGAAGCTCTATCACCCATTTCATGATTCTCTTCCCGAGCTTCAAGTGTAGCACCACTTCAGGCAAAAGATTGTTAGCTATCAACACATAAAAATTACGAACGATCAAATACACTTTGAACTTCCTGCAGTGGCAAAGACTAAAGTCATCACCCATTTTTCTCCTTCCATATAATTAATCTCTCCTAGACTAATTGCCCTGCTTTCAAAGTAAATAGGCTTATAACTTCTCCCCACCTTTTGTAGCAACACTGCTCCAATGGCCACCGTACCCACCGTCATAGCAATATAGAAGTCATCTTCTTGGTTGGGAGGGCATACTGTAGGTAGCTGACATAGAATATCTTCCACTCTGTCAAATGCTTCTTGAGATTCCTCATCCCATTGAAATCCGTGCACTTGTTGAGCCTTTTTTTGAAGAGGGTAAACATACTGAGACACATCTAAAATAATCGGGATAAATACTTTAACTTAAGCACGAACGATGCCAACCCTGTCGCACTGATGGGAGGCTCCATGAGAACCAATGCCTTCACCTTCTCTGGATCAACTTCTACTCCATTTTGTGATACCACATGGCCTAACAGCTGAGCCCTTGGTTGTGCCAATTTGCACTTCTTTGGGTTCAACTGCCCTCCTTCATCTAGCCTTTGAAAGCACAGCCTCAGCTTGGAAAAATGTTTCACCTTGGAACTATAACATCCAATATCATCCATAAAAACTCTGCTGAACTTACCCAAATATGGCCCGAACACCTTGTTCATCCAGTCTTGAAATGTAGCATACACATTCACCAATCCAAAAGGCATCCTGCAATAGGCAAATCACCACCATGGAGAGATGAAGGTAGTCTTCAGTTGATCCTCTAAAGCAACACCTATCTGAAAGTACCTTGAAAAACCATCCATGATAGAATAGTGTTCATGTCCGGCAACTTGATTTAGAATCTCATCCTGAAATGGCGGAGGGAAGTGATTTCGCTTGGTTGCAGCATTCAAAGGCTTATTGTATACACATACCCGCCATCTCCCATTCTTCTTTGGAGAAATGACCAACAGGAGAAACCACCTCAGACTCTTTCACTAGATAGATAATACCTACCTCAAGCAACTTGTTGATCTCCTGCCATAGAGCCTCCTTTTGAATATCCCCCAACCTCCTTAGCTTCTGTGCTTTTGTCTTGTATCCGCCTTTAAGTAGGATATGATGCTCCACTCCTTTAGTTGCTCTCAAATCTTTATACTCCGTCGCAAATAAGTCGGGATAGGATACACATAGGTCCATATAGCTTTCCTTCTCCTACTTGGTTAAATCTGTACCTAGCATATCTTCCACCTCTTTAACCTTTAGACTACAGACAGGGGTTGGCATACCTTTACTTGCACTGGCAGAATCTATGGTGAATCCAAATAAATATGTATCCAGCTTCAATAAATCTTCATCGCTCTCTTCCTCTTTGACACTGGTGGACCCTTCATCATAAGTTGACTCGGTTTCATACTCGTAATTGGTGCTAGAATCTCTGTTATCACCCCTAGATGATGGATGAAAGCGGCTCTCCCTGGTCTTCAGATCTGGCACAATTTGCCCTCCATTTTCTTGATCTAGCAAGGTAAATACCCCTTCTCCCAATCTTTCTTGGCCCCAATTGCCAACAACCATGGCCTCCCTAATATAATTGGATAAGCATTTTCACCTGCTTTCATGACAAAAAAATCAATTAAGCATTCAATTCCCATGAACTTTACCTTCACATCCTTTGCCACTCTTGGCATGGTTGGCCATCCTCATTTTGCACATTAGACTTGACAACAGCTTTAAGACCAATATCCCTCATAGTAGACTCTGTGATTACACAGACCTAGGTACCACCATCAATATAGGCTTGAACATGCTTCTTCATTTAAAGCAAAACTTCCACCATTAAAAGCACATCAGTTAGACTCCCCACCCTCAGGGCTAAATTTTGTACCACATGCACGTCTCCTCCTACTCGGGGAAGCCTTGTACTGACACTGGTTGACCACTACCTTCTTAATTTAGGGTTTAATGTAAGCAGCTACCCAAAAGTGATGTTAGCTTTTTTGATTTTGGACATCTCTTACCAGATTGTATTCTGGATTACCGCGCCCCAACTGAAAATATTTATGTGTAATTCTCCACCTTCATCTTCTCTTGCCTGGTTCTGTCTGCTCTCGACCTTCGTTCACTTTCTCTTTACCCTTCTTTGCTTTAGTTTCACATTCCATCTCGGTCTCTCTTTCGCCTCTTGCTCTTTTGTTAGCCATAATATCAACCTCTTGCCTATCAACACCAATAATATTAACCTCTTGCCTGTCAACACCAATAATATTAACCCTTTGCACTTCATCATTACCTGAAGGAGCCACCTGTATTTGGTTTTTAACTTCTTGCTGCTCCCTTTGACCATTAAACTGCACCTGACTCCTACCTCGACCAAACAGAGGATACATACCTCCCCTTTCCCTCGGTGGGTGAGGGAAATCTCGAGCATAATGGCCCTCCTCTTTGCAATTATAACACCTACCAGGAGCTAGGAAATTGCCTAGCTCTGCCTCTTCCTATCCTTGCCTGACCTCTGTCCATAACACTTAAACGTAGCTCTTGAATTTGCTCAGACACATCTTGAACTGTACGTACCCATTGTTGAGGAACGGTTGCTACCCCTCGATTAGGCTGATTCTCCACTTGAACTTCTTCCCTCAGACTTGAGGTAGGATTGGGAACCATCGCTTTGTATCCCAACGCACCTTGCTCAATCTTCTTTTTAATTTTTTGGCTCTTTGATCATGCAATAGCAACAGCCCCGTTGTAATTCTCCCGGGGCTCGAAATTCACCTTTTCACGAACTTTGGGATGCAAACAATAAATTTTTCCAATTTAAAGTACTCACCACCATTAGCCAACTGCATGGCCACTACAAAGTCCCTCTAGCACTCTTTAGAGAGGCCCAGGAAAACATCGAACTCCTCGTTCACATCCCGCTTCAAATTCTTTAACCTTGCATCCAGATCGATAGGAGATACTGATAGCCATTTTTCGGCTCTCCATAACTGCCATAGTGAGCTACCTCACCCTATCAAATCACTCAAACATTATGGTTATCCTCACCCTTTCACTGTACATAGGAGTGTGTGAGATAGGGGAGTTTTCCCATATCTCCTTAAAACTCTCAGCTAGCTAGTCACTGGGCTAGTTGAGCCAAAAAAATAAATAAAATAAATAAAATTATGACCCATTTGTGTGTATATATTTCATTCTACATAGGGCCTAAATATAAGGAATTTTTATAATTATTTTGGTATTTATTTAAATATTTCTACCTATGTGTGCGTTATTTGCCTATGTATGCTATGTACATTGACTCAACATTATCACAAATTTTCTTACCATTTTTCATACTCTTTATTCCATATAAAAATATCTTCACACAAAATTCTCTTATTTTGGTGTGAATCCACTCCAAGAAAAAACCTCAAAAATACCTTTCACCATCAATCATTGCCTTTCACTAAATTCCTATTTCCTAGAGGTATTTTTTCTTATCTCTTGTAAATAAATATACTTCAATAAAAACAAATGAGGATCCCCTCATTTGATTTCTTATATTTTCATATATCTCTTCTTTCATTTTATATTTATATATAGCTGACACTATTCTAGATTCCATGAATAGTTCATATATACTACCCTGTTTTTTTCTATCATATCCATGTATTATATTTATGCATAATCCACAACCATGCATATTTTTAAACCCCTAAGAATCAATTAGGTCATGCTCTCATGCAAGGAGTGGCTCACCTTTAGAGCCATATGCAAATTCAACAAAAAGGGGGCCACTGAAGACTATTTTGTGAAGAAAAACAGGTACTTTGGTGGGATTTTTTATATCCATTTTCACTCCGAATTTGAAGTAGTGGTCAAAAGAGGAAATGTGTACCAAGAGCCGAATAATCATCTAAAAACTTTTGGTGATTTTTGGAATAACCACTGGTGAGCTAGGAGTTTTTGAGTGGACCCAAGTCTGCCCACTTTTCTCACAAGTAGCCCATAGTTTTCTCTCACCTCTTTCCACACTTCTACACACACACACACACACACACACTCATTCCTCTCCACCCCTCACTCAAACCTGCACCTTTCATGGTTTCTCTCACCTTCTTTACCATTAACCTCCCCTCTTACTCCCATAGCTCTTATATGAGCTCTCCATGTACATACACCATCTCTATGCCTCTCTTTATTACTTCCAAAGTACAATTCCATCTTACCCCTTCTCTATATACATAAAATTCAGCATGTAAACCATGATTAACCTCTGAAAATTAAGAGATCTCATCAACCAACTTGCCATTTTCATCGCGATAATCAACCTTGGCGGCAACGACGTAAAAAACAGAAGATGAAGAAGAAGATCGATAGTCATTTTGAGAACCTACACAAGTAAGTCAAAAACTTCTTCAAGCTTCACCATCAGAAGGATTTCCTCACTTCATTTAACCATCCACCCCATTGTACCCATTGTAAATATATCATTAACTTTCTAATGATTACTAACACTAACCACTAACATACTAACACAAAATAGCCATTGATCTAACCATAAAGACACCTCGCCTCAAAACATGTGCATAGTAACTCTCTCTGTCTCTCTCTCCTTCCTTGAAACTCTACTTTCATCTTATTTACCATCAATAATGCTCTCTTTTGAGCCCACATTCATGACTCAAGCAGACAAAGAAGGCCCGCAATGTTTTGATATTCAGAAAAAATCATAATCTTGATTTGTTAGCTTGTAAATTAGGATTTCCAATAATCTTAATGAGGGGTCTCCAACCTAAAAATAGGCCCCTCTCCTTCTTGTAAAACAAACTCCAATATCTCACATAACACCCCAACACTCTATGCATGAGGAGAGACTTAGGTGTAGCAACCACTTTGTGAGCTTCACTTTTGGTGTAAGAGAAGCTTTCAAGCTACACATTGCAAGTGAGAGAGCGTGAGTTTAAGAATTTCAAAACCATTGTTGTATATGCTCCTCCATCATCAATAAATTGAGGCTTGGTGCATCAAAGGCGTGATTCCATGTTCAAATCTTCGACCTTCCATTTATGCAATACGGTTTGGTGAATTCAAGGTGACTTGTGTATTTTGAGTTTCTATCGGTTGATCTTGTTTTAGAAAGTGTTTTAGTGTGTTTTCATTGCCACTTTTGTGTCCATTGTAAGAGGGTATTATGGTGAGAGGTCTCCCACACCCTAAGATAGTGTGTGTGTGTGTGACAATGTTTAGCATTCACTAAGCATTGAGTTAGTTTTTGTACAAGCTCTACGATAGCCTCAATAACAACCATCTCCATTTGCAAGTCCAAATAAGGTATTACACAAGATCCATTCCTCTCTCTCTTCCCTTTGCTCTAGCTCTCTCTGGTCCATTTTGTGTGTGTCTTGTTGTGAGGTTGCTTGTGTGTGTTTTGTGGTGCATTTTCTTGGGTGTGACAAAATCTCTCTTGCATCCTAGTTCGCATACCATAACTAGGTGGTGCCCCTATCTTGTTTGGGTTTGGTTGTAGGTTTGTTGTTGTGTTGTGCTTGTGGTTGCCCCAACCCCACTTGAGCAGCACGGGAGCCTTGAGGGGTGTTTAGAGGTCGCCTCTCTTGTTGCCTGCCCCGAACTGCCTCAATTTTGGTGCTCCCACGGAGGAATGGCTTTGTGCTTATTGTTGTTGTATTGCATGAATGCTTGAATTTTAGCATAATCAAGTAGATTATATGAATCGAAAACTTGTATGACCTAGTTTGATTTCAAGGCTATAAAAATTGATCTCTAATATGATTTGGATTAGCATAAGAAAGGAAAAACATTTTCACATAAGATCATGTTGAAAGGCCTTTCAAGACTTTGTGTGGTTAGTTGATGTCATGAGAAAAAATGATTGTTTGGAACTAACCTTTGTGTGGTTCTAACATTTAGAGACTATGACACGCTATACCTTTGAGAATATCCCAATCTTCTTCGAAAATCTAGAAGAAGATGTTGATGATTTTCTTGCTGATTTTAGAATGGTTTGCCATATCCTTGGAAAAATGGATGACATTGAAAAAAGATATTTTCTGTGGCTATGCCTTAGAGGAAACGCTGAGCAATGGTTTTGGAGTATGTCTTCTCAGATTGAAGATGGATATACCCAAATTTTCAAAGCTTTGAAGACCAGATTCTCTAAAGTTCCAACAACGGAGAAAGCATGGGCTTCATTAGGGAGACTTCAACAACATGGTGAAGACTACTATGCTTATGATGATATTTTTTCGCATCAATGGGGATGATGTGGATTTAGTTCTACATTTTCAGATTATGTAAAAATGGAGGAATTTATTTTGGATTTGTCTCCTTTCCTAAAGACTAAGGTCACTTGTAGTGGACCCTCTACCTTTGAAGAAGTGGTCACTATTGCCCAAAGGAAGTTTCACATGTACTTCTACATCAAAAATAGTTTCCATCATGCTGGAAGAACCAACCATCATGAAAGTGTATCTATCAAGGAGTCATCTCCTTTGTCGTACTTGTCTCCTTCTACTCCAACAAATGTTGAAGAAGATATTTACATGCCCACTGATTATTCAAGTGCTAAAGTGTGTGGCCGAGATTCAAATGTGGCATCTCTTTCTTCTACTTTTATCACAAACATGCAAAAATCAACAAAAGATATCTCAAATGGCATTGATGATTCAATAGTGGATACATCCAACCTTTTGGAGGGCCAAATTCTAGTCAGAGTAGATGAAGCTTTTGTGCAACATGACTCTATGGAGAATGAAGACCTTGAAGGTAACCTTGATCTTATGGCATGTTTTGAGAGTTTGTCTTGTCTAAAAGAAGAGAGTGAAGAAGAAGATGAAATTCATAGGTGGGGGGATCATAGACCACATTGATCATAAAGAGATGATTGTGTACATGGAATGCCAACTCCAAAACAAAGTAGAAGAGTGTGAGTTGAATCCATGTGAGGATAATCTTCAAGAAGTGTTTGAGGATGTTGAAAAGCATGGGTATGACCCATGTATGCTAAGCATGGGGGAACCTATCATGCAAGAAGGAAAAGTTTTCACAAAATCAAAAAGTAATCCATCAACCTTTGAGGTGGTACAATGTGAGGAGTTACAACCTTTCCAAAGAGGGAGCCTAGAAGGGGATGAAGAACATGGGAGATTAGTAAAAAATAAAATCATAAAAGGAAACTGTCAAAAGGGTATCATTCTCTCTAATGGTGTTTTAGTGGGTGGCTTTTCATTCATGGGACAATCTCTTAGCAAGAAAATCCAAGGTTTTGAAGCCCCAATCAGCTTCACATTGGGTTTCACCTCTTCAAAGTCAACTTCTCCTCTCTTCACATATACCTTTCATTGGGGGCACCATACCTTCTTAAGTGGAAGAGGACATGAATACTTGGTGATGAACGGATGTTTCCAAACCTTCTGCATTTGGTTCTTTGGTGTATGGAGGTCACACATTGTAATGCTTCTGGTCTTCATCATATATGAAAAACTTGTTGATTGCTACATGTGGATATTTCATCAATCAGTACCAAAATCTACTCTCTTCCAATGTGTTGGAAGCAATAGAAACGTTCGTCTATTATCTACTTATATGGTAAACTATTTGCAATATTTTCCAATAACAGCTAGAAGCATGGATCAAGCTTTCCTAAATCATAAAGGTCATATAATTTTTGACTTGATGAGCCTACCCAGGTTGAATGAATTTTATGAGCTATAGTTCAAAGATTTTCTCATACAAGCTCTTGAAGATCATAGCAGATACATCAGCTTTACACAGGAGGAAGAGAAACGGATCTTTTATATCACATTCATAGTGATAGATGCAATGATGGACAGCAATAAGATCTACAAGTTTCTTCAACCAAATTCAGTAAGTGATTCCATACCATACATCTCTCTTTGGGAAAGAAATTTCAAGATCTTTGATCCTTGGGGGTGCTTATGGAAACTTTCTTAATGGAGGAGGTTTACTCAGCCACTTCATTACATCCTGCTATTGGATCTGAGAACCTTTCATATCACACAAGGTTTTTTAATCATACAACAAAGGTTCTTCAAAGATGAAAGCAGACAAAGACAGACGTTACATGATGTACATGTTGTGTGATCGGATAAATGGTACATGAATGTACCATTATCTAGGGGGGGGGGGGGGGGGGGGGGGGGGGGGGGGGGGGGCTAATGATAGCCATTTTCGACTCTCCATAATTGCCATAGTGAGCTACCTCACCCTATCAAATCACTCAAACAGTACGGTTATCCTCACCCTTTCACTGTATATAGGCGTGTGTGAGGTAGGGGACTTTTCTCATATCTCCTTAAAACTCTCAGCTAGCTAGTCACTGGGCTAGTTGAGACAAAAATTTAAACAAAATAAATAAAATAAATAAAATAAAAAATATTATGGCCCATTTGTGTGTATATATTTCATTCTACATAGGACCTAAATATAAGGAATTTTCATAATTATTTTGATATTTATTTAAATATTTCTACCTAGGTGTGCGTTATTTGCCTATGTATGCTATGTACATTGAATCAACATTATCACAATTTTTTTTACCATTTTCCATACTCTTTATTCCATATAAAAATATCTTCACACAAGCTTCTCTTATTTTGGTGTGAACCCACTCCAAGGAAAAACCTCAAAAATACCTTTCGCCATCAATCATTGCCTTTCACTAAATTCCTATTTCCTAGAGGTATTTTTTCTTATCTCTTGTAAATAAATATACTTCAATAAAAACAAATGAGGGTCCCCTTATTTGATTCCTTATATTTTCATATATCTCTTTTTTCATTTTATATTTATATATAGCTGACAATATTCTAGATTCCATGAATAGTTCATATATACTACCCTGTTTTTTCGTATCATATCCATGTATTATATTTATGCATAATCCACAACCATGCATATTTTTAAACCCCTAAGAATCAATTAGGTCATGCTCTCATGCAAGGAGGGGCTCACCTTTGGAGCCATATGCAAATTCAACAAAAAAGGGGCCACTGAAGACTTTTTTGTGAAGAAAAACAGGTATTTTGGTGGGATTTTTTATGTCCATCTCCACTCCGAATTTGAGGTAGTGGTCAAAAGAGAAAATGTGTACCAAGAGCTGAATAATCATCTCAAAAATGTTGGTGATTTTTGGAACAACCACCGGTGAGCTAGGAGTTTTTGAGTGGACACCAGTCTGCCCACTTTTCTCACCTCAAGACATGTGCATAGTAACTCTCTCTCTCTCTCTCTCTCTCTCTCTCTCTCTCTCTCTCTCTCTCTCTCCTTCCTTAAAACTCTACTTTCACCTTATTTACCATCACTAATGCTCTCTTTTGAGCCCACATCATGACTCAAGCAGACAAAGAAGGCCCGCAATGTTTTGATATTCAGAAAAATCATAATCCTGATTTGTTAGCTTGTAAATTAGGATTTCCAATAATCTTAATGAGGGGTCTCCAACCTAAAAATAGGCCCCTCTCCTTCTTGTAAAACAACTTCCAATATCTCACATAACACCCCAACACTCTATGCCTGAGGAGAGACTTAGGTGTAGCAACCACTTTGCGAGCTTCACTTTGGTGTAAGAGAAGCTTTCAAGCTACACATTGCAAGTGAGAGAGAGTGCGTTCAAAAATTTCAAAACCATTGTTGTATATGCTCCTCCATCATCAATAAATTGAGGCTTGGTGCATCAAAGGTGTGATTCCATGTTCAAATTTTCGACCTTCCATTTATGCAATACGGTTTGGTGAACTCAAGGTGACTTGTGTATTTTGAGTTTCTATCGGTTGATCTTGTTTTAGAAAGTGTTTTAGTGTGTTTTCATTGCCACTTTTGTGTCCATTGTAAGAGGGTATTGTGGTGAGAGGTCTCCCACACCCTAAGATAGTGTGTGTGTGTGGAAATTTTTAGCATGAACTAAGCATTGAGTTAGTTTCTGTACAAGCTGTATGATAGCATCAATAACAATCATCTCCATTTGCAAGTCCAAATAAGGTATTACACAAGATTCATTCATCTCTCTCTTCCCTTTGCCCTAGCTCTCTCTGGTCCATTTTGTGTGTGTCTTGTTGTGAGGTTGCTTGTGTGTGTTTTGTGGTGCATCTTCTTGGGTGTGACAAAATTTCTCTTGCATCCTAGTTCGCATACCATAACTAGGTGGTGCCCCTATCTTGTTTGGTTTTGGCTGTGGGTTTGTTGTTGTGTTGTGCTTGTGGTTGCCCCAGCCCCAATTGAGCAGCAGGGGAGCCTTGAGGGGTGTTTAGAGGTCGCCTCTCTTGTTGCCCGCCCCAAACTTCCTCAATACCTCTTTGCAGGGCCACATGGGGAGGATCTTGACATGTGTCTTTTATGATTCTTAAGATATCATGTTTGAATTGAACACTTTAAGCATTTAGTCATTTAAGCAAGGAAACCGTTTATGCCTCTTGAGAGTTTATGTTTGAATTGAAAACTTCAAGAATCTTAGTTGTTTAAGCATGAGAAGCACCTAAAGCTTGGGAAAGGTTCCCACAAACACCTTACGCACTTTAGTTAGCAAGTACAACAAGCATCTCATGCTTGGGTAGGATTCCCACCTGAAGGTCAGCCCTAGCTTGCCCTAAGGTCAAAGGTCTTTTTTAACACTAACCTTTGGAGGTCTTTAATGCAGCTAATCCTAAGGTCTTTTAAGCTCCATTAGATCCACGTTTCTCTTTGATAGAATACCTCCTTTTGGACCCATTAAGATATAACCATCTCTCCTGAAAATGGCCTATGAACTTTGAGGACAACGGAATTAAGAGAATTAGAGTGAGCAAGGTTACTTTGAGAACATAGAGGGTGAACTTAATTGATGCTAGCAACAAAAACATAGTTAATAATTAACTTGGCATGAACAAAACTTTTGCAAGAGAGAGTATTAGAGAATATGACAATAGTCGATGATCGGATTTACTTGGAGCCAATCCCCCCTCCAAACGGCGTTCGTATAATAGATTCTCCTGACAAGAGAGACTTGGTATAATATAATCTTTGTGTTCCCGATGATCTTGGTGATGCAATGAAGATGGAAAGCATTATGCATCACGAGCATAACATAAAATTTGCAAAAAGATTTAACTATCCCAAGCCTCAGTCCCAAGGCCTCTTGAGAGTTTATGTTTGAATTGAACACTTCAAGAACCTTAGTCATTTAAGCATGAGAAGCACCTCAATCTTGGGAAAGGTTTCCACAAACAATTTAATCACTTTAGTTAGCAAGCACCACAAGCACCTCATGCTTGGGTAGGATTCCCACCTCAAGGTCAGCCATAGCTTGCTTAAGGTCAATGCCTAAGGTCAAAATACTTTGTTAATATAAACCTTTGGATTTAATGAAGCTAAACCTACGGTCTTTTAAGCTCCATTAGATGCACATTGCTCTTTGATAGACTATCTCCTTTTGGACCCCTATTGAGATATAACCATCTCTCGTGGAAATGGCCTATGAACTTTGAGAATATCGGATTTAAGAAAACTAGAGTGAGCATTTTTGTGAGATTACTTTGAGAACATGGAGGGTGAGCTTTATTGATCTTAGCAACATAAACATAGTACTTAATTAACTTGGCATTACCGATACTTTTGCCAGAGAGAGTATTAGGGAATATGAGAATAATCGAAGATCGGATTCACTTGGAGCCATACCCCCCTCCAAAAGGCATTTGTATAAGAGATTCTTATAACAAGAGACACTTGGTACAATACAATCTTTGTGTTTACTGTGACCTAGGTGATGCAATGAAGATGGAAAGCTTCATGCATCATGAGCATAGCATAAACTTTGAAAAAAGCATTAACTATCCCAATTCTCAATCCCAAGGCCTCAAACACCTTCGAAGGAGGAGAGAGCTAGCGGGAAATGAGGGAAGGAAAGAGGAGGAAGAATCATACTTAGGAGAAAGAAATAGCTCCTCACTTATCATCACTCTTCTTGCTTAGCATAGCAAAATAGCATAGTAATGAAGCCGAAGAAGATGGCAAGCATAAGCATTGAAGCATGGCTCTTCGTCGGCTTTGCATTCCATAGCCAAGAGTTTTGGTGTAGATTATCCACTTCTCAACAAGCTTGGAGAAGGAGATGGATCTCTTGCACTACACTTCACACAACGAGAGAGTGTGTGTGTGTGTATGTGGGAGAGTATACCCCCCTCTCATTCTTGGTCCTCTCTCTCTCTCTCTCTCTCATATTATTTAATTATATCATTTGGACATGTGTCCTCTTTTTACTTAGCAAGCACGACAAGTACCTCATGCTTGGGTAGGATTCCCACCTCAAGGTCAGCCCTAGCTTGCCCAATGTCAAAGGACATTTTTAACACTAACCTTTGGAGGTCTCTAATGAAGCTAACCCTAAGGTCTTTTAAGCTCCATTAGTTGCACATTACTATTTGATAGACTACCTTCTTTTGGACCACTATTGAGATGTAATCATGTCTCCTGGAAATGGCCTGTGAACTTTGAGAATAGCAGAATTAAGAGAATTAGAGTGAGCATTTTTTTTGAGATTACTTTGAGAACATAGAGGGTGAACTTAATTGATGGTTGCAACATAAACAGTACTTAACTAACTTGGCATGAACAATACTTTTACAAGAGACATTATTAGAGAATATCACAATAGTTTAGGACCGGATTTACTTGGAGCCGGTCCCCCCTCCAAAAGACGTTTGTATTATAGATTCCTCCATCAAGAGAGAATCAGTACAATACAATAGTTGTGTTCCCTGTGACCTAGATGATGCGATGAAGATGGAAATCTTCATGCATCATGAGTAAAACATAAACTTTGAAGAAAGCATTAACTATCCCAAGTTTGAGTCCCCCAAGGCCTCAAACACCTTCGAAGGTGGAGAGAGCTAGCAACAGGGAATGAGGGTAAGGAATAGGAAGAAGAATCATCCTTAAGAGAAAGAAATAATTTCTCACTTATCATCACTCTTCTTGGTGAGCATAACATGATAGCATAGTAATGAAGATGAAGAAGATGGCAAGCTTAGCATTGAAGCATGGCTCTTGGTTGGATTTGCATTCCATAGTCAAGAATGTTGGTGTATACTCTCCACTGCTCAACAAGCTTGGAAAAGTAGATAGATCTGTTGTACTTTGCACTTCACACAATGAGAGAGAGAGAGTGTGTGTGTATGTGGAAGAGTATACCCCCCTCTCATGCTTGGTCCACCCTCTCTCCCTCTCTCTCTCTCTCTCTCTCTCTCTCTCTCTCGTATTATGTAATTATATCATCGGACAAGTGTCCTCTTTTTTCTCTTTGAGAGAAAGACCTTATTTATTTATATTTATGCATCTTTATTCTCATTGGATTGGACCCCTTTAAAGCCTATTCAATAGGATTCAAGCACATCATGGGCAAAATGGGGTGGATCTGGACGTGTCTTTTATGCTTCTTAAGATATCATGTTTGCATTGAACACTTCAAACACCTAGTCACTAAGGCATGGAAACCATTTATGCCTCTTGAGAGTTTATGTTGAAATTGAACACTGCAAGAACCTTAGTCATTTAAGCATGAGAAACACTTCAAGCTTAGGAAAGGCTCCCACAAACACTTTTATCACTTTAGCTAGCAAGCATGACAAGCACCTCATGCTTCGGTAGGATTCCCACGTCAATGTCAACCCTAGCTTGCCTAAGGTCAAAGAACTTTTTTAACACTAATTTGGAGTTATTTAATGAAGCTAACCCTAATGTATTTTAAGATTCATTAGATGCATGTTTCTCTTTGATAGACTACCTCCTTTTGGACCCCTATTCAGATGTAACCATCTCTCGTGGAAATGGCCTATGAACTTTAAGAATAGCAGAATTCAAAGAAGTAGAGTGAGCATTTTTGTGAGATTACTTTCAGAACATAGAGGGTGAACTTAATTGATGGTAGCAACATAAACATAGTACTTAATTAACTTGGTATGAATAATACTTTTGCAAGAGAGAGTATCATAGAATATGACAATAGTTGAGGACTGGATCTACTTGCAGCCGATCCCTCCTCCAAAAGGCGTTTGTATCATAGATTCTTCCATCAAGAGAGACTCGATACAATCTATGTGTTCCTTGTGACCTAGGTGATCCAATGAAGATGTAAAGTTTCATGCATCACGATCATAACATAAAAGTTTTAGAAATTTAGCCTATCCCAAGCCTTGGTCCCAAGGCCTCAAACACCTTCAAAGGTGGAGAGAGCTAGTGGGGAATGAGGGTAGGGAAGAGGAAGAAGAATCATCCTTAGGATAAATAATAGTTCCTCACTTATCATCACTCTTCTTTCTTAGCATATAGAATAATAGCATAGTAAGAAGTTGAAGAAGATGGCAAGCTTAAGCATGGAAGCATGTCTCTTGGTTGGATTTTCATTCCATAGCCAAGAGGGTTGGTGTAGGCTGTGTACTTCTCAACAAGCTTGAAGAAGGAGATGAAGCTCTTGCACTCTGCACTTCACACAATGAGAGTGTGTGTGTGTGTATGTGGGAGAGTACACCACCCTCTCATGCTTGGTCCACCTCTCTCTCTCTCTCTTGTATTATTTAATTATATAGTTTGGACATGTGTCCTCTTTTTTTTTTGAGAGAAATAACTTAATTATTTACTTTGATGCATCTAAATTTTCATTAGACCCCTTTAAAACCTATTCAATAGGATTCAAGAACATCATGAGGGCCACATGGGGAGGATCTTGACATGTGTCTTTTATGCTTCTTAAGATATCATCTTTGAATTGAACACTTCAAGCACCTAATCATTTAAGCATGGAAACCATTTACGCATCTTGAGAGTTTATGTTTGGATTGAACATGTCAAGAACCTTAGTCATTTAAGCATGAGAAGCACATACAGCTTGGAAAAGGTTCCGACAAACACTTTAAGCGCTTCAGTTAGCAAGCACGACAAGCATTAAGAAGGGAATGGGGTCTAAGGGGGCGCGTTTATTTGCCATGGGATTAAAAAGGAGATTATGGAAGGGGCAAAATGGGTGGATGTCATGTGGACTGAAATGGTGGGTATGGCAACGTCTAAAATTAAGTGGTCAAACTTGTACTCTTTTATAAAATACAAAGAGAAAATCTCTTATAAATTAAAAAAATTAACTTTTCTCTAAATAGTTGAGTAAAAATGAATACTTTCTCTCTCTAGTGGCTGTCAGCTTCTCCCCCCTCTCTCCTAAAAAGGGGTGCCTCCAAACGTGTTGATCATTCCCTCCCTCCCTCTCTACTGTACCATCTCTCACTTCTCTTCACTTCACCTTGCAAGAGTTTCTTCTTTTTCCTTCCTTTTAATTTTCCCTCCCAAAAGCTCTGTAGCATTAGTTTGAATCTCCTTTCCCTCCTCAAGCTTACTGCATTATCCTCATGCTTGTTGGATTCTCCTCAAGCTGAAGTTCTCCATTTCTCCATGAGCCTCACTAAACACCTCTACCTAAAGCTGAAGATCTGCAACATATCCTTCTGCTAGATCATCTCTCTTTCTTTTCTCAACAAGTTTTTTGCTCCTTCTCCATTGTGCTCTCTAGAGAGGATCTACTTTCCTCTCAAGCTTTGCAACATTATCTTCCCTATTAAGACAACAAGCAAGTGGAGCACTATAGCAGTAAGTGGCATCCTTTGTCTTGATCTACCATCAAGAATCTTGCTCTATACAACTGAGAACATGGATGTGCAATCTCTAATCATAAGTGTTTGTCTGCAGGTTGTGCCACTATTCCCCATGGCACCATCAGGTACTCGACGACCTAGGAGTGTCATTGACTCCATTTCATGCAGCAATGTACAAGAAGAAGTGGATGTTGGGTGACGGGAGTTCAAACGATTGATGTGGGTGACAATGCAGCCCAGCTCAAGAGGTGCACACAAGGTCTCAAGGAGACACATGGCTTCTCGAGCACACCATTGGAAGGGAAGGATTATGGAGTTCAAGCAAACACATGACGTCAAGCATCTTGCAAAGGTGCAACATGTGTATATTTCTTCACAACTGAAGCTAGAGACAACAGTGGCTCCATCGAGGTTTCTTGAAAACTGTAATTTCACTCCTCTGTGAAGTTTTTAGATTGTATATTTTGTATTTCTGTTGTATATATTGCTTTGATGTCTATAAGGATTTCATTGCTTGTTCATGTTTGCAGATGTATTCCCATCCGATTTGTAGAGTGGGAGCCAATAGAGTCCTTTACAGGAACTTTTGAGGCCATCCACGTTGGCCTTGGCAAGCTGCACTATGCTGGTTGTCCATCCCCGGAGCTTGTCTCATGGGACATTTTTTTTATAGCCATACTTATGTAACGCCTAGGCAAAGTGGGCATGGTAATCTTTCTCCGGTTCATCCACCAACCTTGTAGATTATGTAATGGCCTAAGCATGATAGTGCCTTGTTCACAGCAACCAAAGGGAGAATCGAGGCGGATGTGCATTCTGCAAAGAAGTGCACATATGGTTTCCATAAAGCTTCCCTAACTTGGTTTATGTCCCTTCATGTGTTCGTGTTTATCTTTCGATTGCAAAGTGATCACAGGACACCAACAATGTGGACTTGCAAAGGGGGAAGTGCGATCAACATTTTCCTTGCAGTTGGATGGGAGACTAAGGTGGTCAACCACCAGGGGAGATACAATCAAGTGCTATGTAGTTGCTGAGAATGTGGCGTGCATATACCATATTACAAAGCGAATCTTATCAATTGTCTTTTCCTAGAGAAGATGGAAGCTGACGAAGGGAGAATGGGAGGCACTAGACTCTGATTTTTCTTCTAGAGAATCAATTGATCTGCAAATATGCCTCCACGATAATGCAGTGCATAACATCTCGGTGAATAACGATTGGAATCTTAGTCACCTTTGCGAGTATCTTAATCTTAGATATACCTTGCCCAATCAATATGTGTAATCAATGAAAAGGTTGTTCGTTCCATAAAAGAGAAGAGCTTTCTCTGCGAAAACATTGGTTTTTTGCGATGTATTAATGTAAAAGCTTGTAACTGAAGCGATTTTGCTACCATTAATTCATATGACGTTTTGAATCTCTTTTTCATTTTTAATTTGTTCAAGATTCTGTTTGAAATATGCAAGTTTGTTAGTTTGGAGCGTGAATACTTTCAATGTTGGTTTCTTTCAATGCTTGTCCCATGATTTTGTTTATAATTATAGTTTTAAGTTAATTTGACGTTAATTTTAAGTGCTTTTAAAAAGTGACATTGAGTATAAAAGAGACTTTGTAGGTTTTAAAATTCATTTCTCACATTCACAAAACACAAGCTTCCAGCTCTCTTCCCATCTTCTTCGCAAACAGACCCATGGCAACATCTTCTGATGCACTTCTCACGCAATTAGAGAAGATAGAACTTGCAAATCGTGCACATGAACTAGTCAGTGTGTTTGAGGGGACAATCGACATGTATGCCACTACTAACCTTCATGTAGAGGGATTCCAAAGCTTTCTTGGCTACATGATGGAACACTTGGAAGAATATGTAATAGTCTTCAAGGGATCCAACATGGCATGGTTGCCAATGGATTTCCTTAAACACCTCTTTGTGGCCGACAAAAACTTTTGTTATCACTTGTTGAGGTTTATAAAAGGGCTTACTGAGCGGGACTACAGGACAGAGGATGAGGATCACCTCATAGACTTGGGCATGAGGTGCATAGGCACCCAATTCATCTCTTGGGACATGGTTCTGGTATTACCTGTGCTTGAGGGCATGGAGAAGGGAAAATCAAAGGAAAACCCGACCAAAAACATCCTATAACCATTGTGGAGAAATCAAATGAATTTATTGAAGAGGTTGATGAGCAGGCTGAAGCATCTATGGCACTCGTCCTCCTGCATGATCCAAGCTCCACTAGGGAGGAAGATGGGTGTAAGGTCCCCAACCCGCCATATCAAACGGCGGATCTGATGGTGAACCTAGTGGCCACTAGATCTATAGCGGAAGCAAACAAAGTGGTTCAGAGTTCAACTACGGACGATCTCTCATCACAAAGTGAGTCGAGTTCAAGCCTACTAGTAATGAGATCTAGCTCCACCTCGCAGGGGAAACGTACTTAACCTATCTAGCGATCCTAAGACCCACCTTCCAAGAGAAGAGAAATCCCGAGTGCCTTTTTCCCCATGTTTCAGAGGCACGTACACTTGAGACTTCGCTGCTCTAGGGGCAATGAGTATTACTAGTATCGATTTTAACACTATGGGGACAGAGAGTTCCCGACCAATCGGGACCACCCTTCTCATAGGCATTGGCAACCTGAGCCAAGGCCCCACTTTCCACCCCCACACTCACACTTCCTTCTGTGTCCTAATTACTACCACAATGATTGTTCAACATAAACATTCCTTGATTAAATTCTGAATCACAATGTTCGTTAAGACAACCCTTCAATCAGTATTGCAAAGCGGCACCAAGACAGTATTTCTAGTAAAAATTCTACTCAAACTTATTTATTAAAATTCCAATGTTCTGGAGGTAAAATATCCCCCCTCCATCGAGAGTTTACTCCTCCCGTTGTCGCCTAGCTGCCCATACAACTAGGTATGTCCACCGCATAAAAAGCACGACATGGACACTCCCACCGCATAGAAAGCAAGACATGGGTTCCCACCGCATAGAAAGCAAGTCGCGGGTATCCACCGCATAGAAAGCAAGTCGTGGATTCAAGAGCCCTTAACGAGGAACTCTGCCCCCTCCGACTAATTCAACATTGGAAATAGAATGAACATGTTGAGCTAAATTTTCCCTAGCAGACATTCTTTCCTATTGCAAACAGTATATCCATCAATCATTTCTTTCCTACCTTAGACTTAAATGTACAATGAATTCAAATGCTGAGATTTCCGTCGGATTTCTCCAACATGCTTGGGGATATGTTCTTTCCTAGCTAAACGTGTGCAATGTTAATTAAACAACTGAATAAAATTGTGACCTACCTCTTCCATTTCTTCGTCAATGGCTCGTGAGATGGCCGGTGCTTGTTCGTCCATGGGAGCTTTTCCCTTTCCATTTACATTGCTCGTTCCCGCCTCGCGGTCGTGGGCACCACCGAAGCGAGTTCTCTTAACCGAGGACATTTTATACTCACTAATTTAAATGATAAACTTGAAGAAAAAGAGCTAAAGTCCGAGAGCATCATAACAAATCAATTGGCAGATTGGAATCATTAAAGAATCCTCCTTATGCAAGAGATTAGATTTTTCCATCGAGACCTAGTAATTTTATGGGTAATTCTTTACTTGCCCTATGGGAACTGGCTCTAAAGTTAATCACTTGGCTTAGATGATTAAGAAATTCAGAATTTTACTAATTGATTTACAAGAGAGATGAAGTAAGCAAGCTCAATCACTTTCCTAGTGCAATTTGAAGATGCAGAATTACCGCAGGCATGTGTGATAGAAAATTCTCTTCTTATTGGTCTAATGACGGTTTAATTTTAGCCTTAATCACATCTTAATGTGAGAGAAGTTTTTGAATCTAATTAATTACATTACTATTGAATGGTAAAAGGGTGAATTTCATCAAATCTACATTATTACCGGCTGACAATTTATTAACTATGCTGCCTAGAGAGATAAATCCTTCCTAATCATGTATCAATCATCAATTAAGAATGATGAATGGCTGCATAGATTAGCTAATTGAATGATGATTATGTAATGGAGTATAGGTATGTAAACTTAGAGAGCAGCTATTGGGAATTATAGCTAAAAGTAGGCATAGTAGACGAAGAATTTGGGAGAATAATGATGAGAATTAAGAAGAACCGGAATTAAACCATAATTACCATGATTAGGGGCTGAGAATCCTCTTGATTTTATGATTCAATGAATCCTGAAGATGATAATTTCGGCAGCACCTCCCTCCTTGCTTCTCCTTAAAAAACTGTGTGTGTACCGACAGCACCTCCCCAAGGTGTGTGTAGGTGTGTGTGTGTGAGCATGTGTGTGTGTGTGTGTGTGTGTGTGTGTGTGTGTGAGCACACCTTTAAATAGGCCTCCTCAAGCTGAAAATCCACCCTGCTTCCTATTTGCATCTGGGAGCTACTCCAGTTAAGCATGGCAAGTCAAGTCTCCTACCCACCAAGTGTCTAGTTGGCTTGGTTAACTGGCTCTCACACTTAGTTGCAAGCTTGGAAACTCTCCCAAGATTCCCACGAGGACAAAAGGCGCCCCCTAGCTGCTAAAGCTGACCCGGAGTGGCCTGGAGCCTGTTCCCACACAGCCTCGGGCTCAGGTGCCTCCTCGCTCAATTTTTGGAAAAATTGATTTTAGGCTAAAACGGTCCATATGAGTCGGATTTTAATGCCGTAAATTGATATACTGAGCTCTAACTAAGGCGTAGTGTCCCGAGTACCTGCCATATTTAGCAGCCCCCAGGGTCCGAAAATGCATTTTTTGAAATTCGGGGTACGGGTGCAGTTTTTCAAGACGGTCAAAATTGGACGGGTCGGGTGACCAAAAACTTACTATTTTTGGATTTTTTTTACAAAAATTATTTTAATTCACATTTCGAAGATTTAAAACATTCTAAACATCATGGCACTGACAGAATTCGAAAAACTGCTAAAAATAGTAACTTTTTCCATTGTGTTCATTTCATGGTACAATGGTGCTCTTTTTGATCGGGGTCAGAGACCTTACAACCTCCCCAACGTGAAAAATTTGAGATGTCCTCATCTCAAGAATGTGTTTGGGTAATCCTTTATGAGCATTTGTTCGTCCTCCCAAGTTGCATCTTCTTCAGGGTAATCCTTCCACTTTACTAGATGCTCCGTGATTGTTCTGTTGCGTAACTTCCTTTCCCTCGTTTCAAGTACATAGTCAGGTAGGAGCTCGAGAACTCCTTGTGCTAGCATGACTATCTGATCTGAGTCCAAGAATTGATCAGGGTTAGGAATATAGGGTTTGAGTAAGCTGACGTGGAATACATCATGAACCTTCAAGTTTGCAGGTAGCTTTAGCTTCTAGACCTGATCACTCACAACCTTAACGATCTCGCATGGTCCACAATACCTTGGGCTTAGCTTCTTATATCTGCTTGGTGATAAGTTGCTTTTCTTTGGTCGGACTCACAGAAAAACCTTATCCCTTCTTTGAAAGTTCTTTCCGAACGGTACTTATCTGCATAGTGCTTTTGCCTATCCTGAGCTGCCTGAATGTCCTGGCAAATAGCTCTAGTCTGAGATTCCATACCTTCTAACATCTTCCTAGAGGCTTCTACCCTGATGGTTGGATCTGAGAAGTTCAGTGGTGCTAAACAGTCCTGTCGATAAAGAGCTTTGAAGGGTGACATTCCAATGCTTTTGTGCTCGGAAGAATTATAAGCATACTCCACCAAAGGTAGATATTGTAACCTCTTCTTTGGTTCTTGCGAACAATAGGCTCTGAGAATGTCCTCGATCACTTGATTAACTCTTTCAGTTTTCCCATCTGTCTGCAGATGGTACGCTGTACTGAAGGCTAATTGTAACCCAATAGATTGGAAAAGAGAAGTCCAAAATTTTGACGTAAACTTGGCGTCTCTATCACTGACGATGCGCTTGGGTAGACCATGTAGCCTAAAAATCTCTTTGATGAATACCCGGCTCACATCTGAAGCAGTAAATGTTGTCTTTACGGGTATTAGATGAGCCACTTTTGTGAGCATATCAACAACCACGAAAACAGAATCCTAACCTCCTGTAGAGGGTAATCCTGTAACAAAATCCATACTGATGCATTCCCATTTCATATGGGGTATGTCAAGAGGTTGAAGTTGCCCTGGTAACTTGATCCTTTCAGCTTTTATCCACTGACAAGAAAGAAATTGTCTCACATAGCGAAGTATGTCTCCTTTCATTCCAGACCAAAAATAACTCCTCCCGACAGCATGAAGAGTTTTAGCATAGCCTGGGTGTCCAAATGTAGGTCTTTCGTGTGCTTCATACAGAATAGCCTTCTTTAGAGATGGGTCTCTGGGTACACAAAGTCTATGTCTGTAGTAAAGACATCCTCCCATAAGAGAGTAATCTTTAGCTTCAGGCATCTTATTCTGCTGAACTAATGATACTATACGTTGGTACTCTGGATCTACCAAGGATGCTTCTTTGATTCTATCCCAGATAGGGTTATTTGGAATAGAGATAGCTCCGAGAAAGGATTTTCGGCTAAGACCATCTGCAACTGCATTTTCCTTCCCTGGTCTATACTTTATGTCAAGGTCATATTCCTGTAATAGCTCTATCCATCGCCGTTGTCGCATGTTGAGAATAGGTTGAGTAAAAATCCATTTTAAGCTCTTGTGGTCTGTAACCAGTTGAAACTTGCGCCCAAGAAGATAATGTCTCCATAACTTCAGTGCATGTATAATCGCTAAAAGTTCCAAATCATGAGTAGGATAATTCTTCTCATGATCCCTCAACTTTCGCGAAGTATATGCCACTCATCTCCCTTGTTGAGTAAGAACTCCGCCTAGAGCAAATTTTCTCGCATCGGTTGCTACTTCAAATTATTTACGGAAGTCTGGAAGCTTTAAAATAGGAGCTGAGACCAAGAATTCTTTTAGCTTAGCGAAGCTAGACTCGTGCCCAGTCTTCCATTCGATCCTCATTCCTTTTTTCAGAAGTTGCGTCAAAGGTGCAGCAATACGTGCATAATCCTTGACAAAAATCCTTTACCATCCCGTTATTCCAAGAAATCCTCTTACTTCGATGACGGTGGATGGTTGAGGCCAATCAACGATATCCTTGACTTTGTCTGGGTCCACTGAAATCCCTTCAGCCGATATGGCAAATCCAAGATAATTGACCTTTGGTGAGCAAAAGGTGCACTTGCTCTCTTTAGTGTAAAGTTGGTGTTCCCGAAGAAGATCAAGTACTATGCGAACATGTTCTTCGTGATCTGCCTCGTTCTTAGAATAGATCAAAATTTCATCAAAGAAAACCAAGACAAAATCATCCAGGTAAGGTTTGAAAATATCCTGCATAAGTCGATTGAAGCTTGCAGGAGCATTTGTTAGACAAAAGACATTACTATGAATTCGTAGTGTCCATACCTAGTGTTGAAAGCTGTCTTTGGAATATCTGATTCTTTGATCCTGATTTGGTAATATCCTGACCTTAGATCAATCTTTTTAAACATTTTGGCCCCGTGGAGTCTGTCCAAGTGTTCGTCAATCCTTGGAATTGGATACTTGTTCTTGACAGTTACCTGGTTCAGTCCATGATAATCTATGCATAGCCTTAAGGTTCCATCCTTCTTCTTCTGAAAAAGAACTGGAGCACCCCAAGGAGAAGTACTGGGTCGAATGAATCCTTGGTCAATGAGTTGCCTAAGTTGTTCCTTGAGTTCGATGGCGTCTGGAAGTGACATTTTATAAGGTCTTTTTGAGATAGGTTCACATCCAGGGATAGTCTCAATCTCATGATCTACCTCTCTATGTGGCGGAGGATTTGTAAGGTCTTCAGAGAATACATCATCATACTCCCTCAACCAGTTTGGTCGAAGTGAGGTATCTGATTGGTCCACCTTGTTGAGCTTTACCGCATAAATTTGTTGTCCCTTTCTTAGTCCCTTCAAGAGTCTGTTGGCCTTAACTAGAGTAGCCCTAGGTTTCCCATTTTTCCGCTGGATTGAGGCTTCATTACCCAAGTTATCTGTAAAGGTAAAGTTCCCTTGTGCACAATCGCTGTGGGCACTACTTTGCTTTAGCCAGTCCATCCCTAGTATCCCATCAAGGAATCCTAAGGGTAGGGTTCGTAATTGGGCAGAAGTTGGGTGTCCTCCTAAATGAAAGGCGAATTTTCCTACAGAGTGCTAAGATACTACTTCCTTGTCGTTCGCTAATTCTACAACTAGCTTGCTTGTTGGATACTTATCTAGCTTGAGCTTCCTCATGCATCTGGGTGAAAGAAATGAAAGAGTGCTACCACAATCTATAAGGAAGTTAACTTGTTCACCTCTGAGAGATCCTGGCGTATGAATGACCGCGTGTTGCTTGCAACCATTGGGGTTGTCAATTGCAGCATGTAGGGTTGCTCTCTCCACTGCTTCATCACCCACAGCTGGTTATGCGATTGCGGTATTCACTCTGGCGGTAGCTCCAAGACCTTGCCCTCTGTTCATCCTTCCACGTCCTCCTCTTCTATTAGGTTGGCCACGCCCATGGGTATTTAAGGGTATGGCATTGGCGTTGGTTGCCTAGGTGTTCCTGGGGCACTTGGATCTGTAATGTCCATACTCGCCGCAACCATAGCATCGAACATCTAGAAACTCCATGGTTGTGGTGGTAGCCACAATAGGGTTGTGGTCATATGCTTGGTTGGTTGGTCTGTTATTCCAAGCAGTTGTCCTTGCCCGTTTTGCCCAGTGATTACTCCTATTCTGATTAACCTTTTGTACTTCAAGAGCTAGAGGTTTGGCCCTCAACAAGGCATCCTGTAGTGTTGTCGGCCTGAGATCTTCCAACCGAGTATTCAAAGGGTCAATTAGCCTTGGCAGAACCTTGCCACCTGTTGTTCCAAGGTCATCTTACGAGCATATCTCCGAAGAGTGACAAACTTTGCATAATATTCTTCGACATTTGAAGTCAGCTGCTGCCGAAGTGAAAAGAATTCATTCATCTTCAAGGTTCTATAGGCAGGTGGTAAATAACGTCCCATGATTGCAGCATTGATGTCTTCCCAGGATTGGGAACATCCCTTAATATCCAAATCCCTGCAATGTTGCTTCCACCACATCTTGGCATCGCCAGACAAGCGGAACATCGCAATCATGGTCTGATTCACGGGTTGGGTTCCCGCAGCTTCAAAGTAATCGTCCATCGCTTCCATCCACACTTCCGCATCTCTCTCCACATTTGCCCCCTCGCCCTTAAAGAGTGGAGGTTGGGCTTGTTTAAGGAGGAGCTTCTTCTCTTGCGTTGCCGAGTAGGGAGCAGCAGGCGGTGTCTATCCAATGGTATAAAACTCATTACTATATCACTCTTCTCAAATGAACCTAGGCTTTTCCATACTCAAGAAGAAATTTAACTTTTGGGCTTCACTAGCCTACTTAATCTGTACATCTATCACAAAGGATTTAACCATTCCACCATTAGTTTAAATTCCATTGAATACATCCAAAATTGTCCGATAAATAATGGTAAAAACTTTACTCGAGAGCTTTGATCCATACCTATAACTTTATGTGCATCAACAGGCTACCTGCACTCAGCACTAGTCACACCAACGACTTCTCAAAAAAACATCATGTGGAACTCACTGAATCCCAACAAGCTCAACGAGTAGAACTCTTTAACATCACTCAGGAGACAATCCACTAGAAAAATCCAATGTCATTATTCTGAGAAACATCATGCTCAAGCTTTGAGTACGAGCTATCCTACTATCCCTTATTTTTTTAAAATTTCAAACAACATCATTTTCTAGTTCGTAAACCTATAGCTCTGATACCAGGTGTGAGGTCCCCACCCTGCCGTATCAAACGACGGATCTGATGGTGAACCTGGTGGCCACTAGATCTATAGCGGAAGCAAACAAAGTGGTTTAGGGTTCAACTAGCGGACGATCTCTCATCACAAAGTGAGTCGAGTTCGAGCCTACTAGTAATGAGATCTAGCTCCACCTCGCAGGGGAAACGTACTTAACCTATCTAGCGATCCTAAGACCCACCTTCCAAGAGGAGAGAAATCCCAAGTGCCTTTTTTCCCATGTTTCAGAGGCACGCACACTTGAGACTTCGCTGCTCTAGGGGCAATGAGTATTACTAGTTGAAGGGGATCGGGGAGCACCACAGACAGAGAGTGAGAGAGAGAGAGAGAAGGAGACACACAAGATGTGGGTGGGGAGACTCCAAGAGTGAGCAGCCCCCTATACACTTATGCTATGTATAAGGTATACAAGTCAGTGGGCGCCCAGACTCTGGGCGGCCGGGCAAGGCACAGACGCCTATACCCCAACAACCTCCCACTTAAAGGCGACTGTGCCTTTAAGCAAGGGAACCTAGTCTAAAGACTACAAAAGGTGAGAGAAAACCGCTCTCAACCGATGCCCACTGGCTGGCTGTGATCGTGTGCATCCGGCTGTCCTGCTCCCGTGTAAGTCCATACACCACCAGACGTACCGCACACGTACTGCAAGTATGTACGCAATACCTGCATATCTCCCTCGTGCACTATGCCATCATCAGTCAACAAACGACTGACAATCCCAACTACATATGCTCCCACTGCAGCTGCGATATCCGGTCTCAAGATCAGCATCTCATACATGAGACCACCGAATGCCGATGCAATGCTAGCGAGCCCTGCTAGCTCTACGGAGCATGCATCAACATATATATCCTTGGCAATAGGCATCTCTGACTGACAAGGCGTGTCAGCCACATGCATCTCCTGACTGTCCACAAAAGACGCATCAACCTGTCGTGCAACCTCAGAGCAAACCAGCTGCTCTAGGTGTCTGCTGGAAGACATATCCTGCACAACTATATCCCCATGCTCACTGTCGAGCATAGAAAGGAATGACTGCATAATCGCTGACATCTCAGCCTCCTCTGCAATCATCCACTGCAAACATGACCACTCAATCTGCTGTGACTCACTAGAGCTCTCATGCTCTAACTCCGTATGCATAGACTCTTGCACAACGTCCTCCTGTCGTGACTCACTAGAGCAAGACCGCTCTACCTCTCTATCCTGCATAGAAGTATCTCGCACAACTGACTCTCTACTTTGCTCAGTCACTAGCAAAGCATGCATGTCTGACTCTGTCACCTCTCTGTGTGACTGCTCAAGTCGTGCCCCAACTGTGTGCACAACGAGCTCACTACTCTGCACTCCATGTACAGTACCCTGCAACCCATGAGCAAAAGATACTCGCCTGCTCTCTCGCTCTCTACCTGGCTGCATGATCACAGAGACAACACCGTCTCTCACGTGATCCACATGCAATGGGTAACGTGTACCACTCCTGGCACCTCTCGCAATCTCTAGCAAACCCAAATGCATCACAAAATCTCGCTCTCGTAGCGAAATCTGACATCCACAATCTCTAAGCTGACCAATCGAGATCAAACTCACTGTCAAATCTGGTACATAGCGCACATGTCGTAACAAGTAAGATGCACCACTCGGTAATGACAGTCTCACATCTCCTGCACCTGCTATCGCATGCACCGATCCATCGGTCAAACGTACACTGCCAAGCATCCCGCTAGAATAGCTACAAAACCATGCACGATGCGGCGTGACATGAAACATAGCATCTGCGTCTAGCAACCACTGCGAAGGGAGTGCACTATCCACATGTATAGCATGTCGTGCATAGCTCGAGGTAAAAGTGACATCCCCGTCACTAGTGCACTCCGACACTACATGTGCCTCAACTGTCAAAGCAACTGAGTCCATGGCATCACTACATACATCTCTGAGACTGCCATGTCTCCTACGATGTCGCATACGACGAAAACAGCGTCGTCTAACGTGTCCAGAATGACCACAATACCAACATGTCACATGTCGACGTGCACGTGAATGTACATGTCTCACACGAGTCCGTGATGACTCAAATCTATCATACATATCATGTAATCTGCGCCAAAGTGCTCTCGAAGTAGTCTCATACATAACAAGAGCATATACAGATTCCGCAAGGTGCAAAGAGAGCGTAGATAGTGCCATCTCCTCTAGCTCCTGCCACTGATCGTCAGACATGTTTGAAGGTCTACCTGCATCACCACTCAATGGTCGATGCAACCCTCGCTGTGTCAATGCATCAAGCATACACTCTCTCCATGCCGCAAAGTCTGACCCATCAAACATGCGCATCTGTGAGAGGTCACAATCTGATCGATCACCTGTCTCTGCCATGAGCACAATGTAGCAAACTAGAAAGAAAAACCACCTCACCAACAACACCTGAAAACTGTCTACCAATATGGCCAGAAACACAATGTAAAACCTGTGAGACACACTCCAAAATAGAGCTCCCGCAATGTCAATACAAGCCTCGCCTGCTCTAGTATCACACTGCAATCTGTGAGCTAATCACCAAGCCCACACTGTGCGGTATCGATGCATACACACGCACAAATCTCCCACCTGCAGAGAACACCGCACACAAATGCTGAGTGCAACCCGCAATCTCTACCTAGATCGCATAAATGATGCGCATAAAACTCCTGGGAAAATTTCGCCAGAGTTTCGTAAGTAAAACGGCCACAAAACTAGTAACCAAATTGACTGCAGGCTCAAAACCATGAGCAACCAAAGCGCATCAAACCGCACTCCAAATGCATGCACCAATCTCCACACTTTGCATACATCATTGCAAACACCTGCAAATCTAGTACACAAATATCTGCTCTACCTGTGACTGCCAAAAAACATGCTCGAGGCATACATTGTCGAGCTCAAAATGCAATCACATTAGTCTCCCTGAGCATCAAACCACATAAGGCATACATCGTATCCTCCCACCTGTGAGGAAACTTGCAGCAAATATCACTCTCACATCTGAGAGCAAACCATGTGTGGAATCCTCGACACACAATAAACAACTGCTGCTGCAGAAAATTCAGCGTTCAGAATTTTAAAATTCTGATATGACGAGCGCATCCGGAGTGTGACAAAACCCCAAGGTAGACTCCTGGATCATATGTATCCGAGTCCGGGTGTGAAAGCTATGCCAAAAACAGTGTTTTTGGGACCCGAGAGTGCACAAATAAACTTGCTGCTGTACCTGCTGTAATTCAAAGCATAATTTCAGCAAATAGACATCACCATCGCGTCCGGAGCGTGCCAAAACCCTGACCTAGACTCCTGGATCATGTAGATCTGACTCTGTATGACGGAGCTACGCAAAAAACTGCGTTTTAGAGCCTGAAAATGGCTCTGATACCAATTGAAGGGGATCGGGGAGCACCACAGACAGAGAGTGAGAGAGAGAGAGAGAAGGAGACACACAAGATGTGGGTTGGGAGACTCCAAGAGTGAGCAGCCCCCTATACACTTATGCTATGTATAAGGTATACAAGTCAGTGGGCGCCCAGACTCTGGGCGGCCGGGCAAGGCACAGACGCCTATACCCCAACACTAGTATCGATTTTAACACTATGGGGACAGAGAGTTCCCGACCAATCGAGACCACCCTTCTCATAGACATTGGAAACCTAAGCCAAGCCCCCACTTTCCACCCCCACACTCACACTTCCTTGTGTGTCCTAATTACTACCACAATGATTGTTCAACATAAACATTCCTTGATTAAATTCTGAATCACAATGTTCGTTAAGACAGCCCTTCAATCAGTATTGCAAAGCGGCACCAAGATAGTATTTCTAGTAAAAATTCTACTCAAACTTATTTATTAAAATTGCAATGTTCTAGAGGTACAACATCCCCCCTCCAACGAGATTTTACTCCTCCCGTTGTCGCCTAGCTGCCCATACAACTAGGTATGTCCACCGCATAGAAAGCAGGACATGGACACTCCCACCGCATAGAAAGCAAGACGTGGGTTCCCACCGCATAGAAAGCAAGTCGTGGGTATCCACCGCATAGAAAGCAATTCGTGGATTGAAGAGCCCTTATCGAGGAACTCTGCCCCTGTGATCAGTAGGGGGGTCATGACAAATTCAACATTGGAAATGGAATGAACATGTCCAGCTAAATTTTCCCTAGCAGACATTCTTTCCTATTGGAAACAGTATATCCATCAATCATTTCTTTCCTACCTTAGACTTAAATGTACAATGAATTCAAATGTCGAGATTTTCGTCGGATTTCTCCAACATGTTTGGGGATATGTTCTTTCCTAGCTAAACGTGTGCAATGTTAATTAAACAACTGAATAAAATTGTGACCTACCTCTTCCATTTCTTCATCAATGGCTCGTGAGATGGCCGGTGCTTGTTCGTCCATGGGAGCTTTTCTCTTTCCATTTACATTGCTCGTTCCCGCCTCGCGGTCGTGGGCACCACCGAAGCGAGTTCTCTTGACCGGGGCCGATTCATAATCACTACTTTAAATGATAAAATTGAAGAAAAAGAGCTAAAGTCCGAGAGCATCATAACAAATCAATTGGCAGATTGGAATCATTAAAGAATCCTCCTTATGCAAGAGATTACATTTTTCCTTCGAGACCTAGTAATTTTATGGGTAATTCTTTACTTGCCCTATGGGAACTGGCTCTAAAGTTAATCACGTGGCTTAGATGATTAAGAAATTCAGAATTTTACTAATTGATTTACAAGAGAGATGAAGTAAGCAAGCTCAATCACTTTCCTAGCGCAATTTGAAGATGTAGAATTACCGTAGGCATGCGAGATAGAAAATTCTCTTCTTATTGACCTAATGACGGTTTAATTTTAGCTTTAATCACATCTTAATGTGAGAGAAGTTTTTGAATCTAATTAATTACATTACTATTGAATGGTAAAAGGGTGAATTTCATCAAATCTACATTATTACCGGTTGACAATTTATTAACTATGCTGCCTAGAGAGATAAATCTTTCCTAATCATGTATCAATCATCAATTAAGAATGATGAATGGCTGCATAGATTAGCTAATTGAATGATGATTATGTAATGGAGTATAGGTATGTAAACTTAGAGAGAAGCTATTGGGAATTATAGCTAAAAGTAGGCATAGTAGACGAAGAATTTGGGAGAATAATGATGAGAATTAAGAAGAACCGGAATTATACCATAATTACCGCGATTAGGGGCTGAGAATCCTCTTGATTTTCTGATCCAATGAATCCTCAAGATGAGAATTTTGGCAGTACCTACCTCCTTGCTTCTCCTTAAAAAACTGTGTGTATACCGATAGCACCTCCCCAAGGTGTATGTAGGTGTGTGTGTGTGTGTGTGTACTGGGTGTGTATGTGAGCATGTGTGTGTGTGTGTGTGTGTGTGTGTGTGAGCACACCTTTAAATAGGCCTCCTCAAGCTGAAAATCCACCCTGCTTCCTATTTGCATCTGGGAGCTACTCCAGTTAAGCATGGCTAGTCCAGTTTCCTACCCACGAAGTGTCCAGTTGGCTTGGTTAACTGGCTCTCACACTTAGTTGCAAGCTTGGAAACTCTCCCAAGACTCCCACAAGGACAAAAGGCGCCCCCTAGCTGCTAAAGCTGACCCAGAGTGGCCTGGAGCCTGTTCCCACGCAGCCTCGAGCTCCGGTGCCTCCCCGCTCAATTTTTGAAAAAATTGATTTTAGGCTAAAACGGTTCATACGAGTCGGATTTTAATGCCGTAAATTGCTATACTGAGCTCTAACTAAGGCGTACTGGCCCAAGTACCTGCCATATTTAGCAACCCTCGAGGTTCGAAAATGCATTTTTTCAAATTCGGGGTACGGGTACAGTTTTTCGAGACGGTCAAAACTGGACGGGTCGGGTGACGAAAAACTTACTATTTTTGGAATTTTTTTACAAAAATTATTTTAATTTACATTTCGAAGATTTAAAACATTCTAAACATCATGGCACTGACAGAATTTGAAAAACTGCTAAAAATAGTAACTTTTTCCATTGTGTTCATTTCATGGTACAATGGTGCTCTTTTTGATCGGGGTCAGAGACCTTACAACCTCCCCAACATGAAAAATTTGAGATGTCCTCATCTCAAGAATGTATTTGGGTAATCCTTTATGAGCGTTTGTTCGTCCTCCCAAGTTGCATCTTCTTCAGGGTAATCCTTCCACTTTACTAGATGCTCCGTGATTGTTCTGTTGCGTAACTTCCTTTCCCTCGTTTCCAGTACATAGTTAGGTTGGAGCTCGTGAACTCCTTGTGGTGGCATGACTATCTGACCTTAACGATATCGCATGGTCCACAATACCTTGGGCTTAGCTTCTTATATCGGCATGGTGATAAGTTGGTTTTCTTTGGTCGCACTCGCAGAAAAACCTTATCCCTTCTTTGAAAGTTCTTTCTGAACGGTACTTATCTGCATAGTGCTTTTGCCTATCCTGAGCTGCCTGAATGTCCTGGCGAATAGCTCTAGTCTGAGATTCCATATCTTCTAACATCTTCCTAGAGGCTTCTACCTTGATGGTTGGATCTGAGAAGTTCAGTGGTGCTAAACACTCCTTTCGATAAAGAGCTTTGAAGGGTGACATTCCAATGCTTTTGTGCTCGGAAGAATTATAAGCATACTCCACCAAAGGTAGATATTGTAACCTCTTCTTTGGTTCTTGCGAACAATAGGCTCTGAGAATGTCCTCGATGACTTGATTAACTCTTTCAGTTTTCCCATCTGTCTGTGGATGGTACGCTGTACTGAAGGCTAATTGTGACCCAATAGATTGGAAAAGAGAAGTCCAAAGTTTTGACGTAAACTTGGCGTCTCTATCACTGACGATGCGCTTGAGTACACCATGTAGCCTAAAAATCTCCTTGATGAATACCCGGCTAACATCTGTAGCAGTAAAGGTTGTCTTTACGGGTATTAGATGAGCCACTTTGTTGAGCATATCAACAACCACGAAAACAGAATCATAACCTCCTGTAGAGGGTAATCCTCTAACAAAATCCATACTGATGCATTCCCATTTCATCTGGGGTATTTCAAGAGGTTGAAGTTTCCCTGGTAGCTTGATCCTTTCAACTTTTATCCGCTGACAAGAAAAGACATTGTCTCACATAGCGAAGTATGTCTCCTTTCATTCCAGACCAAAAATAACTCCTCCTGACAGCATGAAGAGTTTTAGCATAGCGTGGATATCCAAATGTAGGGCTATTGTGTGCTTCATACAGAATAGCCTTCTTTGTTGGGTTAAAGGCCCGTGTGCCCGGCTGCCCGTTGTTCAGTCGCCCATGTACAGCCATTCATTTACTCATTCATAATAACTATACTCATAACTACACATTGTAGTGTGAGTACCGCCCCGCCACACACTGTGTCTATCTCCTTCTTCGTGCTGGCTCTCTGTGTGTGTGCTCTCCGATCCCAACAACTGGTATCAGAGCCATGGTTCAAAGTCCAACCTCTGAGTCCGTGGAAGAGGACATGTTGATGTTGACTTCAACCTCTGAGCTAGCTCCCGGCCACGTTGAAGCTCTCAACCTCTGAGCCTAGAAAAAGGCGGAACACGTTGGTACTCAAGGGGACGGGAAAGTCCCAAGTTTGGCTTAAGGGGGCGATTGTTGGGGTAAGCCCAACTTGTGGTGACAAAGTGGTTTCTATCTATGAGGCTTGCATAAATTGGTTAGACCGGAGGTCCCTAATACCTTAAGGTTTTGGGGTCTGGATGGCTAGACCAATTTGTGGAACGTCAGAGTTAAGCGCGTATGCGCGGGAACAGTACTGGGATGGGTGACCTCCCGGGAAGTTGTTGCCCTCATGACCTACACAAGTGGTATCAGAGCTTGGTAGTGAGAGCATTGAGAGCTTCATCATCATTGTTGAGTGTGTTGAAACTTGCTGCTGTTTCATTGCCGTTTTTCGGTTTTGCGCACGCGCGCATTTCTAAAGAGGAGAAGGTTTTTCTGAGCTTGGCATTGGAAGGTTCAGCACTCCGCGAGTATTTTCAACAGGCATCCTGGGGTTTAACCCCCCTTTCGGAGCCATTCGTGCCATCAGAAATCCCATCCGAGCTACAGACTAGGAGCTGCGTTTTTCAGCTCTCTTTGGTAGTTTTCTGCTGCTAGAGCTTCCATAGCCATTACAGGTGCCATTTTTGTGATATCTTCCACTTACGTGAGCCCACAGCTCATTTGAGAGTGTGTAGCCTCTTCTTGGAGTGGCCTCGTACACATAGATAGAGTGGGAGTTTGGCGACATTGTCTTCTTCGACTACAGGTACAGGTACAGGTACGGGTACAGGTTACAGGTTACAGGGAGCTTTGGATACAGGTTTCTTCTGTGGTTACAAAACATGTATTTTGACTGTGGGACACCCATGTATATGGTTGTGGTTTGAGTGGGAGCTTCTACTCTTCTGGGCAGTCTGTTTATGCGTGTTCTTGAGCTACAGGTTTACATCATCTATGTATGTTGATGGATGTGGATATGGCAGTTTGACAGACACTCTTTATGCATGATATTGTGGAGATTTGGTTCACTTATACATAGAGCGGGTTTGCTCTTGCTTGCAGTGTTGCGGTTTGAGTACGGACAGGTACTTGGTTGACAGTAGAGATTGGACTTCGTTGAGCTTGTGCATTGGTTATATGCTCACTTGGATCCATTTATGCTCACGGATTTGTGTAAGCTTGGTCAGCTTATGTCTCTATTGTGGTTATTCAGACATGGAGTATGTTTATGCCTCTATGACAGCTCATTGTTGATGCATTTTGTGGCACGGTTTGCCTAGGTCGGTTGAGTTACAGGTGTCACAGGTTTATGCATTTGTTTGTGGATTTCTACGTACGTTTTTTGACCATATTATGGGCTGATTTATACTCTATGCGTTTGCTCTTTGATTGAGCAGCAGGTGTTGTCAGATTTGCAACACTACTTTGTTGTGGCAGTTTGTTGGTTGGTTACAGGTTTCTCATTGTTGCATTCTTATTGTAATGGGCACTAAAGAGGACACAGTTTTCAATATTGAGAAATTGGATGGTGCTAATTTCTCATATTGGAAAGATCAGATTTGGGATGTCTTGGTGCAGAAGAAACAGATTCGACCTCTAAAGTTGCAGGGAGTTAAGCCAGAGAACATGGAGAGGGATGATTGGGAGGAGTTGGATGAGATGTGCAGGTCTACCATTAGGCTTTCCCTTTCAAAGTCTGTTTATTACAATGTGAAAGATGCACAGGGTGGAGCTTATGAGCTATGGCAGCGGATTTGCGATATGTATGATAAGCATTCGGCTGCTTCTATGGTGTATTGGATTAAAAAGCTTATTGATTTGCGAATGGAGGAAGGTGCTTCCATGAATGCGCATTTGAATGAGTTCAATACAATTTTCAGCCAACTTGCTACGCAGGAAATTATGTTTGAGGAAAATGTAAAAGCTATGTTTTTACTTGTCACGTTGCCTGAGTCATGGGACACATTTAGGACAGCCATAAGTAACTCGGTTCCTGCGAATGAGTTGACAAGTACTAATGTGGAGTCTAGTCTTCTCACGGAAGAGATTAATCGAAAGAATAATGCAGGTAGTAAGTCTTCTAGTGCAATGGTTGTCAGAGGCAGGACTATGGACAAGTATAAGTCCAACAGGGGTAAATCTAGAAGCAAGTCCCGTGCAGGCACACGTAAAAAGGATGTGGAATGTTTTCATTGTGGTAGAAAAGGACATTTCAAAAAGGATTGCTACAAGTGGAAAAGGGGAAATGGAGATGGTAAGAAGAAAGACCATGATGCTAAGGACAAGCCTAAATCCAATGTCAAGATTGAGGAGTTAAATGCAACACAGGGAGAGTGTAGCTCTCAAGATGACCATGTATGTGCTCCGACTAGTGCTACTAGTGAAGAGCTTGGTGATGTGTTGCTTGCATCCTATTTTGATGACGCTTTTCTTCTCACTCATGAGCGTAGTATGCCTATGGATTGGGTCATTGACAGTGGTGCTTCTTTTCACGTTACGCCTCATAGGTCGTGGTTTCATGACTATGATGCTTCGAGCACAGGTACTGTCAGGATTGCCGATGGGCGTTCTATGCAGATTCATGGCATTGGGGATATTCATTTGGCTATGCCAAACTCTACTACGTTTGTCTTGCAGCGTGTGCGTCATGTGCCGGCTCTTGCAAAAAGCTTGATTAGTGTGGGTCAGTTGGATTCACTTGGTTTCAATGTATCTTTTGGTGATGGAGGTTGGAAGATCACTAAGGGCAACCTTGTTTTGGTTAAAGGTGCTAAGAGGAATACGTTGTATTCCCTTTGTGTAGCTAGTGTGGCTGATCACATTGTGGGGATCACTGAGCAACCTCCTGCTTCTTTATGGCATCAGCGTTTGGGGCATATGTCACTAAAAGGTTTGAAGTTGTTGGCACGTGCGGATTACATTCCTGTTTCAGATTTTGGTGGTTTTGAGTTTTGTGAGCATTGCCTTTATGGTCGACATGCTCGGTCTTCTCATAAGAGAAGTGTTCCACACAGATCTTTGGAAAAGCTAGCTTTGGTGCATAGTGATGTATGTGGGCCGATGCCCAATGCTTCTCTTGGAGGTGCTATGTATTTTGTTACGTTCATTGATGATGCTAGCAGGAAGGTATGGGCATACCCCATTCGTAAGAAGGATATGGTGTTTGATATATTTAAGCAATGGTTGGCTCTTGTTGAGAACCAATCAGGTTGTAAGTTGAAGTGCTTACGTACGGACAATGGGCGTGAATTTATGTCTCATGCTTTCACAACATTATGTGTTGAGAAGGGTATACGGCGCGACCTTAGTGCTCCCTATACACCTCCTCAAAATGGTGTGGCAGAGCGCATGAACAGGACTATACAGGAAAAAGTCCGTAGTATGCTTTCTATGGCTGGTTTGTCAAATGGATTTTGGGCTGAAGCTGTTGCCACTTCCGTGCATTTGATAAATCGTTCACCTAGTGTTCCTTTGGGCTTCAAAGTGCTTGAAGAGGTATGGACAGGTTTGCCACCTTCGTATGGTCACCTTCGTGTTTTTGGCTGTGAAGCTTATGTACATGTACCTAAGGCAAAACGCAGCAAATTGGATCCAAAGAGCAAGAGATGTATCTTCTTGGGTTATGGTAGCTCTGGTGAGATGGGTTATCGATTGTGGGATCCTATTGACAGGAAGATTGTGCGCAGCCATGATGTTGTTTTTCATGAGGACTCTATGTATAGAGCATCACCGCGCACGGTTGAGGTTCGGCGTGTGATATTTGAGGAGGATGGTCATCGGTATAATGGTCCCATGGCTACTTGTGGGCAGCCCATTGACCCTCAAGTGGGAGATCAGCCCTTGTTGGGAGATCATGTAGATGTGGGATAGCCAGATGCATCTCCTGCACAGTCTTTGAGGTGTTCAGAGCGGCGTGCAAGACAGCCTCAGCGTTTTGTGCCTTCTATGGATTATGTATTGTTGACTGATTGTGGGGAGCCATCATGTTATGATGAGGCCATGTCTAGTGTTGACAAGCTCAAGTGGGAGCAGGCTATGCAGTCAGAGATGGATTCATTGATCCAAAATGAAACGTGGGAGCTTACTCCTTTGCCAAAGGGTAAGAAGGCACTACCATGCAAGTGGGTTTACAAGATAAAATTGTGTTCAATGGATGCAAAGCCTAGGTACAAAGCAAGGCTTGTGGCTAAAGGATTCAAGCAACAGAAGGGCATTGATTTTGACGAGATCTTCTCCCCAGTGGTGAAGATGTCTACTTTGCGTATGTTGTTTGCCTTGGTAGCTACAGAAGACATGGAGTTGAAGCAAATGGATGTAAAGACAGCTTTCTTACATCCGGACTTGCACGAGGATTTGTACATGGAGCAACCAAGTGGGTTTGTTATTCATGGTTCAAAGAAGATGGTATGCCGGCTTCTTAAGACCTTGTATGGGCTGAAGCAATCATCTCGTGAATGGTATCGTAAGTTTGATGCATTCATGAGTCAATTGGGTTATGTACGCAGTTATGAGGACCCATGCCTCTATACTCGCAAGGCTGCAGATGGTAGTCTTATTGTTTTGGTTTTGTATGTGGATGACATGCTGATCGCAGGGAAGTGTATTTTTGATGTGGATGCCTTGAAACATAGGCTACATGAGACCTTTTCCATGAAGGATCTTGGGGATGCCAGTCATATTTTGGGTATGCGGATCACTCGTGATCGTTCTTGCAAGATGCTCTTTCTTAGTCAGAAAGAGTACATTGACAGGGTGCTTGAGCGTTTTCATATGGAAGGGGGGAAGGCCATTAGTACCCCGTTGCCTCCATATGTAAAACTCAGCCATGATGACTGCCCTCAGACAGATTTGGAGACTACAAAGATGTCTCAGATTCCCTATGCGTGAGCTGTTGGTTCCTTGATGTATGCCATGGTGGCTACGCGTCCAGATCTTGCTCATGCAGTTGGTGTGGTTGGCAGATACATGTCTAACCCGGGCAAGCGTCATTGGGATGCAGTGAGAGGTATTCTCAGATACTTGAGAGGGACTTCAGAGTTGTCCCTATGTTATGGTGAGAAGGATATGTCTGTTTGCGGATATACAGATTCAGACTATGCAGGGTCAGTGGACTCGAGGAAGTCTACTAGCGGCTATGTGTTCACAGTTGTAGGTGGACCGGTTTTGTGGGCATCATGTTTACAGCCATGCGGTGCTTTGAGCACTACAGAGGCTGAATATATGGCTGCCACTGAGGCTGCCAAGGAGGCCGTATGGCTCTCATGACTAGTGGGAGATCTTGGTATGGCTGGTGATGCTCCGATTCTACAATGTGATAGCCAGAGTGCCATAGCGTTGGCACGGAATCCTATCTTCCATGCGAAGACAAAGCACATTGAGGTGAGGTATCACTTCATACGAGAGGTGCTAAAGGACAAGCGCATAGAGCTTGTCAAAATACACACTGACGATAACCCTGCTGATTTGCTCACGAAGTCGTTAGCCTCACAGCGGTTTGCACACTGTAGATCGCTGATGGGTATGGCTTGACTTCTTTTGCTGTACTTTGGCCACTTTAAAGGCACACTGCCTTTAAGTGGGAGATCGTTGGGTTAAAGGCCCGTGTGCCCGGCTGCCCGTTGTTCAGCTGCCCATGTACAGCCATTCATTTACTCATTCATAATAACTATACTCATAAATACACATTGTAGTGTGAGTACCGCCCCGCCACACACTGTGTCTATCTCCTTCTTCGTGCTGGCTCTCTGTGTGTGTGCTCTCCGATCCCAACATTCTTTAGAGCTGGGTCTCTGGATACACAGAGTCTATGACTGTAGTAAAGACATCCTCCCATAAGAGAGTAATCTTTAGCTTCAGGCATCTTATTCTTCTAAACTAATGATACTATTCGTAGGTACTCTGGATCTACCAAGGATGCTTCTTTGATTCTATCCGAGATAGGGTTATTTGGAATAGAGATAGCTCCGAGAAAGGATTTTCGGCTAAGACCATCTACAACTGTATTTTCCTTCCCTAGTCTATACTTTATGTCAAGGTCATATTCCTGTAATAGCTCTATCCATCGCCGTTGTCGCATGTTGAGAATAGGTTAGGTAGAAATCCATTATAAGCTCTTGTGGTCTGTAACCAGCTGAAACTTGCGCCCAAGAAGATAATGTCTCCATAACTTCAGTGCATGTATAACCGCTAAAAGTTCCAAATCATGAGTAGGATAATTCTTCTCGTGATCCCTCAGCTTTCGCGAAGTATATGCCACTGGTCTCCCTTCTTGAGTAAGAACTCGGCCTAGAGAAAATTTGCTCGCATCGGTTGCTACTTCAAATTCTTTACTGAAGTCTGGAAGCTTTAAAATAGGAGCTGAGACCAAGAATTCTTTTAGCTTAGCGAAGCTAGACTCATGCTCAGTCTTCCATTCGATCCTCATTCTTTTCTTCAGGAGTTCCGTCAAAGGTGCAGCAATACGTGCATAATCCTTGACAAAAATCCTGTACCATCCCGTTATTCCAAGAAATCCTCTTAGTTCGCATACGGTGGATGGTTTAGGCCAATCAACGATATCCTTGACTTTGTCTGGGTTCACTGAAATTCCTTCAGCCAATATGACAAATCCAAGATAATTGACGTTTGGTGAGCAAAAGGTGAACTTGCTCTCTTTAGCATAAAGTTGGTGTTCCCGAAGAAGATCAAGTACTTTGCGAACATGTTCTTCGTGACCTGCCTCGTTCTTAGAATAGATCAGAATATCATCAAAGAAAACCAAGACAAAATCATCCAGGTAAGGTCTGAAAATATCTTGCATAAGTCGATTGAAGCTT
The DNA here is from genome assembly GCF_014529385.1 of Adiantum capillus-veneris. NCBI lineage: Eukaryota > Viridiplantae > Streptophyta > Polypodiopsida > Polypodiales > Pteridaceae > Adiantum > Adiantum capillus-veneris. The sequence continues at coordinate 102,453,326 of NC_140949.1, read as the reverse complement.
GCAGGAGCATTTGTTAGACCAAAAGACATTACTGTGAATTCGTAGTGTCCATACCTAGTGTTGAAAGCCGTCTTTGGAATATCTGATTCTTTGATCCTGATTTGGTAATATCCTGACCTTAGATCAATCTTTGTAAACATTTTGGGGCCATGGAGTCTGTCCAAGAGTTCGTTAATCCTTGGAATTGGATACTTGTTCTTGATAGTTGCCTGGTTCAGTCCACGATAATCTATGCATAGCCTTAAGGTTCCATCCTTCTTGTTCTGAAAAAGAACTGGAGCTCCCCAAAGAGAAGTACTGGGTCGAATGAATCCTTGGTCAATGAGTTGCCTAAGTTGTTCCTTGAGTTCGATGGCCTCTAGAAGTGACATTTTATAAGGTCTTTTTGAGATAGGTTCACATCTAGGGATAGTCTCAATCTCATGATCTACCTCTCTATGTGGCGGAAGATTAGTAAAGTCTTCAGGGAATACATCATCATACTCCCTCAACCATTTTGGTCGAAGTGAGGTATCTGATTGGTCCACCTTGTTGAGCTTTACCGCATAAATTTGCTGTCCCTTTCTTAGTCCCTTCAAGAGTCTGTTGGCCTTAACTAGAGTAGCCCTAGGTTTCCCATTTCCCCCCTAGATTAAGGCATCATTACCCAAGTTATCCGTAAAGGTAAAGTTCCCTTGTGCACAATGGATGTGGGCCCTACTTTGCTTTAGCTAGTCCATCCCTAGTATCCCATCAAAGAATCCTAAGGGTAGGGTTCGAAATTGGGCAAAAATTGGGTGTCTCCCTAAATCAAAGTCGATTTTTCCTAATGAGTGCTAAGATACTACTTCCTTGCCGTTCGCTAATTCTACAACTAGCTTGCTTGTTGGATACTTATCTAGCTTGAGCTTCCTCATGCATCTGGGTGAAAGAAATGAAAGAGTGCTACCACAATCTATAAGGAAGTTAACTTGTTCACCTCTGAGAGATCCTGGCGTATGAATGACTGCGTGTTGCTTGCAACCATTGGGGTTGTCAATTGCAGCATGTAGGGTTGCTCTCTCCACTGCTTCATCACCCACAGCTGGTTATGCGATTGCGGTATTCACTCTGGCGGTAGCTCCAAGCCCTTGCCCTCTGTTCATCCTTCCACGTCCTCCTCTTCCATTAGGTTGGCCACGCCCATGGGTATTTAAGGGTATGGCATTGGCGTTGGTTGCCTAGGTGTTCCTGGGGCACTTGGATCTGTAATGTCCATACTCGCCGCAACCATAGCATCGAACATCTAGAAACTCCATGGTTGTGGTGGTAGCCACAATAGGGTTGTGGTCATATGCTTGGTTGGTTGGTCTGTTATTCCAAGCAGTTGTCCTTGCCCGTTTTGCCCAGTGATTACTCCTATTCTGATTAACCTTTTGTACTTCAAGAGCTAGAGGTTTGGCCCTCAACAAGGCATCCTGTAGTGTTGTCGGCCTGAGATCTTCCAACCGAGTATTCAAAGGGTCAATTAGCCTTGGCAGAACCTTGCCACCTGTTGTTCCAAGGTCATCTTACGAGCATATCTCCGAAAGTGACAAACTTTGCATAATATTCTTCGACATTTGAAGTCAGCTGCTGCCGAAGTGAAAAGAATTCATTCATCTTCAAGGTTCTATAGGCAGGTGGTAAATAACATCCCATTATTGCAGCATTGATGTCTTCCCAAGATTGGGAAGATTCCTTAATATCCAAATCTTGGCATCGCCAGACAAGCGGAACATCGCAATCATGGTCTGATTCACGGGTTGGGTTCCCGTAGCTTCAAAGTAATCGTCCATTGCTTCCATCCACACTTCCGCATCTCTCTCCACATTTGCCCCCTCGCCCTTAAAGAGTGGAGGTTGGGCTTGTTTAAGGAGGAGCTTCTTCTCTTGCGCTGCCGAGTAGAGAGCAGCAGGCGGTGCCTATCCAATGGTATAAAACTCATTACTATAGCACTCTTCTCAAATGAACCTAGGCTTTTCCATACTCAAGAAGAAATTTAACTTTTGGGCTTCACCAGCCTACTTAATCTGTACATCTATCACAAAGGATTTAACCATTCCACCATTAGTTTAAATTCCATTGAATACATCCAAATTGTCCGATAAATAATGGGCAAAACTTTACTCGAGAGCTTTGATCCATACCTATAACTTTATGTGCATCAACAGGCTACCTGCACTCAGCACTAGTCGCACCAACGACTTCTCAAAAAAACATAATGTGGAACCCACTGAATCCCAACAAGCTCAACGAGTAGAACTCTTTAACATCACTCAGGAGACAATCCACTAGACAAATCCAATGTCATTATTCTGGGAAACATCATGCTCAAGCTTTGAGTACGAGCTATCCTACTATCCCTTATTTTTTTTAAATTTCAAACAACATCATTTTCTAGTTCGTAAACCTACAGCTCTGATACCAGGTGTGAGGTCCCCACCCCGCCGTATCAAACGGCGGCTCTAATGGTGAACCTGGTGGCTACTAGATCTATAGCGGAAGCAAACAAAGTGGTTCAGGGTTCAACTAGTGGATGATCTCTCATCACAAAGTGAGTCGAGTTCGAGCCTACTAGTAATAAGATCTAGCTCCAGCTCGCAGGGGAAATGTACTTAACCTATCTAGCGATCCTAAGACCCACCTTCCAAGAGGAGAGAAATCCCGAGTGCCTTTTTCCCCATGTTTTAGAGGCACGTTGTCGAGAAATTTGCGGTCTTACCAGGAAAGCACCGGGCTTATGGCTGTGAGATTTTGTGAGAGAACTCAACAAAAACTATATGAAGGAGTTAAACCATAGATGCCATGAAGACTAGGGTTTGGAAAGAAGTTCAACCAAAGAAGACTCACTCTTTCTCTCTTGCATTCACACACACAAAGGAAGAACGCAAAAGAGAATGTCAAAACAATACGAAGATGAAAACATCAAGGCTATGGTCATAGCGTATCATGGGTAATATGAAAGGGTTAATGGATGAGTTAATGGCATTCAATCTTGGCTGACCAAATAGGCTACGAATTGTTCTTTGGAATTGTAGTTTTGTGCTTACCATAATATATATATTTTGTCTAGTGATTGAGATTAATTGTGTGTACAAATCCTCTTGGTTCATAGCAAGATAACTACGCTTACGTCAAAAGAAAAGTTATAGTCTATGAGAGGTAGTATGATGGGATCCGGTGATAGAAGTATTTCATTGAGCCTTTCTGGGCCAAAGAGAAACACTATACGTTGTTGAAAGTGTATTTTACAGCTAATCCATACGTTAATTCTAATAGATCGTACAGAGTGAAAGCGATAGAAATTATCATCATGTGGGTTATTCATCTAGGATAGTATGTGAGAAATGTAGATATGAGAGAAGTGAAGAGATGAGAAGTTTCCCTCCCAAGCCCTATTCTTGCCCGTAAGCAATAAGGATACTGCGGGGAGAGATGTACCTGTAGCAAAGAGAACCTAGAGAGGATGAATTACTAAGAATGAGAGAGATAGGTTTGGTTAAGGAGATGAGATTAGATACATATATATATGTTGGATTAGAGATGAAAATGAAAACAACAAGAAATCAAGAAAACATCAATGTAAAACACATCTTACTTGAAACCCTTCGGCACCATTATTGATGGGAGAGAGAAGAAGAGTGGATAATTCCACTTTGATTGATACACCAAGTGCAAGACCTTCTTTGATTAGAGTTGATCTTCCAAGGTTAGCTTGTTGCAAGAATGGCTAGTCTCCCTCTAGGAGAAAGTGTAGGCTTGGGCTTATGTTAATGGCTAAGTACAATTAGGCATTACTACTCACTCCCTCGAGAATTCCTCTCATCAATGGCTTGAATGCTTGAGTTCCTTCCAAGGAAGAAGAGGTCCCCTTTTATAGGTGAAGGGAACCCCCAAGGGTTTACACAAGAAGAGAGGAGCCAGTGTGAACAGGAATTGGAAAAGTTGGAAATGAGCTGTCCCTGCATGATGTGGGCAGACTGGGGTCCAGTATTTTGATCATATCTCCTCAACCGTGGCTCCAAATAAAAAAGTAAAAATATGGGCAGAAACTTCAGCTCATTAGCTACGATTTTCATTTTAAAATCATTCTCCAATTCGGATTGGAACCTTGTGTAAAAAATTCATCAAAATAGGGTCCATTTATTGCACAAAAGTCTTCATGTGGTCTCCTTAGCCTTGACTTTCATTTATTTCCAAAGGACACCTCATGCCATATGAAAGCATGACATTGCTCCTTGACAAAGTTTTGTAATCATGCTTACAATAATGCATTAAAATAAGTGTATCTTTGAAATCATGCCACCTAGTGTCCCACTAGGATTTGATTCTCTCCTAGTAGCTATTTAAAAAGAAATATAAGAAAAGTATAAAAAATACATAGAATATATATATATTGGAGTTTACCCTAGATATAGGATCTAGCTAGGGTGTGAGATGATAATGAAATAGTAGAAATAAAGAATCAATGCTTTTTGCCCCAAGTTAAAGAGGCGGAGCTATTGAGCTTTTCCTATAGTATTTTCTGATGGTAAAGTAAGGATATGTTACCCTTGAGAAAAATAATAGGATGAGATAGAAGGCTTATTATTATACTTAAATATGCATATGCACACTATAGGAAATATAAGTATGTATCTAAAAAAATACAAGATAACTATTGTAGCATGCGTTCCCACTATGTACATGTCACAGCACGACAACGTACACTTGAGACTTCGCTGCTCTAGGGGCAATGAGTATTATTAGTATCGATTTTAACACTATGGGGATAGAGAGTTCCAGACCAATCGGGACCACCCTTCTCATAGGCATTGGAAACCTGAGCCAAGCCCCCACTTTCCACCCCCACACTCACACTTCCTTGTGTGTCCTAATTACTACCACAATGATTGTTCAACATAAACATTCCTTGATTAAATTCCGAATCACAATGTTCGTTAAGACATCCCTTCAATCAATATTGCAAAGCGGCAAGAAGACAGTATTTCTAGTAAAAATTCTACTCAAACTTATTCATTAAAATTCCAATGTTCTGGAGGTACAACATCCCCCCTCCAGCGAGAGTTTACTCCTCCCGTTGTCGCCTAGCTACCCATACAACTAGGTATGTCCACCGCATAGAAAGCACGACATGGAAACTCTCACCGCATAGAAAGGAAGACGTGGGTTTCCACCGCATAGAAAGCAAGTCGTGGGTATCCACCGCATAGAAAGCAAGACGTGGATTCAAGATCCCTTAACGAGGAAGTCTGCCCCCTGTGAGTAGGGGGGTCAGGACTAATTCAACATTCGAAATAGAATGAACATGTCGAGCTAAATTTTCCCTAGCAGACATTCTTTCCTATTGCAAACAGTATATCCATCAATCATTTCTTTCCTACCTTAGACTTAAATGTACAATGAATTCAAATGCCGAGATTTTCGTCGGATTTCTCCAACATGTTTGGGGATATGTTCTTTCCTAGCTAAACGTGTGCAATGTTAATTAAACAACTGAATAAAATTGTGACCTACCTCTTCCATTTCTTCATCAATGGTTCGTGAGATGGCCGGTGCTTGTTCGTCCATGGGAGCTTTTCTCTTTCCATTTACATTGCTTGTTCCCGCCTCCCGGTCGTGGGCACCACCGAAGCGAGTTCTCTTAACCGGGACCATTTTATACTCACTACTTTAAATGATAAACTTGAAGAAAAAGAGCTAAAGTCTGAGAGCATCATAACAAATCAATTGGCAGATTGGAATCATTAAAGAATCCTCCTTATGCAAGAGATTAGATTTTTCCTTCGAAACCTAGTAATTTTATGGGTAATTCTTTACTTGCCCTATGGGAACTGGCTCTAAAGTTAATCACTTGGCTTAGATGATTAAGAAATTCAGAATTTTAGTAATTGATTTACAAGAGAGATGAAGTAAGCAAGCTCAATCACTTTCCTAGTGCAATTTGAAGATGCAGAATTATCGTAGGCATGTGTGATAGAAAATTCTCTTCTTATTGAACTAATGACGGTTTAATTTTAGCCTTAATCACATCTTAATGTGAGAAAAGTTTTTGAATCTAATTAATTACATTACTATTGAATGGTAAAAGGGTGAATTTCATCAAATCTACATTATTACCGGTTGACAATTTATTAACTATGCTGCCTAGAGAGATAAATCTTTCCTAATCATGTATTAATCATCGATTAAGAATGATGAATGGCTGCATAAATTATCTAATTGAATGATGATTATGTAATGGAGTATAGCTATGTAAACTTAGAGAGCAGCTATTGGGAATTATAGCTAAAAGTAGGCATAATAGACGAAGAATTTGGGAAAATAATGATGAGAATTAAGAAGAACCGGAATTAAACCATAATTACCGTGATTAGGGGCTGAGAATCCTCTTGATTTTATGATCCAATGAATCCTCAAGATGAGAATTTTGGCAGCACCTCCCTCCTTGCTTCTCCTTCAAAAATTGTGTGTGTACCGACAGCACCTCCCCAAGGTGTGTGTAGGTGTGTGTGTGTGTGTGTGTGAGCACACCTTTAAATAGGCCTCTCAAGCTGAAAATCGACCCTGCTTACTATTTGCATCTGGGAGCTACTCCAGTTAAGCATGGAAAGTCCAATCTCCTACCCACCAAGTGTCCAGTTGGCTTGGTTAATTGGCTCTCACACGTAGTTGCAAGCTTGGAAACTCTCCCAATAATTTTTTCATTGTGTTCATTTCATGGTACAATGGGCTCTTTTTTATCGGGGTCAGAGACCTTACAATGGTATGATAGAGGTAGACGAGGTACTGGAGGAAGTTCTTGACCTCCAAATTCTTACTATGCATGCAGTGGTGGTGGATGGCGTCACTTCTTGTTCCTTGATGACATTGCAAAGAAACTAGGACTCAGAGAAGATGAGTCGCTCTCAGTGTTTGCTATCTATGGGGGCATGAAAGATCCCAGTGGAAAGCAAGAGAAGGTCAACTTTTAAATTGACTTTGAAGACCAAGGTCTCCCACCAAGCCTCTCATTCCTCCCTAGTGAAAACAAATAGAATTTGGTACAAACCATGGAAAATACACTTATGGAATCAAATCATGTGCCTCATTTTATGAAAGCATCCCGGAAAGCGCTTTTCTTCCTCACAAACCGCTGACCATTATGGGTGGAGAAGATCGCTCTAGCATCGACCCTTGAAGACTCTTAAAGGAAAACTCTTAAGAGATGGATGAGGAAACTGAGGTAACCACTTTTTAACTTTACCGATAGTAAATTGTATCCTATAGCAAGTGTTGAAGTTGTTTAAAATGTTTTGCAGGCAACATACCATGTTGATATGTTTGCAATGCATATCGGAGGTCATGCAACAATCCTATGGATAGAGATACCTCCCTGTGGCACTGCCTTGGCCACCTGGGGCCATCCGTTCTTTGAGTTACACACACAAAGGAGTTATACAAGCATGGTTATGTGGAGCTACTCAAGTGCAAGGCATTGAGTGCCATCCTTGTTGAAGACTCCCTTACCCTTAATTCTCACAAGTGTATCTTAAGGGATCGAGAGGCGGCATTGTATGCCTTTACAGGAAAGCACCCTGGGTCAGTCCTCCCCCATTATGCCTTAAGCCTAGGTCAAGGGGGTGACAAACCCAGAGGATATTATCAAAACCTTTGGTGTCAAGTCAGCCATTTTTCCTATACCAAAAGATGTAATTTACAAGAAAACCAACCAGCCATAATGTAATATCTAGAGCAATATACAATAATTTTGTTTTTTGTATTTTGTTTGTCACTTCATGTACTTTTCTTTTCTATTGCACATATTGGCCAATAAATAGTTTTCTTGAACGTGTTCATACCTCCTCAACCATCCAAGCACCCGTCTGACGTGCGACGCCTACCGGTGAATATTTTGCAAAACGGAGCCGTTTCGGTGCGTACGGAGGCCGTGGGATGACCAAAAGCCACACAAATTAAGAGAACTAGAGTGAGCAAGATTACTTTGAGAACATAGAGGGTGAACTTAATTCATGGTAGCAACATAAACATAGTACTTAATTAACTTGGCATAAACAATACTTTTGCAAGAGAGAGTATTAAAGAATATGAAAATAGTTGACGATTGAATTTACTTGGAGCTAGTCCCCCCTCCAAAAGGGGTTTGTATAATAGATTCTCCTAACAAGAGAGACTTTGTACAATACAATCTTTGTGTTCCCTGTGACCTAGGTGATGCAATTAATATGGAAAGCTTCATGCATCATGAGCATAACATAAACTTTGCAAAAAGCATTAACTATTCCAAGCCTCAGTCCCAAAGCCTCAAACACCTTCGAAGGTGGAGAGAGCTAGCGGGAAATGAGGATAGGAAAGAGGAAGAAGAATCATCCTTAGGAGAAAGAAATAGCTCCTCACTTATCATCACTCTTCTTGCTTAGCATATCATAATAGCATAGTAATGAAGATGAAGAAGATGGCAAGATTAAGCATTGAAGCATGGCTCTTGGTTAGATTTGCATTCCATAGCCAAGAGTGTTGGTATAGAATCTCCACTTCTCAACAAGCTTGGAGAAGGAGATGGAGCTCTTACACTTTGTACTTCATACAATGAGAGTGTGTGTGTATGTATGTGGGAGAGTATATCCCCCTCTCATTCTTGGTCCACCTCTCTCTCTCTCTCTCTCTCTCTCTCTCTCTCTCTCTCTCTCTCTCTCTCTCGTATTATTGAATTATATCATTTGGACATGTGTCCTCTTTTCCTCTTTGAGAGAAAGAACTTAATTATTTATTTTTATGCATTTAAATTCTCATTAGACCCGTTTAAATCACATCCAATAGGATTCAAGCACATCATGAGGGCCACATGCAGAGGATCTTGACATGTTTCTTTTATGCTTCTTAAGATATCATGTTTGAACTAAACACTGCAAGCCCCTAGTCATTTAAGGATGGAAACCATTTATGCCTCTTGAGAGTTTATGTTTAAATTGAACACTTCAAGAACCTTAGTCATTTAAGAATTATAAGCACCTTAAGGCTTGGGAAAGGTTCCCACAAACACTTTAATCACTTTACTTAGCAAGCAGAACAAGCACCTCATGCTTGGGTAGGATTACCACCTCAAGGTCAGCCCTAGCTTGCCTAATGTCAAAGGACTTTTTTAACACTAACCTTTGGAGGTCTTTCATGAAGCTAACCATAAGGTCTCTTAATATCCATTAGATGCACATTACTCTTTGATAGAATACCTTCTTTTGGACCCCTATTGCAATGTAACCATCTCTTTTGGAAACGGCCTGTGAACTTTGAGAATAATGGAACAAAGAGAATTAGAGTGAGCATTTTTCTGAGATTACTTTAAGAACATAGAGGATGAACTTAATTGATGGTAACAACATAAACATAATACTTCATTAAATTATCATCATGAACAATACTATTTCAAGAGAGACTATTAGAGAATATGACAATAGTTGAGGACCGGATTTACTTGGAGCTAGTCCCCCCTCCAAAAGACGTTTGTAACCTAGTACAATACAACATTTGTGTTCCATGCGACATAGGTGATGCGATGAATATGGAAATCTTCATGCATCATGAGCATAACATAAACTTTGAAAAAAATATTTACTATCCCAAGCCTCAGTCCCAAGGCCTCAAACACCTTCGAAGGTGGAGAGAGCTAGCATAGAATGAGAGTAGGGAATAGAAAGAAGAATCATCCTTAGGATAAAGAAATAGTTCCTCACTTATTATTACTATTCTTGCATAGCATATCATAATAGCATATTAATGAAGATGAAGAACATGGCAAGCTTAGCATTGAAGCATGGCTCTTGGTTGGATTTACATTCCATAGTCAAGAATGTTGGTGTAGGTTGTCCACCTCTCAACATGCTTGGAGAGGTAGATAGAGTTATTGCACTTTACACTTCACACAATGAGAGAGAGAGAGAGAGAGAGAGAGAGAGTGTGTGTGTGTGTAGAAGAGTATACCCCTCTCTCATGCTTGGTCCACCCTCTCTCTCTCTCTCTCTCTCTCTCTCGTATTATTTATTATATCATTTGGACATGTGTCCTCTTTTTTCTCTTTGCGAAAAAGAACTTAATTGTTTATACTTATGCATCTTAATTCTCATTGGACCCCTCTAAAGCGTATCCAATAGGGTTAAAGCACATCATGGGCAAAATGGGAAGGATCTTGACATGTGTCTTTAATGCTTCTTAAGATATCATGTTTTAATTGAACACTTTAAAAACCTACTCATTAAGGCATGGAAACCGTTTATGCCTCTTGAGAGTTTATGTTGGAATTGAGCACTTCAAGAACCTTGGTCATTTAAGCATGAGAAGCACCTCAAGCTTGGGAAATTCTCCCACAAACACTTTAAGCACTTTAGTTAGCCATTAGGAGAAAGTTGGACTCACTTTTGGGCCCTGTAAGAAGTGTCACGTTGGCTTAGAGAGAGAAAATGAAAATGTTAAATTGTGCATTTTATGTAATACTTTTTTGCACCAACAAAAAGCCAAAATGACATTCTTTGGTAGGTAGCCGCCATCTTTATCATTTGTATCCTTCGTTCTCTTGTCAGGAATCCAACTAACTGTATGACTAATATTTGAAATGCCAACTTACAAGCGTTCCCTACAGAAACATAAGCCACACGAACTCTATCAACTTTAAACTTGAGAATATGGTCTTCCCTCCCAAAACCTGAGCTATTTCATGAGTTTCGAGTGTCCGTCTTTTTCTCTATCAACTCTAGGAATGGAGAATGCTTCTTTTTTTTTATGAAAACACCAGTTTGAACTTGAAATCCTCAGCCCCTTCATCTTTAACACTTACCCAAAGAAAGAACACACATCATCTTCATGTTGATGTATTGCAAGAGTACACACCGTTGCAGAAACATAGGAGCGAGTCCTCAACGGGAGAAATAACTTAGAAGGACAAACAAGGAACATCATTTGGATTTGTGGACCGATGGGTCTATTTATCCAAAGGATCCTACGACAAATGCGCCACCTCCCTTTGCTAATATCACTAACCTCTTACATTTCACAGGTGATGGCAAGGATGGGCTATTGGGATACACCGAACATTTGGAAATGAGAGGATTGAATGCGGAAAGGCAAAGAAACTTCCTGGCAATGGAGAACATGCAGCTAAAGAAACTTAATGAAGCATGCTCTCAAAAGATTTCATCAAACAAAGAGACAATCCAAGGCCTTGAGAAGAAGATCACAATTTTGCGAGAGAAAGACACCATGCTTGGTAGTCGAAAAAGAAAACGAGATCTGTGCAACATTGAGAACATGAAGATTGGTAGTGGTGGCCTGAGAAAACGATTACAAGCTTTAAGGTAACTCGGAGTTTGTTTCTGCTTTTGTATCTTCAATGTGCTTCACTAAGAAATGGATACACTTCCTATACATGATCATAACGCATGGTGCTTTTTTGACAGGTCTTTACTGCATCCAAATTCGAACGGTGTAGGCTTCAATACCGGAGTGCATTACAGCCGTCTAGTTCCAAAAGTAGTTGAAGAGATGATAACTCAAAAAAAAATTCGTAAGTTGAAAGGGAGGCTCCTTACCTCCTTCATGAACGAGAATTAGTTGGAACCAATGGAAGTGCAAGCAATACTTGATGAGAGTGACATCTCGCAGATGGGATACAGGGCACTCTTCAAAGCATTAGCTAAAAAATCTCAAAATAAACTACAGAGGGGATCATTGCTGCCAAAGACATCACATGTAAAGACTGCTTGCCGGCACGTAAACAATGAGGTGTTTGAGAAACTTGGGTCACCATTCCATATTGAAGCAACGTTCTTAGGCAAGGGAAACAGAGAGTTACAGTTTAACGACCATAACAACCTCTTCGTTGATCTTAAAGCATTGCAAAGGTATGCAGTTCACTTCTTTGACATCAGTCGAGAGGAGTGCTGTGGGGTTCTCAAGTTTGTTTTGAAGCTCGACGAGTGCGAGGTCCTGAAGAACAAGAAGCAGGAGAGAGTCACCATTACCCTCATGAACAAAGCTCTGGATCCATCAATAATGAAAGAGGATCCACGATACTTCAGCGTGCAATCCGAAACAACATTCTTAGGATCATTTCAGGTATACTTCGTTCACTCTATAATAACAAAAATATTGAATATTTGGTTGTTGATTTTGTGTTTTCGTTTTTCACTGCAGGTTGATAAGGAAAATTTTGAAATCCTCGATTGGGTTTTTAGTCAAACCCAAATTCCTTCTATCATCAGTGAACAAAGAAACGGAGTTGTTCTTTCAGTGGAAGGATTTGGTGACTATACAGTGGAATGGCACATGGTAGGTGACTTAAAGACTTTTAAGTGTATGTACAACATAACACACGGAGCAGCTGTGGAAAATCCATGCTTATATTGCATGGCTGATACACATTCTCTTGAGAGTGTGCAATGGAATAGAGCTCCCAACAGACATCTTCAAGATAAATCTTTTAGGCCAGTGCTTGATATTCCTCTGAGTAGAGTTCACGTCTGTACACTTCATGCACTCTATCAAATAATTGAAAAGGTGGTTCATTTGTACATATGTTTTGCATGGACATTAAAGCCAGAGAGTGAGTCGAAAAGAGTGATTGAAGCAGTAGAGGGAGTGATCTCAGACATTGATTTGCATGGAGGCAATGTCAAAATCGAAGAGGACCCTAAGATGTCTCAAAGTCGTTACAAGGTACCTAGGAAAGCATCGATAGGTAGCGTGAAGGCAAGAAGGTTTCTTGGGTTTAGCCTCAAAAATTCAGATAGAGAAGAAAGGACAAACCTGTTCAACAAATGGAAATAGTTACATAAAGTGGTTCAAGACAATGCTGGTGGTGGGGAAATCCAAAATCACAAGGCGAACATGTGGAAATCATCAGATAAAATTTTCTACTACGTTGAGCAGCATTCTTGGGACCAAACTAAGCTCACATCATTTCAAGTAGCCTCGCTGGATTGGAAGATGGTTTACCTTATAGGGTGGGGTGGGAAACATATCACACATTACATGGTGGGTTAGCATTCTACGTATACAAAACAGAATTTTAAATTGTACCCTACTGACCATTTTGTTTTATTTCAATGCAGCACATACTGTTCAACCATGGTCCTTGTTGGGATCGGAGAGCACACACACAGAGAGCCAACACGAAGAAGGAGATAGACACAGTGTGTGGCGGGGCGGTACTCACACTACAATGTGTAGTTCTGAGTATAGTTATTATGAATGAGTAAATGAATGGCTGTACATGGGCGGCTGAACAACGGGCAGCCGGGCACACGGGCCTTTAACCCAACTATCTCCCACTTAAAGGCAGTGTGCCTTTAAAGTGGCCAAAGTACAGCAAAAGAAGTCAAGCCATACCCATCAGCGATCTGCCGTGTGCAAACCGCTGTGAGGCTAACGACTTCGTGAGTAGATCAGCAGGGTTATCGTCAGTGTGTACCTTGACAAGCTCTATGCGCTTGTCCTCTAGCACCTCTCGTATGAAGTGATACCTCACCTCAATGTGCTTTGTCTTCGCATGGAAGACAGGATTCCGTGCCAATGCTATGGCACTCTGGCTATCACAATGTAGAATCGGAGCATCACAAGCCATACCAAGATCTCCCACTAGTCGTGAGAGCCATACGGCCTCCTTGGCAGCCTCAGTGGCAGCCATATATTCAGCCTCTGTAGTACTCAAAGCAACGCATGGCTGTAAATGTGATGCCCACGAAACTGGTCCACTTGCAACTGTGAACACATAGCCGCTAGTAGACTTCCTCGAGTCCACTGACCCTGCATAGTCTGAATCTGTATATCCGCAAACAGACATATCCTTCTCACCATAACATAGGGACAACTCTGAAGTCCCTCTCAAGTATCTGAGAATACCTCTCACTGCATCCCAATGACGCTTGCCCGGGTTAGACATGTACCTGCTAACCACACCAACTGCATGAGCAAGATCTGGACGCGTAGCCACCATGGCATACATCAAGGAACCAACAGCTGACGCATAGGGAATCTGAGACATCTCTGTAGTCTCCAAATCTGTCTGAGGGCAGTCATCATGGCTGAGTTTAACATATGGAGGCAACGGGGTACTAATGGCCTTCCCCCCTTCCATATGAAAACGCTCAAGCACCTTGTCAATGTACTCTTTCTGACTAAGAAAGAGCATCTTGCGAGAACGATCACGAGTGATCCGTATACCCAAAATATGACTGGCATCCCCAAGATCCTTCATGGAAAACATCTCATGTAGCCTATGTTTCAAGGCATCCACATCAGAAATACACTTCCCTGCGATCAGCATGTCATCCACATACAAAACCAAAACAATAAGACTACCATCTGCAGCCTTGCGAGTATAGAGGCATGGGTCCTCATAACTGCGTACATAACCCAATGAACTCATGAATGCATCAAACTTACGATACCATTCACGAGATGATTGCTTCAGCCCATACAAGGTCTTAAGAAGCCGGCATACCATCTTCTTTGAACCATGAATAACAAACCCACTTGGTTGCTCCATGTAAAAATCCTCGTGCAAGTCCGGATGTAAGAAAGCTGTCTTTACATCCATTTGCTTCAACTCCATGTCTTCTGTAGCTACCAAGGCAAACAACATACGCAAAGTAGACATCTTCACCACTGGGGAGAAGATCTCGTCAAAATCAATGCCCTTCTGTTGCTTGAATCCTTTAGCCACAAGCCTTGCTTTGTACCTAGGCTTTGCATCCATTGAACACAATTTTATCTTGTAAACCCACTTGCATGGTAGTGCCTTCTTACCCTTTGGCAAAGGAGTAAGCTCCCACGTTTTATTTTGGATCAACGAATCCATCTCTGATTGCATAGCTTGCTCCCACTTGAGCTTGTCAACACTAGACATGGCCTCATCATAACATGATGGCTCCCCGCAATCAGTCAACAATACATAATCCATAGAAGGCACAAAACGCTGAGGCTGTCTTGCACGCCGCTCTGAACGCCTCAAAGACTGTGCAGGAGGTGCATCTGGCTGTCCCACATCTACATGATCTCCCAACAAGGGCTGATCTGGCTGTCCCACATCTACATGATCTCCCAACAAGGGCTGATCTCCCACTTGAGGGTCAATGGGCTGCCCACGAGCAGCCATGGGACCATCATACCGATGACCATCCTCCTCAAATATCACACGCCGAACCTCAACCGTTCGCGGTGATGCTCTATACATAGAGTCCTCATGAAAAACAACATCATGGCTGCGCACAATCTTCCTGTCAATAGGATCCCACAATCGGTAACCCATCTCACCAGAGCTACCATAACCCAAGAAGATACATCTCTTGCTCTTTGGATCCAATTTGCTGCATTTTGCCTTAGGTACATGTACATAAGCTTCACAGCCAAAAACACGAAGGTGACCATACGAAGGTGGCAAACCTGTCCATACCTCTTCAGGCACTTTGAAGCCCAAAGGAACACTAGGTGAACGATTTATCAAATGCACAGAAGTGGCAACAGCTTCAGCCCAAAATCCATTTGACAAACCAGCCATAGAAAGCATACTACGGACTTTTTCCTGTATAGTTCTGTTCATGCGCTCTGCCACACCATTTTGAGGAGGTGTATAGGGAGCACTAAGCTCGCACCGTATACCCTTCTCAACACATAATGTTGTGAAAGCATGAGACATAAATTCACCCCCATTGTCCGTACGTAAGCACTTCAACTTACAACCTGATTGGTTCTCAACAAGAGCCAACCATTGCTTAAATATATCAAACACCATATCCTTCTTACAAATGGGGTATGCCCATACCTTCCTGCTAGCATCATCAATGAACGTAACAAAGTACATAGCACCTCCAAGAGAAGCATTGGGCATCGGCCCACATACATCACTATGCACCAAAGCTAGCTTTTCCAAAGATCTGTGTGGAACACTTTTCTTATGAGAAGACCGAGCATGTCGACCATAAAGGCAATGCTCACAAAACTCAAAACCACCAAAATCTGAAACGGGAATGTAATCCGCACGTGCCAACAACTTCAAACCTTTTAGTGACATATGCCCCAAACGCTGATGCCATAAAGAAGCAGGAGGTTGCTCAGTGATCCCCACAATGTGATCAGCCACACTAGCTACACAAAGGGAATACAACGTATTCCTCTTAGCACCTTTAACCAAAACAAGGCTGCCCTTAGTGATCTTCCAACCTCCATCACCAAAAGATACATTGAAACCAAGTGAATCCAACTGACCCACACTAATCAAGCTTTTTGCAAGAGCCGGCACATGACGCACACGCTGCAAGACAAACGTAGTAGAGTTTGGCATAGCCAAATGAATATCCCCAATGCCATGAATCTGCATAGAACGCCCATCGGCAATCCTGACAGTACCTGTGCGCGAAGCATCGTAGTCATGAAACCACGACCTATGAGGCGTAACGTGAAAAGAAGCACCACTGTCAATGACCCAATCCATAGGCATACTACGCTCATGAGTGAGAAGAAAAGCGTCATCAAAATAGGATGCAAGCAACACATCACCAATCTCTTCACTAGT
This sequence comes from Adiantum capillus-veneris, assembly GCF_014529385.1. Taxonomy (NCBI): domain Eukaryota; kingdom Viridiplantae; phylum Streptophyta; class Polypodiopsida; order Polypodiales; family Pteridaceae; genus Adiantum; species Adiantum capillus-veneris. Next base: position 102,436,765 of record NC_140949.1, on the reverse strand, counting down.
AGCACTAGTCGGAGCACATACATGGTCATCTTGAGAGCTACACTCTCCCTGTGTTGCATTTAACTCCTCAATCTTGACATTGGATTTAGGCTTGTCCTTAGCATCATGGTCTTTCTTCTTACCATCTCCATTTTCCCTTTTCCACTTGTAACAATCCTTTTTGAAATGGCCTTTTCTACCACAATGAAAACATTCCACATCCTTTTTACTTGTGCCTGCACGGGACTTGCTTCTAGATTTACCCCTGTTGGACTTATACTTGTCCATAGTCCTGCCTCTGACAACCATTGCACTAGAAGACTTACTACTTGCATTATTCTTTCGATTAATCTCTTCCGTGAGAAGACTAGACTCCACATTAGTACTTGTCAACTCATTCGCAGGAACCGAGTTACTTATGGCTGTCCTAAATGTGTCCCATGACTCAGGCAACGTGACAAGTAAAAACATAGCTTTTACATTTTCCTCAAACGTAATTTCCTGCGTAGCAAGTTGGCTGAAAATTGTATTGAACTCATTCAAATGCGCATTCATGGAAGCACCTTCCTCCATTCGCAAATCAATAAGCTTTTTAATCCAATACACCATAGAAGCAGCCGAATGCTTATCATACATATCGCAAATCCGCTGCCATAGCTCATAAGCTCCACCCTGTGCATCTTTCACATTGTAATAAACAGACTTTGAAAGGGAAAGCCTAATGGTAGACCTGCACATCTCATCCAACTCCTCCCAATCATCCCTCTCCATGTTCTCTGGCTTAACTCCCTGCAACTTTAGAGGTCGAATCTGTTTCTTCTGCACCAAGACATCCCAAATCTGATCTTTCCAATATGAGAAGTTAGCACCATCCAACTTCTCAATATTGAAAACTGTGTCCTCTTTAGTGCCCATTACAACAAGAATGCAACAATGAGAAACCTGTAACCAACCAACAAACTGCCACAACAAAGTAGTGTTGCAAATCTGACAACACCTGCTGCTCAATCAAAGAGCAAACGCATAGAGTATAAATCAGCCCATAATATGGTCAAAAAACGTACGTAGAAATCCACAAAGAAATGCATAAACCCGTGACACCTGTAACTCAACCGGCCTAGGCAAACTGTGCCACAAAATGCATCAACAATGAGCTGTCATAGAGGCATAAACATACTCCATGTCTGAATAACCACAATAGAGACATAAGCTGACCAAGCTTACACAAATCCGTGAGCATAAATGGATCCAAGTGAGCATATAACCAATGCACAAGCTCAACGAAGTCCAATCTCTACTGTCAACCAAGTACCTATCCGTACTCAAACCGCAACACCGCAAGCAAGAGCAAACCCGCTCTATGTATAAGTGAACCAAATCTCCACAATATCATGCATAAAGAGTGTCTGTCAAACTGCCATATCCACATCCATCAACATACATAGATGATGTAAACCTGTAGCTCAAGAACACGCATAAACAGACTGCCGAGAAGAGTAGAAGCTCCCACTCAAACCACAACCATATACATGGCTGTCCCACAGTCAAAATACATGTTTTGTAACCACAGAAGAGACCTGTATCCAAAGCTCCCTGTAACCTGTACCCGTACCTGTACCTGTAGTCGAAGAAGACAATGTCGCCAAAACTCCCACTCTTTCTGTGTGTATGAGGCCACTCCAAGAAGAGGCTACACACTCTCAAATGAGTTGTGGGCTCACGTAAGTGGAAGACACTACAACAATGGCACCTGTAATGGCTATGGAAGCTCTGGCAGCAGAAAACTACCAAAGAGAGCTGAAAAACGCAGCTCCTAGTCTGTAGCTCGGATGGGATTTCTGATGGCACGAATGGCTCTGAAAGGGGGGTTAAACCCCGGGACGCCTGCTGAAAATACTCGCGGAGTGCTGAACCTTCCAATGCCAAGCTCAAAAAAACCTTCTGCTCTTTAGAAATGCGCGGGTGCGCGAAACCGAAAAACGGCAATGAAACAGCAGCAAGTTTCAACACACTCAACAATGATGATGAAGCTCTCAATGCTCTCACTACCAAGCTCTGATACCACTTGTTGGGATCGGAGAGCACACACACAGAGAGCCAACACGAAGAAGGAGATAGACACAGTGTGTGGGGGGGTGGTACTCACACTACAATGTGTAGTTCTGAGTATAGTTATTATGAATGAGTAAATGAATGGCTGTACATGGGCGGCTGAACAACGGACAGCCGGGCACACGGGCCTTTAACCCAACAGTCCACATTAGCAGATTTCGGAGGTCTTTTGGAGGGCCTTTTGGAAGAGAGAGGAAAATAAGCTCTTCCAATGAGAGAAGAGCCTACGTTACATAGAAAAATAGATGGATATTAACACAAATATAAAAGGTGTCCCTCTCCTCATTTAATAATCTAGTGGTCCTTAAAGACGATCACTCTCTTTCATTTAATGCGAGCACCTTTTTCAGAAGGTAGATGCGGTGCATTTGATACGGCTTACGTCATCACTAGAACTCAAAAAGTTACAAAACTATCAAGTGGTGGAAGATTTTGAAACTTTTGATATTGTCAATGCGTCCTGAACGCCCAAATATCCTAGAAACGAATGTCCAATTGCCTCGCTCCGACATCCAAAGAGGCAAAGAATGTCAAAAACCCCTAAAAGAACATTCCAAAATTTTGGAATGCCTCCTCACGCGCCGTTAGTAAAAAGCCCCTTTTTTCCTCTTTTAGGGAGCTTTTTGAGAGGAAAATGTCAAAAAACCTCTAAAAAGGGGCTTTTTTGAAAGCTAATTGTCCAAAAACCACTAAAAGGATCTTTGTACTAACGGCGGGCAGAGGGGCATTCTAGAATTTTAGAATGCCTCCTCGCGCGCCTTAAGTAAAAAGCCCATTTTTTGGGGTTTTTTGACATTTTTTGCCTCTCCAGATGTCGGAATGAGACAAGTAGACATTCGTTTTTAGGGTATTTTGGCGTTCCGGACGCATTGGTGGTGTCAAAAGCCTCAAAATCTATCACTATTTGACAGTTTGTGACTTTTCAAGTTTTAGTGATGACGTAAGCTGCATTGAATACGCCGCACCTGCCTCCTGAAAAAGACGCTCGCATTAAATAAAACAGTGACCGTTTTCAAGGACGATTGGGAATATAAATCTAATTTTTAGAGTGTCTGGTTGTCCTTTTGGACGTACTCACAAGGTGCAAGTGTATTTTAAAAAAAGTTTCTAGAGAGAGAAATACAATTTCTTACAAGGCCCTAGTCCAAATGACCTCCGAAATTTTCTAATGTATTTTGCAAAGACATATGACTCACTATAAATATGGTCCACACAAGGCATGGAAAAAACCCACTACATGGCAAGAACAAGTTATTTTAAGCACACTAGGGAGGAAAGGATAAGGCCAATAGCCTATTAGAGTTACACCAATGGACTTATAGACGACTAATTCATAGAGCAAGGCAGAAGGAGATTCTTAAGAGTTCAAAAATTACATGGTCTTTACAACACATCCGCAAAGAGAAGAAACAGATGGCTTGGGGAAATTTGAATGCGGGGGAGCGCCATGCGAGGTGGCGACAGTCACGAGTCAGGAGCGGGAGAAGATGGATCTGAGTCCGTCATTTTTATCCTCTTCAATGCACCTCCTTCTTCCTCACTTTGTACCTCTTTGATGTGCAAGCTCAGTATATGATCTCGTTCCTCTATTGATGGAAGCATCCCCATAGGCATCAGGAATCTTCTTTCCCTCAGAAACAACCACTTTTTGTATAGATCTAAGCTCTTTGGGTCTTCAACCCTTGCAGCTAGAGCCTGAGCTATGTAGGACATGAAATAGGGTGCTCTGAGTGCTTGGCATCCATACCCAATGCCAAAGACGCGTAGAGCAAACTGTTTCTCAATCAGAATTAGTCTTTCTGGCTTTAGTGGGAGGGGGTGCCCACCACAGAATCTTGTAATAACTTTCATTGCAAACAATGGGAACTTTGCATTGTCCTCGGAGCATTCCTTGTGGTATATTATGGTCTACATAAAAATTGTAATGAATTTATGGGCCGTAAGTGAGATGAGTACAATTGCCAAGTACTTGAATTGTTTCTACAAACCTTTTTGTGGTTGAAACGCCCGATGTAGTGAGACAACGCCGCATCCTTGCCTTGGACTCTAGTGACAAGCCCTTGCCGTGAGCCTCCCGCTCTTCTAAGGAAACTATTGTCATACACTAGCACCTGTCAACAAAAAAAATTGATCATAATATTTTATCACTGGGCCATCTCTAATACCATCTAAATACATGACAAAAATTACCATCTGATTCTCGTCCATTTCCAGCATCGACCTCCCCCACAAGTGAATAAACTGACTATTCATTACCTGAGCTCTGGGTGCCACGGGCCTACCCATGTTTTTAAAGCCGCGTTGTTTTGTTGTCAATTGAAACTGCTCATTTGTTGGCAAATTGGCCTCTCTGGACTTCGCTTCATTGAATGTACCTTTGATCAGTTTCCACCCTGAAGTAAACTGTGAGTCGTGGATATCTGTGTCAGCAATAAGATGTTGGTTCACTCCATCATCATCCACAAATCCCATGTCTGCCTCACAAAAATTTGCAATTGCAGCTAGGCAGTAGTCCTCCCGTATATTCAGCTCATGCATGATATCTGTGAGTAGAATGTAGTGGGTGTCGCCCGCCATAGCAAAGTTGGGAGCGCAATTCAGAGGCAAAGTCACTTCCTTATTTGGGCTTTCTTGCTTGCACCCTATTTCTGCATCCGCAAGAGAAGCAAGATTTAAGCCCGCATCAAATTTTTCCTTTAATGTCTCTACCCGCTCTTCTTCTGGGTCAAACTGCACCTCCACATCCTCTACCTCTTCCTCCGGCGCCAATGGACAACTACCAAAAGTTGTTGACTGGGAAGTCTATGACTCACCATCCGTCTGCAAGTATAAGTAACAAACAAACCCATGGTCGAATTCCACTAAGCGACACTTTTTGAAGTGCTTCATACACCTGTCTTGTACAAGCAGTGCATTGGAGGGACACTTTTCTAGACAGCGATTCAGTCTCCTTGAAGAAATCTTGTCAAGGTCAAGGTCGTCTAGGTGCACATATCTCATGCCATCAACTGTCATGGAATTGTCACAAGTGACTGCCTCATACTGTTGCAAATGGGTTTGTAGGTACTCAAATGAGCAATCTATAATCCTCTGTATAGAAAACTCTACATTAAACATTCTTGATAGTTCTGGTGCACGGTGATGAGCACGGGCGTTGTATAAGAACATGAATAGTTTTTCTTAACATGTATCCTCACCCACAACGTCTGTCTCCAGGACTATGATCCCCATGACTGAAAGAAAAAGAAACCCAAAACTACTATTCAAAATTGGTATGTATTTGGTGTCATAACCAAGCGAATATTGAGCCTCGAGTACCCCTCAAGGTCTCTATTCGCTTGGTTCTGTCCCATACGCTAATGTCATAATCGATGAAGTCACTTGAGTCAGAACCAGGTGAACAGGGGCCCCAAGAATCTCTGAAGGCCCTATTTGCTTGGTTCTGACCCAAGTTGAATTTCCGCTGTAGCCACAACGTCTGTCTCCAGGATGCGGTCCCTCATGACTAAAAGAAAAAGCAAGCCAAAACTACTTTTCAAAATTTGTCCCGTATTTGGTGTCATAACCAATGGAGTACCTCTCAAGGTCTCTATTCGCTTGGTTCTATCCCGTGCGCTAATGTCATAATAGGTGACATCACTTGAGTCAGAACCAGGTGAATAAGGGCCCCAAGAATCTCCGAAGGCCCTATTTGCTTGGTTATGACCCAAGTTGAATTTCCGTTGTAGCCACAACGTCTGTCTCCAGGATGCGGTCCCCCATGACTGAAAGAAAAAGCAAGCCAAAACTACTTTTTAAAATTTGGCATGTATTTGGTGTCATAACCAAGAGAATATTGAGCCTCCAGTATCCCTCAAGGTCTCTATTTGCTTGGTTCTGCCCCGTGCGCTAGTGTCATAATAGGTGACGTCACTTGAGTCAGAACCAAGCGAATAGGGGCCCCAAGAATCTTTGAAGGGCCCTATTCGCTTGCTTCTGACCCAAGCATTTGGAACAGATGGATAAGAACAGAGCATTTAATGTTATCAGTGATAGATATAGAGGCCTACTCACTCACTATGCCCAAACTTAGGCATGGTCACATAAGGAGTAATTATTCCAACCATGCGGTGCGAGACTTCTAATCTTACCCTAACGACCACTCTTTGGCCCCCCTTGGAGTGTTGTTCCCATTGTGCTCTAACCCCGTAACGCAGTGGCTTCGGTGCGCACACAGTTAACAACACACAGGAAGGGGAGAAAGAGAGGGAGAAAGAACCTCTCTCTGCAATATCTAATTGCGCCGAGTTGGATGGTGATGTCACAGGCCACCGAGAGCAAGAACTAGAAGGTGGCGATGGAGACGGGGAAGCAAAGGACACAAACCAGAGGAGGTTGCTCAACGCAGGATCACGAGAGGTGTCCAAGGGGAAGAGCATAGAAAAAGGAAAAGGCAACGGCGATCTGTTTGCTCTACTTGGAGATAGAGATGGCAACTGCAAGGACGATCGGTGTCTAACTCTAAACGCAGGATCATGAGAGGTGGCCAAGGGGAAGAGCACAGAAAAGGCAAAGGCAACGGTGATTTGTTTGTTCTACTTGGAGATGGAGATGGCGACTCAAGGGTGATCGGCGTTTGACTCTAAACGGTCACTCAAAAAATGCACGTGGGCTGCGCTCACAAGCACAACCTGTTATAAATGGGACAAGACGTGTTTCTTTGCAGCACGTTCGCGAATTTGGCGAGTTCAATCCATCTATTATAGATGGAGTTGTTGACAATTATAACTCGTCGGACTCTGACGTTGGCCAACAGGCAGCAATCTTGCAACCCAATAGACGTGTTCACAGGCGCTTTGGTCAAGCAGCATATGTGAGGCCACAAGATGTAGCCTCTGATAGCTCGGGGGATGATCATGCAGACCACATTCCCAACGAGGCAATGTTTGAGCCCGAGATTGATGAAATGATCGAGACGATCATGGATTCAGAAAGGCTTGTCTCTGATGATATAAAAAGTGAAGCCGATACGCCATTGTATAATGGAGCACATGTGTCTAGATTGAAAGCGCTCCTAGTTCTTCTCAACATGCAGACAAAGTTTGGATGGAGTGACACTAGCGTCACAAAGCTTTTTAGGTGATCTATTACAATTAGTTTACTTTAATTAATAAAACTCTAAATGTATAATGATCTGATAGATTTTTACACAATTGTACCGTATTTTTATGTTGTGTAGATTGCTCAAAGAGCACATACTACCAGCTGATAATGTGATGACAGATTCCCAAGAGGAAGCAAGAAAGATTTTGCAAAACTTGAGGATGGATTACAATTCGATCCACGCTTGTCCTAATGACTGCATTCTTTTCAGAGGGGAATACATAGACATGGAGAAGTGTCCGAAATGTGATTCCGAAAGATATCGAGTAGATCTCCATGGAACAAAAATTCCGCAAAAGGTTTTGCGACATTTTCCTCTTCTTCCTCGCATCAAGCATTTCTTCGAATGTAAGTCCATGGCCGCTCTAGCATCATGGAATGAGGAGAATAAATCTTTGAATGGTGTGCTACGGATTCCTGCAGATTGTGCAGCCTGTAAACATATAGATGGAACATGGTCGGATTTTGCCAGGGAAGCTCGAAATTTGCACTTAGGCCTGGCTATGGATGGCGTAAATCCATTTGGTCAAAGATCAACATCTTACAGTGTATGGCCCGTTGTCATCGTGAACTACAACATTCCCCCGTGGTTGACTACGAAGAAGGGGCACCTATGGCTAAGCTTGATTGTGACGGGGCAATATAAAGTGAAGAATATGGATGTGTATCTTCGTCCACTATTGGAAGAGCTACAACAATTGTAAATTGGCATAGAGGTGGTGGATATGAGCCGACACACAAGTCGACGGAATGCTTTGATCAGAGGCATTCTAATGTGGACCATGCATGACTATCTTGGACTAACAAAATGCTCAGGTGATCTATTTACACTCCTCACTCAGACACTGTAAATCTTGGTTTTTCTCAAGCTGATCTATTATCATGTGTATACATGCAGGGCTTCAAACAAGCGGATACAGAGCATGTGTCGCATGTGGACCTAGACTGAATGCACGCAGGAGAGTGGCTAGACAGATTTGATAAAGCCTGAGACATGCTATGGCGAACCATAGATGATGAGCACATATCTGGAATTGTCATGTGCAATCTCGGTGTTGAGAAGAAGATGACGGAAGATCTAGAGGCTAAAATCAACCGATTTTGCATGCTTCACAATCCAGTCATGCAGAAGTGGATTTCACAATATGAGGATGCAAAGCAAGAGCGACAAAGGGCAAGAATCGAGTGGAGACGGGGAAGACGACCACCGATGCACTATCTGACGAGTCTGGAGAGCCTACCAACATTCATGAGCTTAAGATGGTTGCACAACCAATTGAAAAACGCACAACAGTGTAGTGAAGAATGTAAAGAATGAGGATGCAAGAGAGCTACACAAGACAAGTACAAAGCACACAGAGATGGAAAGCTTCTTCTTCTTCTTCACAGAAAAGAGAGTACAAAATGACTAAGTGCTAAAGCTGAAAAGTAGCACATATGTACATGCGGTCACTAAGTGTGAACTCGCTAGAAGCGTACTAGGCTGGCACTATAAGTGTAGTCCACCTGTAGAATCACTGGCAGAGATCCTCCGTGTCGGTCACCTAACGCGCCAGTGAGTAAATGCCGTAAGCGGCCAAGACCCGTAGTGGATGCCAGCTCAAGGTGTAGAGCTCGACATCTCAACACTCCCCCTCGAGCTCTGCATGTCGCAGAGTCCAAGCATAGTCCGAAAACGTCGAAGCTTCTCAGCTCCGAGGGCCTTGGTAAAGATATCCGCTATCTGCTCCTCTGTGCTGACATAGACCAAGTCGATGTCGCCCGCCAACACTCGCTCTCGAACGTAGTGGTAATGGACCTCTATGTGTTTCGTCCTAGCATGGAACACTGGGTTCCTAGCCAACTGCATGCTGCTGACGTTGTCACAATGAATGACAATCTGCTGGTCCACCTGCACTCCCAAGTCCTCAAGTAATGTGCGTAGCCAAGCTACCTCGCACGCCGCAACTGCTGCACCTCTGTACTCGGCCTCTGTGCTCAATAAAGCAACCGTAGGCTGCTTTTTGCTGCTCCAAGTAACAGCAGCACTCCCAAAAGAGAACATGAAGCCACTCGTAGATCTCCTATCAACAATGCTACCTGCCCAATCTGCATCTGTATACCCATACAATGCTAATGGTGCATCTGCTGCATAGAACAATGCGTAGTCAAGAGTCCCTTGCACATACCTAAGTGTGCGTCGTACTCCATCCAAATGTGGCTTCCTCGGAAGCTGCATGAACTGACTCTCCAAGCCTACTGTGTAGCTCAAGTCTGGCCTTGTGATAGTCAAGTAGATTAGACTACCCACCATCTTCCTGTACATATTGACATCCTCAACAACATCACCCTTCTCTGCACTCAGCTTTGCATTCACATCCAAGGGAATAGAAATTGGCTTACAATCAGCCATACCATACTTTGACAACATGTCCAAAGCATACTGTCTCTGTGATAGCCATACACCCTCTGGAGTCCTGATCACTTCAATGCCAAGAAAGTAGCGCAACTCGCCTAAATCTTTCATTTCAAACTCCTGTTTGAGAAGACCCTTCACATGGTCAATCTCCATAGCATTGTCACCAACAATAATAAGGTCATCTACATATATGGTAATGACCACAATCCCCACATCACTCTCACGTACATAGAGTGAATGATCAGCATGAGCTCTCCTAAAACCAATACTGACAAGATACTTGGCTATCCTGTCATACCATGCTCTAGAGCCCTGCTTCAACCCATACAAAGCTTTGAGAAGTCTGCATACATAATCTGGGTAACCTGGATCGACATAACCAGGTGGCTGATCCATATACACTTCCTCTTGCAACTCACCATTCAAGAAGGCATTCTTTACATCCATTTGATGCATAATCCATCCTCTAGATGCAGCCACTGCTATGACAGCTCTCACTGTCGTCATCTTTGCCACTGGAGCAAAGGTCTCCTCATAGTCTATGCCATACGTCTGTGCATAACCCTTTGCGACCAGCCTTGCCTTATGACGCTCAATGTTACCATCAGCCTTATGCTTGGTTTTATACACCCATTTACAGCCAATAGCTTTCCTGCCACTTGGCAATGGCACCAACTCCCATGTGTCATTTGCTTCCAATGCAGCCATCTCTTCATTCATTGCATCATCCCAATGCACATTTCCAACTGCATCCTCAAAACATGTGGGCTCCACATCCTGTATCACCTTAGCCGTGTAGGCTTGGTGATGCGCTAGATACCCATCATAAGTCAATTTCTGAACTGGATTTCTGACTCTATTAGATCTGCGCGGTCCTTGGTCACTCCTTTGCCCTCTAGCATCTTCTTGTACTTTCCTTACACCAGGTGTCCTGACAGCCGGAATTCCAAATTCCTCATCAAGACTTTGTTCAGAACCATCTGAATCCATGTCTACATGTGAAAAACCTGATGATGCATCAACCATAAAGGGAGGTTCATCAACCTTTTCCTTTCCTTTTCGTGATACATTCCCTGTACCTGTTGGTGGAGTAACCTGCGTACGTAGTCTACCATTCCATGGTTTCTCAACAGAGCCACGAGAAGAGGACTCTTGTGGTCCACTCAAAACCTGTGACTGTGGCCTCACATTTTGTACAACCACATCATCTTTTACATCAGCCCCAATAGTGCCATGTGCATTACTGTACCAGCTGCTCATCTCATCAAAGACTACATCTCTGCTCACTCGTAATTCTCGTGTAGTAGGATTGTAGCACCTGTACCCCTTTTGTTCAAGGGAATATCCCACAAGAATACATTTCTCTGCTTTAGGATCCAATTTCCTGCGCAACTCATCTGGTACATGCACGTAAGCTATGCAGCCAAACACTTTCAAGTGTGCCAAATCAGGCTTTGTACCTGTAAACTTTTCCTCAGGTGTTACATCATGCACCGCAGCTGTAGGTGTCATGTTCATAATGTACACAGCTGTATTTACAGCTTCAGCCCAGAAATGATGAGGCATGTTCTTCTCATTCATCAATGCACGTGCAACCTCTGCAATGTGCCTGTTTTTCCTTTCTGCGACCCCATTCTGCTGTGGAGTATATCTGCATGTAAACTACCTGTGTATACCATGCATTCGCAGAAAATCTGAAAAATCATTGGAGAAGTACTCTCCCCCTCCATCTGACCTCAATGTCTTGATTTGCATATCTGTCTCCTTCTCAATCATGACTTTGAAGTCTTGAAAGTGACCAAACACTTCACTTTTGTTACGCATGAAGTAGACCCATACTTTCCTTGTATGGTCATCAATGAAAAAGACATAATACCTGCAACCATGTATACTTGCAGTATCGGTTGGACCCCAAACATCTGTGTGCACCACCTCAAGTGGCCTTTTACATACATTGCGCTCATGTGGAAATGAGCCCTTTGACTGTTTTCCAAACTGGCATGCTGCACACACTTTATGCATACCATCCACCTTGAATTTGGGCAAACCTTTTACAATTTGTTTTGATTGCATGCTGCGCAATCTCTGCTCATTGACATGGCCAATGCGTTTGTGCCAAATGTCAACATCAGCCACAACACCTGTGCCCTGTGCAAATAATGCAGCTTTTACCTCAGGCATGTCTACATTCAGCGTAAACATTCTGCCCACACATTTGCCCTCTGTGATCAGCTTACAGCCATTCTGGAAATCTTCTACATAACAGCCATTTGGATTGAAGCGAACCTGCAAACCCTGCTCAACCATTTGTCCAACAGAAACAAGATTCTTTGTAATGTTTGGGACATGAAGTACATCTGCTAAGTACTTTGATTTCCCACTCTTCGTATTTAGAGGTATGTCCCCTACATGAGCAATGGGGTGAGCTGTGTCATCTCCTGTCTGCACATAGCCTGACACATCTGGTTTGCGCATATCTCTAAACCACTCTCCACGAGACGTCATGTGATTAGAGGCACCTGAATCCACATACCAAACATCATCTTGGGTGGAATTCTCTGCAGTCATTGTATTCATTACATGTTGCATAACAAACATGCGCTCGTTTTTGCTGTCATCTGCATCTCTGCTAGTAGATGCATAGTTGCCCTGTTCTCTCTTTCTACTTGCTTTTCCCTTTGGACAGTCACGTGACATGTGACCTCTTTCACCACAAGTCCAACATTCTCTACTATCTGGAGTATGTTGCTGCCTGCTTGATCCTGCACCACGACCTCTTTGACTCCCCCTGCCTTGAGACTGGTTTCCCCTACCACCTGTATTGTTTTGATTTGATTGACCTTCCAGAAATTGGCCCCTGCAACCCCTTGGGCCTCGACCACGACCTCTACCTCTACCTCTGTTGGAGTTAGAATAGAAGGCCTGTTCAGAATTATTTCTGCCATGAGAAGAAGATGTGTCAAGGTTCTTCTCCTCAAGAATAAGCATAGAAATCAAATCTTGGAACACGGGGATGCCGTCTCTTGTATTCATGGAAGACCTAAAATGTACATACTCATCTCCTAGACCATCCAAGCATGCACGGACAATGTCATTGTCTTCCACTGAGACTTTAATAGATCCAAGAGCCTCAATGATACTCTTGATCTTCAAAGCATAATCATTGATTGAGAGGTTGTTCCTCTTAACCTGATTTAGCTCCGACTTTAGTTGAAGCTTCCTGGCCTTGGTGTTCACCTCGAACACTCTGCCTAAGTTTCTCCATGCAATGGCGGGGGTTTCAGCATCCTGTAGATAGCCCATCATGCCATCTGTGATGATCATAGACAACCAATACATCACTTTGCTCTGGCCTTGTTGCCAGTCCCTCAAAGCTTTCCTTTGTTCTGCTGTAGCATTTGCCTCGGGAATCTCTGGTTCCTTTTCATTGTCTCCTTCTATATAGTCCCAATAACCTTTTCCTTTTAGGAAATTTTTTATTCTGAACTTCCATGCAGGGTAGTTATTTTTCTCAAGCTTCTCAGTAACAATCTGACTGAAACCGTCAGACATCTTGAAGCACTAAGACAAAATAGCTGCAATCTGCAAAAACCTGCAAATCTGCTGAACCTGCTATCGTGGTTCCTGTAACGCTTTCTACACTCAATGAGTGTCCACAATCAAGCGTTTCACAACCACTGTACTTGTACAGTAAATCTCTGTATACTGCACTTTGGAGACCTGTTCAGAAACTTGTCGTGGATTGCGAACGAAGGGATTGTGATGCTCTTCCTCTCTTGCCTGCACCAGGCTCTGATACCATGTAAAGAATGAGGATGCAAGAGAGCTACACAATACAAGCACAAAGCACACAGAGATGGAAAGCTTCTTCTTCTTCTTCACAGAAAAGAGAGTACAAAATGACTAAGTGCTAAAGCTGAAAAGTAGCACATATGTACATGCGGTCACTAAGTGTGAACTTGCTAGAAGCGTACTAGGCTGGCACTATAAGTTTAGTCCAGCTGTAGAATCACTGGCAGAGATCCTCCGTGTCGGTCACCTAACGCGCCAGTGAGTAAATGCCGTAAGCGGCCAAGACCCGTAGTGGATGCCAGCTCAAGGTGTAGAGCTCGACATCTCAACAAAGAAGTGACTGAGGAAGAGTGGGAGTACTCTAGGGGTTGCACGACCAAGGTAAGTTTGCAATGTATGACTAGTAACTTTCTAGATGTTTGAACGGCCATTCATAATCTTTGTTGGTTGTAGTATAAGTCATACACAACAGCATGGTGTAAAGGTCGACATTTTAGGGTGGAACGGATCGACAAAAAGCGTTTTACTCAAGATTGTGGAATCATGGCAAAATTTGAACAGTCTAGTCGACGACGGTCCTCTGATGCAGATCCTGTGGTGGTGGAACTCACTTACTTCAGCACGCTACAAGAGATTTTGAGGATCGATTATAGAGGATTTTTTGTCGACTTGTTCGACGTGCAATGGTTCAAGATAATCTTGGAGGGTCTCAACGCTACTGTGCGTAGAGGAGAGTCTGGTTTTCTTGAGGTGGATTCAACTAAGAAATGGACTGACCTAAGAGACACTTTCGTACTACCTGAGCATTGTGAACAAGTAAGTATGTAAACAGTTAACATCCCATTTTAGAATTTATGTACATGTAAGTTATGTGGCTCTGGCAGGTGATATTTCATCCTACAAAGTCTGCATCAAACTGGTGGTACGTCATAGAGGTAGCCCCTCGTAGTGCACGAGCGTATGAAGGTTACCATGTGCCAATCACAGCGGCATCAATGGAGGAGATCAGAGAGATCTCTTAAAGCCATAAATATTGTATTTGAACAATTTTTCTTCGTTTTGTAAATTCAGAGTTATGCACTTGCCTCTTCCATCACTCAAGTTGAATAGAAGAAGAACGCTTTCTATTGTTGCTGCTAGCCTTTGAGCATTCCAAAGCTACAAACACATTCAAGTTCTTGTACGATTCTCTGTTTTGAACAGTTTTGCTCCATTTTGTAAAAACTGTGGCTCTCTAAGTATTTGCGTCATTGTGTCCTTGCGTCATTGTATTCATATGCTTCATTGCATCATTGTATTTAATGGTCTTTGCGTCCAGTCCAGGTACGTATGCTCTAGGTATGTTCTCATAAGCAGGGATGAAGAGCACCTCCTCTCTCTCTCTCTCTCTCTCTCTCTCTCTCTCTCTCTCTCTCTCTCTCTCTCTCTCTCTCTCTCTCTCTCTCTCTCTCTACTTGTCCATGTTTTCTACTCCATTCATTCAATATAAAGTTTAAATGTTTGTGTGTTTAATGCAGGTATGGATGATGAGGAGTTTCTTTCTTCTTTCTCACCCCAGCAGAGACAGTGGTACGTGGAGCGTCATCGCTCTAGTGCACCAGCGCGCGTTCCTACTCCATCCGCATCTCCCTCTGTTTTGGAGTCCTCAGCGCGCTCCAAAGCCTTGGTGTTGACGAGACGATCTTCACACTCGTCTAGGCACCGGCGCTCTAGTGGTGGCGGTGGCGGTTGTTGTGGGGGTGACGCCACTGATGCTTCGACACCGCCTCGTGTTCGACGAGGGTCTTTACCCTCCCCTTCTTTGCCCGTCCCGACACCAGCCACGGCATCGCCATCGACACCAGGTTTTGCGCGGCTGACTGCCGTTCCCCGTAGTTACACACCACTAGCTACTCCTCCAGGACTCACTCCAATGGACACTCCTCGCTTCGGGGCTCAGACTCCAGTGGAGACACCTGGCGTTCGTACACCCATTGACACGCCGCTAGAGACCCCTACCAAGACACCTAGGTTCACGCGTCAGCGGCGAGAGGGCTTGTGTTACTCCGTCGACTTCAGCGATGGCATCATCTTGGATGATGAAGGCAAGAAGGTGATTTCACGCATGCGCGGTCTTTGCTCTCAGGTGTTTAGACACTACATACTAAACACGTGGAGTGAAGTACCGAATGAATTAAAAGACAGAGTCATCAGCATGCTTCATGACGAGTTTCCCGTTCTAACACAGGACGGCCGCTTCAATGAAGATGTGATGAAGGTTCGAATGCGCGAATACTGCAAGCATAAGCGTTCCGAAGTGTAAAAAGCTATCGAGCATGGGTGAAGCAGACCAGATTGGTTGGCCAAAGGAGATTGAAAGCATGAGAAGAAAGAAGCGCACGAGCAAGTGGAAGCAACAAAAGGAGGCATCCAGAGCACGAGTAGAGGCAGGGAGCTCGCACCACTTGGGGAGCGACGGGTGGGCATCATTTGAGGCTGATTTTGTAAGTGTTTTTGCATCTATGTTTGATAGTTTAGGGTTTATGGGATTTGAAATTCTAACATAATGGATTCTTTGTATGTTTTGATAGTGGTCGTTTATAGAACGTGATCCCACACCGTACGAGTGTGAGTACGCAGGTAGAAAGGACTTAAACGCCCTTATAGACATCCTGAGTTCTCGCGGCGGCATGGTTAGTATTAGGGTTTATTCTTTTCTATTTATTGTATTGTTTTATAAACGTCGCTATATGTTTATACTTACAAAAGTCTATCTTTTTTTTTTTGCGAAATCCGACAGATACACTGCTTCGACGCGATGAGACGTCTGATTAGACGACGTCAGTTTAGCCATAGCTAGATAGCATTAGTTTTTTTTGGTTTCTTTTTGTCATAGATTATGTATCATGAGACAACTTTTATACGTCTTTTTGACAACCATGTATATTTTTTAAATAATGACAATGGTTTGTAACTATTACATTTGCAATGATTAACAATCAAGTGATTTTGCCTATGTGTACAATTGTCATTGATTTACTTTCACCAATTCACGCTTGTCATCTTTGTATCTTTATTTTGCAAACAATATGTACTATGGCTGATGGAGTTAATGATTATATTGTCTTGTGGGTGACTATTTTGGGTCTATATTTACTTTTGCACTTTTTTTCAAAGGTATTTAGACAAATGAAACATTCAATATGGTTGATGGTTCAATGCCCTGCGACCAAAATTTTTTCATCTCGGGCATCGCTATGATCGTCGCTATATTAGGCTCTACAGCGTCGCTATTGATGGCCCTGCAGCGTCGCTATATAGCGACGCTTATAGCGACGTCCTCGTATTGATGCTCGTAGCGACGCTCTTAGCGACGCCGGGGGTTATAAAAACCCAGTGTATTTCCGTCGCTAAAAGCGTCACAAGAGCACACAACCTCTTGTAGTGGTAGACATACCATCAGTCTCCTTTGCGAATATGGAAACACAACCAACCAAAGGGTAGAATAGAGGTTTGAATTCTAGCTTAATTCGAGGTACCAATCATTGAATAAGATCAAGTGCCAATGGTCCAGCTTTCTAAAGCTAACGAAGATGCACTAAAAGAGCAGATTGTCCATGAAATAGATGTTGAATGGAAAGTTGCAATGGATTGGGAGTTGAGAGTTCTCTACTCAATCAATGTAACCCAGCTCACTCCCTACCAAATCAATGCTCAATGGCATTAATAGTCGTTGCCCTACCCTTTAATAAAGGTGGAGCTCCTGCAAGTCAAAGAAAGACTTTACAAGGATATGTAGGAAGAAGGTTCAAATGCTCTCCACCCCAAATGGAGAAAGAACTAGCTCAACAAGAACTCAAGGTACCTCATTCTGTTTACAAGGGCACCTGCAACAAGACAGAGCTAGAGACCCTACATTCTGTCTTGTACCAAGGGTAAGGTCATGGCCACCACATGAAGCACTGAGGAAGAAGAGACCAGCTTGGCTCAACTACCCGAGACTGCGAGCTCCAGAGCAAGGACCAGCAACGGAAGAATACATGGTGAAAACCCTAACTTCAAAAGACTCTCTGACCTCTCATGTGTAATGCTCTATAAAATCTATAGCATGTTGCTTACATGCATTCATACTTTTCATGAGTCTGAGCAAGGAAGAGCCCCTTGGATGTCTCTCTTAGAAAAGGTAACAAAGGCTTCTGCTATGATTTGAGTGGACAGCCTTCAGAAGAAGTCCTCTACGGCTTCTACGCCAGATGCCAAAGAGGCATTTTATACTGGATTCTTCACATGGCAGACAAATATTTTTGGACGAGTGATAAAAAATTTGATATAAAGGTCTGTTGGCTACTCTACCATTGAACTTAGAAACAAAGTCACTTCAGTTTTTGCAAGTCCCTGACAAAGAAAGATGCATCAGATATGAGAAATCTCTACACGCACTTAAAGACCGTCTCACCAGTCGTCAATCGGAAGACTACTTCAGTCCATGAAATTGTGTCAAGGGACAACACAGTCGAGGAGGGGGGGAATGCTAGCAGCAAGCTAACCCATGTATCATTTTTTCGAGAGACTTTATTGTAAAAACATTTATTCTTTTGATAAATTGGAAATATTGTAACTCCTATTCTTTTATTCTTTTGATAAATTGGAAATATTGTAACTCCTATTTCAAAGATGGATATTGTAATCAATAAGCTGGGCTATAAGATTCCAGATTGTATCAATTTATCCTTAGTTAGAGCTCCCAGATGATTAGTTTGACCAAAGAAACCTTGGCTAAGGTATAAAAGCCAATTTTTGTAAGTTATTTTCAAGTTTTTGGATAATAGAAACACAACGTGAGCTAACGATATCACTTCTCTCCTTCTTGCGCTTCCTACTCCCTTTTCGGTTGTCACATTGCAGTGGCGTGTGTTGCGTTACAACTACAGGTAAGAGCTCTACACATTGACATAAACATATCATGGTAAAATGTAGCTTTTGGCGTCGCCGACCCACGACCTAATTTCATCATAAGTAGGAACTTAAGCTATAAAATCACAAAGTAAGCATAGGCATGGTATTGGGGCATCATTGCTAAGCATTTAGATGCATTCGGGGTCAAAAACGACTAGATCAAAAACTCTGTTGTTAATAATCACGATTTTTGCACTTCATCAAAAGTGAGGTTTGAGACCATAAGCACGTGTGCTTAGGTCTTATATACTTCTCTTATAAGTTTTGTGATATTCGGATGTCATTTGATATTATAATAGTCATGTTTTGTTTGTCGATGAGTGACTAGCTTTTGATAACTTTGGTCCTTTGAGTGTAGCTTGTGTTAGATGCGAGTTATCTATTGTTTTCCAAGATATTGACACTCTCTTGTAGCCTCTATGCACTAGTCGAGTCATCTTCGTCTCATGGATTGACAATTATGTTTGTGGTTCTTGCTATGTCTGCAATAAGATAGGATTGAGGTTAGAAACCCATCCCACATATGTGCACAAGTTGCGTGCCTAAAAGAATACATCTCAATTGAAATGCAAGTCCTGTGGCCACAAGTCCAAGAGTAATGAGACTTGAATCAAAGAGCATTTGTTTACAGTCCCTGGAAAAGTGTATTGCCCTGCCAAAAGATATTCATGTTAGATTTTCCAAGTATGCTCACAAAGAGGAACAGATTATTGTAGGCTAAAAAGAAAGGTGGCTCCTTTAAAGACGTTTTTGTGAATGTTGAAAGGCCCATTGGCAATGAGAAATCTGTTTACGCAAGTAAATGAGCATTGTAGTCCTCAGTTGACTCTTCTTGATGGACATGCTTCAATGTTAGTAGTGGAACCTAGCACAACTAAATCATGCAAAGCATCATCCAATGGACAAACACTGTATGAAGCATTAGATAATCCATGTTTGCATGAGTTGCACTTGAAATGGATGCAACATTTTGTGGCATGCATTATACCATTCAATGCTATGTGCAACCCCATATTTCAAGATGATTTGATGAGCATGACCAAAAAAGGGTTTGCTCTTCTTGATTACAACAAGATGCACACTGAGTATCTAGATAAATCAAAAGACATTACTAAATCCATCCTCAACTCTATGGCACCATAGTGTTAGATGGATGGATTAACTATCAAAAGAAACTGTTGATTGATGTGATGCTTATCAACCCTACAGTCTATGTTCGTAGAAGTTATTGACACCTCATTGAAAGAGAAGATGAGCAACTATTTGGAAAGGGTGTACAAGCGTGCAATAAAAAGGACAGGTGGACCAACGCATGTGACTGTAATTGTCATAGACAATGCATCCAACTATAAGTCTACAGGAAAGGCTATCCAAGCTAAGTATCCATAGATTTCTTGGCTGCCATGTGCAGTATATACTCTTAAATTGCTTCTTAAGGAAATTGGTAAAATGGCTTGCATAAAAACAAACTCTACTGGATGAAAACCATGTGGTAAAATTTATCAGAGAGCATCAATTTTTATTTCTCTTTTTTGAACAAAGTTGCCTAATAAAACTTTACAAATATTTTGTGCGACAAGGTTTGCTACCGCATGTTATTTTTTTACCACCTTGTGAGAAGTGAAGCGTGCATTGATTGAAACTATAGCCGATAGATTATGGGATGCATTGCTCAATAGGTATCCTAGCTATCAAGATGCAGCTACAAGATGTACACAACTTGTGAACTCGCTAGTTTTTTGGCGTAATGTAGAGAGGGTTGTCACCTTGGAAAAACCATTTGTAGATCTTTTGATAACTGTTGATAAAGACTCTTTTATCTTTGGTCAAATTTATTGGTACATGTCAGAGGCGTTACGGAAGGTAAGAGAGCATGTTGGATTTGGTGCAAAGGACAAAGATATCATAATCATAGCTGCCAACATGCGATGGGTGAAATTGCATATGTTGTTGCATCATGCACCATTTATATTGGATTCTAAATTTCAAATGCATCAACAATTTGCTAATAAATAAGTGATGAACAACCTCAAAATAGTGTTCTCTCAACTCTTGGGACATGACGATGGGTAAGTAGCTTTTTATCAACGAGTTGATTATGCTAACAGAACTGGTATGTTTCAGGATCCATGGCATATAGATGCCATTTCCAAAACAAGTGCACCTCTATGGCGGAAGGAGTATGGCGGGGAGAAAATGGAGTTGCAATGCATTGTAGTAAGGGGTTTATCAATTGCTACATCAAGTGAAAGCTGCAAGAGAAACTGGTCGACATTCAACTTTATGCATACCAAAAAATGAAATCGGCTTCATCGTAAACATGTTGCTGATTTTATGTATGTTTTTTGCAATATGAGACTTATCCATAAGCCTCAAAAGATTGCAACAAGAGTATCACAAAAGCACTATGGTGTCTTCCAAACCCGTGAGGCTATTGCTATAGAGGTTGATATGGAATGGGAGATAGCTTCAAAAATGCTCAGATATATGGATGAAGTAGACAATATGGTTGGTGTGTTTGATTGCTGATGATGATTTGTGACTTAAGGAATATAATGCCTTGCTACTTGATGTTCACACCTCTCTCTCTCTCTCTCTCTCTCTCTCTCTCTCTCTCTCTCTCTCTCTCTCTCTCTCAAGTTTTCCAAATAGTTTTGCAAGAAGATTTGCAATTACAGTTTGATATAACACAATGTCTTTTCAAGAATACAAATAGGAATAGATAAGAGGACAAAATGTAGTTTTTATGTGCACAAAAAAAATTTCTTGAGAAAAGAGACGGGTGGAAGTGAGAGGGCGACTTAAGCCAATGATTGTGCTAGTTTGTTCAGTAGTTTATCTATCTGGAACTCAAAACTTTTGAGCTCAAAAAATTGTTCTACAACATTTCTATCTTCTTGTTTTCTGGTTTGGAAAGTCAAAAAAAATTTCCTCCCCTCCTCTTAGGAGTAGTTGTGCTCTAACATGTTCTTTTTCTGACCCAGAATCATTGGATGTAGCTGAATGTTCTTCAAACTCGTCAGTAGCATCATAATAGAGGTCTGAAAAGACTTGTTGAGCTTTTCATAAGTCCTTGGGTTCCTGAACTTCATCTTCAATGTGAAGGTTTGAGATCATTTGTATGGGAATTATGTCATAATTATCCTCGATCATTGCAAAATTGAGTAGGCATAGACGTATTCATACACACATCCATTGTTGCCAAAATTTGAGTCCATTCAAATGACTAAACAAATGTTTCGAAAAGGGTTCTGGTATATATGCTTCATCTGTGCAATCCCTTTCTAAGATACATTCTTCTCATTTTAAACTCCCATTTTCTGAGGCTCCACATATCCAAATAGGTGTGTCTTTGTTTAACCAAGATGGAATCTTTGATTCAGCTAAAGAGACTGAGTCAAATTCTTAAATGGGTGTTTTCATGACATCTCTATAAGTGTAATCTTTTATATTAACCCTTGTGATTGATCCCACTTGATTCAAATACAGGTAATTGTTTCCCCAATCCTGAATGAGTTGTACTTGTTGGATGAATGGTCTTCCCAAGATGATTTCATAATTAACTACGCAAAGTCTTCTATCGCAAAAGTATGTTGATAATCAATTCCACACGAACTAAATATCACTTTTTCAAACAGTCATAGGGGTTTTTCTATGTGTCCATCAGTCAATTCTAATTTCATTCGAGTTTGTCTACTGGCTAGTTTTCCCCATGATTCCCATACTACCTTTTGTGGCTACGGCCATGCCTGCCCCGCTATCCAGTATTTCCATGGTTTCTACATCATTATATCTCACCGGAAGGGTTGTGTTTCCTTCTTCCCCTCCGTAGTATTCTCCAACTTTGTTCATTGGGACGGATCTAATCTCCTTGTTATCCAATTCATGTTTCAATTTTCCCAATTTTTTTGCGATTAGCCTTGTTATCCCCATCTTCTCTAGTAAATCATTCCATACATATGGTTTGACTTTTAACAGTTCTCCCAAAGTAAGAGTGCATTGAATTGGTGCAGACATGATTGAATGGATGTTGTCTACCTCTACGGTTTGTTTCGCTCTTTTTACCTGAGTGGTTTTACACACTATGGATTCATCTTCGTTGTCTCCTAAGTAAGAGGGTAGTGTTTTTAGAGTCAATGGTTTAGACATTCCTGATGTTCCAGAGCCACAATCCCCATACAAGGATTGTATATCATTGTCCATATCAGGAGGTAGATTGTCTAACCAAACTTCCTCTATAGGAGCTGACTTCAAAGTTATGCTCCCATCATTAATCTCTCTCACTTCTTCCCATAAATATCCTGGCCTGTCTTCCTCCACAATGGAATTCCATCTAAAGTATCTTCACTCATACACTATGAGTTTTGTCTCTTTAGTTTCAAGGTGGGGTTCTACCACCACTTTGGATTTCTCTTTTTTGGTTTCTACCACAAGCTCCTTGGGTTTTGCTATACTCACAAGTTTGGGTTTTTGTTTTTCCAGCATCTATTGAGTAATTCTTACCAAATTTTGGTAAGCTTCAATCTTGATTGCTTCCATATCTAGAGAGGGATAGTTTTTTCATTTGTTTTCCATGTTTTGGCCTGCTTTGAGCTCCGCTTAGAAATCTTCCAAGGCTACATTGATTGGCTCAAAAAATTTGGCTACCAAAATTGATCCTCCAGATTTCATTGTGGTTTCTTTGATTTCACTCCCAATTTCTTTCACTTTTTCCTGGAATAGTTTCTTAGGTTTTTACTCAATTTCATCCTTTTGTTTCTGTTTTCTCATCTCATACCTTTGACTTCTTCTTTTCTTGGTCTTCTGAGAGGAATTTTTAGTATTCTTTGATCCATCAGAAGAATTATGTTTCTTTTTCTTAGCCTGGGATTTAGTGATCACCTTGATTGGAACAATAGGTTCACTCTCTAAAGAGATACTAGGTTTTTTTGGATAGTCCTTATGGAAGTGTCCGCCTTTTTTGCAGCATTGTGTACAAAAAGATTCAATTGGCTTTAGTCCTTATGGAAGTGTCCGCCTTTTTTGCAGCATTGTGTACAAAAAGATTCAATTGGCTTAATGTTCTTGTCAGGTTCTAGGCATTCATTTTTCCAATGATCATCTGCACCACAATTATGGCAGTTTCCAGTCCTTGGCTTAATCATGGGTCTTACCATAGGAGGTATAGCACCTTGATTAGCTACATAGTACATCGGTGTAATCTCTCATGTAGCATAAGTCACAAGTCCTTTCATTGAAGGTGAATTATACCACTCCCGTTCTACCATTACTGTAGATGGGCTACGCTCAACATAAGGTGTAACATGCGCTAGTGCTTGTTCATCTACGACTCCTTCTGAATGCATGTACTTTACAGGCAGTGCATTATGTCTAGGATATGAAGGTTGTTGACCCAAGACTGGTTGTGGTCTTTCCATACCCATTGGTGGTCTTTGTGTTGGGAACATATTAGGCTGATACATGTACATGTGTTGTCCTTGTGGTCTCATAGGCACATACTGAATATTTTCATTGTACTTTGGTTGGTAATAGCACTCATTGGTCTCATGGTTTGTCCACTTACCCTCGATAGCACACCAATTTTGTGGCCTAATTAGTTGTCCCTGTTGAGGTATCCCTTGCCCTAGTCCTCTCATAGGTGCTTTTTGCATGTTATTCATCATTTTGATCATTCTTTTAAGCATGTATTCTATGGCTGTTAGGGATGCTGTAGCAGCCGTTCCCACTTGTGTCGGTTTTGAGGATACTATTTTCTCACTCTGAGTATCCTTAGGGACATCTTCTTCATTGAAAATATCACAGTTGTCTCCCAAGTCAATAGCATCTGATATAAACTCTTCTAGGGTCATATATTTCTTGCTATACAGTATAGCATGAAGTTTTTTGTTTAGCAATCCTTCTAGAAATAATGACACTAATCTTTCTTCTGCAGATATTTCTACTTTTGAGCATCTTGCAATGTATTGCTTCATCCTAGTTGCACAATCCCTACCTGACTCACCTTGTTTCTGTTTGAAGCTATAGATTTGAGATACCGTATTTTGTTTGATCCCAGTTTTGGAACATGTAGCTACAAATCCTTGAGCTAATGTATTTAAATCCATGATTGACGCGGTGGAATGTTTTGGAACCATGTCAAATCTTTTCCTTCTAAAGTCATTCCAAATATCTCAAATTGAGTGTGGAAATCAAATATTCATTCCGCTCTTAGCACTTGTTTAAAGCTTGCTAAGTGGTCATATGGATCTCCAAATCCACTGTATTTTTGACCCATTTTTGAAAATCAGCTGGTCTAGCAGGTCTATTTGGCTCAACTCCAGTTCTTCTGGCAGTTGGTCATGTCTCGAGTCGTTCAAACCAATCGGTTGGAAATAGTGATTCATGTTGCCCTGGACTTGCTTTAATGTAAGGACATGGGTCCTACGGGCAAGGCCACCGGCATGGCCAGACAGCCTGTACACTAGGGAGAGGCTATGAGATAGCACGGTTGGGTGGAGACTAGCACACGCATTACCACCGCCCTTTCACGGTATCCGAGCCATTTTTGGAGAAAGGGAAAAGCGGGTTGCATGTGCATGTGACGCGTTGCTTCTCTCCTGGGGGGATTCACCATGTAAAACTTATTGCACCACGTAAGTGCAGGGGAGGGGGGTTTTTTACACGTTACATAAGCGTATAAGTTAGGGGTAGGCCCCTAATAATTTATCTCCCAAGCTAAAAATAAGCTAGGCGATATCATATTTATGGGATGGGGGGGGGGGGAGGAGAAGTGAGAAAAGGAAAAAAATGAGAGAGTATTTGTGTTTCAAAATCATGGCTTCCCAAAAGAGTCTGCCCTCAAGCTTGTGAGTCAATAGCTACAAAGATACACAAAAGAACTAACACTGTTTTGTATCGATTGCTTGTTTTGTGATTATAGTTCATTTGGTAAAGGATGAAAGCTATAAAGAGTCTGTATAGATGGAAATTTACACGGAGAAACTAACACAACTTTATAACCATGTTTTTTGAGTAACTTAGATAGATCATAATTGGACGAGGAGCTAGAGTATAGGTTGAATGGGCACATAGTTTGAAAGTCAAACTAAGATACTTGAAGGTACATCTAGTTATCAACACAAGTGGTTTCTTAGTACGTTGCCAATCACTATGCTACACACTCTTTAAATAGTTTTACTCAGCTAGGCCCATGTCACATGAGGGCAGCAGACACAGCCTCCGTGGCTAGCAATGATCGGGTGCTTTTTGCATGAGAAAACACCATTTCCATCAGAGCAGTCACATGAAGCGATCGCCTTTTCAACAAAACCTAACAAGTTCTCTGCGCATCTCCACTCTGATTGGTTGTTGTGTAGGATGGGAGGGGCTGGGCAGTATAGACCCCTTGGACATGAATCTTTATAGCACGCCCATGACATGGCTTCCAGCTCACCAGAAGGGAAGCTTGTCCATCACTCCATGTGACAGACATTCGGGAAGGCAGAATGCAAGATTGGTCCAGCTCACTACGGTACATGGCCATCCGAATACGTCTGACAAGGCCTTAGATCATGTGAGACCTAAATTTTATATGTAAGATAGGGGTATGGTAATTTGTTGCATTGATTGTCGTATAAGCGTAGAAAGAGTGGTCATATTCCCTAATATGAGTCGTATATAGGGGTTTTATCAAAGTTTTCCGCTCGCAGGTGGCATCCCATTTTGTATATAGAGTGAATCCCACGGGCTTCTCCCCCACGCTCCGCAGACAATGACATCTCTGCGGTGTAGCAAAAAGAAGGCAGGCACAATTTCTTGTGTGCAGCACGTGTGGACAGACAGTGATAGTTGAGTGCGACTACCCCATCTACGCCCTCCACAGCAGGCGAGTAGGCAAGCGACCAAGGAAAACTTGACCGGAAACTCGACAGCACCGAGGCTCCGAAGGCTTCCGTTGGCATCGTTGGCTGCGCATGTAGGAAGGCCTGCTTAACCGTTGTGTGAAGGAGGGTTGAAACCACCCCATGAGGGTAAGAGGCCAACACTTTACCATCAAGCTATTGACCCTTGTTGTGTATAACAAGGAAAGATAGCATACTCCTGTTGAAAGGAAAACTAGAAGGAAAGGGAAAGCTTCAAACTTCAAGGAAGTAGTTTCACCCTTCCTTTTCACTTCTTGGAGGAAGGCGATTTTTCCGCCAAAAATTCTTTTTTCCTCATGGAGGTAGCTTCAAAGTGAGCAAAAGCCTTCACAAAAACGACGAGTTTTTGTGAAGAATCAACAAAGGTGTTCTTACAACGAACGACACATGAAGCGCTACAATTCTTGCAAGGCAAGGTTCGCATACGCAAATCACGGAGCATACAAAACACAAAGAATTCAATTTCACAAGGTACAAGTTGACGTTTTCCTCTCTCTTTACATTACGGTGTCTTTACCATGGCCAGTGAGGATATCCCACCTACACACTTTTGATTTTGAGCACGTAGATCAAAATCAGGGCACCACGGGTGATGCTGATACTAATATGCATGATGATGATGATCTAGGAGATCATGGGCTTGTAGATATGGCTTCTTTCAAGAGTTTGGAACATTCCCAAAGCGTACTTGAAAGAAACCTCTTTACACTCAAATCAAATGTTACCAATCTTACAAAGTTACTTGTGAAATTTATGAATTCACAGATGGCTCAAGGAGCCTCAAGTGGCACAGTTCAAGGGAACCAAGCTTGCACGACTCAAGGAGTCCAAGAGACAAGTGCTACAGAAGGTAGCAATGCATTACTTAAGAATATCACCATTCCTGAGTTTCACGGGGAAGAGCGTGATCGCAACAAAGATGCGGCCAATACGTTCTTACACAAATGGAGTGATATTCATAGATTGAGACACACCACGGATATAAAGGTGGATGTGAAAACAAGTCTATCTCTTAAAGGCAAGGCCTATAAGTGGTGGATGACATTTCCAATAGATGCTCGTCCTTCGTCTTGGGCTGCGTTTCAAGCTTCTTTCCCCAAAGAGTTTTTGGACTCTAATGAAGAAGATAAGAATTGGTTAGCATGGGATGCATGCTGCATGTATGGCCTCTCTCTCATACAGTACCTTCAACGTATTAGGAAATCATATTAAAACTAGAAGGTCTAGATGAATTTCAAAAGATAAGGGGTTTTAATAGGGGTCTTGACAAAGACTATCGTCTTCATGTCAAGACCCAACATCTAAAAACTTTGGAAGAAGCCATCAGTCATGCCCAAAGATATGATGATGACCAAGAGAGGAAAGGAAATGTTTCCTACTCTAAGAATACTTTTGCTAAAAGCAATGTGGCTAAGAGCCAATGGCAAGGTGGATCTCCCACACGTCCACGAGGAATAAGATAAAATCTACCTCTCCACGCCCACAAGAGGCTAAGAAGCCTAAGCACTTAGAAGATACTCCACATGGATCTCTCAGCACGACTGATTTTGAGTGTGCAAAGAAACACAAATTTGTGTTTTAGATGTCTTTTGGACCAATATAACAAGAAAGATTGTCCTCTTTTGCAAGGCAAAGAAAAGGCCATGCACATTTTGCAATGCCTCACATTAGATTCATCTCCTACATATTGTGTTGTAGAGGTTCTTCATATGGAAGAAAAGCACAAGTGTTGTGTGTCTGTTTCAATGTGGCAGTCCACCTTTGGCCCCATAATTTGATTCGCATGCATGGCACTATTAACGGACAATGTGTTCATATTCTAGTGAATGATGGTGCAACTCATAACTTTTTGAACTATAAGCTAGTCAAGAAATTACACAGACTCTCTGCTCTTACAAGTATGTGGTGGAGCAGATGTCTGTGAATGATAAAGAAGTATGGGACACGGTAGTTCAAGGGATTGAGCTTATTGTTCAAGATCATACAATGACCCTTGACTTCCAAGTTATGAACATGGACCGTGCTGATGTAGTATTAGGACAGGAGTGGCTACATGGTTTAGGAAACACATTGCACACTAGTTATGAACACAACTCCTTATCCCTCATGGCCAATGGTAAACATGTGCTTCTGCTTGGTGAGAAAAATATACCATCTGCACCTCTTATATGTACAAACGAGCTTTCTATTTTGCAGAAAGCATATTTAATAGATGAAGTCTTTTTGTGTTACTGCTTGTCTCCAAGTTTGTGAATTCTAGAGAGCAAAGTGCGGTGAATTCTAGTAACGATATGAAAAGTGCAAAGAATTCTAGTGATAAGCAAAGTGTTAACAAATCTAACGAGCAAAGTGCTCTTAATTTAAATTATATACAGCAACATGCAACGATTGTAAAACAAACGTACAGGAATTACAAGATTCTCCATCCCAGCATAACTCTAGTTCACTTTCTCCTTTTGCACGGCAAAAGTTGTCTCACTTACTCATGGAGTATAGTGATGTGTTCTCAAGTGATTTACCACCGGGTTTACCCCCTATACGTGATGTGCAGCATGGCAAAGATGTCTTGCTAGGCACTAAACCGGTGAGTAAACCACCTTATCGTATGAGTGCTAAAGAAGCCAAGGAGATTGAGAGTTAGTTGGCCGACTACCTCGCTCGTCGTTTCATTAGACCTAGCACTTAGCCTTGGGCATCACCAATTCTATTGGTAAAAAAGAAAGATGGTACTATGCACATATGCATACATTATCGTGGATTAAATGCAATAACCATCAAGAACAAGTATGCCTCGAGTGGATGCAATAACCATCAAGAACAAGCATCCTCTGCCTCGAGTGGATGAGTTGTTTGATCAGCTTCATGGGGCAAGATACTATACAAAGATAGATCTTCGTTCAGGATACCACCAGGTGCATATCCTACTGCAAGATATCTCCAATTTAGAACACGGTTCGGGCATTTTGAATTTTTGGTTATGCCTTTTGGTCTAACGAATGCTCTAGTTACATTTATGACACTCACGGATACTGTCTTACGTCCCTATCTTGCAAACTTTGTTGTGGTTTTCCTTGATGGCATTCTCATTTTACAGTAAGACTGAAGATGAACACATAGAGTACTTACGATTAGTGTTTGAACAGCTATGAGCTCATGCGCTGTATGCTAAGCAAAGCAAGTGCGATTTCTTTAAAACAGAGATATGTTACCTTGTTCATGTGATCTCTTATTCTGGCATCAAAAGGGAAAATGACAAGGTCGTTGCCATTATTCAATGGCCACATCCCAACACGGTTGAGGAGCTTTAAATATTTTTAGGCATGGCTGGATTCTATCAATAGTATATCCGTGATTATGCCAAAATTGTTGTTCCTATGACGGATCAACTTAAAGAAAAATGTAAGACCTTTTCTTGGGAAGAAGCCCAAAAATGGAGTTTCGAACAGCTCAAGGTAGCTATAGCCACTGCTCCCATCCTAGCAATCATCGACCTTCTTAAGCCGTTTTTGGTAGAGACTGATACTAGTGATAAAGAAATTGGTGCAGTACTTCTCTAAGAGGGAAGACCTATAGCCTTTGAAAGTAAAAAGTAAGATAGAGCTCAACAGAATTATTCTGTCTATGAGAGAGAGCTCTATGACCTAATCCACGCTTTACGAAAGTGGCAACACTATTTATATGGTGCCAAGTTTGAAGTAGTTTCTGACCATGAGAGTATCAAGTGGTTTAATACTCAAACAAACTTGAAGGGCCGTAAAGCTAGATGGGCCAAAATCCTCCAAGATTATGATTGTAAGCTACGATATTGCAAGGGGCGATATAATGTAGTAGCGGATGCACTAAGCTGGATGCCTCAGATTAATTCACTTGCTTTCACAAAAATAAAGAGTGGATTTTTAGAGTCATTACGTGGCAAGTGTGTACAAGATCAATCATATGCTAAAGTGTGGAGTGCAATTTTAAAAAGGGATCCATCACACTCACATGTCTCTGTACAGCCAGATCAACATGTCTGCACGCAGATAAAAACTCCAACACACAGAGCTCCACCCCTACTCAAGAAGAACTTAAGCGATGGAAGAATTTTTCCATTGATTATGGCTACTTACTTCACAAAGGTAGAGTATGTGTGTCAAAGGACTCAGAAACCAATCGCCAAATCTTATTTGAGCGTCACAATAGTCCAAGTGTTGGTCATCCCGGTATTTGTAAGATGTATGCCCTAGTTAGACAGAAATTTTATTGGTCGCGGGGCTTACATCATGTGTTCAAGAGTACGTACTAAACTGCCAATAGTGCCAAGTTAATAACGCAGAGTGCCTCAAGGTAGGTGCCCTTTTACATCCTTTAGAGATTCCACAAGGTAAGTGGCAGAGTATCTATATGGATGTTGTAGTAGGACTACCTACTACAAATCGTGGCCATGATGCCATATGGGTAATTGGAGACCCTCTCACCAAGATGGGTCAATTCATTCCTACTAAGACTACGATTAAGACTCCAGAATTAGCACTACTATTTGTAGAGTATATATATAAACTCTACGGTCTTCCAGCTAGTATCATTAGTGACAGAGATCGAAAGTTCAATAATCACTTTTGGAGAGCTATGTTCCAAAAGTTGGAAACTAAACTTAATCTAACTACGACTGATCATCCAGAAACAGATGGTCAAACAGAAAGAGTTAATCAAGTGCTAGAGGATATACTACGAGCTTACGTTAGCAAGAAGCAAACCAATTGAGAGGACTACTTACCTATATTGGAATTTGCTTATAATAGTTCAAACCATGTGACTACAAGGTTTAGTCCATTTATGCTTTTGTATGGATTTTAACCTAGATCACCCGTTACGGTGGGTTTGGCTAAGGAGAAGATACAGCAAGCAAAGGATTTCCTCCAAGACCATTTTGACATGCTTTGAGTTGCTTGACAAAATGTTAAGCAAGATCAAGATCAATATAAGAAGTACGCAGATGAGCATCATCGTCTTGCTACGTTTGAAGAAGGAGACAAGGTTTTCCTCAAAGTTATGGAGCATTCAGAAAGTCCGAAGATGGGAAAAGTTGTTAAACTTTCACCATGCTATTGTGGACCATTTACCATTCTCAAATGTATAGGTCAAATGGCCTATAAGTTAGCTCTTCTAGGCCATCATAGATTCCGACAGAGTTGTCACATCATAGGTGAATCAAAAAAAGAATCTTCTAAAATATGAGGAATCTCATGGCGTGCTATATATTAGTAGATAGAGCTTGAAGAGGACATTCTAATTGTCACACCTCCGCCAACTTTGGAGTTTGTTTGCAAAAATTTATCCATGCGCCCGTTTTGGTAGAGAGAGGTAAAGTCAAACTCCTTAAAGGGCCCCTTTGTGAGTCCAAATTTTGCCTAATGTGTTGATCCCATTGATTTGCCCTCAACTATATGCATGGGGTTTAGTAACAAGGCCTCCCCCCTTCTCTCTCTCTCTCTCTCTCTCTCTCTCTCTCTCTCTCTCTCTACTAAATTAAATGAGTGTAATTAGTAAAAATTGCAAAGGAACCCCAATTCTTAGGAGGCCATATAGACATATGTATCATATATATGGTTGTTAGACAATAAAAAATACCTAGCATTTTTAAATTTTCCTTTTGAGAAACCTTCCATCCATCCTAGATAAAGTGGTTCATCTAATGCTTGATCACCTATGATAGATCATAGGACAGCCTGAGGCTCCATTCTAGAAGTGGATGAAGCCAGATCTACTATTCTTGGAAGTATCCCCTGGGTGCGATGGAATGATGACTGAATTTTTCAAAGAATTTGGACACGAGCTTAAATCCCCAATCATGATAATGGAAAATAAAACACCGTTTGATGGAGTCTTGGACTCAATTATTAAAAGGGAAGGGGATTGGGGGGTATCACCTTGTTTATTAATAAGAAACGACATCTCTCCTTGAGATGTCTATCTTGTAATGTAAGCGCATCCTCTATTATCCTAGTTTTAAGGATCTATATAGGCAATAGTTTCCTATAGTGTATCTTTCTCAAATACATCATGATTTTGCATGCACCAGATAGACTAACAAGATTCATGAAGTGTCAAAATCATGAAGTATAAAATTTTCTTTTGGGAATTTCAAGGGTTCAGATGATGGAGATGTTGGTTTTGTTGGTCTCTCCCTCCCTCCCCTTAGCACTAAAGGGAACAGGGTCTTCAATAAAGCCACAACCAAGGGATCCATGGCATTGAACTCAAGGCGTGTAGCATGAGACACATAAGCCCTCCGTTTGATTTAAACAAAAGTAAACTAGGATGCATTTTGTAAACTTAGACACAAGGGATACATGCCAAAGTTTACTTATAAGGCTCTTTTTTGCCATGGTTTCAAATCATGGGTGAAGTGGTTAGAGAATCAGCCTCGCTAGGGGGAGGTTATGGGTTCAAGCCTAGCGGGTCCAAAGCACTCACCCCATTTTTCCTAAGCATGGATGCGCCTCGAGATTCCCGTGGAGGATCAACAACAATTGATCCCGGAACTTTGCCCTCATTAATACCCCATGGGATTTAGTTTGAAAGGCTCCCCTCCCTTTCCTCTCTCTCTCTCTCTCTCTCTCTCTCTCTCTCTCTACCTCTCAACTAAATAAAATGAGTGTTATTAGCAGCAATGACAAGGAGCCCCAATGCTAAGGAAGTCATACAGACATATGTATCATATATATGGCAGTTAGACAATACAAAATACCTAGCATTTTAAAATTTTCCCTTGCACCCATTCCAGATAAAATGGCTTATCAGATGCCTAATCACCTGAGGCTCCATCCCAAGAAGTGGATGAAGCCAGAGCTACTCTTCTTGAAAGTGTCCAAAAAATAGTTTCCATTTTGGACTCCAACCTCTTAGAGAAGGAGTTCATCAACGAGTGGATGAAGCCAGAGCTACTCTTCTTGGAAGTGTCCAAAAAATGGTTTCCATTTTGGACTCCAACCTCCTAGAGAAGGAGTTCACCGAGGAGGAATGATCTCTCACGTTTCAAGCCCTAGGCAAAGTGAGATCCACTAGGTGGGATGGAATGACGACTGAATTTTTCAAAGAATTATTGGACAGGTTAAAGTCCCCAATCATGATAATGGCCATCCAAACACTACTTGATGGAATCTTGGAGTCAAGTATTAAAAAAAAGGGGGGGGGGGGGGGGGGGGGGGGGGGGTGGGTGGGTGGGTTATGTAACTTTGTTTATACATATTTGCATCTTACTTAATAGGAAAAGACATCTCTCTTTAAGATGTCTAACTTGTAATGTAAGCGAAATCCTCTATTATTCTAGTTTTGAGGATCTCTATAGGCAGCAGATTCCTCTAATGTATCTTGTCCTCGAATACATTGTGATTTTGAATGCACCACATAAACTAACAAGAATCATGGAGTGTCAAAATCACCAAGTACAACATTTACTTTTGGGAAGTCAAGTGTTTAGATGATGGAGATCTTGGTTTTGTTGGTCTCTCCCTCCGTCCCCTCCCCTCTCGCTCCTCCCTCCCCTCACCACTAAAGGGAACGGGGTCTTCAATGAACCCCTAGCCCTGGGATCCATGGTGCTAAACTCAAGGCTGGAAGCTTGAGATGCGCAGGCCCGTCCAATTTTTTAAAAAAAGTAAACTAGGATGAGTTTTGTAAACTTAGACAGGAGGGAAACACATCGAAGTTTACTTATCAGGCTTTTTCTCTCCATGGGCTTCAGATGGTGCGCACGGGCCAAGTGGTTAGAGCATCCTCCTCATAAGGGGAAGGTTGTGGGTTCAAGCCAAGCGGGCGCAAAGAATTTACCTAAGCACGGATTCACCTCAAGATTCATGTGGAGGATCAACAACCATTGATCCCAGTGCTTAACCCTCATTAATACCCCATGGGGTTTAGTGTAGAGACTCCCCCTCCACCCTCTCTCTCTCTCTCTCTCTCTCTCTCTCTCTCTCTAGTGTCCATGTGCCTCAAGATTCCCCCGAAGGATCAACAATTGTTGATTCCATTGATTTGCCCTCATTAATACCCCATGGGTATAAGTGTGTAGGCATCCCCCCTCCGTCCCCTCTCTCTCTCTCTCTCTCTCTCTCCAGATTTTGCTACTTCAAATAGGTATGGAAGGCTAGGAACAATCACATATTCAACAACAACATGGAAATATCCAGGTTCATAGAGAAAATATAAGAAAGTGGGGGGGGGGGGGGGGGGGGGGGTTTGAACCTAACCTTTGGGAAACATAAGAACTATGATGAATGGAATAGGTTAATTGGCATTGCACAAACTAACTCTCATAGATAAGGGCCCTATGTTTACCACGTAATGGCTCCCCTTAGAGACAATGTATGAGTGACCTCTTAGAGATGTCATGGCTCTACACGAGCATGGCAAGAATTTGTAATTTTTGTTGGTTATCAATACAATTGACTCACCATTGCCTTGGATATCACAGGTTTCTAAAACTCTTGAAAAATGTGGGAGGAGATGAATCTGTTTGCGCCCTAACTTGTGATGTACGTAGCTACCACTATTCTAAATTTTGTCATTCCAAACGAAAGTACCAATGTCTGTGTTAGGGTTAGATCTTGAAGACTTTGGTTCCCTTTGAAGGCACTTTAATCCTTCAATGAAGAGTAAAAAATCATCTTTCAAGAAAAAATGAGAATTGGAAAAGTCGTTAAGTATGCCTTCTAATTTTACATTAAATCTATATTGCTCTATTACAAAAATAGGGATTCAAACAAGCCACGTGGCACAACTAGCGGATGGGTTGGTGGGCGACAAGTGAGGAGCGCACTCTAGGTGTGGCAGGCAAAAAGGCATGACCTCTTAGCGATGTGGAGAGAGAGAGAGAGAGAGAGAGAGAGAGAGAGAGAGAGAGAGAGACATGAAGGAAAGTGTAGGGGTTGTAGGCTGGCTAGAAAATTGAGAGGTGGCTCCTGCATAGCCTCACTCTAGTCTTCCATTCTATGATACTGGAAAGTAACTCTCTCTCTCTCTCTCTCTCTCCTCTCTCTCCCCCCCCCCCCCCCCCCCCCCCCCCCCCACCCAAAAGAGGGCTACAACCTCGCTATAACTGTGCTGGTTTGGGAACCTAGACGGTTGGAATTTTCTACCACTACGCACCGAAGTTGGTTGAAGCTTATGCACTGCCAGAGAGAGACCTTATGAAATGTAACTAAGGTCTGTAGCTATCATTCACTGACAAATCTACGTCAAGTAAAAGCTGCCCTTTCAACCCCTTACCCAACGCATCATGTTCCTAGACCTCTAGTGCACAAACGGGTTGTCACCCACATTAGCAGTGAGATCCTTTTGAGAGAGAGAGAGAGAGAGAGAGAGAGAGAGAGAGATGAGATGAGATGAAATGAAATGATATATTAATGTCTTCTAAAAGCCATATTGACCTATGAGACCAAAGAGTTACATCATGGTGAATCCGATACAAGGTCTAGATAAAAAGAAAGAAACTAACTAAGCAAAAACACTATTGGAGCTACAAAAGGTGAGTATGAAGAGCCTAAGAGGTACATTTCCAAAAATTGACAATAGTGCTGAGTGTAAATTGTAGTCACCTCCCCATAGCTGTGCTAAAATGCACAACTAGAACAGATGGCCCTTTGACATGAAGGGGCCCGTTAGTGGCACGAGGCAATCCCAATAGAGCAGCTTTTCGAATGATTACAGGGTACTCTATGGTTACTATTCCTATTTGCAATGTTGCAGCGGGTTCTTTTCATCAAGAGTGAGTTCTCCTATCTTAGAGGCCGATGGCCTTTTTGGAGGGTGGTTGAACCACCCCCCCCAAACCCTGGGCTCTTTTCACTTCGGTTGCTCTTGCAGTGAGCCTACAGGCATGCCTTTGCAATTGGGGGGTGCCTTCAAAGGCTCTTTTGGAGGGCTATGCGAAGGCCCTCTTAGGCTTCTGTAGCCTATTTCTTGGAAAACAATGTGGACCCGACAAGGACGCCAGACTACACAAGCCTTAAAATTTATGAGAGCCTCGCTTTAAAACTTGCACAAAGTGGCCGTTATGAGATCCTGCAAAAGAACAAGCGTTCAAATTTAGAACGGGAACCGATATGTGTTTCTAGGGCCTTGCATCAAGCTTGGATGCTTCCAATAGCTTGCTTGCACTCTCTAAAAGAGCCCTACATGGACGATTGGGCGTATGCAAAAGGGGCAAAAGATGGCCACCATGTAGGAGAGGAAGGAATTCAACTAGATCATGCTATGAGCATGGGTAGCTTAGAGAACGAAATTAGATCATTGGATCTTGATCTGTAAACTCCCCATTCTTTGGGTTTTGTTGTATATTTTGCAACAACCCCTACTGCTATGTTTTCCTATTTGTTTACTCTACTGCAGCATGAGAGATATTCAGTCCTCAAGTTCATCCCCGTGTGCTGCTTGAAGGCTATTATGGTGCCAACAATTCTACCTGATGAAGGCATCTATGCCCTTTCTTGGCATCCTCAACACTATTTGTCAAAATGTTTTTCCATTAGCAGGCTCCAATACAAGGACACGGAGCATATCTTGTTTCCATAAGGTATTTTTAAATGCTACAAATGCAACTACATGCACTCTATGGGGTGGCAAGTAATTATAGAGTAGTCTACGAGTGGATATTATCCACAAGCAAGAACATGGAGGCATTGACTAGATCACAGCTTCACAAAGAAAATAGCCAACCAGGGGATTTCCACAGGATTGACATCATGGCATGGCATTATGCATGAGCATCAATGGTAGTAGTTGGTCATGTCGCTGAAGAGATAGAGGCAAAGATAATTACTCCCAAGCGGCCAGAACCTCCCTGTGCTATGGGGATCTCTGTTGGTTGTTTGAGAAGTAGCTCATCTACATCTTCTAGGTTTGTGGGGACCTAAGCAACTATTTGATGATGATCAAGCCACCTTTGGTGCGTTGCTCTTGCTTTGGCTCATCATCGATCTTTGCTTTCTTTGCTTCTTCTTTTTCGGCGATAGCATCTGGTGGTCGCTTGGTGGTGTGGCCTCATTTCCTTTCTTATCAAGGCTGCCAAGCTATGTGCTTTCTCTTGTTTCTCTTGCCTCTCAGCTTTCCATCTAGCATGGGAAGCCTTCCTTTTGTTTTTGTTTGCGCTCTTCCTCAACCTTCGCCTTTTGCTCCTCTTATTTTTGGCCTTTCTTTCTCTATGAGCAATCCTTTACTCGAGTTGAATCCACGGTCGTCTTTCTTGTTCCGGTGCTTGGAGCTCAACAACATCCTTATTGATTTTCGAGTTGACACTCTCTAAACTAGTGACTCCTTTGTCTCTCAAGTACTTAGGCTATGTGGTCCTCCTGGCCTTTGTCTATTTAGGTATCAGTACAGGTGTCAGTCCTCCTTTGCTCATCTGTCTTCGCATGACATCAAACTACTCTACGGATGTTAGTGCCTTGCTTGTGCCATTTGGAGCCTTGGTTCGTACTATATGACCCGTTTTTCATTGCTTTTTTTTCTTTTTTTTTTGAATTTTAGAAAGAGAAAGGTACTAAAAAGTTTATAATAAATCCAAAATTTAGCAAAATAAGGCCAAAAGTTATCCAAAAATTAGGTACATTATTCCCAACAAAGAAAATAATTTTTTCGCTATATACAAAATATTTAGGCCATTATTGGTCTATTTTTTGTGATTTTTCTTGATTTTTGACCATTTAGACCTTATAATTAGAGGCAAAAATATGAAAACTTAAATATACAAAGGATATACAATAGTATGAGGTTACTTTTGGCCTTGACATGACCTGATTCCCCTTTAAGTACTTAGAGATATTACTTAGCATTTGTTGAAACAAATCAAATCACAATAAAATTCAACAAGGTTCAATAATTGTTAAATAGTGTCCGATAATATGTATTAATCATTTTGCAATGGTTTTTGCATTGAATGCCTCCCCCCTCCCGATAGTGAGTCCTCCCGGATGACTATTGGCTGTAGGGACAGTGCATGGGCGGTCAAAAGTGTGGCTAAATGTGAGGCCTTGTATTGTGGCCCTATGCACACATTCACAGATTATGCATGGAAGAATTATCTTGTGCAAGATGGAGATCATAATCATGTGTGCTTATGGGTATTTGTTGATGAGGCTTCCTATGCTAACCATTGTGATGGCTGATTCAACAACCATTCATTGTGTAATTTCCTTTGTATCAGTTGAGCTCTTTCTTTGATGGATAATTGAAAGAATTCTTATGATTGGTCCCTAGGTGAGTTGATGTTTTTCTTGGGAATCCATACTTGCTTAAATGCTAGTTTTCTTGGCTTTGGATTGGATGATTTTGGGTGAAGCATGGTCTTTGATATCCATATGTACTGATGTTGGGATTGAGCTTGAGCCAATTGTTTTGGTACCCTTTCGGGCTGTGAGGTGACTGTCTTGATCGGTTCTTTTGCCTGGGTCTTTGTGGTGGGA
The DNA here is from genome assembly GCF_014529385.1 of Adiantum capillus-veneris. Lineage (NCBI taxonomy): Eukaryota > Viridiplantae > Streptophyta > Polypodiopsida > Polypodiales > Pteridaceae > Adiantum > Adiantum capillus-veneris. The sequence goes on along the minus strand of NC_140949.1, from coordinate 102,398,063 downwards.
TTAGATTTTACCAGCTTCTAGGGACCCAAATATATTTATTGCCACTTTGCATCTTGACTAGTTGTTTTGGCAACCATCTGTCAGGTGTCTTAGGCTTTTGAGGTGATATCTTTCTTTTTTTCTCTCAGCGTCTCTTTGGTGTCCTTGGAAATTTAGGCTTGTAAACCTTTGGTTTGGGTGAGGACACTTCCTCCTTCTTGATCCATGGTTTAGATGAGCTTGGGCGATATTTTGGTAGCCATACCTATCTAGTTGATAGCCTTTGTTGTTTGTTAGGATCTGTGGTCTTGGGGAATGTGGAAACAGTTTCCTTGGGTGTTTCTGGTACCCACTTTGTTGTTTCTTGTGTCATGGACTGTTTCCCTTTATCTTATATGTTGGTATAGTTGGTGGTTGTGTCAGCTGTTATTGCGTGGAAAATGGTACCATGAATATTTTATCTTGACTTTGAATATGTACCACTTCTCCAACTCAACTGGTCGGAGAGCTTGAAGGTACTAAGGATCGAAGGATTTATCTCCAGAGCGAGGATGAATTTCCACCGTATGGGTTGGGTGCAATCATCAGCTATCACCATGATATGTAATATGATTGGATCCTTTCACTATCTTGGCAATTTCGAGGCTCTCTGGATGCATGAAGCCCGCTCAAGCAGATCATGTTCGAAGGTTTCTGACACTTGTAGCAGTCGTGCTTTTCTCTGAGAGGTGGGCGGGATTGATTGTAACCCATTTGCATCGCCGCGGGACCGACTACGAAGGCTTTGTTCGATTGGTGATCTTGGCGTGTGCAAGGGGGCTAAGCCCGAAGCCTTTTTTTTAAGCTATTAATAAATTTTTAAAAAACCGTATTGCTGTCATGCTGCAATCGACGAGTAGCGCTACTTGGAAGGTCGACAGGTGGAAGGAGTTGCACGAGAAAAGGGCCAGAGGGGCCGCCACTTGAGCCTGCATGGAAGGGGCTGTCGACAACCTGTGAGAGGAGGGAGAAAGTTGCATCAGAAGAGGAAGGTGGCATCAAGTGGGAGTTAGCCCAGGACGTGGACAGGGAGCCATGCAAGGGGCTGCAGAGGGGAGAAAAAACAATAAGGCAGGGATGGGAAAAGAGGATGAGGGGGAGTAATAGGGCTGAGGAGTAGCGCTGCAGTCAGGGAGCGGCCATAGCACAGGGGCGCGCCATCTTGAAGGTGCATACCGAGGGCCTGAGGGATAGCAAGGCAGGAAAGGAGCCGCCAAGGGCTGCCAGAGACCTGGCCGAGGAGGGCTCGGGAGAGCGTTGAAGAGGAGGAGGCAGTTTGCAGGAAGGGACTGCAGGGCCGCACTACAGTGGACCTGAAGGAGTCGCCATAGGTTGCAAGGGCAGAGCCGCTAAAGCAGGCGGGTATGGTCAGAGAAGAGGCTGTAGAAGGGGCCTTGAGGGGCGGGGTTGGACAGTGAAGGGCCGGTACAGTAGTGGTGGCGGGCCTGAGCATTGGAGGCAGCGTTGCAGGTGGGAGAAGAGGTGGCCGGGGGTCACACGAGGTCACAAGAGGGAGAGCATCGGGCTGCATGGCAGCGTGATTAAAGGAGGAGCCGGAGGTTGCATGGATGCCGTCAGGGCAAGGAGGCCAAGAGCCAGGATCGGGTGCATGAAGAGAGGGCTACAGGTTGCAGTTGGTGGCCGTCAAAAACGACTTGTCTGAGAGGGAGATCAAAGGCATCAAGGGCGCATCGACTTAGGAGATACGTGCTCATATTACACACAATTGTAAAAGGAATTGCCAAGATTTTTTTGCTCGCTCTAGTCTTGGATCCATGTCATTTTTTTCTCATATCTACTTGTAATTGTGAGAGGATTCTTTGTGTGGGTGTCCGGTATGCAAAGTGGATGTCGGCTTGGCATAGGCTGGGTGTTTGCTAGGATTTTTTTTGCAAAGGTCCGAGGTTGTCAATCAATCATGGAAACCATGATGGTATGCTTTGTGATCGAGTACGTATAGTCTGGGATGGTCGGGTACGGGCTTGGGCATTAGTTGTTTGCAGATTGTGTATCTGGATGTGTGTTTGCCAGGGGATAGGGGTGTTGTGAGATCACTAAGCTATATAGAGGCATCGAGTTTATGTGCTGGTGGTTTTCCCATTTCCCCCTTTCCTTTTTGTGGTGCCCCCACTAAGGACCCACTTATTGCTTCCTAACAAGGTGTTCGTGAGTCAAGATGAAGCAGGACCTTAGGCCGGTGTTCAAAGGAGATGAAGATGCAGACAACTAGCTTGCCGATTTTGAGCTATTTATGCTGACAGTAGTACGGATGCCAGGTGATGAAGCAAAGCTCCAGACTCTACCTTTGGTGCTGCGAGGTAAAGCAAAAGTTTGGTTCGATGGCTTAGAAGATGCACACAAGAAGAATTGGATCGGATTTTGGGAGCAATTTCTACAAAGGTATAGAAATGTGGTGTTTGCTTAGGAAGCAGATGCAAAGATCAAAGGCTTGTAGCAGGACGTAAGTGCGAATTTTGATGCTTTTGTTGATAAATTTGAAGCTTATTGGGGGGATTGGGCGACTACTACCCAAGCAACCAATGCGGGATATTCGAAGCTCGAAAGGTTTCTATCCTGCTTGCATCCCTATGCTCGAGAGAGAGTGGAGTATGAAGATCCAAACACTTATGATGAAGCAGCCAGGGTCGCTAGAGCAAGAGTCGAAAGATGAAGAAGAAGATGGAGGCAGGATTGTTGCAGTCGGCAATCACGGTAGCCACTGGACCTAGGCCCATGGACCTAGGCCCAAACAGATTGAGGAGCATCAAAAGGTAAAAGCTCATTTTCTTGATATGCATTTGATCAAAGCACATGAAGATGATGCCAGGCTAGAACAGGTAGAAGAAGTGTCGATCAGGTCTCAAAGGATACAACGAGGTATATTCAGGGTGCCCAACAATTTGCTTTCTGAAAAGAGCGAGGTCGTAAAAGTTTTCCAAGAAGAGGTCTCAGTTCCAGAGCCAGCAACGAGGAAGGTAGCAGTGGTCCAAGAATTGACAAGTGCAAAAGAGGAGGTTAACAGCTCTCAAAGCTCTAGCAGTGCTGCTAGAGCTTTGGATATAGATAGCATGTGGGAGATGGAGTCCATGTCTTCTAGGTACGACACTTATGATGTTTTTCATGTAGATGAAGTGGAGAACAGTGTATGCGAGTTGCCTACCAGTCATTTGAAGGTCGAGGAGAAGCGTAGTCGAGATGTGGAGATGTCTTGTGTGTGAATCTGTCCGTCGAGCAGCCCTATCAAATGTCTCATGATGGTGAGTCCCTATTGGAGGAAGAGGTATGGTTTGATGGTGTATTAGACCTAATTGAAGAGCAGGTTTTCGAGAATGACTTGCAGGAGCTAGAAGCAGAAATAGAGGTATGTTCAGGTGATTTGTCTATGCAGGGGGTGGGGCAACCTTGCCTTGGTGAGCATGTCGAGGTGTGCTTTGAAGTTTCAGAGTTTGTGTGTGGTCGTGGAGAGTTGGCTCCGGCAGATGACTCTGGAAACTGATACAGGTGCAGCCTATAAGGGAGAGGTTCCATGCAAAGAGAAAGGTGCCACCAGCCTTGCAGGTGATCAAGTGTTTGAAGTACAGGTTGTTGCTCTAGCAGGTCGTGGTCTTGAGTATGAGAAGGGGGCCTTGGTGCCGTTTAGAGAAGATTTGGATACAGGTTTGCAAAGGGATCAAGTTTGCTTGGCTATGCAGCAGGTGCAGGCAAATTGCAGGGTCTTGCTATTTTTTGTGATGTTACGGATACATGCGGTGTTGAAGGTTGCTTTTCAGGTATCTTTGTATCAGTTGCAAGGCTCTTTTGAAGTGGAATATACTATGGAAGGTTCTATAGCAGATGGCAGGATAGCGGTTTATGATACAGGTGTTTCAAGTGAGCAAAAGCATGTTTATGGTTGGCATGAGGGGTTATGGATGCAGCCTGATGAAGCTCGATGCTATAAAAGGCTAGAGGGATGGCCTGTCTATTGGCCTACAAGTGCGAAGGAAGACTTGAAGATGCATGTTTTACAGGTGAATGGCCACAGCCAATGCTTTGTTTTTTATCCAGTGGACTCTATGTCATGCTTGGGGGAGCCTCGCGCTTTCCATTTGACCCTGGAGGGTGATACAGTAGCAGACTCCTTTCTCTCTATATATATCCTATCTATATAGCCGCTATATTATCATTTTTTCTTATGCAGTCTATGTAGCTATTTTTATCATGCTCTCTATACATACTTATTTCACCTAAATAATATTGTGGTTGAGCATGAATGCTCAACAAGGCGGTGGGCAATGATGGTACAGCCAAACTGTGTTGATCTATGGAAGTGCAGGAAGTCGAGGCATGGCAGTTTGCAGGCAAATGGCAAGGACCTTGAGCAGATATTTGATGGAGCCAAGAGCCAGGTACACCGAGTTGGAGCACTCGCTAGTCAAAACTGCAATTGTTTTTTGCTATCACAGGCGGCGGCAGCAACATATGATTATATCACAAGGTTGGGAATGAGGCAAGGGGTGCTGGATGCAGGTGCCATGAAGTTTATGCTATGAGATTTTGATCGAGGTATCTACAAGAGACACTACTTCCCAGGGTATGTATGCTTAATGTGGAGTTTAGAAAGGTCAAAGATGTTTTTCCAACTCAACTGGTCGGAGAGCTTGAAGGTACTAAGGATCGAAGGATTTATCTCCAGAGCGAGGATGAATTTCCACCGTATGGGTTGGGTGCAATCGTCAGCTAGCACCATGATATGTAATATGATTGGATGCTTTCACTATCCTGGCAATTTTGAGGCTCTCTGGATGCATGAAGCTTGCTCAAGCAGATGATGTTCGAAGGTTTCCGACACTTGTAGCAGTCGTGCTTTTCTCTGAGAGGTGGGAGGGATTGATTGTAACCCATTTGCATCGCCGGGGGACCGACTACGAAGGCTTTGTTGGATTGGTGATCTTGGCGTGTGCAAGGGGGCTAAGCCCGAAGCTTTTTTTTTTAAGCTATTAATAATTTAAAAAAACGTATTGCTGTCGACGAGTAGCGCTACTTGGCTTTGTTGGATTGGTGATCTTGGCGTGTGCAAGGGGGCTAAGCCCGAAGCTTATTTTTTTAAGCTATTAATAATTTAAAAAAACGTATTGCTGTCATGCTGCAGTCGACGAGTAGCGCTACTTGGAAGGTCGACAGGTGGAAGGAGTTGCACGGGAAAAGGGCCAGAGGGGCCGCCACTTGAGCTTGCATGGAAGGGGCTGTCGACAACTTGTGAGAGGACGGAGAAAGTTGCGCGAGAAGAGGAAGGTGGCACCAAGTGGGAGTTGGCCCAGGACGTGGACAGGGAGCCATGCAAGGGGCTGCAGGGGGGAGAAAACACAATAAGGCAGGGACGGGAAAAGAGGATGAGGGGGAGTAATAGGGCTGAGGAGTAGCGCTGCAGTCAGGGCGCGGCCATAGCACAGTGGCGCGCCATCTTGGAGGTGTATACCGAGGGCCTGAGGGATAGCAAGGCAGGAAAGGAGCCGCCAAGGGCTGCCAGAGGCCTGGCCGAGGAGGGCTCGGGAGAGCGCTGAAGAGCAGGAGGACAGTTTGCAGGAAGGGACTGCAGGGCCGCACTACAGTGGGCCTGAAGGAGTCGCCATAGGTTGCCAGGGCAGAGCCGCTAAAGCAGGCGGGTATGGTCCGAGAAGAGGCTGTAGAAGGGGCCTTGAGGGGCGGGGTTGGACAGTGAAGGGCCGCCAGGGGCTGAGGGGGTCTCGCCAACCGGGTACAGTAGTGGTGGTGGGCCTGAGCACTGGACGGCAGCGTTGCAGGTGGGATAATAGGTGGCCGGGGGTCACACGAGGTCACAAGAGGGAGAGCATCGGGCTGCATGGCAGCGTGATTAGAGGAGGAGCCGGAGGTTGCATGGATGCCGTCAGAGCAAGGAGGCCAAGAGCCGGGATCGAGTGCATCAAGAGAGGGCTACAGGTTGCAGTTGGTGGCCGTCAAAAACGACTTGTCTGAGAGGGAGATCAAAGGCATCAAGGGCGCATCGACTTAGGAGATACGTGCTCATTTTACACACAATTGTAAAAGGACTTGCCAAGATTTTTTGCTCGTTCTAGTCTCGGATCCATGTCATTTTTTTCTCATATCTACTTGTAATTGTGAGAGGATTCTTTGTGTGGGTGTCGGGGTATGCAAAGTGGATGTCGGCTTGGCATAGGCTGGGTGTTTGCTAGGATATTTTTTGCAAAGGTCCGAGGTTGTCAATCAATCGTGGAAACCATGATGGTATGCTTTGTGATCGAGTGCGTATAGTCTGGGATGGTCGGGTACGGGCTTGGACATTAGTTGTTTGCAGATTGTGTATCTGGATGTGTGTTTGCTAGGGGATAGGGGTGCTGTGAGATCACTGAGCTATATAGAGGCATCGAGTTTATGTGCTGGTGGTTTTCCCATTTTCCCCTTTCCAACGTAGTCCCCTATTTTGAAATGCTTTGTTTTCACATGCTTATCAAAGAACTCTTGTTGATGGACTGATTTTCCTAGACTGGCCTGATCACGTAGTACGGTACCACATCATAACCGTATTGATCACAAAATTTTGTAGTTGACCATCTTTAATAGCACACACATCCAGGGTTACCATAATGTGTTCTCATTCTAAAGGCTGTAGTGTTAGAAAGGATTCTAGGCTACAGCCTTTGTATTCTAAAGCCCTTTGTAGGATACATTCCTCTCGTTTTAAGCTACCACATTATGAAGCTCCACACATCCATAGTTGTTTGGAGTGAGATAACCATGTTGGAAGTTAAATTCGGCTAATGTAGCTGAATCGAGATCTTCAACAGGAGTTCGTGTCACATCCTTGTAACTATGGTCTTTTAGTTTTATCATGGTTTTGATCTCCATGTTCCTTAGGTAAATATGGTCATACCCCCAATCGTGAACCTTGTTTAACTGTCTCTTGAATGGTCTTCCTAGTATGATGTCATAGTTGTTCTTCTTGCCAAAATCAACACTAGAAAATGTATGCTCATTGTAACAAACTTGGACACTCCAAGTCAAGAATCAACCGCGACAGCACCAAATAACCACTTCAAAACAATTCACAGATCACAATAGATTTGCACTGGCCCGGCGGAGTTCCGTGCCTAGAGATATTGGCCCCAAAGACTGGCGCCCCTTTCGGTATTTCTTTTTGTATTAATCAATCATCAAAGTACAAGAGAGCGGTTAGGGTTTCACTCTCAGACTCTGCGTCCAGATGCTCTGAGAAGTGAGGCCCTCACCACTAATTTAAAGGTTACAAGGGATGCCCAAAAGCAGAGCCCCAAAAGCTTTTAAAATCAAAAGCATCAGTTCTCTCTCTCTCTTAGAGAGTCTTTTCTCTTTTTTTTTTATAAAAAAAAAGCAAAAGCAAAATTCGCGTCGCTCATCATTTTTCAAAAAAAAAAAAATAATAATCCGCCTCCGCGATTTTCGGAATTTAGGGTTTTTGGCAAAAATTAGGGTTTGCAGGAATTTTAGGGTTTCTGGCAGAAATTAGGGTTTCTGCTGTCCGCCACGTCATCACTTTGTGACATACCCCCCTCTTGAAAGCATTGTAATCGACCGCGATTACGCCTGCAAAACCGACAAAAGCCATAAACCGTCTTAGCAGACACTGACTGTTAGTACCTGCGTACTAGGAACACACATCTAGCACATGTACAAAATCGACAGTCACATCACACGACATCACAGGACATCACCAGACATCACAGGACATCACATGACATTCAACATTCATTCGGATCTTAGACCATGATTTATCGGCAATGTAGCTAGCAATCACATCTAGGTCCAATCGGGACCTCATCGATGTCCGATTGACTAACCCCTATTGCAACCATGTCTATTCGAGATCAATCAGACCAAAATGCTGCAGTCATTTCGGCATCAGTTCCTGCACTCACAAGAAGTCAAGAACAAATCAGTATCATAATCAGGAATTCCATTTCATAAAGTCATCCAGCAGAATACTGTCAGCTCTCAGTATCCCTGAAGCTCAAAGAGACATCAGTGACTTTAGTATCAAAATCGAGGCATCTGTTGACAAAGGAGTGGAGCGACTCCCCTCTTGTGCATCCCACTGCACCAGATCTTCGGCCAAGCTGAGTTTCTGGGTTCCGTTTGGAGTAGACTATGCTAAACCAAAACATCGAGGTAAAGTTTCACAATCCGAGGAGTATCTGCTAGGTCCTCCTCCTCCATCCACTTCGCATCAAATGCAGGAAAGTTCTTGAACTTAACCAAGAACCGCCTTCGGACTTTACCTTTCTTCGTATCATTATGTGCCAAAATCTGTTCAGGAACAAGGATCTCCTCGTTTTCTTCCACTTCGGGTTGCTCATCAGGCTCCCCATCATCAGGCACATCACCCTTAACAGGGTTCAAGAGACTCACATGCAATGCATTATGAATCCTCCAAGTATCTGACAGGTCCAATCGGAAGGAGACATCATTTATCTTGTCAGTAATCTGGAAAGGTCCGTAGTATCACATACTAAGCTTTGGAAAAAGCCTCTCCTTTCCCTTTTTTTTTTCTTAGGCGTGCCTTCTCAAAAGTAAGAGCACCCAATCATCCTCCTTCAGTTTCCAGTCGCGACGATGGCGATCCGCTGCCTTTTTCTGTCGTTCTTGAGACTTCTGTAAAGTCTCGCGAACCTTGGCAAAAGCCGTATCCAAATCTCGCAAATATTCATCCGCTTCAAATTTCTAATCTTTCGTGCTCAGGAAGGATGGAACCTTCACAGCAGTTTCAACAATCTCTCATGGCGTCTTCCCCGTCGAAGAGTGTATCGTGTTATTGTAGGCAAATTCCACCAAAGGTAAGTTCTTTTCCCATTAAGTCTTCTGATGCGAGATACAAGACTTCAATAAATCTAAAATCACTGAATTGGCAATCTCAAATTGCCCGTCAGTCTGCAAGTGGAACGATGATGAGAACTGCAACTACGTGCCAATGTTCTCCCAAATTGCCTTCCAAAACCAACTCATAAATCTGGGGTCTATGTCGAAGAGAATCGTCTCAGACGTGCCATGTAATCGGAAAGTCATCGTGATCATTCTGTATTCTCGGGAGATCAAAAAAAATGAAATCCATTTCAATATTTTGCCAGGGGCGGGTGGGTATGGGTAAAGGCTGTAACAATCCCTGTGCCTTATGCCTGTCAAACTTGACCTTCTAGCATACCAAGCAACTGCGCACAAACTCTTCCACATCCTTCTTCAGTCTCCGCCAAAAGAAATCTCTCTCTACCCCTTTCATGGTGGTAGCAATGCTGCGGTGACCCGTAAAAGGTGGACAGTGGCAATCAGTCATAACCTTTTCCCTCAACGGCTGTGTAACGAACAACATAGTCTTTTTCATCAAGTAGCCTTCTCGAAGGGAGTATCCAGCTACTGTCTCCCCATCCCGTATCCGTGTGAAAATATCTGCAAAATCTGTATCTGTGGCACACTGATCGACCATATCCTCGAAGCTCCTATGATGTATCGCGGAAATAGCCAGAACCAACGGTTTCCGAGACAAAGCATCTGCCACCACATTCTTCTGACCCTGCACATGGACAATCTGGAAGTGAAACTGTGACAAGATGTTCGCCCACCGCATCTGCTTTTCCGAAAGCTGCTTCTGTGACAAGAAGTAGCGCAAACTCTGATGGTCTGTAAAGACAATGAAATCCGCTCCGAGTAGGTAATGCCGCCACTGAGTAAGAGCGTGGATAACCGCCAAAAGCTCTTTCCCATAGATCTGTGCTGTCATCTCCGGCCTAGAGAACAAACGGCTCTCGTAAGCTATGACATGGCCTTCTTGCATCAAGACCGCACCCAGACTACGACCACAAGCATCACAAAATACTTCAAATGACTTCTGCAAGTCCGACAAAGTCAAATCTGGTCCTGTAGTCAATTTCTCTTTCAATGTCCGAAAGGCAGTCACCTCTGTGGGTCCCCACGAAAAAGGTACTCCTTTCTGTGTCAAGGTATGCAAAGGGGAAGCAACCTCTGCAAACTTTCGTATGAACCGCCTGTAGTATGAACATAGTCCCAAGAAGCTTCTAACTTCATGGACATTCCTCAAATCGGGCCAATCACGGATAGTCTCTATCTTGGCCGGGTCCATTTGCACTCCTGTTGTGTTGCTGACACAATGTGTCCCAAAAAGTGTATCCATGGTAGGAAAAAAATTCACTTTTCTTTGCATTAATCACTAGCGTGTGATCTCGTAATGCCTAAAAGACTTGAAGCAGATGATCTCTGTGTTCTGCCTCATTCTTCGAGAAAACAATGATGTCGTCAAAGAAAGTGCCAACAAATAGCCTGTACTCTCGAAAAATCCTGTCCATCATCCGGTTAAATGTCGCAGGAGCATTGGTTAAGCCAAAAGGCATCATCAAAAACTCAAATAACCCAAAAGTCGTCCGAAAAGCTGTCTTGTAGACATCTCCTGGCGCTATCCTGATCTGATGATATCCACTCTTCAAGTCAATCCTGCTAAAGCACGAGGATCCCTGTAACATGTCGAGTATATCATCGATCCTAGGAATCGGAAATCTGTTCTTGATGGTGATTTCGTTGAGAGTGCTATAATCGATGCACATTCTCCAAGATCTGTCTTTCTTCAAAACCAACAACACTGGAGAGCAATACGGTGAAGTACTAGGCTGGACAAGACCCTTTTCCAAGAGGTCTTTCACTGAGTTCATAATCTTTTCATTCTGTACTCGGCTCACACAATAAGGTGGCCGATTCCGTGGTGTGCTTCCAGATATCAGATCAATGGTATGATCTTCAGGCCCTCTCAAAAGCAATCGGCATGAGCGTGGAGAAAAAAATCTTGGCGTTCTTTTCTTCAGGTCAAAACATATTCAACTTTTATCCATGGTTCAGTTCTCCCAAAAGAATGAATAAGAAAATTGAAGTTCATCAAGTACAATCTCTAAGCCCTTCATTTATCAAAGTCGCTTTCTCGGCCCGGTAGTCAACCACGGCGTAGTTCTTGTGGTACCAAGGGATCCCGAGTAGAACGTCACTCACGTGCCCTGAACACCCCTGTCATTGCAAACGAAGTTTGCCAATGCTCGGTGTAATGGCAACATCCCATCCGGGTGCCAGTCGAACTACCTCCGCCAGTGGCGTCAGTCTGTCGGGCGCAGTTCCAAATCGAGCCGCCAATTCAAGTGAAAAGAAGTTGGCCTTGGCTCCTTCAAAAGAGCTTCTACATCCTTCACTTTGCCCCAAAAGAAAAGGGCAAAGTTTGTACTTTCATTCATTTGATTCGGTGCAAGTCCCACGCCATGTGGTACCAGTTCTGCTTTTCTATCTGCCTTTTCTGCCACATTCCTCAGCTGCTCTCGAACTCTCAGACCTGTCGTCGTCTTTATCATTCTGTTCTTTCTGTGCCATATCAGGGCACTTTGCGGAAATATGTCCATGTTTCCCGCATCCAAAGCACTTCCCCTCTCTGATGAAGCGAGCTCTCTCCTCAGGAGTAAGCTTGGGTCGTGCATCCTTTTTTTTTTTCTCTGGGTTGCCCTTTTTCATTCTACTTTCATTCCCAGAAGTCTGTTTGGCTCGTTGTGTCATGGCCTCATCTGTGGGGTAGGTCAGACTGCCAGAGTGAATGGCAAAGCCCCGCTTCGCATGACTCATCAACTCCTGAATAGAAGCTGACTTCTGTTCCAAGCAGTGATCTCGGATCTCTGTAGGTAGACCCAAGGTAAACCGCTCAATTTGTTCTCTGAACGAGATCTTCTTGAATGAAGAGGCGGGTAGAGAAGAGCTCCAGAATCTTTCACAATAAGAATTCACTGTATCGCTCTTGGTCATCCGGAGATGGTTCCAAGCAGCTCGTATATCTCGCTCAAACTCTTGAGTCAACCAAGAAGAAATAAAAAGCCTCTTGAATTTCAGCCATGTAACTGGCACAGTCTTGCTTAATAGAAGCGTGGACCACCAAGTACGAGCATTCCCCTCAGAGTAAGAGGCAGCTCTCCGAATCTTGGAGTGCTCTGAATAGCGTCCTCCCGCGAAAGCGATGTCAAACTGCTGTATAAGAGACAAAGCCTTCGAAGCATCTGAGTATCCTGAAAAGTATCAAACTTGATCGAGTGGCCACCTTAAACTCTCGGACTTTCTTGCTGTTATCTTCGAGAAAGTCATACTGGTTGGCTTTGTAAAAATTCTTCGTGTTCGCATAAAACTTTCCGTCATCGGAATCTGAGCTGTCTGTAGACGAGTCCTCAGTAGAACTGTCAGTCTCTGGGCGAGATGTAGCCTTCTTTGCCTTTTTCTTGCCCGTTCCGAAGCTTTGTGTCTTGCTTCGCTTTTTGCTTTTTTTTCTGTCTTCTTCGCTCTAATCCGAGGAGCTAGAAGAACTGTCAGAAGAAGAAGAAGAAGAACTGGGTACTCCTTCAAATCGAACACGCTTCTTCCGTTTCTTTGCTTTGTCGAATGTTGACTGACGACCCAAATATCCCGGGAAGTCAGTACCTTTGTTCTGCTTTTTGCCGTGCTTTTTGCGGCGCTTTTTGCCTTTCTTTTGCACGTCGAAAAGCTGAGCAATCCGTGCATCAACCACGTTCTCCAGTTCCTTCTCCGTATATTTCTTGGAGGTAGAAGGTTTCTTGAGAGCGGGTTTCGGGAGTGGTGTTGTGGTTCTCTGCCACTCCATCTGTACCTCTTTCAAAGAGGTCTGGTTCATATATTTTACCATCTTCGGGTCCTTGGCAAAATTGAGCATCATCTTTGTTGCATCGCCAATCAATTGACGACGCTCCATCTCTGTTTGCTCCGCCTGAGTAGGCCGAGGCGGGCCATACTCTCTGCCTGAATCTTCGTTGTGATCCCAGTCCGCATCTCCAGATGCAGAGGGAGTCGACTGATCATTGCCTGAAGCCATAGGTGCCACGGAAAAAAAAAAATCGGGGATCGGATTTCCCGTAGAAGAGAAATCGGCCGTGCTCTGATACCACTGTAACAAACTTGGACACTCCAAGTCAAGAATCAACCGCGACATCACCAAATAACCACTTCAAAACAATTCACAGATCACAACAGATTTGCACTGGCCCGGCGGAGTTCCGTGCCTAGAGATATTGGCCCCAAAGACTGGCGCCCCTTTCGGTATTTCTTTTTGTATTAATCAATCATCAAAGCACAAGAGAGCGGTTAGGGTTTCACTCTCAGACTCTGCGTCCAGATGCTCTGAGAAGTGAGGCCCTCACCACTAATTTAAAGGTTACAAGGGATGCCCAAAAGCAGAGCCCCAAAAGCTTTTAAAATCAAAAGCATCAGTTCTCTCTCTCTCTTAGAGAGTCTTTTCTCTTTTTTTTTTATAAAAAAAAAGCAAAAGCAAAATTCGCGTCGCTCATCATTTTTAAGTTCTCATATTTCCTCTTGAATTTGTGACAAAGGATCATTCACTCCAAACTTTCCTAGACAATCTCCTACCATAGTCCACATGTTAGGTCATATCCGTAATAGCTCAGCTAACGTTATTGCACATGTCACTGGTGTCGACAAAATGTCTATTAGACCCTTAGAGTCAATGACCTTCTTGGAAGAGAGTCTCTGTGATGGGACTGCAACAACATCTGATTTGGCTTTGTGCTCTCTCATATAGGGCGGTAGTGTTTTTAGTAAATGAGGGGTTGGCTGTCTGTTGATTGAACAAATCCTTGGTCTCCCCAATACAATTGGATTTCTAGATTTATTTGGTATCTAGCCTCAATTTCCTCTATCGGTGGAAGAAACACTGCTCTCCCACCATTGGTCTCGTTTACACGTTGCTTAGCTCATTAAATTCGTTGGCCTCTCTAACATGTTTCATAGTTCGTCAAGACCATCTATTTCTCTACACTCCTCTGGTGTGCCTAGGTGGAAGCCATAAGAAGACTAATCCATGATATCTATCAGTATCTTTGGCCCTTGTTCTGGTGTTTTGGTTTTTGGTTCATTCTTCTGGCTAGAATGTGGCTCTATTGTCTCTTGGCTTGGTGGGATTATCGGTGCTGGTGGGACATTTATTACATCTTTAGGTCTCCAACTAGAGGTTCTAGTAAATCTTGGGCCGTTTGAATCATTTTTTGGCACATTTCAAGCCTTTGCTTCTCTAGTTCCTCATATGGATATGTCAACCACCTCTGTTCTTGAGTTTGATTGTTTTTGAACCATGCATCATAGGATTTGAGGAGGGCATCTAATGGTTTGTTGACCTTTTATACCAAAATTGATCCTCCTAAATCAGTGCTCTTGGGTTTCTCAACTATGCCTAGCTTTGGTACTACCTTAGGGGTTTTCTCTTTTCTATTTACTTCTTCTTCAAGTTTCCTCAGTTTTTTTTTCATTTGGTTTATCTTTTCAACTAAGGAAGTTTGTTCACGTTCCTTCCTAGATTTTCATCCTAACCTTCCTAGCTTTCCATGTCTTTTGCTCACCCTTACGTTCAATGCTAGGCGTGCTTGTTTTTGGCTTATTTAAGATAGGTTTGTTTATCATTTTCTAAGCATGTGCTCTTGTGATCACGTGGATCGGTATCACATTTTTGTTTTCTAATCCTTTACTAGATGGAATTGCCTCTAGTATATTCAAAGTTACTTTTGGTCCTTTGTTAGGGTTCTTTGGGAATTCAAAAATCAAATGAGTGATCCCACAATCTGAACAATATGCATTCACTCTTATGATCTCCGTATGAGGACAGTCTTTCATCAAGTGGTCTCACCGCCACACTTATAACATGGTCCTTTAGGTTGTTGACGTGCTCCTTTAGCAACTCTCTACTAACAAGCAGACCTTGATCCCACTAACCCTCCATTATCTATAAATAGAAATGTGTGTTCATCCAAATTGTATCTACCTTCTCCAGAAGTGTGTGCAGTAGTTGGTGGTACAACCTATCCAATCATGCTCCATGGTTCCAACGCTTTTGGTTATTCAGAGGATAATATCCCGTATTGGTCATATATCCACTAGGCTCCTCCTACTATGTAGGATTGTCACAAGTACCTGCTCCTATGGGTATTCTATAGTTGGGGCATATTTGACTCCTATAGGTCTCATTCCTGCTAGTGAGGTTTTTGTCTTGAGACTGGTTGTGGCATTTCAACTCCCACTGGCCCGGAAGAATTCTTGTTGTGTATCTTGGCATTGGTGGTACTTGTTCTTGTGCTACTTGGTCTTGCGGTGCATACTGGAATTCTCTTATATTTACGTACCCCTTGTTGTAATAGCACACTTCAATCGTGTGATTTGTCCATTTTTTCTCTGTCACACACCACTTAGGTTGCTTAATTTTTGATTTAGCAAACAAAGTAATCCTCTTGCGCACCTCTTCGATGACTTTCTCCTGATTCAATAGAGATTTGGATTTTTGTACAGACTTGGATCCACTATGCCTGTGACAAGGAATCATCATCTAGATCCTTGTAGACAACACAATTATCTACCAAATATAGAAGCCTCTTTCATTAACTCATTCAATGAGGTACTCTTTTTCATATCTAGATCTTTCTAGAGATAATCATTCCTCATTCCTTGGATGAAAATGAGCATTAATCTTGATTTGGTTGGCAATTCTTCTACTAGATAGAACTTCACATATCTTTTTAGCCTTAAGGCTACTTTTCATATGGATTTGCCTTCGTTCTGGTTGAATTTATGGGTTTGTGAGATGGTGTTGTGAGCTATCTCTCTTTGAGAGAATTCCTCAGTAAACCCATCAAGCACGTCCTCGATCGACTCAAAATCCCTACATTCCACAAATGTGAGCCATGTGGCAGCTTCCTCTTCAAGGGTAAGTCCAAACCTTGCAAACTTTGTGGAAAAATCTAGGACTTCCTCGGATCTAATTACACGCACAAATGTTGCTACGTGATCCTTGGGATCTTTGCTCTCAAAATGCTTCTTCTTTACCATTTCAAGACCTAGGATGGTCGGATCCTATGGTGATCTACAAACCTAAGCATAGGGTCTCCCAATACTCCTGTATGATCTCATCCCCCCTAGAGGTTCTCCTAATCCATAATTCTTGGATAGTCTCAATGTTGGATGTTCCTCTCCACTTTCTACTTATTCTCATTCTTGATGTGGCACTTCTATCCTTGTCGGATTTGGGGTTCTCGTCCTACTCTCATCGTGGTATTGTTGATGAAGTGGTGATGGTGGTGGTGCTCCTTGCCCTGACATGGCTTGATAACTACCTTTGTCTGTATTCTGTTTGGATATTGCATATTTTTGGAGCTGTGCTTGTAATGATGGCAATGTTGCTTGCTAGTCTTAAGGATTGGGCAACGGTTGCCTATTTGTATGCGACATGGTGGTGTTGTAATCATTTGAGAAGGGATTTGTGGACTTGATAGGGGTTTGTATGGGCCTTAGCTTCTCTTCAAAAGCATGCGTTAGCACTTCTGGAGTTATCAATCTTTCTACATCCCTAGGGAGGATTGGCTAATATTTGCATCCATACTTGTCAACATACATTACGTGACTCCCTTTGTTTGAGTTGTAATCCTACAAGTATAGAATATTCTTTTTTGTTCTTAGCTCTAATGCATAGGGTGTTAGGCATGTGAAATATGATTTGGCTCTACCATTTGTATACTCAAAGATTCCTATGTCTTCTTGGCTTGTTGGAACTTTTGCTACCTTCTTGTCAAATCTCTTGATGGCATTAGGGAGATCTACTCGAGGCGGCATGTCTGCCATCTCCGAAATTATCTTCCTTTTTGTAACATTGTCTCCATATTTGTTATAGTTTTTTGGATCTCTGACAATGAGGTAATGAACTCCCTCATCATCTTGAAACCTATCTTTGTAATCGTATACAAGAACTACTTCCGCTCCTCTGGCCGGCTTTTCTTCAATACGTACACTTTTACGTCCTCTTGCATCAGAGTATAGCAAGGCTCCATGGGAATTCGATCCTTCTAAAAATATGGTCATATTTTGCTTCCCGATACATGCTCATGAAAGTGCTACTTCCTTCAGTCATGATGGCCTAATGGTTTCCTACATTCTGGTCAGCCATAATGTAGACCGGACAGTTGGAAGAGGTGTTGGTCTCACTACCCTCTTTTAAGATTGGTGAAAGGGGATCTAACCCCGCTTAATTTATAATGCTCTCTTCTATTGATATCAAAAATTCCTTGGTCAGCCACTACTCTGGGCCGTCTCTCAACAGATATCTACCCGATCTCAAATACATGAAATAAGACGGACAGTACACTCTTGCAAAAATCCCAACCTCTTACTTGTAAGGTTAGTTAGCTCCTTCATGCAGCCTTCGCTCTCGGGTAACCTGGATAGCTGTGTACACGAGATCGAGCATTTTGCCTCTTGGGACTTTGAGTAATTAGTCCAATTTTCTCGCTAGAATTTACACTAAATTTTACAAAAAAAATTGCAAAATTTATGAAATTCAAGTCAAAATTTTGAAAATTCAAGCCCTAACTTCCACAAGGTCTTTGAGAGTGATTTTGGAGTGTATTTGGCTCAACCAAGGTATTTCCGAAACCTTGCAGGATGGCCTATAGGATGGTATTGTCAAATCCCCAGTCTAGACTAGGTGGTAGTGGTCGCGATACTGGTGAGCTTTTTAACCCTAGTCACATCCTGTTGATTGGCCACTATGAGGTGAGTCTATATTCACTATGTATGAAGTGTTTTGATACTTTTTGGACTTTCTCCCAATTTCCACAATTTGTCTTTCAACCTCTGGGCAATCTTGTGGTGTTGCACCTATTCAAATGAGAAGAAGTAGGTGGATTTGGATTCTATGCACTGCTGGGAGTCAACTCGAACCACTCTTGCACCTATCTGAGTAGTATGGAACCAATTGTGATTGCTGCCACTTAGAAAATTCTAGCAGATTGATGCTTCCTGCAACTAGGGTTCCCTCTGTGGAGTCTTTTGACACTATATATGAGGTGTTTGGATGCTTTGTGATATCTACTTGGCCCAATTATTAGACTTTCGCTTTAGATTTTAGTTTTGGTTGATTTTAGAGCCTTTTACTTATTCAAATGAGTCAAGGATATATTTGGTATCCTTGTACTTCTAGGAATCAAATCGAACCAATCTGGTCCCAAACTGACACATGTGGCAACAATCGCGATTGTTGCCACTAGTGTGTTTTTGGAGTTTTGACACTTCTTGCAGATTTACTACCACTTGTATAGTCTTTAGCACCTATGGGTAACATGAAATTTTGAGATTTGACCTGTCAAAAGACACTTTTTCTCTCGAAGTCTAGTCACTTAGGCACTTTTGGCTAGATTTACCCAATTTCTAGACTTTATTTTGGCCCTTGGAAAGTGGATTTGGTAAGTACAAGGCTTGAGGATCCTGATGGTATGCTCTAGAGATGAAAATGTGTCAGATAGCAATGATTGTGGTTACTGCCACTGATACCTGTTTTTTGCCTAGTCAATTCTTGTAGGTTCCTTACCTCTAGGGCTTCCAAATGACACCTTGTACCACTCAAAATCACCACTTTTTGACCTATGTCCAAAGTTTTAAGTCCAACTTAGCCAATTAAAGCAGAACCCGCTCTAACTCACATCTAATGACTCAAACAACAACCAAAATTCCCAGATATGTCTCCCTAAAGTATGTGCAAGTGCACACAACAATTCCTCAATTCACACGTCCCAATCTCATGTTATGCACACTTCTTGCATGTTCAATGACTTTACTATCAAAAGTCGCAATATGGCATTCAAAAGAAACTTTGGCTGGTCTAAGAAACACCAAAACTTGATTTTAACCTAACTACTACTCCTGCATCTAACCTAAACAATAAAGTAACAAAATATAAAACAAAATGGAATAAAGTGAAGTGATAGCGGGATAAATGATGGTGAAATTTTTGAATCTAGTCCCAATACAACACAACCACCTATTAACACAAATTACAATAAGACTCAAAGCGTGGATTCAATGCACAATGCACTAAAACCAACAACTAAGGTCATCCTACCCTATAAGGCAACCAAAAGATAACGCACGGCTCTTCGATCTACCTAAGAAATCAGCAAGCCTCAGTGACTCCCTACCTAAAGATAAATGTAATGAATTGTAACACTTGGGCACTGAGTAAAGAAGAACCTCACTGTGACCTCCTCCACTAGTGTAAGTCCTATGTCCCCGGCAACGACACAAATGTTGGCGGATCACCCCGCAATCGGATGATGTAGCATAACGAGAACTCAACCCAACATAAATATGTCAATTGGAGGGCGTATTTGACCCGCCTAGTGCATGGAAACATTGAATGCAAATTCCTAAATGAAAATGATCTGAGAAGAGATGTGTCACAAGAGTGCAAGATGAGAAAGAAACCAAAATGCCTAAGTCTTCTATGCGGTCTAACTAACACTCAAATGGTCGTAACAATGTCAAACGAAGCCCAAACGACATGAAACTTAAGATATGAGGCCTCCAGACTATAGGCAATAGATTTCAGATCTCATGGACCTCCCTCCCCTCACCACCCCCCCCCCCCCTCTCAGGGCCACCGCGTGGGCATTGCCAAACAACAAATCTTACACAACTCACCGTCGGATAGGTGAGCAATCGCAATTGTTGCCACATCCAACCTCAACCAAAATTGAAAAATGAGGGGTTTTTTGTCTTCCCCTATGGGCTACTTACCTCTGTCCATGGTTAGTTTCATAAAAAACATCATTAATAAACTATAATGAACGGTTAAACACACGGAGAAACGTAGAGCGAAGAATGCTCATTGTGTTGCACACACACACACACACACACACACACACACACACACACACACACACACACACACAAACACAGCATGACGACCATCAACACATTGCTAAGAGTGTAGAGAAGCAACCCAAGAAGTTGCATCAACTACCCTTACCAATACAATGTGTATGCGTAGCATACATAGCTCTTCACCACGAGCTCTAATCAAGTGAGTTATAATGATTGTGTCCCCAAAAAATGAGGCTTTTCCACATATATCTAGGGCTAGAGATGGGGTGAGTATAAAAATTATGAAATTTTACAAAAAGTATAAGTTGGTAGTGAATCCAATGACATTATTTACTCATTCATGTCCTTGGATTCACCGCAAAGTAGATTCTACAAAAAGATGGCTCGGGAATTTACATTGCCCGTCGGGAACCAAAAAGTGATGTTAGGCAAAAAATGATATACAGGGTGAGGATGGAATATCTTAGTTGCTTCCTGCCCAAGTGTATACTGAAAACTTGCAGCAGTTGTTGCTAGGCCTCAACAATTGGCTTTGGTTTTTGTTGTAGGTTTTGCAACAACCCCTCCTGCTCTATTTTCCTTTCTGGTTTACTCTACTGCAGCATGAGAGATGTTCAGTCCTTGAGGTCATCCGTGTGTGTTTCATGCAAGCTATTGTGGTGCCAACAATACTACATAATGAAGGCAATCATGTCCCTTCTTGGCATCCTGCCCACTATTTGTCAAAATGTTTTTTCAATAGCAAATTGTAGTATGAGGACATGAAGCATAGCTTGCTTCCATGGGGCGTATTTAAACACTACAAGTGCAACTACATGCAATGTATGGGAGGGAAAGTAAGTATAGAGTAGGCTAGGGGTGGATATCATCCACAAGCAAGAACGTGGAGGGATTCACCATATCACAGCTTGGCGGAGCAAATAGCCAATGGGAGGATTTCCACGGATATACATCATGGCATGGCACTGCACACGAGCTTCAATGGTAGTAGTTGGTCATGCAACTAAAGAGATAGAGGGAGACGTAGTTACTCCAAGCCAGAAATAGTGTTAAGATCCAGATATTGTGTCAAAATGCAGCTACAGGTGTTGATTCTCCTCGATAACAACTCCGCTAGCCGGATTGCTCTACTATGGTGAAGATTGCGGATAATGGGATATACTCAAAAATTGTATGGGTGAGTAATTACTATCTCCTCTCTTAGAGAGGAGATATTAACTATGTTAGTCTCTTAGAGACTAACATGATTTTTGAGTTGGGACCAATTGGGTGGTAGAGTGCATCCCAAAACTAAGAAATCATACTTTGGGATGTGATCATCTATGCTTGCATCTTGGCATGAATTTAACTCTAATTGGGACCAATTGGGCGGTAGAGTGCATCCCAAAACTAAGAAATCATACTCTAGGATGCGAGCATCTATGTTTGCATCTTGGCATGATTCTAACTCTAATGCTCTACTATAGAGCTCCTCATTAACCTATTTGATTACCATTTTCTAAAGCTATATATAGCATACAACATATATCCCCTTCCCCCCCCCCCCCCCCCCCCCCAACACACACACACACAAAATGTCATATTAATGTCTTTTAGAGGTTAACGTGACTTATGTGATACAATAGAGAGAGAGAGAGAGAGAGAGAGAGAGAGAGAGAGAGAAGATAAGAGTAGGGGGAGATAGATAGAGAGTGTAAGATTGGCCAGTGGAAAGTGTCTATTAAAGTCCATTTGTAAGAGCTTATAGGGGGGTGTTGAATAGTGTACCCCTCGAGGTAGGATATGCCCAACTTGGGCAAGTCCAAGAAGCTTTGGACTTCGTTTGGTGGATGTGAAGCGAAGGCGTCTCCCCAGATGCAATCACATACGCTTGCATCTTGAAGGCAAGAGTCAGCTGAGGTGAGGAAGCGGATGGCCTGTTTTAAGCAGATGTAGAGAGAGGACGTCTCTCCAAATGCAATCACGTACACTTGTACCTTGAAGGCATGTGGCATTACACAAGATGCTAATATGCGCAAAAAGAATTCATGATAATATTCTCAGCTAGGGGTTCTTGAAAGAGATCGCAGCGCTTGGCACTACCTTAGTGGACAGATATGCTAAACATGGTGCATTTCATAAAGCACGTTAGTCAGTATGTATGTCAAGTGAAGTCAGTCCTTGATGAGCTTCTTGTCCGCAATGTTGCTTTTTGGAGTGCAATGATTGCAGGATATGTCCAACAAGTCAGGGTCAGGAAGCTCTAGGTTGTTTTGAGCGGATGCAGAGAGAGGTCATCTCTCCAAATACAATCACATATAAATCTTGGGGGGTTCATCATCTAGTACCCCCTTATATAACGTACGATCGCGGGGTATTTTAAAAACCCCTCTTTTAACATGTCTCAATGAATAAAATGACCCCTTATTTTATGACTTTTTTCTCAAAATTAAATTTAAAAATCCCCTATTTTAATGTATCTCTGTTAATTTGCCTAAATTTTTTGCATTTTAAAACCTCTCCTTTCGAACTCATGTTATACATTAACATGATTGTGTAGTGCACCCCCCCCCCCCCCAAGGTATACTTGCACCTTGAAGGCATGTGGCATTACACAAGATGATGATATAGACAAAAAAATTCCCGATAATATTGTTAGTCAAGAGTTGTTGAAAGAAAACGTTGTGCTTGGCACTACCTAGTGGACATGTATACCAAATATGGTGCAATTCATAAAGCATGCTACTCAGTATGTATGTCAAGTGCGGTGCAGTCCTTGATGATGATCTTTATATGTCCGCAATGCTGCCTCATGGAGTGCATTGATTGTAAGATATGTCCAACACAGTCAGGGTCAAGAGGATCTGGGCTATTTTGAGCAGATGCAAAGACAGGGTATCTCTCCGAATGCAATCACGTACAAAGAGAGGGCATCTCTCTAAATGCAAGCACGTACACTTGCACCTTGAAGGCATGACATTACACAAGATGCTCATATGGGCAAAAGGATTCACGATGATATGTTTATTCAAGGGTTGTTAAAAGAAAACGTCACGTTTAATGGTGACAATGATTATATAAGTTATGTTAACATGGGCTATGTTAACACGGGTGAATAGATCCATGACGAGATCATTATGGGGGTAGAGAAATGGGGGTTGAGAATAGGTATAGGGGTCTCTGTTGAGCTAAATTTGGTCCTTAGTATAGGGTTGTTTTCCTTCTGGGCTACAGAGACACGAGAGTACATGGCCCGGACGCCGTTTGGAAATATGAATACGTCGGCAGTTGTAAACGGGTGACTCTTCTGCGCGCACGCTCTCTTCTCTCTCTCTCTCACACATGGCGTCGTCCTCCTCGCATCAGCATCGTGAAGGCTGGCACTCGGGCCTCTGTGAATGTCACAAGGATTGCAGTACAAGTAAGTGCGTGCATGCGTGTGTGTGTGTGTGTGTGAGAGAGAGAGAGAGAGAGAACTTGCGTGTGCCGCAGGCTGCATCACTTGCTGGGCGCCGTGCGTGACATTTGGGCAGATTGGCGAGATACTGGACAGTGGAAATCGCTGTGAGTTTTTAAAAAAAAAACTCTCTCACATCCACTTGACGTGTGGGATTATTCAGGTCATTAATCGTGGTGATTTTTTTTTTTGTTTGGGGGTGGTGGTGGTGGGCATGCAGCGTGCCTGATGAATGGCATGTTTTACATGGGGGCGGCCTGCGTGTCGTGTCCCTGGGTCTACACCACGCAATACCGCACCAAGCTTCGCCTCAAATTTGGACTTCCTCCCGCCCCTTGCAACGATTGTGCCGTCCACTTCTTTTGCGAAGCTTGTGCCCTTTGCCAAGAACACCGTGAACTCAAAGCTAGGGGCATTGACCCCGCTCTTGGTAACCACGTTGCTACCTTCCTTTTTGTCGCACTCATTTCTAGTTTAATAGAGAACACGCACATTAATTCACAAGAAGATTTAGAAATTTTCTTATGTAGGAAAACAGAGTCTTTCTCAGTGGTTTTCATACAATGCATAACATCATGAGCTTCTGCTCGAGAGGCAACGCATACCTAGCTAGGTACGGTTGGGGGCAGCGGACTGCCGGTGGTCCCCTGCCCCCAATCGTACCTAGCTAGGTATACGGCACCTCCCTCACAGAAGCTCATGACATTGAGGTAAGTCACAATGTGAGAGCATGTTGCTAGCTTCCTTTTTGTGGTGCTCATTTCTAATTTTCATAGAGAGCACACACAACATCATGCAGCTATTTTGTGTGTTTATATGTGTGGGACATGAGTGTTTTTAACATCATAGGAACGAGAGCGAGAGAGAGAGAGAGAGAGAGAGAGAGAGAGAGAGAGAGTCTTTGAAGGTCAAATATGGCCTATGAGACCAAACGATCCATGTTGAAGGTGAAACATGGCCCCGGGGGATTCACTCTACATACAAAATGGGATGCCACCTGCGAGCGGACAACTTTGATAAAATCTCTATATACGATTCATGTTAGGGAATATGATCCCCTTTCCTACGCTTATACGACAATCAATGCAGAAAACTATCATACCCCTATCTTACATATAAAACTTAGGTCTCACATGATCTAACTGAGTAAAACTATTCAAAGAGTGTGTAGCATAGTGACTGGCAACGTACTAAGAAACCACTTCTGTTGATCCAATTTTGACCCATCCAAATTACTCAAAAAACATGGTTGTAAAATTGTGCTAGGTTCTCCGTATAAATTTCCATCTATAAAAACTCTTTATAGCTTTCATCCCTCAATAAATGAACTGTAATCACAAAACAAACAATTGATACAAAGCAATGTTAGTTCTTGCATGTATCTTTGTAGCTATTGGCTCACAAGTTTGAGGGCGGAGTCTTTTGGGAAGCCATGATTTTGCAACACAAAAAAATCCTCTCATTTTTCCTTTCTCTCACTTCTCCCCTCCCCCCTCTTGCCCCCCACCCCATATATATATAATACCCCCTTCTTTATTTTTAAGATTGGGAGATAAATTATTGGGGGCTGCCCCTAACTTATATGCTTATGTAACTTGTAAAAAAAAAACCCTCCCCTGCACTTACGTGGTGCGGTAAGTTTTCCATGGTAAATCCCCCGGGAACATGGCCCATGAGACCAAATGAAGCATGTCACCACTCTACGTTGAGCTAATCAATGAGAGCCCCGTCCCGTCCAACACTTGTGGGGGTTAGAGGGGATGCTTGTCGTGCGCTACAAGAACCTTGTGTCGGTCATGCGAATTCCAGTTGCAAATTGTTTTTCTGGTTAGTAGGTAGTAATCTTAGTTGAAATTGCCATTTAAGGAGAATGGAAATTAGTGCGCAACATCTTTGAGACAGTGCATACACTCGATAGCCAGTTTCTTGTTCCATGCACTATAAAATCCCATTCAAAGGCACCTCTTTGTAGTTCTTAGAGTGCAATGGTTGTGCCTCTGTGAGTGCTACAACCACACTATGTGACCACATTTTAGGGTGGTGCTCGAACAAGTCCCCCCCCATGTGCTCAATGGGACGGGGCTCTAACTCAATGCTTGAAAACTCTCAAAAAAGAGAGAGAGAGAGAGAGAGAGAGAGAGAGAGAGAGTAGACTACCTAGTTACTTTAAATTTACATGTTTAGTTACACATATACATGTACATTTGCATGCACATTCACATGTTTATAGATGCATTTGCATAATATATATATATCTTGTCTTTATATGCAACAAAAGAGTAATGAATTATTAAATGGAGATAGTTTAAAGGCTAAATTTAAATCCAATGGGGTTATAGCCTAGTGGTTTGAGTGTTTATGTGGTTAAGTATTTATGTGCAGGGTGTAAATTACATTAACAAGTAGAGTAGATGGTACAAACAAACTCTTATCTTTGCTATTGGCCTTCCTTCACAGGGTGGACTGCAAATGCTGATAAATATACACATATAGCTCCTCCTCAACCACATGTCATGCAAAAGTAGATAGATTTCCACTTCCTTTATACTCAACATTGACTAGTATGACAGTTTCCGATTGCATTTTCAAATGGAGCTTTCAAGAATTTTACACCTTCTCTAACAAAGACCACTCAAATATTGAACATTTCTCACCTTGTGAGAAACAAAGATAATGGTTCCATTTTACATATGGTTACTTTACCATTAATTTAATTATCACAAGCATAAAATGATTAATTGAGTAGCTGATTGAATTTATGCTAGTGCTTTCAGAATAATTGAAAGAAATATATGATATAATGCTCCTTGATTCGAAACATCTTTTATGTATTGGGACTTTATGGAATTTGCAAAGGTATCAACTTGAGTTCAGCAAAATATTTATTTTTAGAGGAACCCCTCAATATAGATAGAATAAGAAAGGGTATATTTACTTGTGGAAAGTTCTTGGGTTAATAATATCCCTTGAATGTTTCTCTTGTTCTAGGTTTCCGTACGTAGACTTCCCTAAGAGGCAATTCGCACCAAGCAAGGGTTAAACCCCTACTGCCAACATCATCTCTAGACTTTTCTACCCTTGACCCTTGTCTCGTTCTTCTTTCTCGATAGCAAGAAGACAAGCCCCGTCCTGTTGTGCGTGAAATCCCTCTGAGTCATTTTTCTAGAAATTGTTTACCTTGATTATGTAATGTCAATTTTTTGAATGCTCCAAAGAGAGACGTGCCACTTGGCCCGCATCTATTGGCAAGAAAAAGAGGGAGAATCCATGAAAAACACAAAAAAATCTACACCCTTGCATGTGGATCTCTTCAAAAGTACTTTACCATGTGCTCGTAGGTAGACATCGATATGTCAAGCGTGATGTACTTGTCCAAGTGCAACAAGTCCTCGACGAGCTGTCGTGTTTGGCACTGGTCGATACACATGCCAAATATGATGCACTTCAAAAGCAGCTTGAGGAGCTTACTGTTGTTTGGAACGGTGTCTCTTGCAAGGCACTGATTGCACGATACCCACAACATTTTTGCCTTAGCTGTTTTCAACGCATGCAAAGTGATGGACTTTGTCCAGATGAAATCACCTACAAGCGCATCTTGAAGGCATGCAGGGCCAGGTAGCTCTGGCTATTTTCAGCAGATGCAAAGAGAGGGCATCTCTCCAAATGAAATCACCAGTATGTGCAGCTTGAAGGCATTTGGTAGCATGCAAGATGTTGGTATGAACAAAAGAGTTCACTTTGATATTGTTAGTTAGGGTCTGTTGTGACAGAAAACATCATGCTTAGCACTATCTTCGTCAACATGTATGCCAAAGGTGGTGTACTTCATAAAGCACAAAAAGTGCTTGAGGAGCTTCTAGTCCCGAATGTCATCTCTTTGAATGCACCGATTGCGGGATATGTCCACCAACTGAGGCATGTCTAGGAAGCTCTAGGTTGTTTTCAGCAAATGCAAAGAGAGGGTAGCTCTCCAAATGCAATCATGTATGATTGCATCTTGAAGGCATGTGGCATTATGCAAGATGCTACTATGGGCAAAAGAATTTACGATGATATTGTTAGCCAAGGGCTGTAGAAAAGAAACTTTGTACTTGGCATTGTCTTGGTTGACATGTATGCCAGATGTGATGTTCTTCATAAAGCACTCTTTGTGCATGCACTCTCTCTCTCTCTCTCTCTCTCTCTCTCTCTCTCTCTCTCTCTCTCTCTCTCTCTCTCTCTCTCTCTCTCTCTCTCTCTCTCTCTCTCTCTCTCTCTCTCTCTCTCTACTCTCTCGATTCCCTCTATGCAATAGTCGTTTTGTTTTCACAGGGCAGAGAAATATCCACTACACAAGCAAACATGGAGAGGAAGAGAATGAGTCTTTCTTCTACGAGCTCACTTAAAGATTGTGCTAAGAACAAGGATTTGTACCAAGGCAATTGGATACATGCTAATATTTTTTATAGTGGGTTACTTGAAAATAACACATACTTAGCCAACACGTTAGTCAATATGTATGTCAAGCGCGGTGTACTTGTTTGAGCGCAACAAGTCCTTCACGAGTTGTCATGCTTGGCACTGCTCAATATGTATGCCAAATGTGGTGCACTTCAAAAGAAGCTTGAGGAGCTTATTGTTTGAAATGACATCTCTTGGAATGCACTAATCCGCAGTGGGATACCCACAATAGGAGCATAGGTTGTTTTTAGCTGATGCAAAGTGATGGCCTTTGTGTAGATGAAATAATCTATGTGTGCATCTTGAAGGCATGCAGGCCAGGTAGCTATGGGCTATTTTCAGCAGATGCAAAGGTTGTTTTTAGCTTATGCAAAGTGATGGCCTTAGTGTAGATGAAATAATCTATGTGTGCATCTTGAAGGCATGCAGGCCAGGTAGCTACAGGCTATTTTCAGCAGATGCAAAGAGATGGCATCTCTCCAAATGCAATCACATACAGGTGCAACTCGAAGGCATCTGACATCATGCAAGATGTTGGTATCGACAAAGAGTTCACGATGATATTGTTAGCCAGGGGTTGTTGACAAAAAACATCAATGTTTGTGTCATAAAAGTTAATTTCTAACCAACCCAAATGATTTTCTCATATTAAATTGATCATTTGATATGATGTGGGAGAATAAATGGGAACAAGTTTATATAGACATGTGCTTACAGACCTATCTCAACACGGGGCCAATGGTAAAGGGGTCCAAATGAGAGATGGTGTGTCAAAGAGCAAGGCTAGCCAATGGAGCTTAAAGACCTTAGGGTTAGCTTCATTGAAGACCTCCAAAGGTTAGTGTTAAAAGTACTTTGACCTTAGGTAAGCTAGGGATGTGCTTGAGGTGGGAACGCGGCACAAGCTTGAGATGCTTTTCGTGCTTGTTGACTAAGATGCTTGAGGTGCTTGTCATGCTTGCGGACTAGGGAGCTTGAGGTGCTTGTGGAAACACTACCCAAGCTTGAGGTGCTTTGTCATGCTTGCTGACTAAGGTGCTTGTGTTCCAAAAGTCAACAAAATCCCTACAAAGGAGGGGCGATCCTTAAAGCTAGGGAGATGAGAGAGAACACACACACACACACACAAGGTAAGCCCAAGCCTCAAGAGGCAGCAAGGACACATGTCAAGGCCCTACCCATGTTGCCCTCAAAGTGTACCTAAATCCTATTGGATGAGAGAGAACACACACACACAAGGTAAGCCCAAGCCTCAAGAGGCAGCAAGGACACATGTCAAGGCCCTACCCATGTTGCCCTCAAAGTGTGCCTGAATCCTATTGGATAGGCTTGAAAGGGGTCCAAGAAGCATTTAGATTAATTAAATAATTATCTAAGCAATTATCAAGTCTCTCTTCCTCAAAGGGGAAAGAAGGACACTTAGGGGGGGGTCGACCAAAGCAATCAAGGGGTGTGCTTGGGGGATATACTCCCTCACCCTCTCTCTCATTTTCTCTCATTCTTCACTTGGTGAAGTGCAAGAACTCCAATCTCCTTCTCCAAGCTTGTTAAGAAGATGAGAGCCTACACCAACACTCTTGGCTATGGAATGCAAATCCAACCAAGCGCCATGCTTCAATGCTTAAGCTTGTCGTCTTCTCCATCTTCATTACTATGCTATTATGTATACTAGCAAGAAGAGTGATGATAAATGAGAAACTATTTCTTTGTCCTTTGAATGTTTCTTCTTCCTCTTCCCTACCCTCATTCCCTGCTAGCTCTCTCCACCTTTGAAGGTGTTTGAGGCCTTGGGACTGATGCTTGGGATAGTTAATATTTTTTACAAAGTCTATGTTATGCTCGTGATGCATGGAGATTTCCATCTTCATTGCATGAAGATGAAAGCTTCACGCAATGAAGATGTCTATTTTTTACAAATTCTATGTTATGCTCATGATGCATGAAGCTTTCCATCTTCATTGCATCACCTAGGTCACAAGGAACAAAAAGATTGTATATTGTACCAAGTCTCTCTTGATGGGAGAATCTATAATACAAATGCCTATTGGAGGGGGGACTGGCTCCACATAAATCCAGTCCTCAACTGTTATCAAGTTCTCTAAACATTTGGTTTCTCTTTATTGTCAGAGCATTTGGTTTATCTTTTCTTGCTTAAGAAGAGAGGTCCTTAAGTAGCCTATTAATGGTTGATTTTGTCAATTATATTAGGGTAAGTGGAACTAGGATCAATTATCAGTTTCGTTGAGCCCACTATGTGGGATATGGTGCACACCTCGGGAGCTTTGGTCTTAATAATGGGGTCTTTTTGGACTTGCCTACGGCTTTACCATTATTGATCCATAAGAAGTCTGAAAGGAGCTATCCCTTGGCAATTCTGCAATATCAGACCCATGCCACTGCTCTCTATAATTGACCAATTCGAGCCATGGGTGTAGATGCTTAAGTGATAATTTTCAAAGGCTAAGAGGAGTAGCAACTAAAATTTTGAGTTCCCAAAGAATACATTAAGTAAACACACAAATTCTATTAACATGGCTAACAATAACCAAGAGAGTAGAATGAACATTGATAACTTTGATTTTTCACATGAATGTGCTAATGATGATGCCCCTATGTTTGTCAATTATCTTGTACTAGGTTGCAGCAAGCTATGTGCAACCCTTCTTTGCAAGCCGAAGTTACTCACAACAACTTTGTGCGTATGGTATTTCCCTTCCTCTCCAAGAAGAGAGAGAGCTTAGGACGCCTCTTGATGTGACCCCCAAAAGAAGACTCTCTCCCATACGAGAGGAGGAATCCAAAGAATGAGAAAGTAATGAATCCCTAAGTTCCTCTGAAGATGTGGCTCCATGAAGACGGCGGTCTAAATGGTCGCCAACCCCTCCCAAGAGGAAACGGTCAACCCTCAATCCTTCTCCTCGTCACTCCAAAAGATAAGAGAGGAAACAAAGGAAGAAAAGGGCAAGAAAGAGGTCACCCTCGTCTCCTTCTTCTTCACCCTCCTCCTCTTCCGACAAAAGCTATGGCTATTCTCCTAGAGAATACAAGAGGGGAGGACATCGCAAATCTTACCTTGCATGACGAAGGTCCCAAAAGCTCAAGTAGTTCAAAGAGGGAGGAAATAGTAAGGCTCTTTTCTCACTTATGATGGCACCTTTGTTGCTACCGACCAAGTATTGGCCTTCATCCAACAATTTGATGTGGCCTTTGGAGATGAGGGATTCACGTTGTCCTCCAAGCTACGCCATGTAGCTATGCACTTCCAAAAATCGGCTCATCAATGGTGGGCTAGCCTTCATGATGGTAACGGTGAAGCCCCAAAGACATGGAACACTCTACGAGTTTCCATCATGAAGCAACTCCTTGCAAGAGATGCAAAGGACAAGGTGCTTACCGAATGGCGAAGTTTTAAGCTTCTCTCCCATGAGTCTATTCACAAATATGTGGACAAGTTTTGGGATTTACATCTCAAGGCTACTGTCTTTCAAAAGATAGACTTCGACGAGAAAAAGCAGCAATTATGTGTGGGATTAGCTGAAGAGATGGCCTAGTACGTAAACTCTCAATGGCCTGGTTCTATCACCGAAGTAATCCACCACACCATGGTTTCTTCGTGCATCAATTTCCGACAAGGGGCTAGATGGAATTTTAAGCCTATGGACAACGAAGACAAGAGTGATGCAAAGGGGAAAACCAATGTCCAAAATTCTTCCCAAGGCAATTCCAACAACAACAATCAATCCAAGTAGAAGGGAGTTTACAAAGGTAAACACAAACTCTCTCCTGAAGATCTTGAAGCTTTTTGCAAGGACCATAAATTTTTTAAGTGTGGGGATCAAGGACATGGCTATCGTTCTTGCCCCAAGAGAAATGCCCTCAATGAGACTCCTAGAGCTTCCACTATCGAAGCTCCAAAAGAGGATGCTCATTCCATGCTTGGGGAAAGGTAAGGGAGCACGATGCCTTCATCTTGTTTGACCCTGGCTCTACTCACAACTTCATATCAATGGAGTTGGCCACCAAGTTGGGCATTCAAGCTTTCGAGATGGGAGATACTGTAACGACCGACGCCGCTTTCAAGGGACAGCAAGCCTCCGTTACTCCCTTGATTGGGAAGTTGAGGCTTCATGTCCAAAACTATGTCGACAAAGAAGACTTTTTAATCTCTCCTCTCCAACATGAGGATGCTATCCTAAGGGAACCATGGTTCAACCGCATGGCTGCCAACATGAAGTTCCTCGAAATGAGAATCTACTTCACCTATAGGGGAAAGAGCATGTATATAGATGCTAGTGAGTCTAGTCATACTATACCACTTGTAATCCTTCTGCTTTTGGTAAATCAATGAAAAGCTCAATTTTTGCGTACATGATTTTTATGAAAGAGTCCCTAAAAGATCCTAATGTTTCATCAAATGTAAATGGTAGGAATCAAGAAGAGTTAGACTTGTCTAGTTTTCTAAAATGATTCCAAGATGTATTCATTGATGATATCCCTATGGACTTACCTCAAGAATGAGGGGATGATGATCATCGAATTGAGCTCCTACCAGAAAGCTCACCGCCTAATAAACCTCCTTATCGAGTTTCTCGAGCTCAACAAGAGGAGATCATGAGGCAAGTACAAGAATTGGTAGACAAAGGGATGGTGAGTCCTAGCTCCTCTCCCTTTTGTTCTCCAGTCCTTTTAGTGCAAAATAAAGATGGTGCATACTGCATGTGTGTGGACTATTGAGCATTAAACCATATCACTATCGAAAAAATATTTCTCGTGCCTCGAGTAAAAGATCTATTTGATAAATTACAAGGCTCTACCTACTTCATTAGGATTGACCTTAAAAGTGGCTATCATCAAACAAGGATAGTGGATGAAGATATCCTAAAGACCATGTTTCGTACAACGTTTGGCCTTTATGAATATCTAGTCATGCCTTTTGGCTTGACTAACGCACCAGCCACATTCAATCGTCTAATGGAGAAAATATTTAGACCCTACCACAAATTCACTGGAGTGTTCTTTGATGATATTATCATCTACTTTAAGTCCTTGGAGGAACACAAGCAGCAGAGTCTCCAAGTGATTTTTCAAGCATTGAGGGAGAACAAGGTTTTTCTCAATCAAAAGAAAAGCAAATTTTTCCTTCAAGAGATTCAATACTTAGGTCATATTATCTCTCAAGATGGTATCCGTATGGATCCATCAAAGTTGGAGGTAATAAAAGCATGGCCTAATCCAAGGAGTCTTCATGAGCTAAGAAGCTTTATTGGTATGTTAGTATACTATAGATGCTTCATAGCAAAATTCTCTCAAATAGCAGGACCATTACATGACTTAACAAAGAAGAACGTTAAGCACTCATGGACTTCTAAGGAGAAAAATTCTTTTGACAAGCTCAAAGAGAAGCTAACCTCCCAACCAGTCCTTATGCTTCCGGATCTCTCAAAGCCATTTCAGGTCCAATGTGATGCTTGTGGTGATGGCCTTGGAGCAGTCTTGCTTCAAGAAGAGCATGCCATAGCATATGAGAGCCGAAGGCTCAATATGGATGAATGGGTCTTGGGCATTCATGAGAAAGAGCTTTTAGCTATTCAACATGCCCTAGACACATGGAAGCATTATCTACTGGGGACTCCATTTATTTTATGAACAGATCACCAAAGTCTCAAGTACTTCATGACGCAAACAAAGTTTTCCGAAAAACAAATGAGGCGGAAAAATTTTCCTTCGCAATTTTATTTTCATATTGCTCACATTTCTGGTAAGCACAATCAAGTGGCCGATGCACTTTCAAAATGATCAAAAGTTAATGCGGTGTCTATAGCAACTCACAATGATCTATCTTCTATAATATATGAGTATGCTACTGACCCTGAATTTAAAGACATAATGTCAGCCCTTGCTTTGGGGAATAAAGAGGAACCATTCACTTTGCAGGATGGTTATCTTCTCCATGGAAATAGGCTATGTGTTACCCACTCCCTTCGTGAGAAAGTCATGTATGAATCCCATGCTTCTCCCTATGCGGGGCATAGAGGCATTCAAACTACTCTTTGAGGAGTAGAGACATACTTCTATTGGCCTATCATGAAAGTGGACATACAAGAGTATGTTTCAAAATGTGTAGTATGCCAAAAGACTAAGTATGATAGAGGGAAGCAACTTGGATTACTCAGTCATTGCCAATTTCTAATTCACCATGGGAGAGTATATCCATGGATTTTATCTTTGGATTAGCTAAGTCTATCCATGGGAATACGGGAATATGGACAATAGTCAACAGGTTTAGCAAGCAAGCACACTTTATTCCTATCAAAAAGACTATTAAGGTACACCAAATGGAAACTCTTTTTTTATCATATTTTCAAACACCATAGATTGCTGACATCCAGCGTGTCAGATAGAGATCCTAGAATGACTAGTAATTTCTAGAAAGGTCTCTTTGAAAATCTAGATACAATATTGAATTTCTCTTCAGCCTATCACCCACAAAGGGATGGCCAAAGTGAGATAGCCAATCTTATGATACCCGATCTACTAAAGACTTATGTTACAGAAGTAGATCAATGCTTACAATGGAAAAAACTTACCTCTTGTAGAGTATGCGTACAATAATACTGACCATACTTATACGGAAAAATTACATTTTGAAATTATTGAGGGAAGACCTAAAAGTCCCTACTACTTAAAGTACATGGGAAGATCTTCAATGCTGATGAGTCTAGCCATGACCTACAAGAATCTTTTCACAAGTTTAAGTAGAATGAATTCTTAGAATCATGTTTGTGATGACGACGTCTCTCAAACACCAAGTAGAATTTGTCACTCTACTTGGGAGAATGAAATGGACTAAAGAGAAGACATGCTTGTGGCAGTTATGTCTCCCAAGCACCAAATGGATTAGTCATTCATTTTGGAATGATGTCGAAGGGTAAAAAGGGATCCTCTACCCACTAAGAAACATTGACTAATGACTAAGGCTTTATCTCTTCTACCTCATAGGAGAGGACGACTATGATTTCAAGAGAGAGGTAATGTCATAAAATCTAATATCTAACCAACCCAAGTGATTTTCTCATATTAAACTGATCATTTAATGTGGGAGAATAAACGCGAACAAGGGTTAGAAAATAGACATGTGCTTACATATCTATCTCAACACAGGGCCAATGGTAAAGGGGTCCAAATGAGAGATGGTCTGTCAAAGAGAAAGGCTATCCAATGGAGCTTAAAGACCTTAGGGTTAGCTTCATTGAAGACCTCCAGTGGTTACTGTTAAAATTCCTTTGACCTTAGGTAAGCTAGGGCTGTACTTGAGGTTGGAAGTCGGACCAAGCCTGAGGTGCTTGTCGTTCTTGCTGACTAAGATGCTTGAGGTGCTTGTCGTGCTTGTGGACTAGGGACCTTGAGGTGCTTGTGGGAACACTACCCAAGCTTGAGGTGCTTTGTCATGCTTGCTAACTAAGGTGTTGTGTTCCAAAAGTCAACAAAATCCCTATAAAGGAGGGGGCGAGGCCTAAAGCTAGGGGGATGAGAGAGGATACACACACACACACACACACACACACACACACACACACACACAAACACAAAAGGTAAGCCCAAGCCTCAAGAGGCAGCAAGGACACATGTCAAGGCCCTACCCATGTTGCCCTCAAGATGTGCCTGAATCCTATTGGATAGGCTTAAAAGGAGTACAATGAGCATTTAGATTAATTAAATAATTATCTAAGGAATTATCAAGTCTCTCTTCCTCAAAGGGAAAAGAAGGACACTTGTCCAAAACCTGCCCTTGTTGCTTGATATGCCTCTTGCATGTGATTGGCTAGGCCTAGAGGGGTCCCCCAATGAGCTTCAAGCATGAGCTACAAGGGGGGGTCAACCAAAGCAAGCAAGGGGTGTGCTTGAGGGGTATACTCCCTCACACTCTCTCATTTGCTCTCATTCTTCACTTGGTGAAGTGCAAGAACTCCATCTCCTTCTCCAAGCTTGTTGAGAAGTTGAGAGCCTACACCAACACTTTTGGATATGGAATGAAAATCCAACCAAGAGCCATGCTTCAATGCTTACGCTTTCCATCTTCATTTCTATGCTATTATGTGTGCTAGCAAAAAGAGTGATGGTAAGTGAGGAACTATTTATTTCTCCTATGAATAGTTCTTCTTCCTCTTCCCTACCCTCATTCCCTGCTAGCTCTCTCCACCTTTGAACGTGTTTGAGGCCTTGGGGCTCAGGCTTGGGATAGTTAATGCTTTTTACAAAGTCTATGTTATGCTCATGATGCATGAATCTTTCCATCTTCATTGCATAACATCAGCAAGCTTGGTTGACATGCATGTATGCCAGATGTGGTGCACTTCATAAATCACTCTTTGCATGTGCACACACACACACACACACACACACACACACACACACACACACACACACACACACACGTTCAGATGATTCTCTCTATGTAGCACTGGTCTTGCTTTCACAGGGCAAAGCAATATTCACTACATAAGCAAACATAGAAAGGAAGAGATGAGTCTTTCTTTTGTGAGCTCACTTAAAGACTGTGCTAAGAACAAGGATTTGTACCAAGGAAATGTTGGGGTATAGGCGCATGTGCCTTGCCCGATCGTCTAGGCTATGGACGCCAACCCACTGACACCTTACTCTTGTGTACATATACAAAGAATAAGGGGTAGCTCATACTAGAGTCTTGCTCCACCACACACTGTGCACCGTCTTGTGCTTCTCCCCTTCCTTGCATGCACCACATCATGCATGCACACACACACTCACAACTGGTATCAAATCTTTGGCAATGCACGTGCGACGGTTTCCCGACGAGACGAAAGCGATGGAGCTCGGCTACTATGGTGGCTTGAGCTCGGCTATGGCGGTGGATCCGGCACGACAGTGTTAGGTCTACGTGAGACATGTATATTCAGCTTGTATAGAGCTTGTGCAACAATCCATTTCTGGATTTTGCAAAGAAAAAGCAGGAACAAGAAGTATTGCAGCCCGTTTTTGCTAATTTTTTGGCTCTCGAAACAGTGTTTTTTTGCATATCTCCATCACACGGAGTCGGATGGATACGATCTTGGAGTCTAGGTTTGGGTTTTGACACATTCCAAACACGATAATATGTCCATTTTCTGAAATTATGATCTAAAATATAGTAGGTGCAACAACAGCAAGTTTATACTGCGTTTTTGGGCCGAACACGGATTTTTTTGGCATATCTCTCACACCCGTGCTCGGATATATGTGACCCAAGAGTCTACTCTGGGTTTTGGCATGATTCGAACGCGCTGGTCATATTAGAATTTTAAAATTCTAAGTGCTGATTTCTTTGCAGCAGCCTGTCAACAATCTCGATATTCGAGGTTTTGCAGTTTGATTCCTACATTGTAGAGAGTGATGCAGTTTGCATCTTTGGCTATGTATGGCACACTGTGATGCTATTTGAGAGAGAATTCACCTTGTTTTTGTGCATGAAAGTGATGCTTTGAGATATGACTTTCAAACCGTTACACATTCGGATGCGATTTTATGCGCATTATATGACTGTGTGGGGCATTCCAAAAAGCTTTTTTAACACATTTTTGTACAGTTTCATGCTATGTATGCATTTTGTGGATACCGCTTGAGCTAGGTATAGCTTGCAAGTAGCAGGTTTATAGGTTTATAGCATTTTTGGACAGTTACATGTCCATAGAGGCACTTGTTCAGGAGTGAGTCAGTTTGCC
This sequence comes from Adiantum capillus-veneris, assembly GCF_014529385.1. Classification (NCBI taxonomy): domain Eukaryota; kingdom Viridiplantae; phylum Streptophyta; class Polypodiopsida; order Polypodiales; family Pteridaceae; genus Adiantum; species Adiantum capillus-veneris. The sequence goes on along the minus strand of NC_140949.1, from coordinate 102,360,692 downwards.
AGGCTTTTGACAGTACATGTAGACTATTTGTGGATCTGCTTATTGAGACACTGAGTGTCTGTTTTTCATGTGATTTGGTGAGATTTTATGAGTTTTTACTCAGTTTACAAGGGAAACTCTGTCAGATTTTTTCCACATTCTTGTCATGGTTTATGTGTATCCGGGGTCTGCTCTTTGATGGTTTTAGTGGTCGAGCATGACTCCCACTTTGATAGGTTTTGTCAGTTTGGACACAGTTTAGTGTTCTTGTACCCACTCTCACAGGAGTGAGGATTACGTATGCTTGTGTGGCAACAGACTTTGCCAGTCACAAGTTTCATAGGTTTTTTGCAGACTGTTGCAGGAAGTTTCTCTTGTGGGATGCGTTTTGAGCTAGTTTGATCTCTACTTCATATATGGTTATGCGCTTTACGCTCAGTTGAGCAGTTTGTCCTAGTTTATGCTTGCAGATAGCAGATTGTGGAGCTGTTTTATGCATATGATGCGAGCATCAAATTTAATGCGATTGGTCATGGTTTTCATGATTGTGTAGTGGTCAAGTGATCTCCCACTTTATTTCCATTTTGGCATTCACTTATGGTAGTAGACATGCATGACAATGAGAGACAACGGCCTCGTTTTTTCCAATACATACCATGTTGGCATTGTGGTCACATAGGACACATTAAGCGCCACTGTTTTAGACGTATGAGACAACAACGTAGCTGTATGTGTGATGCAGATACGTCTTTGACACATGTTAGAGAGGCAAATACAGTGGCATTCTATGTCAGTGATGGTGATGACATGCTTGCCTCGTGTGTACCTCTTACAGATATGTCTATGGATAGCACACTTCTCCACAGTGGGTACTAGATAGTGATGTTGCTTTCCACATCACACCATGTCGTGAGTGGTTCAACACATTTTTTAGTGGGAGACTTGGTTGCGTGCGACTTGCTGATGGTTCAACATGCGACATAGAGGGTGTAGGAGATGTTTGTTTTTCATTGCCCAGTGGTGCGTCATACACGCTACGAGATGTGCACTATGTTCCTTAGCTGAGATAGAGCTTGATCTCAGTGAGACAGTTAGCAAATTTTGGTTGTCAGACACTTCTTAGAGAGTATTTTTTCCATATGCATTACGGATCATTAGTGATCGCCAAGGGAGCCGCAGTGGCCTAGTATATCCTATGCATGTGTCTGAGGTTTGAGATGGCATATTCTCAGTTTTGTTGTTGGCATGCATTGAGCGAGAGACGAGACGTGTCTGCTTCGCAAGTGAGCTCTACCATGCTCACCAAATAGAGCATTTAGCTGTGTGGGACATGCAAGTGGATTCTGTAGAGACAGAGATAGAGCAGCAGTGCTCTAGCGAGACACAATAGATGTTGTTAAAGTCCGTGCAAGTAGAGCTAGAGTAGATTTTCTCCTTAGAGACACAGGCAGAGATGACAGATATGGAGTTCTTTTGATATGCTCATGCTAGAGGCTAATGAGGGGACATCAAGACACACATATTGAGTCCCTATGGATGAGGGGAAGTTGGTCCTTCAGGAGTCAGAGTCGACACATCCATTTGTGACAACTAGTCTTGATGATGTAGAGTATGCACATAGCGCACGGGAGGCAAGTACAACCAGGTTTGCACAGATTTTGTCACCATTCGGGTGCCTCATGTATGACCTATTTAGCATCGAGGCTAGACCTAGCAGCTGTAGTGGGAGAATTTGTAGCAAGGATTGTCAGTCGTACGGTGACAAACACTAGCATGATGCATAGTGAAATTTTGTAGACCATACAGAGTAGTCAGCGAGATTTACATGAAGGATTTAGCATGGGTACGCACGCTGGCCTACCACCAAAGCCGATATGGCTGCATGTAGATCCACTGAGCGAGCCAGTGGGCATAGGTTGAGACAGTCACTTACCTATTTTTGTGTACATACTAGTAGTTTAGCTAGTAGGACCCACTTATTACCACATTCACCTTTAAGTGGAAGATTTTTGGGGTAAAGGTGTATGTGCGTTGTCCGGTCGCCCACCCACTGACACCTTATTCTTGTGTACGTATACAAATAATAAGGGGTAGCTCATACTAGAGTCTTGCTCCACCCACACACTATGTACTCTCTCCTTCTCTCCTTCCCACATGCACACCACACCGCACACGCAAGAATCCGTGTACACGCACTCTTCAAGAAGCAAGATACATGCTGCTATTTGCAATAGTGAGTTACTTGAAAATAACACATACTTAGCCAACATGTTAGTCAGTATGTATGTCAAGCGTGGTGTACTTGTTCAAGCGCAGCAAGTCCTTAATGACTTTGGGATATTTTCAACAGATGCAAAGGACCTTTCTCCAGACGCTATAACCTACCCATGCATCTTGAAGGCATGTAGCTCTATGCAAGATGCTGTTGAAAAGAGAAATCGTCCTTGGCACTACCTTGCGATATGTATGCCAAATGTGGTGCACTTCAAAAAGCACAAAAAGGCTAGAGGAGCTAACTTTTGGGAATGGTGTGCACTGATAGAGCAGGATGCACATAATAGAAGAAGGGCTAGAAAGCTATAGGCTGATGACAAAAAATGCAAGGTGAGGACCTCTGTTTAGATGCAATCACCTACGCATGCATCTTGAAAGGTACATCACTGCTCCTTGTTTAATTCATACCATTTTCACAACGAATCAATCATGGCATACTGGTTAAAACATACAAATGGTCGAATGATGGACTTGACAAAGTGGCTCCTACTACGAAATGCCCCAAACACAATAAGAAAATTGAACTTTAGTTTAATTATCATTGCATTATAATCTATCTAATATCTATATTAAAAAGACAAAGGTCTTATATCCACATGGCCGGATCTAAGGCTATTCACTTCAACAACTTGCGAGGCTGTGAGCTACGAGGAAATCGCGCTACGTCCTATGCCAGATCATCCTATTTGAGTTGCACGCAAACTTGCTCACATCCTCATCCTTGAGTTGCATCTCTCTCTCTCTCTCTCTCTCTCTCTCTCTCTCTCTCTCTCTCTCTCTCTCTCTCTCTCTCTCTCTCTCTCTCTCTCTCTCTCTCTCTCTCTCTCTCTCTCTCTCGTATTCCCATCATATTCCCTATATAAGGTGCCCAGATATTCACGCAAGCCTCTTCACATGCCTTCACTCCTTCGAGCCATGGCCTTATTGTGGCAGAGAAGCGGCTTGACACTGCAAGGCCCTGTTGTGGCAGAGAATCATCCAAGGCAAAGAGCTTGACAAAGTCTACACGGACAAAAGTTGGTCGTCTTGGGATAAGTGTTCCATGCGACATCATAAACCATTTTTGGAATATATTTTGCACTATCAAGATGTCATTCTCAAGCTGGAAGGGTTAGATACCTTTCAAGAAGTGTGTGGGTTTATCTGCAGTCTGACACCATAGCTTAAGAAGCATGTCAAGACTCAGAATCCCAAGACACTTGAAGGAGACCATAGTACAAGCTCATATCCACGATGATCTTGATGATAAAACACAACATAGTACTCACGTGCCTGACACTACACATGGTAATACACGTATACAGCATGGGCATACTAAAAGAAAGTTTATAGTAGCCAACTCAGAGGCGTCCAAGAAACCCAAGGGGTCTAGAGGGCCTCTCTCTATAGAAGAGTTTGAGAAGGAAAAAAAAGAAAAAATTATGTTTTCAATGTTTAGGAAGCGGCCATGAAAAAAGGATTGTCCCAAGAGAAAATACAATGCCCAAGGAAAAAAGAGAGGAATGCACATGGTGCAGATATTGCCTCTTGAGTCTTCCTCTCATTTCTCCAATCTGGAGGTATCACACACCGAGGTGGTGCATGAATGCTATATAACAGCTTCCTTGTGGCAGAAAACCTTCGGTCCACATGAGCTAGTGCATATACACGGGTCTATTCAAGGGCACAGGATGCACATCTCGGTAGATGATAGTGCCTCGCACAATTTCATTAACTACAGATTAGTGAAACGACTCAAGCTACCCCAGACTCCGAGTTCCCACCCTTTACACGGTAGTGATGATGAACGGTTGATGCCGAGGTGTGGGATACTCAAGTGAGAGTTGTATCTTTGGAAATTCAAGGGTATAACACGTCCTTGGATTTCCAGGTTACGAATATGGAGCGGGCAAATGTGGTACTTGGTTGAGAATGGTTGCACAACCTAGGACCATTACTTAAGCGTAGCTACAAGCACAACAGTCTAATGTTTGAATCCTATGGCGCACATGTGTTGTTGTTAGGAGAGAAGGATGTGCCTTTCTCACCACTCATATGTATCGCAGAGCTTATGAATCTTACTTTTGATAATGAAATATAAGAAGTTTTCTTATTACTCTTTGTGTCATTTTCTTTTGAATGTTGATACTATTTCCATTGAAAATTCCTCAATGTTGCATGCTTCTCTCTCTTCTCTCCCTAGAATGGCTATTACTCTCTCTCCTCAACAAGAAAATGTTGCTAATCAATTAGAAAATCTGTTCATGGAATATCAAGATGTATTTCCCGATGATTTCTCATCAAGATTACCACCAACACGATTTGTGCAACATGGCATAGACATGGTTGCAAGTAGTACACCGATTAGTAAACCACTCTACAGAATGAGCTATTTTGAGGCTACTAAGGTGGAACGTCATCTTGTTGACTATCTTAGTAGATGGTTTATTCAACCTAGTTCTTCACCATGGGCTTCTCATATCCTATTGGTGAAGAAAAAGGATGGTAGCATGTGCATGTGCATTGACTACCGTGGTTTGAATGCAATAATTATTAAGAACAAGTACCCATTACCACGAGTGTATGAGTTGTTCACAGGCTCATCCACGCTTGTATCTTTACTAAGATCCACTTGTGGTTGGGCTATCACCAAGTACGCATTCGACTTGCTAATATACCCAAAACTGTGTTCTGAATAAGGTTTGGACATTGCGAGTTTTTGATTATGCCCTTTGGGCTAACCAATGTGCCCGTAACTTTCATGACACTCATGGATAGTGTCTTGAGACCGATTTGGACAGGTTTGTTATCGTCTTTCTCAATGAGATTCTCGTGTACAGTGCCTCTAAAGAAGAGTAGTATCAACATCTAAAGCAGGTGTTTGAATTGCTAAGAGAACAAGTAATATGCAAGGATTTAATATTTACGTAATTATCAAAAACAATTTGTGATAATAACAAGGTCTTATTAACATATTTACATAGTCACACTTAACATGATCACAAACAAGCCGGGTGAGGAAACCTGAAAACCCACAAAAAGCCTGTCGGGCGATTCAATTTTCCTTGCGGGCCTGTCGAGTATTTATGTTTTCCCTATCGGGAAAACCCAGTTTCTGATAATTACCTAATAAGTAGACATCCTTTTTATAAGGATAGAAGTCATGGCTCCCAAAAGGACCTGGAAAAATCAACAAGCTAACGAAGATGATAGTATCCCAAAGAGGGCCAAGCATCCTATGATCACGAGGTCGGACCCAACAGTAGGCCTATGGACAAGAGCGTTTCGGTCCTAGAGCTTCAGTAGATACCTGATCAGCAGATACCCAACCAGTCCTAGGTGGGTCTTCATTATAATTGAAGTTTTAAGTGATTCAAATTCTTTTAAGTAATTGCATACGTTAAAGAGTGGGTAAGGATTTAGGAAAAGATAAAATTGATCGAAAATTGATGGGCATCTTCCGAGAAATCAACGTACACTTATATGTAAATCAAGAAAGAATTGTTGTGATCTAGGAAGAAAATGATTAGTCGTCCTTAAGACAGCTTGTCTTGGATTCTTTGAAATTATTTCACTTTGGGTGATGAGTAATGATGGCTTTTCTATCATGGATGAGTTGGTTACCCCCATTTATGAGGATTTTTTACCACGTACATGTGTATGTTTGTCTATACTTCTTAGGATATTGTTTTTATCATAGGGGAACCATCCAATTATATAGGCAACTCGTTTTGACCTATGGGCGCCCCAAACTTTGGGTGATGTTTTTCCACCCCGGACTATGAATAAGGAAGAGTGCCATTTTTCAAGTTGAGTACGGGTCAAGTTTTTCAAGGAATATTATAAGTGACTGTATCTTGTTTCAAGTCTAAAGATGATTGTTTGCTAAAGAATGTTTTCTAATAATGATTTTTAAAACATGTCTTCATGAATCACTCTGCTGGAAAGATAAAATGAACTATTATTTTAAATCTTGAAAGAAGGTGGTAGTACTAAAATAACAAAAATCATGTGTGAGTGCAGGGTGGTAAGTAGGGATCGACTAAGGTTGTCAATCATGGATGAGTGGACCTAATTAGTCAGGTAACTACATGTTTCCGCACACTAAAAACGTTAGAAGACTTCTTCATTTGGAAGAGGAGTCCACCAACGGTTGTGCCCTCACTCACGTAGAGGGAAAAAAGCGTTGGTTGAAGGTACCTTAGACCATTTGCAGAAGTGATAGGGTCCAAAAAGTTTTTGAACTTCTAAGTTTTTGTCCCATTTCCGCTTGCGAGACATGACTAGGTCTTTTTCTAGGGCTATAGTCCCAAGCCATTGCCAATGGTAAAGGTCTATTCCCTGGATTTTTCTTGCTTAGAGACTCTGACTTTTATTAGGCCTGGAAGGACTCTATCTTGACCTTGTTGTCAACGGGGTGGGGACCTCTCAAAGAACAATTGTCATTAAATTGTCACCCATGCATTTGATAGTCCTTGTAATCATTACGAGGTTGATTTCCAAAAAGATTTGGTTTTAATGCTCTGCTAGTGACCGTTATGTATTTTTACCGGTCCCTTTTTAGACGACTTCTCTAAGTTTGATGCTTGATGATCTCCCAATCAACACCATTCTGAAGATTCATGTTGCTTTTACTCAAATCATATCCCATAAACAATAAATTCATAACTTTCTTTTTTGAATCTAATGTATCTGATACTTCTCCTGATACTTTAGTGGCTTGTGATGGAGGTCCTTCTAGTGACCGTTATGTATTTTTACCGGTCCCTTTTAGACGACTTCTCTAAGTTTGATGCTTGATGATCTCCCAATCAACACCATTCTGAAGATTCATGTTTCTTTTACTCAAATCATATCCCATAAACAATAAATTCATAACTTTCTTTTTTGAATCTAATGTATCTAATACTTCTCTTGATACTTTAGTGGCTCGTGATGGAGGTCCTTCCTGTGTTGATAATAAAATTTTATACATGCTCCATTGTCTACATTAGTCCATGTGAATTCTTGAATCTCATCATTTCATTGGAGAACACTCAATCGACGTGATAAGGTCTTAACCATGCTATTATTAGATTGGGTTCTTAAATTGATATAAAACAAACGAGATTCTTTCTAGAACTCTCTCACCTTTAACTTGGTACCATGTCAATATTTTCTTCTTTGTTACACTACCTCTTATTCTAGCAACTCTCTTTGCATGATTTCATCTAACTGGAATAATTCATCCAATCTCTTCTTTAGATTTGAAATATAATCCATATCATGTTTTACCGTAAGTCTGAGACGAATAGCATATTGTGTTGGTATAACGGCCTATATTTCATACATCGTCCTAAACAATTTCATGCCATTGGTAATTTTGTATATTTTTTAGTATGTCCATAATGATACCCAAAGCTTTTCATCCCAGTTATAAGGTTCTTTCTGTACAATCTTAGTTAAAATGGTCTTGATGGTCTTGTTGCTACTCTCAGACTCTCCATTGCATCTGGAATAATAAGGTGTTGACTTTCAATGCTCGATGGAAAATATTTCAATCAGATTTGAATAGTATCATTTATGAAATGAGTTCCTTGATCTGAAATGATCTCTAGAGGATAGATATACTGACATATTATATGAACCAAGTTGTGGATGTCGGACTGTATTGTTAGATAGCTTCTTTGCTTCCACTCATTTACTAAGATAGCATGTGGCCATGAATACATATTTATTCTTCTTGGTGTGATTTTCTTGAAAGGCCCCATAAAATTCAAACCCCACTTTATGAATATTCCCAAGGGTTGAAAAGTGGTTAGAGGTGTCTACATTTGGTTTGAGGTATCATATCTATAGAGATTAATGGGAATCAGTTCAAATGTGTAACCTTGAAATGAAATTTTTGATGCTGAATATTGCAATATGATTATTAATGTATTTAAACAATTTTGAAGGGTTATAGCATATATTAAGAAGAGTATTTGGAGTGTTTTGAATATTATAAAGGCATTGGTGAAGTCAAAGAAGTTTGTTGTGTTAAGAAAGAAAACCCGCTTGATGAGCTTGTTGATGGAAACCAAGCATGAACATGGTTACTCGTGTGTGTTGATTGCAGGCGTAGCCTCTTGTGCAAAAAGGCACTATGCACATAGGATGAGATGAAATGTCTTTAGTCATCACATGGTTACTCAAATTTGGACCATGAATGCCCCAATCCTCTAGCACCTCAGGGAAAGAAGAGTTGTTATTGATGTGTCACACATCCATTTGAATAGTCCTTGTAATCATTATAAGGTTGATTTCAAAAAAGATTTGGTTTTCAATGCTCTATCAACTTGACCGTTATGTATTTCAGACTCTAGTACTCTGGTGATTCAGACACCGATCCCTTTTTGAGATGACTTCTCCCAGTCTAATGCTTGATGATTTTTCCAATCAACACCATTGTGAAGATTCATGTTGCTTTTACTCAAATCAAATCCCATAAAGAATAAATTTGTAGCTTTCGTTTATGAATCTAATGTACCGGATACTTTAGTGGCTTCTGTTGGAGGTTCTTCTAGTGTTGAATAATAAAATTTTATATTTTCCCCATTGTATACATTATTCCATATAAATTCTTCAATTGCGAGAATCGACGCTGCCACCCGAAGGCTGCCTTTGGTCGCTATTGCAAGCCACCATTGTGCCAAAACCATTGTCCATCGCCGCTTGTGTACACCCACAACAGTGCCTACTCAAGGCCACCATAGCCCCACGAGCTCTCAAGGAGCTCACTCCTCACTTGATACCCATATGGGCTACTTCACCCCAGTCCTTATACACTCTCCCTTTCTCTTGCATCCTTGCATATGGGATGAACTACCGCCATGTGGCACTTTGTGGTTCATTGCACTCCAAAGCTTCTCAAAACCCACCACAAATACTAAAAAAAACACCTCATCCCTACCAATTATTAGTGCCCTACAGTTTATTGCCCAAGGATTGGTGGATGACCAAGGATTGGTGGATGACGAAGCAACTCCTATTGAGCCCCCATTGACGACTTCAATCCTTGCAAATCTTACTTCATGCCAACCTTCTTGGACCCGTCAATTGAGGCCGCAAAGACTAGAAAAATCCAACTGGCACCATCCGGATGGCAATTATCGCCACCTTCAAGCTTTAATATCTTACCGATCCGGACTCCGATTGTTATACCGTCAGCTCTTGTGGCCTTCATATACTGCATACTTCTCATACAAACCTTGGCGAGGCTGATAAGACCCCATATGGCACACCAATTGAGGTGACCAACTTGGCATAGACCTCGCCCCCAATGAACTTCAACTGACCATATCTTAGTTGTTTGAACTCCGATTGCCATTCTACTAGCCTTCTTTAGGATTCCCAGTCCGCATGAGTAGTCCAGGCCCTTGGCCTAGGTCTTTGACCCGTTGTGTTTCCCTTGGCCTTACATTACTCCCCCCTTGGAGAAGTGTTTTCGTCCTCGAAAACAGAAGTGGTGATATCTTTAGAATAAGACTAATGTTGTTTGTAGTGGCAACCTTCATGGATCCTGTTGACCATTTGATCGAAGCAGGTTCGGCAGGAGGTCCAATGAAATTAAGAAGAGCATCTAGATTTTCCACATTGTTGTCATGTTGCCACCATCTTGTGTAACCAGTCCATAACCAACATAGCATGTAGACTCCATTTAGAACTCACTTGAACATACTAAACAAATTATCACAAGTAAGATGTACCAAAAAGAGTACCTCTTTTTGCTTTCCATGAAAGTAATTGGCTGACGTAACTCATCAATAAGATGTAAGTCCTTGACTTGTTATCAATCGTCATTAGTAAACAACCCCACTGTAATTGATGATTGAGGTTGAGAGCATGATATAAACATGAAGAGACTAAACTACGCCTCACAACATGCTTTGCCTCATGTTAAGCAAACTGTAACTAGAGAAATAAACTTTCCAATTGGATTGCTTAGTGCTAATGTACGCGCTTAGTATTCCTTTAGCATAAGATTAGCACTTAGCCCACCACTAAGGGAATCCCCATGACTAAAAACAAGAGAGAGGCACCTCCAGGAAATGCATGCAACCATCAACTTGAGGATATGACAAAGGATCGGGTCCCCACCATGCGACAACCAACAACTGAGAGAAATAAGCCTCACCTAAACTTGGGAATTTAGTAGATGTGGCGTCATCTGCTATTGTTGATCAAATGACAAAAAGTTTGCACGTCCAAAACCAACCCTCTCCTTATGGCCTTCTCCAAGCGAAAAATGGGGAAAGCTTCAAGAAGGTTTTTAAAGAGAAGCTCTTTGTTTTATGTGAATATTTTAATTGAACAGAGGGAGAGGGACCAGGGCTAGAAAAATCCATTTTTCCTAACCGAAGAAAATAAGGGTAAACTTGAAATTCTCCCGGTTTTTAGGTGAAGCTTTTGCCGATAATTACACTAAAACTTGTGAAAATTTCCCGGTTTTCTTCAAGGCAAGCCAAAATCTAACCAAGATTTTAGAATTTCAGCCGGTTAAAATACATTGGACCCCTGTTTTTTTCTAACACTGAGAGGGACTCAGGGGAGGCCAACGGCAGTGCCCAAAAAGCACTTGATAGTCAAGCATTACCATAGACATAGATGCACAGTGAGGTTTTTGAACCCAGAGCCCCAAAAAACTCACACCCACCAAAAGAACGTTTGGAGTTTCAATTTGTTTAATTTAGGAAAAAGGTAGAGGACGTTTTGGGCCAGTGTTACAATCTTAGGAAAAGAGAAAGAAAGGATGTGTCAAGTACCTACATGGAGCGAAACAAAAGGAAAGGTGTTTGGTTTCAGATTTGTGATGGACAAGACCTTCAAACCTCAAAAGACTAGGAATAAATGTTTCAAAATAAGGTAAGGTAGGGATGCACATGGGGGGTGGTGGTGTGCATTGTGACGCCTTGTGAATGAGCAAGCCACGTTCTCATGTGCAAAAGGACCCCTTCTTTACCATACATTTTGCATCAATCTGAAAGGAGGGCCAACAAGGCCCAAGCCATGCCCCCACTTTAGTTAAAACCCTAACCATGGTTAGGTTTTGGGAGACCCATGTACCCCTTTCACTTTGCAAGCTTTGTGTATGATAAAGATAGCTTTTTGTACTACAAACCTTTATACTATCTTCAATTCAATATTTGCTGGAGAGTAATAGGTTAACTTCAAAGAAAAACTGACATGGAATTGGCAATCTACACTTTCCAAACCCAATTTGGTGTAGGTAGAGAAAGGTTCTCACAGTTGTGATGCTTAAAAGTGTAGGTTTGTGTGTGTGTGTGTGTGTGTGTGTGTGTTTTTTTTGGGGGGGGGGGACTTCCAGGCTGGATTTAGCACAACTTTTGCACCAGCATCCAACTAGAAACCGTTTGGTAGAGTGACCCATCATGTTTAGAGAACTCAAGAATGATTGGATCCCTCTTAGCTTTGCTAAGGCAATGGTCACGCGAGGCTTAGTTATCAGTTATTTGAAAAGATAACTAAACCTCATTCTTGGTCACACACAAAAAGAAGCATTAAATGACTTACTAAGCTTACCCTTTGTAACTATGCCGAATTTGGCATAGTTGTGAAGTTGAAGGCATAGTTGGGAGGATAAATGAATAACTAAGCATCACGTGACAATGCAAAAGGCTTAGTTTTTCATTAAATGCTTTGTCTGTGCATAGTTGGCATAGTTATCAATAACTGATAACTAAGCCTCGCGTGACCATGCCCTAATGTAAACATCTCTCTCTCTCTCACAACCCCACCCCCCCCCCCAATTCAAGAATCTCTTCCCATCCCACCCCACCCCACCACTGAAGCACTTTATACAACGTTCGATAAGATCCCTAGAATAAGCAACGGAACAGCTCTCAATTGGTTTTTTCCTTTTTTTTTTTTTGGGGAAAATTACCAAAATACCCCTCTAATTTGTGAAAATTCCCAAAATACCCTTCTATCTATTTCAGTAGGATTGTTCACGATTTCTTAATCTTTATTCTTTTTTGACAATGGAGATATGTTGTTTAGTGCTTAACATGTAATTTGTCACAAATTACCTCCCAAAAAAAGACAATTATGTCTAAAAATAATGAAACAATTCATCTCCAAAGCCTACATTAGCCAGGTCAAATTCTAGTTTTAGTATCTTGTATTGATAGACAATAAGTCTTCTTATGAAAAGCTAGATATTTTTTTTATCGTTGGATAAATTTACTGTCACAACAAGGGGTATTTTGGGAGTTTTGGAAATTTTGAAGGGTATTTTGGAAATTTCCACAAATTAGAGGGGTATTTTGGTAATTTTCCTTCTTTTTTTTTTTTGTGGGGGCAACAAGGCAGTGGTTGGCTGAGCGCATTATTTTGGGTTTGAAACTTTGAGGCTAGACAATACTGTGTGACCACATAGAGAGCGAGAGAGAGAGAGAGGGGGAGAGAGAACAGCCAGTCAACAAGCGCCACGTGCAAGCTCATCAATCAAAAAGCGCCACGTGCCACACTTCACTGGACGAGCTCCATGTGGGCACAATGCGCTCTGTCTGAGAGCAGAATCTAGAAAGTGAGGGGGCTTTTGTTCTCAACCGCAACAAGCCTCTCCTGGCTCCTGCGAGAAGAGACGCCCCAAAAAAAAGAGTGGTTTTCTGTTGCACGGGACCTGCCGGGCCCCCACCATCGCAGCAGCCTGCCTATCCATTCATCAGAGCCTTGTTTGTTCTCCTTTCACTCTCTTTCATCAATCTCACCCTCACCTCACCTGCCTCCTCTGTCCCCTGCTTCCTTCCTCTGCCTCCAGCTGTTTTGGTCTCCCCTCTTCCTCTTTCATTGGGCCGCCCTTTATGTGCAACAGAGACATCTCTCTCTCTCTCTCTCTCTCTCTCTCTCTCTCTCTCCACCCACCTTTGATACCCCCCTACCCCCCCCCCCCGCCCCCCCTTCGGTTTTCCCTCCACCTAATTGATGTTGCCTGCTTAAGCATCCCTGCTTGCCTTCAAATCAAGGCGTCCATTTCCTTTCCCCGATCCAGCCACCCTCATTATCAGCCAACTCTCCTGTCATGCTCATTGCAAATCAATTAGAATTAGTGAGTACCATTTAAGGTGCGATCCTTTGCTGCCAACATTCTGGGTCTTCCCCCCACTTCCACAGGCTCGCTCACCACTCCTGCTGTGCCGGCGCACGGTAATGCCTCCGCATGGAAGATGCAGTGCACAATTAGCGCCAGATAGCATGCTACATTGTGAAATTTCTCACGGCCTTCTCTACCTTCATTGGGCATTTGAGAGTGCGTTTTCTTCTTCGCACACACTCTCGCAAACTCAAGCTGTTTGCCTGCGATGCACTCGCAACACCTAGGCTGATTGCACTCCTATCATCCCCATTGCTCACACAACACGTGAGCTCTGCTGCTGCCTATTGCAAAGATGGTGTACAAAAGAGGCTCTGCTTCTATCATGCCCGATTCCTTCCCTTCTTGCTTTGGCGAACATGAAGCTCTTCAATTCCAGATGTCCGGCACAACGCAAAACTCAGTTATATGCCTTTACCAGACAACTGTGGCAGGACTCAGCCGCCCCGTGTCAGTGACTTGGTGTAAAACCTTCTTGGGTCAAGGCTTCAGCATCAGCATTGATGATACAAGTAATCAATGCATGTGCAGAATTGACATCAAGCCATGGCTCTTCTGGAGAAAGCAGGGCTCAAAAGCTGTCAGTGTGGAAGGAAAGAAGATGGAAGTCTTTTGGAACTTGTCATCTGCCAAGTATGTATATGGTCCGGAGCCGCAAGAGGGCTTTTACGTGGCAATGGTGTGCAACCGGGAGATAATTCTGTTCCTTGGGGATATGCAGAAAGAGGCTTTGAAGAAGCTAAAGCTGGATCCATCGCAGATGGCATCGACACTTCTCTCAAAGAAAGAGCATTTGTTTGGGAGGAAAACCTACAGCACCAAAGCACAGTTTGGTGAGAAGGGAATGACACATGATATAGCGATTGAGTGCCATACGGAAGACTCCAAGGAGCCGCAGCTATGTGTGAAAGTTGACAAGCAAGCTGTGGTTCAAGTCCAGCATTTGATGTGGAAGTTCAGGGGCAATCAGACCATTCTAGTGGACAACCTACAAATTGAGGTGTTTTGGGATGTGCATAACTGGCTTTTCAATTCAAGTCATCGGCACGCGGTCTTCATGTTTCAGACATGCGACTCTTCGAGCGACAAGCCTTGGTTGAAGGAGCTCGGATGCTCTTCTTCTCTTTTTCAGTGGAGCAGTTTCAAGGACAAAGAAACTAAGTGGTTCACTGAAAGCTCATGTGCGTCGGTGTTGCAGTGGCCGCACTCCCACAGCTTCAAGGAAACAAGTGGGAGAATTTCGAGCTTCTCATTGCTACTGTACGCATGGAGAAATGAGTAATGCTTGTCGTGTGAAAACCACATGATTCATATCGCAGCTGATGTCAAGAAAGCCGCATGCATGAGAGGGAGGCAATGAAGCATGGCCTTCACTCATAAACTGTCTGATGCCACAAAAAATTTCCTTGGTATCAGAACTATCAAAGGAATGGCATGATGAGGCTTCACATCCTAAAGGCATCCTTCGAAAAACTGGATTTGGATTGCCAATGTTGTTCGCTTATGATTGGTAGACTGCAGGTTGGATTTTATGGGCACAGTGATTGTGTATGTAACGTAGAACAGATGATGATTCATTAAGAGTAGCTTGGGGAATTTGGTGGTGGTTCTAATGGCTTTGGTTAGGACAATCTTTTTGGCCTTACAGAAGGCCTACATTGTATCTCTTTATATCATAAAACACAGTTTTGGCCCAGCACAAGGCGGCATAACATCAATCGTCATTGATGTCCAAATGCTTTTTGGGCAGGATTGGGAATATACAATTTGCATGGTGCTGTATTTTTTTGTTTTTAGGTGCAATTGAAATTTGTAAGGTGCCGCTGGGTATTGAATCAGACTTCTTTGCCCACCCTCAACCAGATGAAACCTTAGTTGCTTGTCTTACTTCAGTTAGTGCAAATAGTGCTTGGGCCAAGTATGTTAGTTGCTTGTCTTACTTCAGTTAGTGCAAATAGTGCTTGGGCCAAGTATGATTAGCACACGGTAGTTTACAAAATCCATTGAATCAATTGAAGGGACCAAGGCATGCCAAGGCTTTTACATGCATTTCCTCCTCATATTCTACAAGCTGCAGCATTGATATACATCTCAAAGTTGATAGTAAGGGTGTCTTATGCTTATTCCTATGTATCCCTAGCTCAAGCCAGTGTACGTTCAAATTCCCCTCTAAAGGGATGTGAAAGGTATAGTCTTATCCACAAGATACGTACTCACAGAATACTGCAACATTGCCACTACTGTCATCGAAGTCCAGTAGTGGGTGTAGAACTCCCATCCCCACACAAGAGCGCGAATCGATGGGAAAGTTTGCATATTGAGTTGCTATCATAACTCTATAGTTGCTGGGTAGCAAATGCACCATGGAAGATAGAAAGAATTAACACATTGTCTACTGCACACAACTCGTAGCTATGACAAAGAACAGCTTTGTCGATTATGTCAAATGCTCTACCCAGTATCTTGGCCAAACAATGCGTTGTACTTGGACTCGCCCATGGGCCACTTATTATAATGAAGCTCCATGTCAAACAAGCGAGCCCTTACAAGTCATAGTTTGAAACATGCACGTATGTCTGAGGTTGCAAGTGTACGGTATTCTTGCAGAATGTTCCACCCATACATTTTTGTCATTTGGAAAAGTCTAACAAACCTTACAAGTTGAATCTAGAGCTTTATGAGCAATGAAAGCTAGGATTAAATTTTCATGGTTAGCTCGTAGCTTATAAATTTAAGCATTGTTTGCACTTTTAATGGCTTCAAGGATAGCATATACTTACAAAATTGGCTACAATTTAGAGCCATGTATGTTTCAGACAACCCCTTTGAAACATAATTATAACATACTTCCATACTTGTATGCGTATGTTTCAAACTATGTAACCAGTTTTATGGCCACGTAGAAATTAGTTTTGTAGCCACGCAGAAAATAGCTTGCAACATCTAGTAAACACCTGAACATATGCACGTGCTCATACCCAACTAATTGATAATGTTGATCTACATGGTATTTGCAAGGATGCATAATTCTGCAATTCACCAGTGAGATGATAAGCGCATGACCAGTCTCACCAATTGACAACCGAGTTGACCACCAAGTCTGCCCATTCCCCTTCAAATGAGAGGCTGCTTCTGTAATGTTTCCTCCAGGAAAACCCATGTCGAACTATTGAACATAGGCCAAAGCTTTATTCATGTCTCGAAATCCAAAAACAGTATCAAACTTGCCACTTTGATTGTCATCCTTTAAGCTTTTAGGCTCGAAGTCATCATACAGAGTCAGATGCCATACATGGTTCCGTTTCCTTCCAAAAGATATACCAATATCTCGCAAGTTCCCCCACTCCTGTGGATGATGTGAGGATACTCATGCAGTACTTTGCTCCCTTTGATTGTTGCGCATTGAAAAAACAAGGGAGAAAATACCCATGTGTTTTCTGGAAATCCCCAAAATACCCTACCAATTTTGGAGGGATTGCTCCAATTTTCACACAATTGATTCTTTTTTATAATAGATTCTAACTTTAAATGCCTTACGAAAAAAATTTCCATGAATAAGCTAACAAATAGTGGCATTCATATCTACAAAATAATAATTGTTTCATATTAAAACTCTGAATCCCATTAAAATATTCTAGTTGTATCCTGTTCTCATCATGGAGATCAATTTTCCTCTACAAAACATAATGTTTTGAGAGTTGATGAGTCGTATTTAGGGAATATTTTGGAGTTTTGAAACACTGGGTTATTGGGGAATTTGTGAAATTTGAGCAATATTTGGGGAATTTCCACAAATTTCAGGGAAATATTGATAGCAAGACAAATTTGCTTCAAGGTTTTGGACATCACTTCCCCAAGCCATCCAAACCTAATCATGTTTCAAAAATGCTGACTTAATACTTTTTGTTCAAGAGACTCTAACTGTTGTGTGATAGTCCTTCAACTTTGAACATTGCATCATTCGGCAATTCATGAGTGAGAAGATGAGCCCATGACCTATGGCAAACAACTCACCTGCCATGACCAATCTGACACAACTTGCTAGTAAATACCTGTAGATGGTGTGGGGTCTTCACCTCCCTTCTAATATTTTCTCATTGAAAAAACATATTAGTAATATTTGTTGAAACCCAACAGGCACGTTGTACCTATGTACAAGTTTTCATTGAATTGCTTATGCAACAGACATTTGAGAACAAATGAATAAACAAACAGCTCAACAAATCCTCAGCATTCACCTTCCATGTGTAGGACAACTAAAGCTGCTTGTTGAAACAAGAGGAAAAAATACTTTATGCAATACTTTCTTCGTTATATATACATAGACTGTTTGAATATAATGAAGGTATATGGGCTAACTCAGTATAGGCAAAACTTCTGGAATTCTAACTGCTCTTGATTTTTCTTTGATCATTGCTCATGTTCGTCGTCAGTGAAAGTGTCCGCATCACTAGGGGCACTGTCCAAGGCTCGTCGAGGTCTGCTGTCTGGGGCTGGTTGGTCTGATGAGCCATTTCCCATTATGTTTTGTTGGACTGTGAACATTTAATCACAAAATATCCCTTTCAGCTTTTAATTGTTTACATCATATCTAATTAATCCGTACACACTAGTCCACATTCACCTGTTGTTATCAACTTGTGGGCCGCATTATGTACAAACTGAATCTCTTGCTGATGAGCAACTACGAATTTATTCTGCATACAATTCTCTCTCTCTCTCTCTCTCTCTCTCTCTCTCTCTCTCTCTCGGGATAGTTTCCTACGACGTTAAAACTCTCTTCTTCTTCTTCTTCTCTCTCTCTCTCTCACACACAGAGGTCATTTTGGCCTTTTGAAGACGCTGTTGGGAAAACAAGAACAAGGGGGGGCCCTATAGCAATGTCTTCCAATAGGGCTCAAGACACAATATTAGCACCACATACTGTATCAAAATTACTCCCACAAAACCAGAACTCAAAAGCAATTGATCCCTTGGGAATTGACAAGCACACGCCCACCCAAAGACCACCATTGGAGTCAGGAAGCACTTGCCCTGGCATGGAATTACAGTGCACGCCAACCAATGCACTTGAGGAAAAGAGCTTCCCTCTTCACCAATATCCTCTTTACAACCACATTTTGAAAGCGTACATATGCCACAAAACATGTTACCTTTCACAACTTACTCTACACTAAACTGCCTATGGGCTGCCCTATCCTAAACCCTCTGGAAAACAGAATCACCACAACTCCAAAGGGGATGATTTCGAGACTCAAAAACTCTTTGCATAATCTGCAACAAAAGTTCTGAAGACAACACATTTCAAATCTATGCACCTCTATGTGCAAAATTGGCATGAACAGCAAGCTGCCATGGCACGACTACGGATAGAGAAGGGTAGTCGAGGGTAGAAAACTGCATCAAAAAGCATGAGGAAGCCACAACAACCCAAGACCTGCAAATTCTATATTTGGCTGAACTTCTTTATGTTTGTACATGAGTTTTAGTCGAGGGCAGAAAACTGCATCAAAAAGCAAGAGGAAGCCACAACAACCCAAGACCTACAATTCTGATATTTGGCTGAACTTCTTCATGTTTGGCAATCCACCAACTGGCGCTAGTCAAGCGACTTGCACTGCATGTGCTTCACTACACCAGGGATTTGGACACTGCTTTTGCCAAGGTTCGCGAGACTCTAGAGAAGCCTCAAGCACGTCATAAGAAGGCAATAGATAAACATAGACGCGACTTGAAGTTGAAGGAGGATGGCTGGGTGCTCTTACGCTTTGACAAGGCACGCCTAAGGAGACAAAAGGGAAGGAGCGGCTTTTCCAAAGCTTAGATGAGGTATCATGGCTCTTTCCAGATTCAAGAAAAGATAAATGTTGTATCCTTCAGACTCCGGTTGCTAGACACTTGGAAGATTCACAATGCTTTTCATGTGAGTCTTTTGAAACCTTTTAAGGGTGAGGTGCGAGTTGGCCGGGAGTCTGATGAGCAACCTGAGGCAGCAAAGAGCGAGGAGATATCGTTCCAGAACACATATTGGCTCACAAAGAAAGGAAAGTGAAAGGTAAAGTGATTCGGCGGTTCTTAGTGAAATTCGAGACCTGTCCGGCATTGAATGCGAAGTGGATGGAGGAGGACAACCTAGCAGATTCTCCTCAAATACTGGAACTTTACCTTGAGGCCTTCGATTTAGTTGCGTCTATTTCGAGAGATCTTGGAGATCAGTAGGGTTGAATCTGGTGCATACGGAATTGCACGAGAGGGGAGTCACTCCGCTCCTTTGTCACAGATTACCTGGATGGAATAGAGTCATTGATTTTCCTTCAGATTTCAGGGATATTGATATGCTGACAGTATTCTGCTGTATGACTTCATGAATAAGGAAATAGATTCTATAGACATGATCGCAATAAGGATTAGTTAATCCAACCTCAGTGAGGTTCGGTGTGGATCTAGATACAGTTGCTAAATACGTTGCCAAGAATCATGGCCTTAGATCTGGATAGAATTTTTATGTGATTTGATTTGAATATGATCTGAATGCACATTGACGGAGTCGTCTTTGTGCAAGTGCTAGATTTGCGTCGTCTATTGCGTCCTACTTAGAGTCAATGTCTATTGAACTGGTTTATGGCTTATCTCTGTTTTTACGGGCATAATAGAGGGCGATTACAAATCTTTCAAGGGGGGGGGGGTATGTCACAAAATTATAACGTGGCATGACCTGATGACAAGAGCAGATGCTACAAGTTGTTCCAACTTATGGGCACCTTCCTACAGGGCCCATAGGGACACTAGGGAGATTATAAAGGCTGGTAGGCTATACGGATGCCGCAATTTGCGCTGGCATGCTGACGTGACACATCGTACGGACTTTCGCGAATTGCGCTGACACTGCTAATGGCACAGTGTATGGAATTACACGTTTCACGCTGCCAGCTTTTGGGACTTGAAGCTTTTGAGTTTGAAGCTTTTCATGTAACTGCTTTTTCATGGCCAAGGGCCTTTAAATAAGACCCAAGGGTCACTCTCTGGCTCAGTTTTGGCTGACGAGCTTACGAACAGAGAGGACCCGCAAGCATTGTAACTTTGCTCAAGCATTGATATAAAAATAAATACGGAAAGGGGCACCAATCTTTGGGGCCAATCTCTCTGGGCACGGAACTACGTCGGGCCGTGTCGACTCAATTGAACTGTGAATTAAGTGTGAAGTATTTTTAAGTGATTCTCTTCTCGACTTGGGGTGCCCAAGTCTCTTACAGAGTTCTTCTATCCTTCTCCATAAATTGTTACATGTAATCATATCAAAGGCTTTCTTGAAATCCATAGAGCAACAATACAATCGCTTATCTCTCAGCCAGCTTTCCTCCCCGAGAACACAGAGAGTGACAAGATGATTAATGGTGATATGACATTGACGGAAACCCGCCTGTCTTTTTGCATGCTTGCCATTCTTTTCATCATAGTCCTCAATTTTATTTCTATTATGTACCCAAATGACTTTGCCATAAGAAACCCAATCTTATAGTACGGTAGTTATTTACATATACCTTCATAAGTTCAGAATAGTCTGAACTCACGAATTATAAGAGGGAATAAAGCACTCATAAAACAATAAAAGCAAGGGACACACGAAAAGAAAAAAAAAACAAAAACAAACAAACAAACAAACTAAATCACTTTGTTTGCTACGAAATAAAACTAGATAAAACAAAACATTATTAACTTAAAAATGTTTTTAGAAAAGGCATGTGTAAAATAAGTTGACGCAACTTACTGGCTTAAAACAAGTACTCAACTTTAAGCCAAAAAAGGATAAGACATCTTAAAAACTTAATCCTAGAAATCAAACTTCACACAACAACTTATAACGGAACACATTCTTAAGTCCTCAGGTAAGCTAAATATGAAATCGAAAAATGATTACTACTACAAACCTACGAAGAGCAAAGAACCAAACTTGACAATATGTGATCTCAACTTCACTGCTTGTCCAAACAGGAAGAATAAGATTATCACCTTTATCATACATAGCTTGGACAACAGCTATGACATCCCTACTCACGTCGTCAGTGCCCAAGAGTAGGTGCAGGTTTATATAGAGGCCATTCATGCTTTGAACGTACTCTACAAAACCAACGAGCTGAGTTTCTATCACCCTTCGGAGGTGATGGGCATACTCAGCCATGATAAAGGCTAGCAATTGTCAAGCTATAGTGAAAATACTAGAAGCGCTAAAGATCAAAACAACAACATAAGGTGTTATTAAGTCAAACAATAAGTCGGCTTTTTAGCTCCCCACTTCTATTGAATTTACTACTGATTATCTTGAACATTCCAAAGGAAGAAACACTAAAAATAAACTTACTACGATGCAAAAATGAACGAACTTTTTTCATGATTCTTTTGAATGAGTATCCTTTTTCAACTAGTAAAGAAATAAGATGGCAAGATTGAACAACAAAAGTAGATTTACTAGAACAAAGACGAGAAAATCTAAATAGTTGAGAGCAAATGACACCGTACTTGGCTAAAAGAGAAATGTTCGAAGAAATGTGAGGCATGCGGATGATTTTTAGATTGGCATATTCTGGTTCAAGGCGCTTATCATAGATATCTACTTCTAATCCCAAGGGAGTCTGAAAAATCTTAAGGTCTAAAAAGGCACAACAATCACTATTTGTGGTACAGTTAAGTTCACAAAACTCCTTGGGATAAATTCCTTCGCCTACAGAACTCGAATTCAAGTACATAAAATCTTGAAAAGAAGGAACGTCAAGGACAAAAAGATCATCTACAAAGCGTCTTACATTGCATAACTTGTGCAAAAATATTGGGCAAGTGTTAGCAAGGACAAGACGCTCCATAAAATCAAACTCATAAGTAAAAAGATAGAAATTAGCAAGAAAAACAGCACAATTGGTGCCCATAGGGATACCTATGGGCACCAATTGTTTGCTTGAAAAGAGAGTCGCCGATGGTTATATATAAATTGTCCAAAAGAAAATCTAACCAAGATATGATGTCAATGTCATCTACAATCCTGGTGAATCTCTTTCTTCCTTTGTCTACATCTACATTCTTATTTTTCACCCTTAAGAAGTCAAAGTTCAAGGCTGACTTTTCTACTAGCAATGCCTTGTACCTAATAGCCTTCTCAAGCTTGTACGCAAAAACTTTTGACATAAGAGACTTGACTCTAAATTTAAGGTCCTCCAAATTTAGCTATACATTCTATACATACCCTTCCTTATGCAAAGGCTTGTCCCAATTAGTGCTCCAATCACAAGGCATACCATGTTGAAGTGCAAGGTTGAACATATCACAATCCAATGATGTGATGCATCTCCCATCCATTTAATCATTTCCAACTAGATACCTTGAAGATCTCTCGCTTTGCTAGTAGTCAACTTGTTAAGCCTGTAACATACATCTGCAATACTAAAACAAGAGGGCATGCATGGGAGTGAACCATAACACGGTATCTTTCCGACATTTGGTTGCTCATATAGTTGCCTACAATGCGTATACATATCCATAAGACTTAAGTTATCAAAACTCTCAACCTGCTTGTCCTTCAGGTTTCTCCAAAATCTTCCACATGCATGTGCCTTTTCTTGGACTTGAAAAAATGCCGATTGACTTTCCATCTTCTTCTCTTCTTTTGAATTAGAGCCTTGTATGCATGCGAATGAATTTAATAGTTATCGTTGTCTTTGTGGTGCTTAGAAAGGGAGGAACTTTCTTAGCACCTTCAATTACCTCAAATGGCGCCTTCCCCGTCAAAGAGTGAACCGTGTTGTTGTAGGCAAATTCTACCAAAGGCAAGTACTTTTCCCATTGAGTTTTCTAATCCGAAATGTAAGACTTCAATAAATCCAAAAGCAGTGAATTGGCTATCTCAAATTTCCCATCTGTCTGTGGGTGGAATGAGGTTGAGAACTGCAACCGCGTGCCAATGTTCTCCCAGATTGCCCTCCAAAACAAACTCGTGAATTGTGGATCTCTGTTCGAGACTATCGACTCAGGCATGCCATGTAACCGAAAAATTTGTGTTATGAACAGTCTCATCAAATGATCACGCTTGACCGTCTTCTTTAATGAAATAAAGTAACCTTGCTTGCTAGAACTGTCAATGACTGTCCAAAATGCTAACGTGCCCACGTTGTGTCTTGGGAAGATCAAAAATGAAATCCATAGCAATGCTTTCCCAAGGGCGGCAGGGAGGGAATGGGTAAAGGCCGTAGAGCCTTATGCCTGTCAAACTTCACCTTTTGGCATACTAAGCAACTGCGAACAAAGTCGCCCACATCCTTTTTGAGCCTCGGCCAATAAAAGTAACGCTCAACACCCTTCAAGGTGGTATCTATGCCGCGGTGGCCTGAAAAGGGTGGACAATAGCACTCTGTCAAAACCTTTTCCTTCAACGGCTATGTAACACACAACATTGTTTTTTGCATCAAGTAGCCGCCCCGTATAGAATAGCTTGTAACCTCCCCACTCTGTATCCGGCTAAAGATGTCTACAAAGTCAAGATCTCTTGCGTACTCATCTACCATGTCCTCAAAACTTCGATAATGGATCGCGGAAATAGCCAGAACCAAGGGCTTCCGAGACAACGCATCTGACACTAAGTTCTTTTGTCCCTGTATATGGACTATCTGGAAGTGAAATTGTGACAAGATGTTAGCCCACCTCATCTGCTTTTCTGAAATTTGCTTCTGCAATAAGTAGCGTAAACTCTAATGATCCGTAAAGATTGTAAAATCAGCTCCAAGTAAATAGTGTCGCCACTGCATAAGAGCATGGATAACTGCCAATAGCTCTTTGTCATAAATCTGTGCTACTATCACTAGACGTGAAAACATCCTGCTCTCGTAAGCAATGACTGCCTTCTTGCATCAAAACTGCTCCAAGAATACGACCACAAGCATCACAATAAACTTCGAATGGCTTTTGCAAGGTTGGCAAAGCCACCGGTAGTTAACTTCCCTTTGAGAGTCTGAAAAGCGGTAATCCCTGTCGGTCCCCACATAAAAAGGACTCCTGAAGCTATCTCTGCAAATTTTCGAATGAACTGCCGATAATAAGAGCACAAGTCCAAAAACTTCAAACTTCATGAACATTCTTTAAGTCAGGCCAATCGCGAATAGTCTCAATTTTGGCTGGGTCCATCTGTACTCCTTCTGCCGAGACGATGTACCCCAAGAAATGTATCTCGGGCAAGAAAAATTCACCCTTTTTCGCGTGGATAACCAATCTATGCTTCCGCAATGCTTGAAAGACCAGTAGCACATGATGTTTGTGCTCTACTTCATTCTTGGAGAAAACTATATTGTCGTCAAAGAAAGTGCCCACAAAAGATCGATACTCTCTGAAAATCCAATCCATCATTTGATTGAATGTTGCAGGAGCATTCGTAAGTCCAAAAGGCATAACCAAATATTCGTACAAGCCAAAGGTTGTTAGAAAAGCTGTCTTGTAGACATCCCCCGGAGCAAATTGGATTTGATGATGTCCACTCTTCAAATCAATTCTGCTAAAACAAGAGGATCCTTGTACAGTCTATCGAGAATAACATCAATCCTTGGGATGGGAATATGTTCTTGATGGTGATTTTATTGAGAGCTCTATAGTCAATGCACGTCCTCCAAGATCGTCTTTCTCTAATACTAGCAATGCAGGCAGAGAGCAGAAAGGTGAAGTGCTAGGTGTTGGAATTAGGGTTGCAGAGAAACACACACAGCTTGGAGAAGACGAAGGAAGCTCAAGGCACACAATAGAGAGTGTGTTACTTAGTGTGCAATGGAAAGATAGATAGCCCTAGAGTGATGGGCGTATATACAATGCACGGGGGAAAAAACCTCCTAAAGAGGGAAAAAATGCCCCGGCGGTCCTAGTGTGTTCACACACATCACTACCACATGTATATGGTAACAAATCCCCCCTGGAGTGATGCGGTGAACGAGAGCTGGCACATGAGTAAAGGGAAGTGCCATGCCCTGAGGACAGGATCAGTCCACAAAGGGGAGTAAGCCCAAAGCTTTGCGGAAAGCTTCAAGCTTCTCACGAGACAATGCCTTTGTGAAAAGATCTGCAAGGTTGTCCTGTGTTGGCACATAAGCCAAGCTGATCTCTCCTGCTGAGAGCCTCTCCCTGACATAGTGGTAATGCACCTCAATGTGCTTTGTGCGAGCGCAACTGCCAATGCGCTCTGACTGTCAGTGTAGATAGTGTTGGCAATGTCCTGTCCAACACCCAAGTCAGCCATAAGGCGTCTAAGCCATACACACTCAACAGTAGCTGTGAAGACTGCCCTGTACTCAACCTCACAACTCGAAGTGGCCACAGTAGGTTGCTTCTTGCTCAACCATGATATACATGAACAGCCAAGCATGAAACAAAAACCACTTGTGGACACTCGCGTGTCAAAACAACCAGCCCAATCTGAGTCCGAAAAAGCATGTAAGTCTGGCGGCAATGATCCCCCCTTGGGATAAAACAAGCCAAGATGTAAAGTGCCACTAAGGTAGCGGAAAATCCTCTTGACAGCCTGCCAATGCTTAGACCCTGGGCTATGCATAAATCTGCTGACCTGCGAGACTGCAAACTGAATATCTGGCCTCGTGTTGCATACATAAATGAGGCAGCCAACAGCAGTTTGGTAAAGAGTGACATCAGCAGGATCGCCAGCATCATGTAGACTCAATTTCAAACCTGTTTCCATGGGAGTGGCAATAGGTTTGCAATCCTCAAGTCCAAACTTACATAGCAATGTTTCTATGTAACTTTTCTGACACAAGGCAATACCACCATCACACTGCTTAAACTGTATACCCAAGTAATGATGCAACAGCCCCAAATCTTTCATCTTGAAAGTAGCATTCAAATCAGCCTTAAATTCAGCAATATGTCTCTCATTTGGTCCAGTGATCAGCAAATCATCAACATAAAGAACCACAATGAGAAATACATCATCCTCACGCTTTACATACAATGTGCTTTCTGTTAGACTGTTACGAAAGCCTCGTTTAACCAAATGAGTGTCAGCTTTCTCATACCAAGCATGAGGAGATTGCTTCAACCCATACAAAGCCTTCTTACATTTGCACACTTTGTCCTCTTGTCCTTTTATGACAAAACCGCGAGGCTGCGTTACATAAACTTCCTCAAATATGTCACCATTCAAGAAAGCAGTAACAAAGTCTGATTGATGTACATCCCAACCAAAATGAGCTGCCAATGCACATAGCAAACGCACAGTAGTCATACGACAAGTGGGAGCAAAAGTCTCTTCATAATCTATGCCTTTTTGTTGTGCATAACCCTTTGCAACAAGTCGAGCCTTATGGCGATCGATCTCACCATCCGGCTTGCGCTTCAACTTGTAAACCCACTTCGTACCAATGGCCTTTTTGCCAGGAGGCAAATCACATAAAGTCCATGTGTCATTCTCTATAAGTGCATCATATTCTGATTTCATGGCAGCAATCTAATTTTCTGAATTTTGTGCTTCATCAAAAGACAGAGGCTCCTCAACATCATGTAAACTAGACACAGCCAAAGCATAACAATCTGATGCATAAGATGCATGGCGAGAGCCTGAACGAGTACGACTAGATAAACGTGCATCCAATTTACTGTCACGCAAAGTGTGCACCAGCCATTTTGGCATACCTCTAGCCTGCTCATTTTCAGCCCTTTCCTCATCAAGTACATCATGTATATCTGCATCAGTAATAGGCTGTTCTAAAACATTTTCAGAAACCCCCATAGGCTGTACATTTGCCTCATTGGAACTTACATTCGTATTTCCACCACTGAAAAGAGGCAACAAAGTGTCATAAATGTCCTGTGAGCTTACATTACTGTCTCTAGTACATGACAGCAAGGGCTGAACAGAGTCTTCCACAAACACTACATCCCGTGAAACCAGAATACGTTTTGTTTGCGGATGATACAACCTGTAACCTTTGCTTTCAGCACTATAACCAACAAAAATACATTTGACAGCCTTATCATCCAATTTTCTGCGCTGCACTTGTGGCACCAAAGCATATGCCAAACAGCCAAAAACACGCATGTGCTCAATAGAAGGCTTTCTATCATGCCATGCTTCATATGGAGTAATAGACTGCAAAGCTTTCGTAGGACACCTGTTAAGTACATAAGTGGCACACATGATGGCCTCAAGCCAAAAAGAATGCGGCAAAGCTTGACTTTTGACCATACATCGTGCCATTTCCGTTAGTGACCTGTTTTTCCTCTCAGCAACACCATTTTGCTGAGGTGTATAAGGCACTGTACATTGGTGTTTTATCCCACGACTAGCCAGAAATGCATTAAATTCATGCGGCATATACTCCCCCTCTCGATCGGAACGAAGGGTGCCCATAGTACATTTTGAGACATTTTCAGCCATAGCCAGAAATTGTTTGAAGCACATAAAAACTTCGGACTTCGCTTTAAGCGGAAATACCCATGCATGCCTGGAGTAATCATCAATGAAAGTCACGAAGTACAGGTAATTGCCCAAGGACGGAGTTTGCATGGGCCCACAAACATCACTATGCACAAGCTGCAACCTGCATGTGGCCCTAACTGAACCATCCTTTGGAAACTTAGAACGCTGCATTTTACCCAGAATACAGCCTTCACAAACATGTTTGACAGGTGCTTCAAGAGGCGGCAAAGAAGCAACCATATCAGATTTCTGCAAACGCAGCAAACTGGCAAAATTCAGATGACCAAAACGTGCATGCCAAAGTTTTGCATCTGAAATAGCCCTTGAATCTGCAACAGCATTTGCAAAATTTTGTCCACACTTGTCATACAAAGTGAGCTTATACAGCCCACGGCATAAAAGCCCAGATGCAACACTTTTATCACCAAAACTGAGATCATGAACTGTACATCTGTCATCCACAAATTTGACTACAAGTCCAAGTCTAGCAAGTGCGGATACAGACAAGAGATTCTTCTTGATCCCAAGTACATAAAGTGCATCAACAAGTGTGAAGGAACTGCCATTAGCAGCAGTGAGCACAATCTTTCCAACTCCCTGTACTGGATAAGAGGCGTTGTTGGCACAAGTGACTGAATTCCCATGAGGGACAGACTCGAGAGAGGTAAACAATTCACGATGTGAGGTAATGTGCTTTGTAGCACCACTGTCGAAATACCACACATGTGAATCTGCAGCAACTGACAAGCATGCATCATGGACAGCAGGATTGGAAGTGCACTCTGCGCTAAAAGCCCATTCTGCATCAACATCAGCATCACAATCTCCTTTCACAGAAGCCTCAACAATGGCTGCATTTGTAGTGGAACCAGCATTTGCAGTGGAACCACCCTCTTTCTTCTTAGCCTCTTTGGCCTTCAACTTAGGACACGACTTGATCAAGTGATCATTGGCTTTACAATAATGACAACGCATCTTCTTTTTTCCCTTATCACCAGAATTGCCAGACGAAGTGCTGCCAGCAGACGCATTAGGAACAGAATTTTTGCCACTCGCAGCAGAACCATAAGAAGTGGCTGCATTACTGTTACCACCCTTTCTTTGAGAAGCAATAAAAGCCTATTCAACTGCACGCTGCCTAGTCCTGTTTTTTCTAGAAAGTGACTCTTGCAACAGCAATGTGCATAATGCATCAAACTTGACAACTTCAGGATTTCCTTGGGTCATCAGTCTCCAAGTACTAGCAAAAGTCTGGTAGGAATCTGGTAAGGCATCAAGAACAGTCTACACAAGGGAACTGTCCGAAATGACTTCACCTGCAGAAATGAGTTGCTCATTGATATCCTTGACACTAGCAAGGAAAGTGTCCATATCATCTTTCTCATGCATAATCTTCGACTCTAGCTCTTTACGCAGCAAAGCAATTTTAGCCTCATTGCGGCTTGCATAAAGACCTGCTAGAATATCCCAAGCCTGTTTTGCAGATTTTGCTGAACGGATGTGAGGAATAATGGTGCGCTTCACAGACAACGCAATCAATGCATGAGCCTGTGCATCCTTAACATCCCAACGAGCTTGTTCTGCCGTAGGCAAAACAACTCTAACAGCTGCAATCCTTGCAGCAAGACCTGCAACATCCTCAACATCGCCTACATCTTCAGAACCAGGACGTACATCAATGCCCTGCACAATGTTCCAGACACCTTTTGACACAAGAACATGTTGCATCATATAAGCCCACATAGGGTAGTTGTCCCCATCCAACCTGTCCTCAGCAGCAAACATCTTGAACACATCTGTGTTGTTGTTGTCAGCCATGGTAAATGCTGCACCTGATGTGAAAACTGCCCGAAAATAGGAGAAATGGAGCGGGAACAACTTGTGCTATATAGCACAAACCGTAGAAGACTATAAGGCACCTGTTATGCAGAAAACAGCACTGACAGAAAATCTGCACAAAATGACGAAATAGCCTGTGCAGTACTGCCTGTAGTGGAAACGGAGGCCGAAATGAGCCCAAATCAAAATTCTGAGCAGACCAAGCTCTTCGAGCTTGCCCAAAATATTTGTCGACCTGCGAACGCTCGCCAAAGCTCACTGAAATCGGAGAAAGTGAGCAGGCGTGTGCTGGAGCAGCTGGCGACTAAGCCCGGGAGGACGTGACCTGCTCTGATACCAATTGTTGGAATTAGGGTTGCAGAGAAACACACACAGCTTGGAGAAGACGAAGGAAGCTCAAGGCACACAATAGAGAGTGTGTTACTTAGTGTGCAATGGAAAGATAGATAGCCCTAGAGTGATGGGCGTATATACAATGCACGGGGGAAAAAACCTCCTAAAGAGGGAAAAAATGCCCCGGCGGTCCTAGTGTGTTCACACACATCACTACCACATGTATATGGTAACACTAGGTTGGATGAGACCCTTTTCTAAAAGTTCTTTTACTTGGTTCATTATTTCTTTATTTTGGGCTCTGCTAACTCGATAAGGTGGCCGGTTCGGTGGTGTACTTTTGGGAATCAAATCAGTAGTATGGTCCTCACGACGAGGTGGAGGTAACTCGCCTGGTAAGCCTTTAGAGAAACAATCAACCTGTGTGTGCAAAAATTCTTGTCGTTCCTTTTCCAATTCAAACATACTTTATCGTTGTTCATCATTCTATTCTTTCAAGAAGATCGAGTAAACAAAAAGACTCGATTTCATTAATTTGGAAATGGCCGAAGCCAATACAAGTGGGACGGACTCCCCTTCAATTTTACATCAAGTACAATTTCTCTGTCGTTCTCATTCTATAAAGTCGCTTTCCTCGCCCTATAATCGACCACTGCACTGTTCTTGTGGAACCAAGGGATTCCTAGGAGGACATCACACCCTTACGAAGGCATGATGTAAAAGTCCTCGTGCCCTAAATACCCCTGACAATGCAAACTAAGTTTGCCAATGACAGGTGTAATGGAAACATCCCATCCGGGTGCTGCTAGAGCAGCTTTTGTCTGCAGTCCCATTCTGTCGAGTGTAATTCTAAGTCGAGCCGCCAATTCAAGTGAAATGAAGTTGGCCTTGGCTCCTCTGTCAAAGAAGATGAGGGCTTTCTGATCTTGTACTTTGCCCCATGCGCGGCAAAGTTTTGTGCTTTCATCCATCTGATCTGGGTCGGTCCCCACACATCTGGTACCAGTCCTGCTATCATCTTTCCTTTTCTACCACGTTCTTCAGCTGCTCTGGAACTCTCTGGCCTATCTTCTGATGATGCTCAGTGTGCCTTTTGGAAGCACCATGCGGCAATATGCCTTGGTTCACCACAGTCAAAGCACTTGCCTTCCTTGAGATACTTGGATTTCTGGTCCTCCGTCAAACAAGGACAAGCATCTTTCTTCTTTTGACACTTCTTCCTCCTTCCATTATTATTGATCGAATTTTGTCCAATCCTTGGCGTCAACTGTTGATCGGTGGGGTAAGTCAAGTTACCCAAATACATAGCAAACCCTTGCTTAGCATGGCCCATCAGTTGCTTGACGGTCTCGGATTTCTATAGTAAACAATAACCTCGAATCTCCTTAGGAAGTCCACAGTAAAACCGCTCAATTTTCTGCTTAAAACTGATCTTTTTGAAGAAAGAGGCAGGTAGAAAAGCATCCCAAAACCTTTCGCAGAATGAATCCAGAGTGTCTCCCTTAGTCATCCAAAGATGATTCCAGGTTGTAATCACATGGTGCTCATACTCTTGAGTGAGCCAAGAGGAGATAAAAAGTCGCTTAAATTTAAGCCACTTGGTCGGTGCTTCTTTTTGTAAGAGAAGAGTGGCCGACCATGTCCGAGCATTTCCTTTTAGATAAGATGCCACCCTTCTAATCTTTGAGTGCTCTGAGTAGCGCCCTCCAGAAAAAGCTATGTCAAACTATTGAATGAAGGCAAGGGCTTTTTGGGCATCTCGAAACCCTGAAAAGGTATCAAATTTGACTGCTTGTCCAGCTTACTTGAATTCTTTGGTCTTCTTATTCTTGGCTTCAAGAAAGTCATATTGACTTTCTTTGTAAAAATGCTTCCTCTTCGAGTAAAACATCTGGTCCTCGGAGTCTGAACTCTCAGAAGAGGATGACTCCTCGTCAAAACTGTCAAAAAAGTGTCAGGATGTGCGGTCAGGTCTGCTTTTCTTGGCCTTCTTCTTGTTCTTTCCCAATCTCTAGTTCTTTTATCATTTCTTGCCCTTTCTGTCCTCATCACTCGAATCAGAAGAGGAAGAGCTGTCTAAACTGTCAGAAGAAGATGAGGACGAACTGGACAATCCTTCCAAGCATACATGCTTCTTCAGTTTTCTTGCATTAAGAAAAGAAGATTGATGGCCAAAATAACCAGGGTAGTCAGTTCCCTTGTTGCATTTCTTCGGTTTCTTCTTCACCCCCAAAAGGTAGTTCACTCGTCCTTCACCAACGTCATCAAGTTCATCTTCGGTAAACATCCGTGGGACAGGGGGTTTCTTCAGGGCTGACTTTAGTGGGAAATCGATGGCTTTCTACCATGGGGTATGCAATTCATCGATCGCGTGCCGAGTCAAAAATTTGGCATATTGGGGATCCTCTGAAAACTGGAGAATCTACTCTGCGCAATCATCAACCTGCTGCTGATGTTGCATCTCCATTAGTTGATACTTCGTAGGCCGAGGTGGCCCGTATTCTTTATCTGTTGTTCCATTTGAATTTTCAGTCCTACCTCCCATTCCATAATAGTCAGGAGGGTTCGTCTGATTCTTGCAAGAATCATCACCTGAATCCATGTGTGTCGCGGGAAAAGAGATTGGATTTCCAGTAGAAGAGAAACCAGTTGAGCTCTGATACCACTGTAACAGACTTGGGCACCCCAAGTCAAGAATCTGGCACAACACATGAGAAAATCACTTATAAATACTTCACACTTAATTCACAGTTCAATTGAGTCGACATGACCCGATGTAGTTCCGTGCCCAGAGAGATTGCCCCCCAAGACTGTTGCCCCTTTCGATACTTATTTTTATATTTATGCTTGAGCAAAGTTACAATGCCCACGGGTCCTCTCTGCTCGTAAGCTCGTCAGCCAAAACTGAGCCAGAGAGTGGCCCTTGGATCTTATCTAAAGGCCCTTGGCCATGGAAAAGCGATTACATGAAAAGCGTCAAACTAAAAAGCTTCAGGTCCCAAAAGCTGGCAGCGTGAAACACAGAATTCCATAAACTGTGCCACATCAGCAGTGTCACAACGCAATTCGCGGAAGTTTGTACGATGTGCCACGTCAGCATGCCCAACGCAAATTGTGGCGTCCCTTGGGGCCCTGTCAGCATGTGCCCATAAGCTAGAACAACTTATAGCATCTGGTCTTGTCATTAGGTCATGCCATGTCATAATTTTGTGACAAACTCCGAAGTACCAAGTTGTTAAAGTTATGGCATCTCAAGTGACCTACCCAATGTGATCCCACTATTTATTTTGTCTTTTAGGTATTTATTTTACTTATTTGTCAAAGTGGTGGGTAGGGCAATTTACTTCAATGGATACACATGCAACCCATTGCCCCCATTGTATTATCATCAATTCATTGCCAACTTTGGTTGGTTCAGCTATATCTCTCTCTCTTTCTTTCTCTCTCTCGTGTATTCTCTAGCTTAAGTACGCTTCCGCATCATCGACTTTGACATGGTATCAGAGCGCAAGGCTCATTGATAACGGGCAGAGATCGTCACCAGGAGAAGAGGAATTGAAGAAAGGACCAATGTTTTTGGAGGCGTTTTGATCGGCGTCGCTCTTGGGCTCCATCGGGGTTTTCCTTGAAAACTGCATTTTGAAGGTTCTAGGTGTGCCGCGGTGAGGTTTCTTCCTTGCGTTTTGAAACGCAGCGCCCTCGCAGCTTTCTAGGTGGCGTGGTCACTCTTGCAACGTTTTGAAACGCACCGGAAGGATTGTTGCTCTCTGCAGCTCCTTATTGAAACGCCATCAGTGATAGCAAGTTCTAGCAACATTTTGAAAGGCAATAATATTGCACAAATTCTGCTTGCCTTGAAAGACATAGTGCTAGGCTAAGGGGCGCATATCGATGGCGTTCTGAGATGCTTCGGGCGGTGTGAAGTTGGCCAGCTTCGACGGGCGTTCTGAAATGCTACACACTTTCACACACATTTTGGGCTTGCTCCTTGAAACGCTGCCTTGAGGGTGCTGCAACAGCGTTCTGAAATGCAATGGAGGACACAAATCTCAAGTTGTGGGAAAACCTTTGGTCGGCGCATTGAAACGAAGTGCTTGACGGTGTGTCCTCGGCATTAGAGCTTTGATAAGCACCCTTGAGGGACTTTCTTTTGTTCCTTGCACTATTAAAGCCCCTTTGGAGGGCTTCGCAGCTAGAAGGTTTGAAAATTCTTGAATCTTCTTTGGAGTGCAAGGAGGAGGTCCACGACTTGCTTAGGCTTGAACCTGCAAGAAGACACCCCCCTTGCTCGAGCGCTGGCAACGGTGATGACCAACACCAACCATCGGCTATGGAAAGCGGATCAAACAAATGCCCACTTAGCGGCCTATGCTCAACCGCAGTTCTCAAGGAGACCGTTGTTTTGTTTGGCTCCAGATTGTGAAGCCAAAAGCAAATGGACGAGTTCGCTAGAGGACAAAGGCAAAGGGAAGCTTGACAAGGACGGCAGTACCTACACTCAATTAGCTGCCTCAGTACCCTCGAGATCCGACAACCATTGTTATACGTGTGACACGACGCTTTGTTTGGCTCGGGAGTTAGGAGCCAAAGACAAAAGCAAGAACTCACAGCAAGACAAAGACAAAGGCAAATTGGACAAAGATAACGGTGATAAAGATTTGACAGAGGAGATCAGCATGGCACACGTGGTGGCAGCCATAGTGGCCACAACACCAGATTTCTAGTCAGAGGGCAGTTGTCGCCACTAGCTTCAGCCAGAGAGAGGCTTGTGAGTGGTAAAGAGCGGCAAGCAGTCCTCCCTATTATTAATTTGGACCCTTGTGTTGGAGTTCAAGTTATCAGTGTTTGAACCCGTGGGTCGGAGTTCAAGGCACATGCATCTGGTAGGAACCAATCAGACGTATCTAAAACACTTTGGATGAGTGCACCAATCCATTGTTGTTGGTCGGATTATGGATACGATGTGTTTCAAAGTTCATTATCTCGGAGTATTTTGGACGTGATGTGTTCACAGTTCACGAATGGGGATTCTTGGACGTAGTGTGGTCTACAGTTCAATTTTCTAAAAGGCAACCAATGCTCACGATGGCAATCTTCTAAGGTTCAAAGTTGAGGGTAGCAAATCCAAGGTGTATCCAGTGGAGAGTACAGCTATTGGGGTGTCCATGGTAGATTCTTCATCGATTTTGGTCTCACTATTTATGTCCACTATGAGCTGCAGAGAGGGTGTTAAAGTTATGGCATCTCAAGTGAACTGCCCAATGTGATCCCATTATTTATTTTGGCTTTTAGGTATTTATTTTAATTGTTTGTCAAAAGTCTGGGTAGGGCAATTTACTTAGATGGTTATATATGCAACCCATTTCCTCCATTGTACTATCATCAATTCATTGCCAAGGTTAGTTGGTTCACCTGTACCTCTCTTTCTCTCTCCCTTTCTTTTCTCTCGTGTATTCTCCCCGCTTGTGTACACTTCCATGTCGTCGAGTTTGACACAAGTGAGTTTATGCTTGCGGTTTCTCCAATCTATCAGAAGGTGATATGTCATGGGAAGATGAATTTCAGAAGCACTATTAAAGTTAAAAAAGGATGTCCATTGTCACCAACTCTCTTTGGTCTATGCATTGAGCATATGGAATGGTACTTGATTTTTATGTAGCAAAGAAGGCAACGAAAAGGTTACTATTTTGCAATGCGGTAATCATACTTTTGCTATATGCGGATCATGTAGTGCTTCTATCTCACACTTCAGAGGATGCACAAAAGCTTATGGTAGTCCTTGAGAGCTTTTGCTTGCATAGAGCATTGATTGTGGATGAATCCAAAACAAAGGTTATGCTTGTAAAACCCGACCATAAGGAGGGGCAATGCATTCTGTACAACAACCTGACACTTGAAGAGGCTGAGAGCTTTAGGTGTCTTGGCACTGAGGTTCCGGCCAATCACAAGTGCCATGAATGTGCTATGCGTCATTTGGAAGCTGGGAAGATACCGTACTCTACATTTGAGAGCATGTATAATGTAGAGGATATCAAATGTAGGGTTCTCAAGAAGTCTCTTTTTGACCCATTGCTAACAACAGTTCTTCTTTATGGAATTGAAGTGTGGGGCGGGAGCATCTCATAGTCTACTTGGAAAGAGTTTGAGAATGTCCGAAAGTGACTTCTTACAAAATTTCTGCAAGTTAAGACACAAAAACCGTATATGCTCCTACTTAAGTTGGAATCTCTTCCAATTGAGGTTATGGCATGGAAAGGACTGTGAAGTACATGACAAAGGTGCGTCGAAACCCCTCCATCGACTTCCTATAGTTGCATGGGAAGCAAGCAAAAAAGTGCAAAAGACGCATAAAAGCGAGACCTTGAGTACGGGATGGATGCAAGACATAAAGAAGTGGTTTGGAAGATGGGATGCATTACACTTGCTACATGATGTCTCAACAGACTCCCACGTGAATGAAGCTTTTCTACAACGCCAATGTAGTACAGTTTGGGAGGAATCCGGTGGATCACGCTTCATACATTACACCACCCATATTGCCCTAAACTACAAAACCATGTTCTTTGTCGAAAGAGGAAACCACTCTCAACCTTATATATATCCCCTTGTCGACAATACGCACTATCACAGCCATTAGGCTTATAGCTCCCACTCCCTTCCATGCGAGACGATTCAGTCGAGGCGTTGAGGCAAGGAGAAGAGTCCCATAGACTATGCACATTATGGTCCCTGCAAGTTCGAGAGTCTGACTACCACACACTACTAGGGTGCTTAGCTTTCACTCACATAGAACTTGCTTACCTCACATTTTCAGCCATGATTTAGACCTACACACTTCACTCTCCCAGCCACAGTGTGGACTCTCTATTGCAATTCTCATCACCATGATCCTTGAGCATCAAGAATCACTTATCAATCACACCCACAGTACATCACACGTATCTTTTGGTCCATAGATCATATTTGACCTCTGAGGACGATAAAAAAATCTATCTGATATCTTCTTATTAAAATAAACATTTCAATGGAAAATTTCACTGTGTCATGAGCATAGTAAGAGGAATATCATTTCTATTAGAACTACATGAAGGAACAGCAGTATCACCATATGCAGTATCTGGCTTAGGAGAAGTAGGTGGTATCTTCGCTAAAGAAGGAAACACTTGAAGAAGTGGATCTTGTGGAGGATCTCTCCGCTTGTAACCTTGTCTCAGTGGACAATTCTCTGTTTGTCTCTGATGCCTTCTCCTGCTCTTCTTAGCTTCTCTCTTTGTAGCTCTCTCAGCTCCTAGTACCCGATGATACCTCTGTTTGCCTTCCCTCAGGCACTGTGTACTGTCTCTGCTCTAGACGCTCTATCCCCCTGGTCCAACCAACTGCCATATGCCCTACTCTAACACAGCGACCTCGGGTAATCCAATAATAAACACTCTGTATTGGATGTTCCCCCTCCATATATGGTGGGGAAAGAGATGAACCAAGACAGATACTTCATGAGACAAGTGTCGACTGTATACACATCAGACGATGCCACACCCGCACTCAGAACAACACCAAGACTACTGCCAATCTCTGTAATCTGCAGTAGACCTAGCACCACACAAGGAAATTTGCTTGTAACTGCTAGACCCTTGCAAAGGCAAGCTAGATCCATCCCCGCCATCTGTACAAATAGCAATAAGCTCTGCTGCAGCTGAAGGGACTATGCAAATGCTAGACTAGCCTCGTCCGATGTCTCAAACTACACCCTATAGCACCCTCTCCCCAGTGGAGAAACAATACAATCCTGGAAATAGGTGACACAAGGATCACAGCTCTGAGGAAGTCCAAAAGCTATCATGCAGACAACCTTTCTCCCACCACTTTGCATAAAAACAATATGCCTCTAAGGTAACCACTTCCCTGTGGGCACTGGGTCTATCTGCTGTGAGTTTGACTCCAATGGATGTCCCATCTGAATCCATGGTAAAGAGAAAATAGACCTCCAATAAGCAAAACTCAAAACTACCTGGATGTAGATACAAGTCACCCAGATTCCCGCCAAAGCAGAAGCTTACTAGAGTTTGGAGCCTTAAGGGTCTCATCTGCACCAAAGAAAACCCACAATGATGACCACGCTAATGAGGTTCCACCAGATACCTCTCACTGC
This sequence comes from Adiantum capillus-veneris, assembly GCF_014529385.1. Taxonomy (NCBI): domain Eukaryota; kingdom Viridiplantae; phylum Streptophyta; class Polypodiopsida; order Polypodiales; family Pteridaceae; genus Adiantum; species Adiantum capillus-veneris. The sequence continues at coordinate 102,322,550 of NC_140949.1, read as the reverse complement.
TAAAAACCTGCCAAGGTAAATGGGGAAAACGTAATGCTCAAGGGTAACTAAGGTCACTATGGCCAGGGCTAAGGATGTGATTTAGGGCGGATTACACTACAGCGGGGAGACTGCAATGCAGGGGAGAATGCAAGGGGTAGCTACTAGCAGACGGCTGTGCGTACAAGCAGGCTGGGACCCTAAGATGTGCAATGGCAGGCAGCACACAGGGAGCAATGGCAGGCTGAGCACAGGCAGCGAGGGGTGGGCGGCAGGGTGAAGCCGAAGGAGTGGGCGACAGGCTGAGGCATCCGCAGCAGGCGAGGGCAGGGGTAGTGCACAGCGGCAGAATTAGCAGCTTGTGAGCAATGGTTCGATAGGGTTCCTCCTCTTTGCTCCTACTGGGGTTTGATTCTTGAAATGTTCCTGCAACTGGCAGCCCCATTTTGTCTCGCGCACTTGACTCTGCCAAATAGTGCCCCTTTAGACAAGGAGGGACTGTTCTTAAATACCTCGGGGCCTGCTTGTCCTTGGCTTGGACAAAACACAGGGTATCTTCTCCATAAGAACCCTCCAGAGGAGACCGGACACCCCTTGGGCCTCAAGAGCTAAATTTCCGGATGCGTCATACAGCAATGAGCAACCATGCAAGTAGGTGCCCCCTATTCATTGATGAAAGGTTCGAGACCTTGAAGGAAAAAAATTCAAGTGAAAATTTTGAAACCTTAGAAGGATAATAATTTAAAGTGAAAAGTTTGAAACCTTAGAAGAAAATTAAATAGACGTTCAAGGATATGGAAATTCAAGAGTGTAGAGGAGATGAAATGTGAAAAGCCATTGGAAAATCAAGACTACACAGAAGATGAAATGTGAAGAGTCATAGCTGCACATAAAAGAGAGATCTAGCATGAGATTTTTTTTCCCCTTCATTTTCTGTCTCTCCTAGGTATTCACATTCTTAAGTGTTGGGTGTTTAATTAACAAAGCCATTAAGTTAATGGAATCATCTAACAAATTAACGTATTTCTCAAGAGTAGAGCCAGTAGATACTAGATACCATTAGCATTTTGCTGTTGATTGTTGATAAGTAACATGAAAGTAGAACTTTAGCTTGGCCTAGGTCAAGGTCTGATAGCATGATTGCTAGATTAAGATCACATCACAGCATGAAAAAGAGGAAAGAGTTAGGAGGCCAAGCAGGTTATCTAAGAAGAAGCATATAAACAATGAACTCATACAATTTCATTTCGAGTTCCATCCACGATTGAGTCAAGCCGGTTTTGATGCCGCAAACAAAACGGGCGCATGAAACGCATGAAGCAATGCCGAGCACCCTGCAGAAAGCAATAGGTCCTACGTGAGTAGATGCTAACACATTACATTACTAAGTGGAGAGATCAAATCCTTTACATGGCATGACATGAACATAACTTCAATCGATGCTTATTCTTTTATTCTTATATACATCTCTCTACACAATAGCTCACCGAATGGACGCGTACGCGTGCACTCCAAAGCCGAAAACATGCACGCACACCCACACACAACATTGTAGAGAAACGCTTTCCAATAACCAAGTCAACAAGCATATGATACTTCTCTCTAAATACACAGAGCTAAGGTACCAATAGATAAATACTTTTAACAAAAGTTTGCTACATTATTTACATTACTGATTGGAAGTTGAAGCCAAATTAGAAATGCCAGCTTAGCAAGATGATAGTGAGGAAACCTGTACATACAGAAAGGATAATCATCAACATGAGACATTACAAAGGATTCAAAATCTAGCAAAAGATAACATTCCCTTGTTATGCATCAAGTTTTTTTTCTAGAGGGAGGTAGAATGTACCAAAACAAAAGCTTGTCCGAGAAAACTTCGACCACATGGAAACAACCGTACACTGCATGAATCAATCTCTCTCTCTCTCTCTCTCTCTCTCTCTCTCTCTCTCTCTCTCTCTCTCTCTCTTGAAAAGGAAATCACTCTTGGCGAAGGTCTCCATTAAAGCTGCAAAATTGGCAAGGACGGGGTGAGTTGAGTCCCCCCCCTTTTTTGGCTCTATTACACAAAAGGGGTAGCAGTGCATCTCTTTAGGACATCATCTCCATCGGTGGCACAGGTTTGTTGCTCCTTTGTATTTGTGATACTTTGTGACCATCACCAAATTGGAGACTCGTAGCTGGGATTGTCGCTGCTCTGGCAATTGGCAGTAATAAAGCGGCACACAACAACAGACTTGCTGGTTCGCGCAGCCTTGCTAGTCTGCGCACAGGGGCCGTTACGATGGAGGTCATGAGCGCTTCACCAGTTTCCAAGTCCGGTATGAAGGCGACCTTCATGCTTACAAACAAGCGGATAACACAAGTGGAAAGGGAGATGAAGGAATGGAAAGCAGAGATGGAAGGATGGTGGAAGGAGAAGGCCAACCTTCTTCAAATGTTCCCCAACGAAGGCACGCAATGGAAGGAGGAGAAAGAGGACCTGCAGGTAGTGATACAAGCACTTAAGGTGGATTCACAAGCACTCAAAGAAGAGGTCTCACCCCTCAAGCGAGAGCTTACTAATAGAGCAAGCAATGGACTGGAGGAAGGTGAATTCCAGCCCTCGGTGATAGAGAAATCAAGGTTATCAAGGAACAGGTACGGATGATCAAAGAGGAAGAGAAACAAAATGGGGCGAAGATGTGTTCGTGGGTGGATGTAATCACGAAGACACAAAAGAAGGCAGATGAGGCCGAGAAATGGATAGAAGTCGCTAAGAAAGGGAAAGGGAAAGGGAAAGAAACCACGTCTACCCCCACTCCTACAATCATCAACATGACTTTAGAAGAAGAGCAGCGAAGGAAGACTAGAGCTTTGCACATACAAATAACCGGTCTAAAAGACCGAGATGATGTAGAAGGGGAAGTCAAAGAACTTCTCCGCATGATGGGTAGTGAGGCTACTCATATAGAGGCATGGAGGGTAGGGAAGAAGACACAAGGAAATGGGGAGACTTCAAAAGAAAGAGCTCTAATCATGCGCTTCCTATCCATGGAGGCAAAAAAGGACTTCTTGAAGAAGCGTCCTACACTAAAGAAAACGGGCATATTCCTTGGAGATGGTCACACTCACACAGCTTGCTCATATGAAAGAAGTTATGCGCGAGATCATGACAGCTCGAGAGAAGGGGAAAGTGGCCTTCTACAGGGATGGACGAGTGGTTATTCTGGAGAAGCGCCCCGCATGACGGCGTGAGACCTGTGGGACCACACTCAGAGTGGCTACATGGAATTGTAATGGATCTTTGCGCCTTGATGTAGGGGCCTTTGAGGATAGTTTCACAGGGAGAGACATCATTTTCTACTCTAAGACGCATCAAGCCCCGGGGCACTCCATGCCCCATGTGAGCAGATACAGATGGGAGACAACTTGCAGACAAGAGACTCGACCAGAGCGCAGAGGATGAGGTTTAGGAGGAGTGGCAGTCTTATTCAGGGAGGAGCTACAGTCTTTGATACATATAGCTCGGAGGAATGAGCATGCGAGGTATATGTGGGTGAGACTGAAGGCAGAGACAGGCAGATATCTCTACATCGCTATTTGCTATTTTCCTCCTAGTACGTCAGTATATGCATCACCTAGAGGACAATTCCCCTTGTCTATTTTAGATGATTATATATGGGAGTTTTCCAAAGACGGCGACATTATTATCTTGGGGGATTTCAATGCTAGGACTGCCCACCACCAGACAGTATTCTATGATACCTTAGAGGAGTTGATGCGGGAGCTTGATATTACAGAAATGGGCCTGTCTAGATTACACTGAGTATGGCAGATACTTGATTGATATGGGGATTGCACATGGATTGGCCATTTTGAATGGCCTACAATGATTCCCTGCAGCAGCTGGTGGTTTTACATGCTTTCCACATTGGCATGGCGCTAGTACAGTGGATTATGTTATGGCTCCGCCAAGACTCATTCCTTCCTTTCAAGATTTCGTGGTGGGAACTAGACCGGTTGGGGTAGCAGTCGATCATGCTATCTTGTCTTTCACTCTATCGTTCCAGTTCAACACAGCTCCATTGCGAGAGGCCTCCACACATACTCGATATACCTTCACGAGGGAGACGGATCACGTGTACACTGATGAGATATACAGGCAGCTATGCACTCAAGAGCCAGGACGACCACTAGATGAGCTCACCCAGATTCTGACAAAGATGCTGCATGATGCAGCAACAGAGGCATATCCCCACAGCCAGCCTACACGTAGACAATCTGGGAGCATGCCTCAAAACAGTTGGTATGATGAGGAGTGTAGAGAGACGAGGATCAGATTACAGAGAGAGGTGCTCATGGGTACTACTACACATAGACAGTCACGTATTATCTTCCGCTGCCTAGTGCGACGCAAGAAGAGGGCTTACCTATCTCAATTAGAGCGTGATCTGTATCAGTTGTTTATGAGTCAGGACTCTAGTGAGGCATAGAGGCTTTTCAATGAGCACTCTCCATCACCAGCCATCACTTCCACAGAGACATGGGGGGAATATACATCTCTCTATACAACATCAAGGCAGCCACCTTTGCCTGACCCTCCAGAGGCATGCACACAAACATGTACTTCCTTTATTGCTGAGAGGGTAAGGAAAGCCATTGACAAGATGAAGACAGGAAGAGCACATCATGATGGTCTGGTAGCAGAGCACTTTATCCATGCCAGAGGTATGCTTGCAAAACCTCTTGCTATGATGTTCAATAGATCCATGTAAGAGGGTTTCCCTAAGACTTAGAGTATGTCCACTATTGTGCCTTATCTTGAAGTCAGGAGATCCTATGCTTCCCGGAAAATTACCAAACCATCATGGTTGGTCACACTCTGGCTAGGCTATCTATATGCATCAATTCTTGAGCATGAGTTAAGTGGATGGGCAGAGAGAGAGGGCATACGGGCAAGAGAGGGCAGACGGGCAACAGGACAGGCACGGTTCAGAAGAGGTTTCTCCACTCTTGACCAGATTTTGACACTCAGAGCCATTATTGAGGAGGGTAGACACCATGGCAGGAGGATATATTGTAGCTTTGTAAATTTCCGCAAAGCCTTTGATACAGTGCCACGAGCCAGACTCATACGCAGATTGCAAGACATGGGGGTGCCCACAGAGCTGATCTAGGGGATCTTAGCTTTATATAGGAAAGTGGTCGGACAAGTACGCACTACTCAGGGCATGTCCGACATGATTCACTCCACCATTGGGGTGAAGCACGGTTGTCCCCTGTCTCCGACTCTCTTTGGGATATATGTAGATGATGAGTTATCAGATTATGTACATACAGAGGGTGATAGAGGTGCTCAGCTTGCAGGGACATGGATTCCGTTGCTATTATATGCTGATGATATTGTGCTGATCTCCGATTCTCCAAAAGGGATGCAGCATCATTTGGATGCACTGCATGTATTTGCACGGAACAGTGGATTGTCTATGAACCTTGGTAAGACCAAGGTAATGGTGTTTAACACCATGGCGTAGTGGGTACTGAGGTCCGCCCCCACTTTTACATATGGTCGAGAGACTGTGGAGTATGCAGATACATACACTTATCTTGGGGTGGTTTTCAGTGGTCCAGTATTTTCCCTGAGGCGTGCAGTAGATACGCGACTGACCAGAGCCTATGCAGCATTGGGGAGACTTGAGAGGATATGTTCGCAGGTTCAGTTCCAAGAACCTCGGACAAAGCTTTGGCTCTTTGACACTTCGGTCACTTCGGCCATGCTGTACAGAGTGGAGATATGGGGCCCCTCAATTGATGATCATAGCAGAGCTGGCAGTACTGACGGATGGAGATGTATGGAGAAGCCATTGGTGTCTATGATTTCTCAAATGATTAGGGCCAAGGCCTCAGTACCACATGACATTGTTAGGGCGGAGCTCACTACTCCTCCATTGGTGTCTATGATTTCTCAAATGATTAGGGCCAAGGCCTCAGTACCACATGACATTGTTAGGGCGGAGCTCACTACTCCTCCATTGGTAGTGGAGGCACTCACTCGATCAGTTTCATTTATGCATAACACTTGGGCCCTCCCTAGAGACAGATATGCTCGATTAGCACTAGAGTCTTCACGACAGCTGGCATTGCACGGAGATAGATCATGTTGGTATGCAGAGATGGCATCTTGGTTTCAGTTACATGGCTTTAGTATGGATCGGCTACCCCCATTTCAGTACTCTCTAGATGCACCCTCCATCCCCCTCACAAGAGCAGAGATTACCAGGCTCATCAAACAGGGCTTGATTCAGTTGGATACAAAGAGGACATGGATCCAACCCACACATGAGCTAGGTACGAAGATGACTTTCTATAGAGAGCATCTTCTCCAACTCACGGAAGATGGTTTTGTGATCAGACCAGGATACATGGATACTCATCTATCCCACGAGATACGAAGTGCTATTGGTCAAATACTCCCATCCTCACATCAGCTAGAGATCGAGACACGTAGATTTAGAGGAGTACCCGATGAGTCTAGGATTTGTCAAATGTGCCAAATAGAGCCAGAGACAGAGCTATTACATCTGTCACTGCCCAGTATACTATGAGATAGGAGGCTGCTTTCACTGTTTATTCAGAGAGGGTTTTGGGCCACTTTGTACGGTCATGAGATACCAGGATCAAAGATGCCTCGGATTATACTTACTGGAGATTCGCAAACATAGAGAGGACCTCTTGAAGAGGGGCACAATGAGAGAGATCTAGCGACAACGGAAGATCACAGTTTTTTTTCAGTCACAAACAGAGGAGTTCGAGCAGTCCCCACAACATAACAACACCAAAGGTACCAGAGGCATACTGCTTGATCGAGCGATAGAGTTGGGCCGGTCCCGCCGCCCACGGATGAGAGGGCCCTCTCGATATCAACGAAGACTGCGACAGAGGATCCATACCATACTGGCACGACATAGGAGCCGTCCGGATATAGATGTATATGTATATGATGCCTCGACTGTCAAAGAGCTCCATTGTATCAGCTCACCCTTTGTCTTCCCTTTGTATCATCTTTCACCCCACCCCTACCCACTATTTTCTTTTTAGTTCTTTGTATTTTTTGTACCCAGACCTGGAAATAGATTCACCACATGTAACCTTTTGGTCTCATAGGTCATTTTGGCCTTTTAAAGACATTAATATTACATTTCATTTTATTTCATTTCTCTCTCCAAGTTCAGATGTTGCAGTTTCCGTTCATGTGTTGCTATTGATTTCTCACTTGCATGTCCAAGCTTGTTGCTGTGGTAACAAAGCTCTTACGATTCTTCTTCTACGAAGGATCCAATCCATCTTTTGTAGTAGACATGAGTTCTAACAGTGAATCCGACAAAGAGGACATTGTTCCACCAACTACCCGACTACGGGAAAATGAAGAGAACTCCAATCCCAACGAGGGAATGGAAAGAACCAACGGAGAATCCAACGAAGCAAGCCTCCTTCCGAGGAATCGGGAGAGGACCATTGCAAGTTTCCAACAAGGGATCTTAACAAGACACAGTATAGGCATCAGCTTCACGTTGACACATGCGCAAAACGTATGATCAAGTACTCCAAGGACCCGAACTACGTGAAGTATTTGAAGAATCACCCGCTTGATGAGGTTCACTCTTGATGGCACGATGCTATCCACTCACCTATCAAGACTCCAAAATGACTGCATCATGTCTCTCCTAAAGTAATTGCAATCTTAACTATGTTGATGCCGTCCACTCACCTATCAAGACTCCAAAATGACCGAATCATGTCTCTCCTAAAGTATTTGCAATCTTAACTATGTTGATGGTATATATAGAAGTCCCCGACAGTACAACAATCCATCAACTTCTTCGAAGTCCCGTAAAGTGATTTCTTCCCTTTGTTGTAGTTTGAGATGGATGTCATGAGCAAGGGGGTCATTGCGAATTTGTTTCTTCACCTTGAGAAGGAAGGCAAAGTTATCTCTGGGGCCATGCTAGTCACTGCAAAGAGCTTGAGCATATCTGCCCTAAAAACACTGACTCTTGTTGATCATAGGCGGAGTCCCTCTTCTTAGATGCAAGATGTGATAAAGCCTCTGATTTAGCTTGTTTATTGACAGGCCGATAACAAATGACGGTCAAATCTAGATAAGAAGCTACTCCATCTAACTTGACGGCGATTGAGGACTCAAGATGTCACGAAGTACTCCAAGTTCTTGTGACCTGTATATACTGTGACTTTGTGGGGTGCTCCTTCAAGAAGATGTCGCCACATCTCAAAAGAGTCAACAATAGCCAAAAACTCCATGTCATGAATTCTATAATTTCAGCTTCTAAGCAACGAGATGTTGTCGACCATCATCGCCAATCTGAGATAATACAGCACCAAGTGCAAAATCTAAGGCATTTGTCTCCAAGAAGAATGGTTTTGTTAGATATACATCATACATATATCAAAATTTGTGCCTTTGTGAAGGCCTTGTTAATTGCTTGAAAAGTTTTTCATGCCTCTAAATTCCACACAAACTTATCTTTTGCAACCAAGCTTGTTAAAGGAGCAACAATCTTGGAGTAGTCTTTGACAAGGACCCGATAAAAATTGGCAAAACCCAAGAAGCACTAAACATCTTGTACAAAGGTGGGAGTTTCCCATTGGAGGAGAATGGTCTTAACCTTCTTTGGATCCATTGAAATTCTATTCTCAGAGATGATAGAGCCCAAGAACTCCACCTCTGTTTGGTGGAAAAAACAGTTCTCTAATTTTGCATACAAGTGTCTCTCTCATAATTTTTGAAGAACAATATGAACACGATGCTCGTGTTGTTGATTTCTTCAAAATATCAAAATGTCATCTAGGTATATCACCACAAAATTATCCAAATACTCACAAAAAATATCATTCATCAAGTGATGAAAGATTGATGGAGCATTTGTAAGTCCAAATGGCATGGCAACTATAGTCAGCCTGTACAGTAGAGGGCGGTACTAATTCAATTACCTGTTAACTTTACATAGAGCACTGGGAAGAACTTAGAAAAGAGAACACATATGCGTCCAGCGACTAGAATGTCACTGCGCACACGAGACCGACACCCTGTGGCCCCAAAGACTGGTGCCCCTTTTGGTATTTCTTTATTTAATTGAAAGTAGAAGATCTGAACACTTAGATCAAACTCTCACAAAGCTGTTCAAACCTGGCAAGGAGGGCTGAAAACGCGACCTGATTTCAGTAACATAACGGCGCCAGAACCCCTGTAGGTCAGAAGTACCTGTCTAGGACGGATTCCCTCACAATTTCGAAGGTTTTTGGTGAGCTGTAAATTCAGTGTGCTGTAATTCCTTGTTTTGCCACTGCCAAGTGCCCAAAGCCGTGTCTAAGCATGCCAAGGCCTTCCCGAGACTCCCCTAGTGTTCCCTTGCAGTTCAAGTGCGAAAACCCTAAACCTGCAGAAAAACACAGCAGACTGTAATTCTTTGTTTTGGATCATTTTTAGCGGAGCGAACACGTCTACGCGTGTCCCAAGGGCTCCCACGCGCAATGGGACAATTCCCCTATAAATTGGACAAGTTTTCACATGAGAAACTCTCCATATTCGCAATCTCTTGCGATGGAACTGTGCATACCTGTGGGGGATTAGCAATTAGCTAATCTGGTTCCTGTTCAGACGGCTCCTGCCTTGGCAAACGCGCATAAAACCCTCAGAACTGTACATAGTCATATAAGTAGCCCAACTAGTGGGGCATTACCATATGTGCAAAGGGAAGAGAGAGATGCACGAGAACATACCATTCCACTACATAAGACAAAGGAGAAGGCAAGCTTTCCATTAAAGATGTGAACCTGCACCCACTACTCTCACACATACTATTGTAGGTCAAAAATCAGCCTCCTTTCTCATTTGTCCTACAGGTGTCTCTGCTACCGCCAAGTGTCCAGTTTGCCCCTTTGGTTTAATCTCCTAGTTCCCACCAGCTTATAAAGTTGTAAGCGACTTGCCGAGTGGCCCAGATTTCCTTATGGCGCACACAAGCTTCCATACTCATCAGAATCCAGTCCTAATTGGCCCAAGCGCAAAGGTACCTAATCACCAAGTGAAAATACAAGTTCACGACGATGACGATCAACAGCATTCTTTTGCTTAGCCCGAGTCTTCTTGAGAACAATCTTTATCTTCTTGTATGTTTCATCCATATCTTGCACATACTTGTCTGCCTCAAATATCTTGTCCTTGGTTTGCAAAATGGGTCGGACTTTCTTCCCTCCTTCCACTATCTCAAATGCTGCCTTAGCTGTTGACGTATGCACAGTGTTATTGTAAGCATATTCAAACAATGGGAGATGGTGTTCCCAAGTTGCCTTGTGCTCTGACACATAGCATTTGAGCAGATCTAAGACACTAGAATTGGCACTTTTGATTGTCCATCAGTTTGTGAATAAAACGAAGATGAGAACTTTAGCGTAGTGCCCATATTCTCAAACAATGCCTTCCATAAAAAGACTCGTCATACGTGGATCCCTGTCACTGAAAATTGATTGAGGCATCCCGTGATATTTAAAGATATTGCTCATGAATATCTTGACCATGTGTTCTGGCTTTATCTTCTTCCTAATAGGAATGAAATGGGCCAGCTTACTGAACCTACAAATGATAGTCCAAATCCATCATTGCCTGTTTGCGTTCTTGGAATATCAAAGATAAAGTCCATCGCTATGCTTTCCGTTGCCTATGAGGGATCGGCAATGGCTGCAACAATCCCAATTGCTTTTGCCTATCAAATTTGACTTTTTGACATACTAGGCATGATCTTACAAATGTATCAACATCTTGACGTAAAGCTGGCCAATAGAAGAATGCCTCAACCCCTTGCATTTTCACATCAATTCCACGATGCCTAGCATATGGTGGAGCATGACTTTCTGTAAAAACCTTTGGCCGTAACTGTTTAGTAACGCATAACTTTTCGTGCATCATGAGAAATTCATTCTTAAGCATAAAGTGCTCATGATGTTGCCCATCAACAAGCTGACCATAGCTCCTTGCAAAATCTGAATCTTCAGCATATTGTGTCTTCATTTCGTCTAGTTCACAATGGTACGCAATTGACACTACCAAAATTTGGGGCTTTCGTGACAACACATCAACCTGTAACAAACTTGGACACCCCAAGTCTAGATTCTGTCGCGACACAACAGAGATTCACTTCTAAAAACAATTCACAATTCAAGAGAGTCGACGCGGCCTGGCGTAGTTCCGTGCCAAGAGAGATTGGTCCCAAAGACTAGCGTCCCTTTCGGTATTTCTTTTATATTAATCTGTGAGAAAAGTACGACTTCCCGTGGGTACTCGCTCTTAGACTTTGCGTCCAAATGCTCGAAGAGGTGAACCCCCTTGGGTCACTTATAAAGATTACAAGGAGTGCTAAAAGCAGAGCCCCAAAAGCATGAAACTCAAAAGCAATTGAGTCCCAAAAGCAATTGGTCAAAAATTTGTTAGTTAAAGCAGTAGCGCAAACTACAGAGATCCATATAGCTACCACGTCAGCATGTCAATGCAGAAAGCGGAGATCCGTACTATCTGCCACGTCGGCAAGTCAGTGCAGAAAGCTGAAATCAATACAGTCTGCTACGTAGCACTCTTCCACGTGGCACTCTTCCACCAAGAACCGCCAAATCACTTTACCTTTTATCTTTCTTTCCTTCGAGCCAAAATCTGTTCAGGAACGAGTATCTCCTCGCTCTCTTTTACTTCGAGTTGCTCATCAGGCTCCCCATCAACTGGCACCTCACCTTTGAAAAGACTCACATGGAATGCATTGTGAATCTTCCAAGTATCAAGCAGCATGAGTCGAAAGGAGACATCATTTATCTTTTCTTTAATCTAGAAAGGGCCATAATACCTCATGCTAAGCTTTGGAAAAAGCCGCTCCTTTCCCTTTCGTTCCTTAGGCGTGCCGTCTCAAAACGTAAAAGCACACAATCGCCTTCCTTTAATTTCAAATCTCGTCTATGTCGATCTACTACCTTCTTGTGTCGTTCTTGAGATTTCTCTAAAGCCTTGCGGACCTTGGCAAAAGCAGTGTCCTTCGCGGACCTTCAGAGCACCTTCAATCATCTCAAATGACGACTTCCCCGTCGAAGAGTGAACCGTGTTGTTGTAGGCAAATTCCACCAAAGGGAAAAAAAAAATCCATTGAGTCTTTTGATCAGAGATCTAAGACTTGAATAAATCCTAAACAACTGAATTTGCAATCTCAGATTTCCCATCTGTCAGCGGGTGGAATGATGACGAGAACTGCAACCGTGTGCCAATGTTCTCCCAAATAGCCCTCAAAAACAAACTCGTGAATCGGGGATCTCTGTCGGAGACTATTGTCTCAGACATGCCATGTTATTGAAATATCTGTGCAATGAACAGTCTCGCAAAATGGTCCGGATTGATTGTTTCCTTCAGTGGAATGAAGTGTGTCAATGACAGTCCCAATCCCATCGTGCCCACTGTGTGTCTTCTGGAGATCAAAGATGAAATCCATTGCAATACTTTCCGAGGGGCAAGTGAAAATGGGTAAAGGCTGTAGTAATTCCTATGCCTTATGCCTGTCACACTTGACTTTCTGGCATACTAAACAACTGCGAACAAAGTCGTCCACATCCTTCTTGAGCCTCAACCAAAAGAAATAACATTCCACCCCCTTCAAGGTGGTGTCAATGCTGTGGTGACCCGTTAACAAGTGGACAATGGCACTAAGTCAAAACCTTTTCCCTCAACGGCTGTGTAATGCACAACATTGTTTTCTTCATCAAGTAGCCATCCCGTATGGAATATCCTACCACTATCTCCCCATTCTGTATCCAAGTGAAAACATCGGAAAAATCTGGATCAGTGGCATATTGGTCAACCATATCCTCGAAGCTTCTCTGATGGATCGTAGAAATAGCCAAGACGAGAGGCTTCCGAGACAAAGCATCTACCACTAAGTTTTTCTGTCCCTAAACATCGACAATCTAGAAGTGAAACTGTGACAAGATGTTAGCCCACCGCATTTGCTTTTCCAAAAGCTGCTTCTGTGACAAGAAGTAGAGTAAACTCTGATGATTAGTAAAGACCATGAAATCGGCTCCCAGTAGATAATGTTGCCATTGAGTAAGATCATGGATCACTACCAATAACTCTTTCTCATAAATTTGTGCTATCAATTCTGGCCTTGAAAAGATTCTGCTTTCATAAGCAATCACATGGCCTTCTTGCATCAAGACCGCTCCCAGACTACGACCACAAGCATCACAATAAACTTCGAATGGCTTTTGCAAGTCTGGCAAAGCCAACACTGGTCCAGTAGTCAGTTTTTCTTTAAGTGTCTGAAAGGCAGTCACCTATGACAGTCCCCACGAGAAAGGGACTCCTTTCTGAGTCAATAAGTGCATAGGGGAAGCTACCTCTGCAAACTTCTGAATGAACCGCCGGTAGTAAGAACACAAGCCCAAAAAGCTTCTAGCTTCATGAACATTCTTCAAGTCTGACCAATCGTAGATAGTCTCAATTTTGGTCGGGTCCATCTGTACTTCTGCTGCTGAGATCGATGTGTCCCAAAAAGTGTATCTACGGCAAGAAAAAATCGCCTCTTTTTGGCATTAATAACTAATATGTGATCACGCAATGCTTGAAAGACCTGTAGCAGATGGTGTCAATACTCTGCTTCATCCTTGGAGAAAACTATAATATCATCAAACAAAGTGCCACAAAAGATCAATGCTCTCGGAAAATTCTATCCATCATTCGGTTGAAAGTCGTTGGAGCATTGGTAAGTCCAAAAGGCATCAACAAAAATTCGCATAAACCAAAGCTTGTCCGAAAGTGTCTTGTAGACATCTCTCGGAGCGATTATGATTTGATGATATCCGCTTTTCAAATCAATTCTGCTGAAACAAGAGAATCCCTGAAGTCTGTCAAGAATATCATCGATCTTGGAAATCGGAAATCTGTTCTTGATAATGATTTTATTGAGAGCTCTATAGTCAATGCACATCCTCCAAGCTCTGTCTTTCTTTAGTACCAAGTACTCCGCTGGATGAGACCCTTTTCAAGAAGGTCTTTCACTTGGTTCATGATTTTTTCATTCTGGGCTCGGCTAACACGGTAAGGTGGCCGGTTCGGTGGTGTGGTTCCAAGAATCAAATCAATGGTATGGTCCTCAAGACGAGATAGGGGTAACTCGCCTGGCAGGCCTTCTGCGAAACAATCAACATGTGTGTGCACAAATTCTTGTCGTTCTTTGTCTAGTTCAGACATGTTCATTGTTCATCATTCAGTTCTTTCAAATATATCGAGTAAACAGAATGACTCAATTTCATTAATTTTGAAATGGCTGAAGCCGATACAATAGGGACGGACTCGCCCTTCAATTTTACATCTAGTTCAATTTTTCTACCCAAGGGATTCCTAGGAGGACGTCACACCCTTCCAAAGGCATGTTGTAAAAGTCCTCGTGCCCTAAATACCCCTGACAATGCAATGCAAACGCAGTTTGCCAATGACAAGTGTAATGGCTACATCCCATCCGAGTGCCGCTAGAACTGCGTCTGCGGGTGGCCCCATCTTGTCAGGCGTAATCTCGAGCTGTGCGGCCAATTCAGGTAAAATGAAGTTGGCCTTGGCTCCTCCCTCAAAAAAGATAAGGGCTTCCTTATCTTTCACTCTGCCCATGCGCGGCAAACTTCTGTACTTTCATCCATCTGGCTTGGGTCGGTTCCCATGCAATCCCGTACCAGTCCTGCTTTCATCTTGCCTTTTCTACCACGTTTCTCCGCTGCTCTAGAACTCTCCGGCCTGTCTTCAGTCTGTCCTCATTGTGCCTTTTTGGGGCCCTTTGGGGAGATGTGCCCTTGTTCCCTGCAACCAAAACACTTCTCCTCTTTGAGATAGTTGTCTCTCTCTCTAAGAGTCAATCGGGGTCGTCTACCTTTCTTTTCCTAGGGATTCTTTTTCTTTCTATTTTCATTAGTCGAGGTCTCTCTGGTCCTCTGAGTCAAAATTTCATCAGTGGGGTAGGTCAAATTCTCTAAATGTATCGAGAATCCTCGTCTTGCATGTCCCATTAGTTGTTGTATAGACTCAGACTTTTGTTTAAGGCAGTAATCTCGGATCTCTATAGGGAGTCCGCAACAAAACCGCACAATTTGTTCCTTAAAAGTGACGACCTTAAACGAAAAGGTCGGTAAAAAAGAATCCCAAAACCTCTCGCAATATGCGTCCAAAGAATCACCCTTGGTCATCGGACGATGGCTCCAAGCGGTTCTTACATCTCATTCGTATTCTTGAGTCAACCAAGAAGAAATAAAGAGCCGTTTAAACTTCAACCACTTGACCGGGGCTTCTTTCCTCAGAAGAAGAGTGGACCACCATGTTCGAGCATTTCCCTTTAAAAAGGATGCAGCCCTCCTGATCTTGGAGTGCTCTCAGTAATGCCCTCGAGAGAAGGCTATGTCAAACTGCTAAATGAAGGCCAAAGCCCTCGGAGCATCTCAGAATCCAGAAAAGGATTCAAATTTTATTGATTGTCGACCCTCTTTAAATTCTTTTGTCTTCTTGCTCTTATCTTCCAGGAAATCGTACCGGTTGGCTTTTTAAAAGTGCTTCTTCTTTGCATAAAACATGTGATCGTCGAAGTTCGAACTGTCAGAGGATGACTCCTTCGTAGAACTATCAGAAACTGATCAAAATTTAATCTTCTTTGCCTTCTTCTTGTTCTTTCCAAAGCTTTGCTTTTTGCTTCGCTCTTGCCCTTTCTGTCCTCATCACTCGAGTCGGAAGAGGAAGAGCTAGAAGAACTGTCAGAAGAAGAGAAAGAGGAACTGGGTAGTCCTTCAAAACACACACGCTTCTTCTGCTTTGCAGATGCAAAAGAAGATTGACGGCCCAAATAATCGGGGTAGTCAGTCCCCTTCTTGTGTTTCTTCAATTGCTTCTTCGTGTTCAAAAGTTGGCTGATCTGGGTCTGGACCACCTTTTGAAGTTCTTCTTCAGTAGACATCCCCACAGTAGGAGGTTTCTTGATTGCCGTTGCCCTTTCTGTCCTCCTCACTCGAGTTGGAAGAGCAAGAGCTAGAAGAACTGTCAGCAGAAGAGAAAGAGGAACTGGGTAGTCCTTCAAAACGCACACGCTTCTTCTGCTTTGCAGATGCAAAAGAAGATTGACAGCCCAAGTAATCGGGGTAGTCAGTCCCCTTCTTGTGTTTCTTCAATTGCTTCTTCGTGTTCAAAAGCTGGCTGATCTGGGTCTGGACCACCTTTTGAAGTTCTTCTTCAGTAAACATCCCCAGAGTAGGAGGTTTCTTAATTGCCGGTTTGATTGGTGGTTCGCTGGTTTTCTGCCATTGAGTATGCACTTCAACCATGGACTGCTGGGTCAAAAATTTTGCAAACAGGGGATCCTTAGCAAATTGAAGCATCTGCTTTGTGCACTCGTCAACCTGTTGTCGACGTTGCATCTCCAAAAGTTCATACTGTGTAGGCCGAGGTGGCCTGTACTCATCTTTTGCTAAGTCGCTTGAATTTGCCGTATTGCCTGCTCCTGCCTCAACAGTTGCAGAAGAGGTCGATTGATTCTTTTCGGAAACCATAGGTGTCGCGAGAAAAGGGATCGGATTTCCCTGTAGAAGAGAAACCGGTCGTGCTCTGATACCACTATCACAAACTTGGACACCCCAAGTCTAGATTTTGTCGCGACACAGCAGAGAATCGCTTATAAAAACAATTCACAATTCAAGAGAGAGTCGACACGGCCCGACGTAGTTCCGTGCCAAGAGAAATTGGCCCCAAAGACTGGCGCCCCTTTCGGTATTTCTTTTATATTAATCTGTGAGCAAAGTACAACTTCCCGTGGATGCTTGCTCTCAGACTCCGTCCAGATGCTCTGAGAAGTGGGCCCGCTTGGGTCACTTATAAAGATTACAAGGGGTGCTAAAAGCAAAGCCCCAAAAGCATGAAACTCAAAAGGAATTGGTCAAAAATTTGCCAGTAAAAGCAGCAGCACAAATTGCATAGATCCGTACAGCTGCCACGTCAGTATGTCAGCGTAGAAAGCGGAGATCCGTACTGTCTGCCACGTTAACATGTTAGCGCAGAAAGCGGAAATCCATACTGTCGGCCACGTGGCTCTCTGCCACGTCAGCTTGTCCATACAGTTGGTACATGTGAGCAGTGTTGTCCGCAGGGTGATGCTACATCATCAGTTTGTAACATCAGCCACCACGTTCTTTTTCCCTTCCACATGCTCAATCTGAAAATGGAACATTGACAAGATGTTTGCCCATCGCATGTGTTTCTCAAACAACTTCGTTTGTGTGAGAAAGTATCGCAACAACAAAATCAGCCCCTAGCAAATAATGTTTTCAACTAGTGAGAGAGTGAATTACTGCCAGCAATTCTTTCTTGCAAGTTCCTTTCAGTCTTCAAAAGAATTCTGCTCTCATATGCGACTGCAGTAAGGCTGTGGCCACATGCATCACATTGAACCACAAAAGGTTTCGAAAGATCTGGCAAAATGATTACCGGATCTGAAGTCAGCTTCTCTTTCAAGTGTTTGAAGGCTAAAATTTCCTTACCTGTCCACTTGAAAGTAACTCCTTTCACTTGTAGTGCATAGAGTGGAGAAGCAATCTCAGCAAAATTTTGAATGAACCTCCTGTAATAGGAACATAAGCCTAAAAAGCTTCAAATGTCATGTACGGACTTCAATTCTGGCCATGACCTAATTGGTTCCACTTTGGCGGGATCCATGCGTATCCCATCCTTTGAAACAATGTGCCCAAGGAAGTGAATCTCTTCCAAAAAGAATTCACTCTTCTTCGCATTAATGAGTAGCATGCTCTTGCGTAACTCATTGAAACCTGCAGTCAAGTGATCCCTATGCTCCTCTTCAGACTTCGAGTAGACAATCATGTCATCAAAGAAGGTACCCACAAAGTTTCTATGCGGTCTAAATATTTTGTCCATCATTCTATTAAACGTGGCAGGAGAATTTGTGAGACCGAATGGCATAATGAGAAACTCATAGAGGCCAAATGTTGTCCTAAACGCGGTCTTGTGGACATCTTCTGGCCTAATGTGTATTTGCTGGTACCCACTCTTTAGGTCATCCTTGTAAACAGTGACGCTCCCTCAAGTCGATCAAGGATGTCATCTATTCTCGGTATGGGGAACCTGTTCTTGATGGTATTTTTATTCAAGGCGCGATAGTCAATGCACATACGCCATGAACCATCCTTCTTTTGCACTAGGAGTACAGGTGAACAGAAAGGGGATGAATTGGGTAGAATCAGCTCCTTCTCTAAAAGCTCGTTGACTTGACTCATAATCTCTTTCTGCTGAGCTGCAGTAACCCTGTACGGTGGTCTATTCGGTGGACTAGAACCTGGCACAAGATCTATGGTATGATCCTTAAGTCTATAAGGAGGTAACTCCCCTGGCAAAGAGTCCAAAAAACAATCACTGAAACCACTCAGAATAGTTAGACTTGTCTTTATTTAAGGTAGAAAAATTAGATACAACTTCAGGTACTTCTTTTGCAAAGATCAAATACGCAGAAACATATTCTTTATTACAGATGAAATGGCAGAAGCAGAAACAGCTGGAACAGACTCGCCTTTAAGCTTTTACATCAAGGACATGAGCCTTTCCTCTATGTACAAGGGTAATCTTTTTGTTGTAAGTATCCACCATATAACACCATGGGATACCATCACAGCCCTCAAGTGGCATAATCTGAAACTCTTCTGCATCCATGTAGCTCTGCATGTGCAAACGAAGTTCCGAGTAACAGGCTCTGAATGAGCTGGGCATGCCAAACCTGCTTCACCTGTCATACCCATCTCCTCTGCACGAATGCCCAACTTTGATACCAATTCTGGTGATATGAAATTTGCACGGGCTCCAGGATCAAAGAAAACCAACATTGTTTGGTCTCTAACTTTTCCCCAAGCTCTGCACAGTTCCATGGCATCTATGTTTGGCTGGTCACCAACCAAATCTAGGATAAGTCCTGCATTGGGCTTTGGCTTGTTTCCTTTATGCTCTGACTTGTCATCCTTATCCTGTGACTTCTTTTGTGGGCATTCCTTAGCAAAATGTCCCTCCTCTTCACAAATGTAGCATTTCTTGGCCTCTCTCAGAGCTTTCCTTTCTGTTTTTTTGCCGAGAAAAAGATCCTTCTATTACTTAATGAAACTGCCCATGGGGCTACCGCCACCTCTACTAGAGAGGGCTACAACAATCATAAGGGGGAGACTCTCTCAATGAAAAACCACATATGTACAATGAGGCTAAATCAAGAGATGGGAGGAGGGAAAACCCATAAAGGTGGACGGTAGTCCCATCTCAGCGCACCCTGGACCATGCTCAAGAAAGGCCCAGTGCGCTAGAGTCGAAGGAAGGCCTCTCTACGCTCCAGCATGCGGTCGGAGCTGCTCTGGAGTCTCTCGAACTGGCCTCTGAGAGTATGGACCAGCTCTAGCCAAAGATCCCGAACAATCTCTATTAGTGGTACAGGGTGAGCCTCAAAGATGCGGAAGCAGCGGGCCCACCAAATGAACAAGAGTGTCAGGCCGCAAATGAGCTCCCAACACTCCTCTCTCTCACTGCACCACTCCTGTGGAGTAAGCCCTGTTTTGCAGGCTGGAGTGTAGGTCAACCCCCCTGCATCACTATCTTCCTGCTGGTGGAGGATAGCTCAAACTGAAGTGCCGCGCCCATGAGAGTGGACCAAGCAGCTGGCCCCCAAGTGTACTGCCGTGCCGTGGAAAGAGTTGGTATCAACCGAAGGACACGAAGCCAAACATGTTGTGCCAAAGGACAATCCCAAAGACAATGGCGCTGACTCTCCACAGGATGGTCACAAGCTACGCATGCTGCCGAGAGACCACTATGTCGCATGCTGCCGAGAGGCCACTATGTACAAGCCAGATCCCAACTGCTGTAGCTCGATGTGCAACCAGCCACTGAAATAAAGTGACTTGCCGTGGTTGTCTAGAGTCTCACAACCTCGCCCAAAAACCTGACAAGAACTCAGCTGTGAGACTCTCCTCCTACCAATGAGGTGCTACAGCAGGACGAGCCTCTCTCCGTGCTGCTAGTATGTGACGTCCGAGTCGAACAGTGTATTGAAAGAAAGGGACACCTGGATGGTCGGCTGAGGAGAAAGGGTCCCTCCAAAACCACTCTCCAAGATCCCACTGCACTCGTGCCAATGGACAGCACTCCCAAGTCCACAACCTCCAGTGGCTAGTCTCAAGAGCTGGAGGGTCAGGATCTATGACGCAAGTCCTCCCACAGATGCCCACAACTCAGATGCCTCTGAAAACAGACCTTTGCCACCTGTGGGGCCTACTGAAACTCTGTGTAAGCGACCCTCACCCTGTAGCTCGAAGAACAAGGAGGGTACAGTCTCTAAGCGAGCCCGAACTGCGATGAGAACCTCCAGTCGCGTAAAGGCCCCCATCCATCTGGGCATTGCTGACTCAAGAGGTGTGAGCCACTCAACTGGTATTGCCTCTGTGATGACCTGACACATGCTCTGCATCCCTCTCATGCCCTGTAGCTGGATGCTCTGAAGCTCCTCTGACAAGCCTGAGAACTATAACTATTCACCTAGGTCCATGCCGGACCCTTTGCCATGGGACCCCAAGAAACATGACGCCTACTACCAACCAAGTGGCCTCTCTGAGTGCTAACCATGGGGTTCCAAACAAGGGGCTATCGCAGACACTCCTCCGTGCAAGTAGGCCGGTGCTGCTCTAGGCCTCTCCTCAAATGCTCTCAGGAGCGGAGTAGACTCACACCAAAACGGTCCTCCCGTCTCCTGCTCAGGCCTACTCTGCGCATGTCTGTGAAAATTCATTTGGTCGAAGGTCTCCAAGGGCCTCCAGCCTGAGGCACTCTAGCACTAAGCCGCTGAAGCAAAAACTCCTTCCACGGCTCCTCCCCTGGAAGCAATTCTATGACAACAAACTTCCCAAGGAGGGCTCTGCTCTGCTGTGCTGGGTCGATGATCCCCAACCTCCTGAGAACAAGCAAGAGTGATGACCTACCAGGCCACTTTCGCCCGGGCTAATTGAGTGTCGCGCCCTGACCAAAGGAAGTTCCTGATCAGCCTCTCTACCTTGCTGATGCACCTTGCTCATGGAAGAACTCCAAAAGATCCAACAAGATGTAATGTACCACATAGTAGCCAACAACACCTGGTTGGCCACTACAACTCTGCCTGTCAAAGAAAGTCATACCGAGCTCCAATGTAACAGCTTCCTCCTGATGGACAGGAGGAAGGGAGCAATCTGCTGCTCAGGAGACAAGTCCAAGCCAGCCTGGCAGCCCAAGTATCGAACTGCAGTCCCTGGGGGAATCCATCTGAAACCCTCACCTAGCAGCCAATCAGGCGTAGGAGCACTACCAACTGAGAAAGCCATTGTCTTTCTCCATTTGATCTGTGCGCCTGATGCACAACAGAAGGTCTCAAGAGCCTGCTCACACCTGTGAAGGTTGGCCTCCTGGCCCTCCAAGTACAAAGCTGAGTCGTCTGCAAACTCAGCATCCTCATCGCCCCGAATAGGGAGCGCTAAGCCACATAGACCAACCTGCTATAAAGCCAAAAATCTGCTCATCTCCTCAGCATAGAACAGAAAGAGGAAGAGGGCAAGAAGACATCCCTGTCTGACCAAGCGTGTGAGCATGAAACGATCTCCTCTACCACTTGACAAAAGTACCTGACTATGTTCCCGTCTCTAAAGAACTGACACGCCTCTGATCCAGGCATCTGAGAAGCCCATCCTACGAAGAGTACCCTCAAAAAGTCCCCGTCGACTCTGTTGTAGGCCTTCTCAAAATCGAGAAGAAGTATCACCAGATCCTCACCACGGAGGCGAGAGAGGGCAAAAGCCTCCCAAAAAGTAAAGATGTTGTCAAGGATACTACGCTCCTTGACAAAACCTGTTTGTGTCCCATGTATAATGCTCGCTAGAAGTGGCTGAATCCTCAAACTCAGAGCCTTGGCAAGAATTTTGTAGGCTGAGTTGAAGATGGTGATGGGCTGCCACTGCCGAATCTCATCCAAGGAGCCACCCTCCTTGGGAATAAGGTAGATCAGACCCTCACTCATGCTGTTAGGCATCTCTCCTGTGTACAGGATGTACTAAAAAGCGTTGCAGAGATCTGAGCCAAGCAAGTCGTAGTACTCTAAGAAAAAGCTCGGAGTCAAACCATCCTCACCAGGACAGCTACACGGGGGAGTTCTCTGAGGGCCACATGGAACTCCTCCAGCTGAAGAGGCAGCTCAAGCCTCTGGCGCACCTCCTCAGTCACTAGACAAGGCATTTGTGCCCAAACATGCTCTCTGCATGCATCCTGACGCTTTGACTGAGGCTCTGCTGACAGCAGGTCACGGTAAAAGTAGGTAGCAACTGCTCACATGTCCTCTGGCTCTGAAGCAACTGATCCGTCACGCCTCCTCAACTGGCTGACCCTGGTATGTGTATGTCGAGGTCCCACGCGCATCCTCATAAGGAAACACTGGCTCCACACACCCCCTATTTGCACACAAGCCAACTGCTCGAATGGGCTGCATAGTGAGATGAGGGAAATGAGAAGGATGCTTTAACCTTAAAACCTCAGCTTATATTCATTACCCTCCACAAAGGCTTAAAAAAGTAAGAAATGTTGCATTTTGTGGAGACAAAACAGCTTTCCATGTAATTATATCACATCCACAAGGTCTAAAAATACAAAAAGTTGGATAGCTGAACATGCAATACAGTCATTCACGTCTAAGATTATTTTACTTTGCTTACACGGCATCCTTGTAAAATGCTATGGGGAGTCGTATACCATTCTAAATGTCAGAAGGTTCATTATTTGCGTCTTAACTAGACCTATCAAAAAAGGGAGGATACTTTCTTGAAAGATCAAATTTATCAGTTCTTATTAAGTACGATCAACCATAGGACCTTTAAAGGGAGGATATTCCATGTTTGACACCTCTACAAAGGTGAACATATAAATTCTTATGCAGCTATGCCCATGTTGTCTATGCATCTAGGTAAGAGGCAGGTTTACTTTCTTACAATGCACAAATTACAACTAAAAGAGACTAGTTTAAATGTGCACCCTTTCAAGATACATATCAAACAAATTGCACGATAATTCATCACACAGCTCTAAAAGTAGTATAATTTTGATTAAATTCTTCGTTTTTTATTTAATGATATCAGTTCAATACAAAGGCGCGCGCGAGAGAGAGAGAGAGAGAGAGAGAGAGAGAGAGAGAGAGAGAGAGATGCATCAAAACAGATCCAGAAGCCACAGGTTCCAAACAGCTCAAACTTGCCTCCCCAATACATTAGCCATTGCTCTTGCTCTTGTTGCTCATGTTGCTCGATAGCTTTAAATGTTGAATACACGGGAAAACCTACTCCAACTGCAAGACTGAGAAACAAAATGAAGTAAGGTTCCACCTCGAACGTGGACATTGGTTTTTGCAACATTTTATATTCACTTCTAAATCAAACAAGCAACGCTAACAACTCTCGAAAACCCCCTCTCTCTCTCTCTCTACTCTCACTCTCTCCTCTCTCACTCTCAACTCTCTCTCTCTCTCTCTCTCTCACTCTCACTCCTCTCTCTCTCTCTCTCTCTCTCTTCTCTCTCTCTCTCTCTCTCTCTCTCTCTCTCTCTCTCTCTCATCTCTCTCTCTCTCTCTCTCATTAGCCATTGCTCTTGCTCTTGCTTGCTCATGTTGCTCGATAGCTTAAATGTTGAATACACGGGAAAAACCTACTCCAACTGCAAGACTGAGAAACAAATGAAGTAAGGTTCCACCTCGAACGTGGACATTGGTTTTTGCAACATTTTATATTCACTTCTAAATCAAACAAGCAACGCTAACAACTCTCGAAAACCCCTCTCTCTCTCTCTCTCTCTCTCTCTCTCTCTCTCTCTCTCTCTCTCTCTCTCTCTCTCTCTCTCTCTCTCTCTCTCTCTCTCTCTCTCTCTCTCTCTCTCTCTCTCTCTCTCTCTCTCTCTCTCTCTCTCTCTCTCTCTCTCTCTCTCTCTCTCTCTCTCTCTCTCTCTCTCTCTCTCTCTCTCTCTCTCCTCTCTCTCTCTCTCTCTCTCTCTCTCTCTCTCTCTCTCTCTCTCTCTCTCTCTCTCTCTCTCTCTCTCTCTCTCTCTCTCTCTCTCTCTCTCTCTCTCTCTCTCTCTCTCTCTCTCTCTCTCTCTCTCTCTCTCTCTCTCTCTCTCTCTCTACATTAGTATTGGTGGTGAGATGGAAGGAAGGATTGTGATTGAACTCTATGCGGGTGTGGTTCCATGAACTGCGGAAAACTTTAGAGCTCTTTGCACAAAAGAAAAGACTGAATGTCCACTGTATTACAAGGGAGTTCCTTTTTTTTTCCTAGAAAAAGATCCTTCTATTAGTTACTGAAACTGCCCATAGGGCTACAACCACCTCTTCAAGAGAGGGCTACAACAACCATGGTGGAAGACTCTCCCAATGAAAAAACCAACATATGTACAATGGGGCTAAAACAAGAAATGGGGGGAGGGAAAAGCCACACAAGTGGCCGGTAGTGCCATCGGAGTACACCCTGGACCATGGTGTAGAAAGGCCCAAGACGCCAGAGTTGAAGGAAAGCCTCTCTACGCTCCCGCATGCGGTCGGAGCTGCCCTGTAGTCCCTCGAGCTGTCCTCTGAGAATGTGGATCAGCTCTAGCCAAAAATCGCGAACAATCTTTGCTGGTGGCACAGGGCGAGCCTCAAAGATGCGGAAGCAACAGGCCCACCAGATGAACCAGAGTGTCAGGTCACTGATGAGCTCCCAACACTCCTGCACCACTCCTGTGGAGTAAGCTCTGTAGCAGGCTGGAGTGTAGGTCGCCCCTCCTGCATCACTATCATCCTGCTGGTGGAAGATAGCTCAAACTGAAGTGTCGGGGCCGTGAGGGTGGACCAAGCCGCTGCTCCCCAAGTGTACTATTGAACCGTGGAGAGAGCAGGCATCAGCCAAAGAACTAGTAGCCACACCTGCTAGGCCGAGGGACAGTCCCAAAGACAGTGACGCTGACTCTCCACAAGATGGTCACAAGCTGCACATGCGACCGAGAGACCACTATGCACTAGCCAGCTCCAACTACTGTAGCTCTGTGTACGACCAGCCAACTGAAACAAGGTGACTCGCCTCGGCTGTCTAAAGTCCCACAACCTCTCCCAAAATGCTGCCAAGAACTCAGCTGTGAGACCCTCCTCATGTCAATGAGGTGCTGCAGCGGGGCGGGCCTCTCTCTGTGCTGCTAGTATATGGCGTCCCAGTCGAAGAGTGTACTGAAAGAACGGGACTCCTGGGTGGTCTGCAGAAGAGAAGGGGTCCCTCCATAGCCACTCACCAGGATCCCACTGTACTCGTGCCAGTGGACAACACTCCCAAGCCCACAGCCTCCAGTGTCCAGTCTCAAGAGCTGCTAGGTCAGGATCTATGACACAAGTCCTCCCACAGATGCCCACTACTCGGATCCTTTGAAAACAGCACTCTACCACCTGCGGAGCCTCTACTACAACTCGTTGAAGGCATCCCCCGCCTTGAAGCTCGAAGAAAAGGAATGGAACAATCTCTGAGCAGGCCCTGACTGAGATGAGAACCTCCAGTCGTGTGAAGGCTCCCATCCACCTGGGTGCTATTGGCTCGAGAGGCGTGAGCCACTCAACTGGAACTAACTCTGAGATGTCTTGGCACATGCTCTGCGCCCCCCTGTAGCTGGAGACCCTGCACCTCCTCTGACAAACCTGTGAACTCTAACCAGTCACCTAAAGAGCGCGCTGGACCTGCTGCCATGGGACCCCAGGAAACATGAGGCCGACTACCAACCAAGTGGCCTCTATGAGTGCTAACCATGGGGTTCCACACAAGGGGCTGCCATAGGCGCTCCTCCGTGCAAGTAGGCTGTCTCTGCTCCAGGCCTCGCCGCAAGAGCTCCCAAGATCGAAGCAAACTCACAACGAAGCGGTCCTCCAGTCTCCTGCTCAAACCAACTTTGCGCATCTCTGTAAAGATCCATCTGGTCGAAGGTTGCCAAGGGCCTCTTGCCTGAGGCACCCTTCCAAGGCTCCTCACCTGGAAGTAGTCCTCTGACGATGAACTTCCCAAGAAGGGCTCTGCTCTGCTATGCTGGTTCAATGATCCCAAGCCCTCCCTGTGAACAAGGAAGAGTGATGACCTGCCAAGCCACTTTGGCTCGGGCTATCTGAGTGTCCCATCCTAAGGGACTTCCTTTTCATCGGATTATCAAAGGTTTTATGATCCAAGGAGGCAATTTTTCTACTCGGAATGGCACAGGAGGAGAATCTATTTATGGGCTAAAGTTTGAAGACGAAAATTTGAATTTGAAGCACGAGCATAAAGGGATGCTATCCATGGCAAATGCAGGACCAAACACAAATGGTTCTCTGTTCTTCATTACAACCACGCGCACTTGCCATTTAGATGGGAAGCATGTGGTTTTTAAAAGAGTTTTGAAAGGAATGGGGGTTATCCGCAACATAGAGCACACCCCTACTGGTGATCAAGACTGCCCATTAGAGGAAGTTTTGATTGCAAATTGTGGTGAACTGCAAGAGGGAGAAGAAGATGGTGTTGCTGGTCTATTTAGTGATGGTGATTTGTACCCAGATTGGCCAGAGGATCTTGACGATAAACCAGCAGATTGTGCATGGTGGATTGCTGCAGTTGAGGCCATCAAGAGTTTTGGGAATGATTGCTTCAAGA
The DNA here is from genome assembly GCF_014529385.1 of Adiantum capillus-veneris. Taxonomy (NCBI): domain Eukaryota; kingdom Viridiplantae; phylum Streptophyta; class Polypodiopsida; order Polypodiales; family Pteridaceae; genus Adiantum; species Adiantum capillus-veneris. Next base: position 102,295,775 of record NC_140949.1, on the reverse strand, counting down.
AAGGTGATTATAAGATGGCTCTACGGAAATACTGAAAAGCGCTAAGATACTTCGATATCTGCCAGGAAAAGGAAAACATAGATGAAGGTTCTTGCGTTGCTGAAGAGATTGCAAGAGAACAGAGCAACAATTTAGACAAAATGAAAACACGAATTCGGACAAATAGTTCAGCGTGTAAGCTAAAGCTTGGCGATGCCAAAGGTGCACTCTTAGACACCGAGTTTGCTTTGCAAAATGGTGAAGGCAATGTGAAGGCATTGTTTCGTCAGGGTCAGGACCTTGCACAGGACACGGAAGCCGTCAATGGCTCACCTGTTTGCAAGTCGCGAGCAAAGGCAACCTTCATGCTCACGAACAAGCAGATGGCGCAGATGGAGAGGGAAATGAAGGAGTGGAACACAGAGATGGAAGGATGGTGGAAGGAGAAGGCCAACCTCCTTCAGATGGTCTTCAATGAAGGCGCACAATGGAAGAAGGAGAAAGAGAGCCTTAACGCAGAAATACCGACACTCAAAGAAGAAGTCTCAGCCCTCAAACAGGAGAACCCAAATGCCGAGATACGGACACTTGAAAAAGAAGTATCAGCCCTTAAACAGGAGCTTGCTGATAAAGTAAGCAGTGGACTAGAGGAAGGCGAATCTCAGCCCTCGGTAATAGATGAAATCAAGGAACAAGTAAGGATGATCACAGAGGAAGAGAAACTGAGTGCGGCAAAGACATCTTCATGGGCGGAGATGATAACAAGGACACAGAAAAAGGCAGACGACGCCGAAAAATGGATTGAGGTCACCAAGAAAGGGAAAGGTCAAGAAACTCTGTGTACACCGACGCTTATCAACATGACCCTCGAAGAGGAACAAAGAAGGCAGATGCGAGCACTGCATGTGAGAGTGACCGGTCTCAAGGACGTAAACAATGTGGAGAAAGAGGTCACAAGCCTTACATCCATGATGGGGATGGAGAAGCCTTTGCACACAAAGGCATGGAGGGTAGGTAAGAAAAGTGATGGCACGGGAGAGTCTTCAAAGGGGAGAGCTCTCATACTGCGCTTCCCCTCGTTGGAAGAGAAGAAGGAATTCTTGACGAAGAGGCCTACTCTCAAAAAGACAGGTATTTTCCTCGGTGATGACCTGACTCTCTCACAGCTCACACATATGAGAGAAGTAATGCCAGAGATTACAGCGGCAAGGGAGAAGGGAAAGATAGCCTTCTACAGAGATGGACGGGTGGTCATTTTAGAGTGGCGCACTGCATGACGGTGCGAGACCTATGGGACCACACTGAAGATGGCTACCTGGAATTGTAATGGGTCTATGAGGTTGGACGTGGGTGCATTTGAGGACAGTTTCAAAGACAAGGATATTGTATTCTTCTCAGAGACTCATCAGGCCCCTAGACAGGTGATGCCACATGTGATGGGATACAGATGGGAGACAACTCACGGGACAAATGCGAGATCTGAGCATAGGAGTAGAGGTTCAGGAGGAGTAGCAGTGTTGTTCAGAGAGGAACTACAACCATTACTGCATATTGTACGAAGAGATGATCATGCTAGATATATGTGGGTGAGATTGAGAGCTGACACAGGTCGATTCCTATATATTGCCATATGTTACTTTCCTCCCAGTACATCAATGTATGCTGCATCCAGAGGGCAGTCGCCTTTCTCTATACTAGACGATGACATATGGGAGTTTTCTAGGGACGGTGATATCATTCTCCTAGGGGACTTCAATGCCCGAACAGGCAACTCGCAGACAGTCTTCTACGACACTTCAGATGAGATGCTTAGAGAGTTGGATGTGGGTGAGTTGGGATTTGACAGATGCTCAGATGACAGAGAGCAGACGGAGTACGGGAGATACCTCATGGAAATGACGACTACACACAGATTAGCCATACTTAATAGTTTACAGCGATTTCCTGCTGCAGCCGTTTTCACATGCTTTCCATTGGGGCCAGTACAGTGGATTATGTTATGACACAACCGAGCTTCGTCCCCTACATTCAAGATTTCACAGTGGGAGCCAAGCCAGTGGGCACAGCAGTAGATCATGCTCTTGTGACACTGTCTGTAAAATTTCAGTATAGTACAACCCAGACATCAGGAGGCAGGTCACACACCCGCTATACATTTACACCAGAGACTGATTTCGTTTATACAGAGGAGATCTGGGACCGTCTATTGGAAGGCATAGCTGGCACAAATGGTACAGGCCTCTCAGTAGAGGAGTGCACCACGCTACTGACTGAGACACTGCATGGGGCTGCATCAGTGGCATACCCACACTCTCAGCCGGGCAAGAGACGACATTCTGGGAGCATGCCCCATAATAGTTGGTATGATGAGGAGTGCAGAGCATAGTTACCGGGGAACGCCCCCTAGCCCCCGTTCCAGCGTTCCGGGGGGCAGTTCCCTTCCCGAACGTTCCGGAACGTCCCGGAATGTCTGACGTTCCGGGTGGCCAATGCAAACCGGAACGGCCATTCCGGAACGTTCCGAAACGCCCCCGGACCGTTCCGGAATGCCCCTGGAACGGCCAACGGCTACAAACAAATTTGGCAAAAATTGAAAAAATTGAAGTAAACGTTTGGGCTTCTTTTGAAAGTGTGCAAGGCCTCAAGGACTCATAAAATGCACCCCCCTCCCCCTTTCTCTTCACAAGCTAATCTTCAAGGCTCAAGCTCTCTCCCTCTCACTCTCAAGATCTCTCCCTCTCAAGACTCACTCTCTCAAGGCTCAAGGCTTCAAGCCTTCAAGCTCTCTTCCTCTCCCTCCCACTCTCTCAAATCTCTCCCTCTCCATCTCAATCTCTCTCTCTCTCTCTCATCATCTAGTCATAGCAAGGTTGAATGGTCTTCAAAACGAGTTTTATATGCGTATTAGAGTCAAAGCACTCTAATACTCCTTGTATTTAAACACAAGGAGCTAAAAATTGCACTATTTGGGTGTTTTTTATACCTCCCGTTCCGCGACGTTCCCGTTCCGGACCCCTAGCCGTTCCCCCGTTCCGCGGGGATCCCGTTGCCGTTCCCGTTCCGCGTTCCGGGTAACTATGGTGCAGAGAGATGAGAGCCCAGCTTCAGAGGGATCTTCTTTTAGAAGTCATCACTTACAGACAGTCTCGGATTGCTTTCCAACGCCTTGTGCGACGAAAGAAGCGAGCTTACCTAGCTCAGATGGAGCGAGACTTATATCATATGTTCTTGAGTAGGGACTCAGGAGAGGCATGGCGACTCTTCCATGAGCACTCCCCTCCCCTAGTGATTACTTCACCTGATGTGTGGGGCCAATATGAGACATCATTATTACGGTTCCTGGACAGCAACCCCTTCTAGACCCTACGAAGCCTTGCCCGGCTACGAGCACTTTCTTTACATCTGAGATGGTACAAAGGGCCATCGACAGAATGAGGACCGGGAAGGCATATGATCATGACAGTCTAGTAGCGGAGCACTTTATACATGCCAGGGATATGCTGATGGAGGTTCTCGCAGTGTTGTTCAATCGTGCCATGTGTGAGGGGTTACCTGAGACTTGGAGGTTGTCTAATATTGTGCCCATCCTCAAGGCTGGTGACCCTACAGAGCCTGGGAACTACCGCACTATTATGGTTGGACACACATTGGCACGGTTGTATGCATCTATTATGGAGCAACACTTGAGTCATTGGGCAGAGGGCGAGGGTGTACGAGCAAAGGGTCGGGCCGGCTTCAAGAGGGGTTTCTTCACTCTTGATCATATTTTGACATTCAGGGCCATCATTGAGGAGGGCAGAGCACATGGGAGACGGATCTTTTGTAGCTTTGTGGATTTTCGCAAAGCATTTGACATGGTACCAAGAGCTCGATTGGTGCGCAGACTACAGGAGATGGGGGTGCCCATAGAGGTGATTTGGGGGATTATGGCTTTGTACAGATCAGTGATGGGACATGTAGATCAGTGATGGGACATGTATGCACTCCGGAAGGGGTGTCTGATTTAGTTCTCTACTATTGGAGTCAAACAGGGCTGCCCATTGTCTCCTACTCTATTTGGTATGTATGTTGATGAGGTGTCTCATTACATTGATAGAGAGGGTGACAGGGGTGCCCAGCTGGCAGGGACGTGGATCCCATTGTTCCTATATGCTGATGATATTGTGCTGATATCTGACTCACCAAAAGGTATGCAATGACATTTGGATGCACTACGCAGTTTTGCAGAGGATAGTGGATTGTGTGTAAACCTAGGTAAAACCAAGGTTATGGTGTTTAACACCACACCGCAATGGGTCAGGAGATCAGTACCTACTTTCAATATGGTCAGGAGATTGTGGAGTATACAAATGCATAGACTTACCTGGGGGTAGTCTTTACTCGGCCGAGATTTTCTTTGAGAAGAGCAGCAGAGACTAAACTAACTAGAGCTGGTGCGGCTCTAGAGGGAATGGAGAGGATGTGTTTGCAGGTTCAGTTCCAAGAACCTAGGACAAAGTTATGGCTCTTTGATACTTTGGTTGCCTCTACTATGTTATATGGGTTGCAGGTTTGCGGACCTTCTGTAGGCCAAGATGGTTGGAGGCGTATGGAGAAGCCCCTGGTATCTATGATCTCTCGGCTGATTAGAGCCAAGGCTTCCGTACCGCATGATATCATTCGAGCAGAATTAGTTGCTCCCCCTATGGAGATTGAGGCGCTTACCAGATCAGTCTCCTTTGTACACAGTCTGTGGGATACTACCAAAGACAGATATGCCAGGGTGGCTCTAGAGTCCTCCAGACAATTAGCTCTTAATGGGGATACATCATGCTGGTATGCAGAGATGGCATCATGGTTTCAGACACATGGTTTCACCATGGACAGGTTGCCTCCTTTTCAATACTCTCTACAGGCACCCTTGAGGTCTCTGACGCAGGTAGAGATTAATAGACTCATTCGTCAGGATCTGATCCAGCTGGACACAAGGAGGACATGGATAGAGCCGATACAAGAGGTGGGCACAAAGATGGCTTTCTATAGAGAGCATCTTCTCCACCTCACGGGGGATGGGTTTGTGATTCGACCTCGCTATATGGACACGCATCTTTGTCATGGTTTGCGTTGTGCCATTGGCCAGATACGCACGTCCTCACATCAGCTCAAGATTGAGACTGGCAGATTCAGAGGAACACCAGCAGATAGCAGGATATGACGCTTATGCCATCTAGAGCTAGAGACAGAGGTACATTACATATGTCATTGCACAGTGTACTATGAGATACGAGGCCGTTTTCATTGTCTATTCAGAGAAGGTTTTGGGCCTCTATCTAGGGTCATGAGTTATGAGGATCAGAGATGTCTTGGGCTATATCTACTTGAGTTACACAGACATAGAGAAACTTTACTGAGAGAGCTGAAGAGAGACAACCCATGTTGCTAAATTGGCTTTATTTGACAGAGAAATAATTCTGAATGAATTATTGGATTTATAAGTGAGAGGGTTTTCTCGCTTGGAACACCAAGAAAATAATTCTAAATGAATTATTGGAATTTTAAGTGAGAGGGTTTTTCTCACTGGAGACATCCGAGTACAGAGTATCCCTAGTGTGTCATTCAAAGTAATGACAGGAGCATTGTGAAAGGGAATATCTCTAAGGCGACCAGGAACCGGTACTTCTAATGCGTCACAACGGATGGGTGACAGAGAGCATCAGTAAAGAAGTATCCGACCATCCGGAAACAGACATCTCTGATGTGTCATAGGATGGGTGACATAGAGCATCGTAAAGGGGATTGTACCGTAAGTTCGGTAGGAAAGGACTAGGTGATGCGTATTCCTGATGAGTCACAAGGTGGGTGACGGGTGCATCGGAAAGGGGATATCCATAGTCGAGAGGAAATCCGAACTGGAAAAGAGGAATACGCGTAAAGACGCAAACACAAGAATAAAGATGGGTTCTGAGAAGCTTTTCTTAAAAAGCGGAATATTTTAACGAGTTTTCCGGGAAGAAAAGACGCTTTCCCGCGAGGAATCTATGTCTGCATTGCATTTGTGCAAGTGGTTGCATCCAGGGACGCCTGGGAAGTGTTGTGAAAAGCATTGTTTTAAACTTCTAAGATTTTATTGAGTTTTTGGGCAGGTTCAGACCAATTTTAAATATGTCGGCCACCCACTTAATAAGTGGGCAGCCACTTAAAAAATAAAGCAACAAAACCAGCCAGCGAATTCTCTCTCCCTATTTCGGGTAGAACAGCAAAAGAAAAAAAAAAAAAACGATTGCGATCTTTACGCGAGCAGCTATTCGTACCGTGGCCAAGGAGCTATAAAAGCATTGAAAAGGAGGTTACCAACGTCAGCAAGAGAAGACTCTGCCGTCAGATAACGCAAGAGATCACGAGACTACGAAGCACGGAAGTCGCTTTTCCCGTGCAAGAGCGACAGGTATCTATTGTGGATTCTCCATACGAATTGTTGTCGCGTGTTTGCGTGTGTGTTTGCAGGTACTTCATCGCGAAGGAGAAGCGAGAAGGCTTCGGCCTACGCTTGGGAATTCCGGGAACGGAATTCGGAAATTGTCTGTGGAGTCTCGATTCCGAGTACAGACGGAAAAAGGATTGAGAGCTCGTCTCTCGGATTTCCCTTACGAGAAGGAACGACCATCGAGTCAGAGATTTAGAATGGAGGGGTTTTCTTCGGTTCTTGTGCTTGTAAAAAGATTCTCCCTAATAAAGAATTCTCTTTAAGGAGGGGCACCAACCCATCTTTTGGTCCCCAGTACTGTGTCGGTCTTCTCTCTCTCTCTCTCTCTCTCTCTCTCTCTCTCTCTCTCTCTCTCTCTCTCTCTCTCTCTCTCTCTCTCTCTCTCTCTCTCTCTCTCTCTATTTATTTCTCTCTATATCCTCTGGCTTCTATATTAAGTGATAAATTCTATTTATCCGAGTATATTTTATATTGTTATGCGCTCCCGTTTGTGACAGTGGTATCACAGCATGGTCTCCTCTCTTTTTCTATAAAGGAGGACGACTCTGGGAAGATACGGCAGGAAGCCATGACAAGCCAAGAGAGAAGTAAGCAGGTGTCACCAGCCAGTGGCAATTCCAATTTTGTTTATTTTCTCTTTCTTTGGGGAATTTCGTTTGTTTTACCTTTTGGAAACACCCCTCTGGAAATCTAACTGCCCTGCATTGCATAGCCAGTGTAGAACTGTTCAGAGAGAGTCCACGCCTGAGGGCTAAAGAGCACTAAGGTTGGACAAGGACTATGGTTAGCCAAGGTGGGGTCATTGGCCAGCCAAAGCGGAATCCTTTGTTACATAGGCTACATTTCAGTTATGGGTGTGGCTGCAGTGTACAAAGAGGGTCAGATGACCTAGAAGAATGTAATGGCAGAAACTCCTAAATTTTAGGGACTGCTATTTTTGGACAACAAAATGTCTTTGCGTCATTACGTGCAGTTTGTAATGGGGATCGTTTTGTTACTCTGTGGCCAAGTCAAGTGAGGCTGCAGGTGAGATATTTTTAGACCCGAGGGTCTAAAGCGGGAAAATGCACAAATGAGTGACACTTGGCACTCTGAGGCCAGTTTACTACTTGAAAGAGAAGGCAAAAACGTGATTTTCAGCTGTGAGCTCCTTTTTGAGTGCTATCACAGGTGGGAGAGCTTCAATGGAGTGCTAGCTTACCCTCTATGTACAGTGAGGTGCAGGATGTCATGACCTGCACACCTCTCACTGCTCTCTCTCTCCCTATTCTTTATGGTTATGCCCCTCTAGTGGGCTCATCAGATTGACCAATGTACAGTTGTGTGGGTTCATGCGCGATTGCCGAGGCAAGAGCCTCTTGCACAGGTACTGGATTAGCTAGCGGCTAATCCCGTGCAGATACAGGTGATTCGGAGAGGTTTCACGTGCGAAATCTCGTCCGATTCAAAGGGCAAGTAGCCCTACACGTGCGGGAGCTCGAGGACTTGCTACGGATGCGACCGGCACGCGAAACGGAGCCCGAAACAGTGAATTACAGCCTGCTGTGTATTTTTGCAGGTTTAGGGTTTTGGCCCTAAACGGACCCTAATACCCCCAGGACGTTCGAGACGCGAGGGGACCGCTGTACAGGTGATCTAGCGCATTTTCGGGGCAGAAAACAGAGAATTCAGCTTGCTGCAAATTCTCGCCAGGTTTTGTAAGGTGTCCGAATGCATCAGGAAAGTCATCCAATGCGTGGGAATACTGACTGTGAAGCGGTCCTAGTACAGTTATGCTGCCGAAATCAGGCCAGAACAATTGAAATTCAGCCAAGGTTATGCGGGGCAGCTTGTAGGGAACCACAGCTTTTATTCCCTCTTTTAAAGAATAAAGAAATACCAAAAGGGGCGCCTATTTAGGGGCCAATATGGTGTCTGACTCGCATACAGATGCATTCTACCATCTGTATCCCATTCCCCTCTCCTGTGTCATTATAGCACAGGTAGAATAGACGACTAATAATGGGTGAAAGCTAAATCAAGGTTTGAAGTAAAGTCTACCGCCCTTTTTGAAGTTAACAGGCCGGTTACAGCAGGCGGAACCCTAAGCCCTGCAGGAAAAGCTTGCAGAGTTGGGAGATTTTTTTTCTCTCTGCAAGAAGTCGACACAAGACTTGGGATTCTATGAGAAGGCGACAAGAAGATGATACTCGAGAACCTAGAGAATCCAAGGAGCGGAATGCTCAAGATCCTTCAGAATCCAGAAAAAAATCCATGAACATCAATCCATAACCATAGCCAAGAAATCCCGTCATTCCGGGAAGAATATGAAGAAGGTCTTTAGACCTCAAAACACTCCGCTCAAGTTTGATAATTTTGAGGGAAGGGAAGATGTCCCGAAAGCTACAACTTTCATTCAACAGTTTGAAGTTGCCTTTGCAAATGGCAATTTCTTAGAAGTGTCGAAGGTGAGACATGTGACCAAACACCTCAAGGGGGATTGCAAGTACTTGGTGGTATACCAAATCTCTGCAAGGAACTTACAACAAGACTTGGATTCAATTCAAGACTGAATTTTCCGACAAATTTCTTTTCCCCTACGCTTTGAGGAAGGCATCCAAGAAGATTGGGATCGGTTTGCCCAACTAGTGGTAATAACTCAGAAGAGGAAAAGATTGGAAAGAAGTGCCGCCGTGCACAAGGAATCTTCGGATTAGAACCGTCTGTCTCCGTTGAGCGACGGCCCGAAACAAGAACCTTCTTTAGCGAACTCTGTTTGTGAAAGAAAGACATCGAGCTTAATGCTCTATGACTTGGGCATTCAATATGTGGGAGGACACAAGAGGTTTAATACCCTCGGGACTAGCAACGCAGGATTATGCGCAAGGATAGATACCTAGATTGATTTCTAGGAGGAATATTCTTCTCGGGATTGAGAAGGTGGAATTGAGTTAACAGATTCTCGGATGCGGAAACTTCCGATCTGTTGGAAAGACGCCAATGACAAGTTCTTACATGGCTTATAAGTTTGATGATTGGTGAAGGATATCCTCAAGGTACTAGAGGAAGGATATGAACCGGTAAGGTAAGCATTGAATTATTGAATTTTTGAATTTCTGTTTAATTTAATTTTTAAGTTCTCTTTTGAGAAAGGACCGGCTGAACTCACCATTGAGCAAGATTTGAAATTTTCCGGTTTCTCCCCGGCAATTCAGTTCTACCTCTACAGTTGAGGACAACTGTTTATAAGTGAGAGGGATGTTGCTAAATTGGCTTTATTTGACAGAAAAATAATTCTAAATGAATTATTGGATTTATAAGTGAGAGGGTTTTCTCGCTTGGAATACCAAGAAAATAATTCTGAATGAATTATTGGAATTTTAAGTGAGAGGGTTTTTCTCACTGGAGACAGAGTATCCCTAGTGCGTCATTCAAAGTAATGACAGCAGCACTGTGAAAGGGAATATCTGTAAGGCCACCAGGAACCGGTACTTCTGATGCGTCACAACGGATGGGTGACAGGGAGCATCAGTAAAGAAGTATCCGATCATCCGGGAACGGACATCTCTGATGCGTCATAGGATGGGTGACATAGAGCATCGTGAAGGGGATTGTATCGTAAGTTCGGTAGGAAAGGACTAGGTGATGGGTATTCCTAATGCGTCACAAGGTGGGTGACGGGTGCATCGGAAAGGGGATATCCATAGTCGAGAGGAAATCTGAACTGGAAAAGAGGAATACGTGTAAAGACGCAAGCACAAGAATAAAGATGGGTTCTAAGAAGCTTTTCTTAAAAAGCAGAATATTTTAACGAGTTTTCCCGGAAGAAAAGACGCTTTCCCGCAAGGGATCTATGTCTGCATTGCATTTGTGCAAGTGGTTGCATCCAGGGACACCTGGGAAGTGTTGTGAAAAGCATTGTTTTAAACTTCTAAGTTATTGAGTTTTTGGGCAGGTTCATACCAATTTTAAATATGCCGGCCGCCCACTTAATAAGTGGGCAGTCACTTAAAAAATAAAGCAACAAAACCAGCCAGCGAATTCTCTCTCCCTATTTCAAGTAGAACAGCAAAAGAAAAAAAAAAAAAAACGGTTGCGATCTCTACACGAGCAGCTATTTGTGCCGAGGCCAAGGAGCTATAAAAGCACTGAAAAGGAGGTTACCAACGTCAGCAAGAGAAGACTCTGCCGTCAGATAACGCAAGAGATCGCGAGACTACGAAGCACGGAAGTCGCTTTTCTCGTGCAAGAGCGACAGGTATCTATTGTGGATTCTCCATACGAATTGTTTTCGCGTGTTTGCGTGTGTGTTTGCAGGTACTTCATCGCGAAGGAGAAGCAAGAAGGCTTCGGCCTACGCTTGGGAGTTCCGGGAACGGAATTCGGAAATTGTCTGCGGAGTCTCGACTCCGAGTACAGACGGAAAAAGGATTGAGAGCTCGTCTCTCGGATTTCCCTTACGGGAAGGAACGACCATCGAGTCAGAGATTTAGAATGGAGGGGTTTTCTCCGGTTCTTGTACTTGTAAAAAGATTCTCCCTAACAAAGAATTCTCTCTAAGGAGAGGGACCAACCCATCTTCTGGTCCCCAGTACTATGTCAATCTTCTCACTCTCTCTCTCTCTCTCTCTCTCTCTCTCTCTCTCTCTCTCTCTCTCTCTCTCTCTCTCTCTCTCTCTCTCTCTCTCTCTCTATGTATTTCTCTCTATATCCTCTGGCTTCAGTATTAAGTGATAAATTCTATTTATCCGAGTATATTTTATATTGTTATGCGCTCCCGTTTGTGACAACCACAGATTTCTTTACACTAGATATTGTACACCCAGAAGAACAGACAGAGGAGCAGCCAACAGTGGAGAGGTCTGCCCACACTACTGGTATTCTCATAGACCGAGCATTGGAGCTAGGGAGATCTAGATGACCCCGATGGAGAAGAGGAGCTACACAGCTTCGAAGGAGGCTACAGCAAAGGATTCGAGCCATACTTTTTCGTCATCCAGGGTGCAGATGAAGATGGATCTCTACTTCCCTCCCATATTGTCTACACATTGTACTGCTTAGTTCACACATTTCACGCCTTTCACCTTTCACGCCTATCAGCTTAGTTTAGGATTCTGCAGTATTTATATTTTGTTATCCTAGTTTAATTTAATTTGTTAATCTGTGTGACCATTTATGTGACTTGGGTGGGTCAGTTGGCATTCTAGCTGGGACTTCGTTTTCGGCCCATGCACCAGTGATCCTCACAGTTACAGATAGACAGAGGAGGGGGATCACGTTGCTTCGCATCCTTGAGAGGGTCTTGCTGGATTGTGCGCTCAGAGAGCGAGTGGTGACTCTTTGGACAGAGGGCTTAGACTTGCAGGACTCTCCTGCTAACAGAGTGGCCTCTGGACTTGCTCAACTGAGTCATTTTTTTGTCCAGGAGTCTACGGCCCGCCTGACTACAGCGAGCAACGTCTCCGACAGGGCATTGCTTCCTTGCAGAGGATGCATGAGCAGCATCCAGACAATCCTTGGTTGAAGGAGCAGTTGCAGGAGGCTCGCGAGGAGCTTGCCTGCACAGAGGAGCGGCGCCAAAAGTTTGCTTTTCATCGACAGGCATCTCAGTGGACCCAGGTTGGTGACAGAGTGAGAGGGGCTTTCTTTGAGACAGTGGGGCCCCGACATGTGCAGGCCAGGGTCAGCCAGTTGAGGAGGCCTAACGGATCAGTTGCTTCGGAGCCAAAGGACATGCGTGCAGTTGCCACCTACTTTTACCATGACCTATTGTCTGTAGAGCCTCAGTGAGAGCGTCAGGATGCATGCAGAGAGCAAGTGTGGGCACAGATGCCTTATCTTGTGACTGAGGAGATGCGCCAGAGGCTCGAGCTGCCTCTCTAGTTAATGGAGCTCCACGTGGCCCTCAGAGCACTTCCCCGTGGTAGCTGTCCAGATGAGGATTATTTCACTCCCAGCTTTTTCTTAGAGTACTGGGACTTGCTTGGCTCAGATCTCTGCAGCACTTTTCAGTACATCCTACACACTAGAGAGATGCCTGACAGCATGTGTGAGGGCTTGATTTACCTCATTCCCAAGGAGGGTGGATCCTTGGATGAGATTCGACAGTGGCGACCCATCACCATCCTCAACTCAGCCTACAAAATTCTCGCCAAGGCTCTGAGTTTGAGGATTCAGCCACTTCTAGAGAGCATCATACATGGAATACAGACAAATTTTGTCAAGGAGCGTAGTATCCTTGACAAGATCTTCACTTTTTGGTAGGCATCTGCCCTCGCACGCCTCTGTGGGGAGGATCTGGTGATACTTCTTCTCAATTTTGAGAAGTCTTACGATAGAGTTGACTGGGACTTTTTGGAGGGCACTCTACACAAGATGGGCTTCTCAGATGCATGGATCCAGAGGTGTGTCAGCTCTCTACACACAGGCACACAGGTACTTTTGTCAAGGGGTAGAGTAGATCGCTTCATGCTCACACGTTCGATCAGACAGGGTTGCCACCTAGCCCCCTTCCTCTTTCTGTTCCATGCTGAAGCGATGAGCAGGTTTTTGGTTTCACAGCACGTTGGCCTACGTTGGCTTAGCGCTCCCTATTCGGGGAGATGAGCTACTGGATGTTGACTTTGCAAACGAATCAGTCTTGTACTTGGAGGCCCAGGAGGCCAACCTTCACAGGTGTGAGCAAGCTCTTGAGACCTTTTGTTGTGCATCAAGCGCACTGATCAACTGGAGAAAGACAGTGGGTTTCTCAATTGGTAGTGCTCCTACGCCTGATTGGCTACCAGGTGAGGGTTTCAGATGGATTCCCCCAGGTACTGCAGCTCGGTATTTAGGCTATCAGGTTGGCTTGCACTTGTCTCCTGAGCAACAAATTGCTCCCCTCCTCCTGTCCATCAGGAGGAAGCCGTTACATTAGAGTTCCGCACGACTTTCTCTGGCAGGCAGAGTGGTAGTGGCCAACCAGGTGTTGTTGGCTACTATGTGGTACATCACTTCTTGTTGGATCTTTTTGAGCTCCTGCATCAGCCAAGTAGAGAGGCTGATCAGGAACTTCCTTTGGTCAAGGCGTGACACTCAAATAGCCCGGGTCACTCGTAAGTCATCACTCTTCCTTGTTCTCAGGGAGGGTTTGGGATCATAGACCCAGCACAGCAGAGCAGAGCCCTTCTTGGGAAGTTTGTTGTCAGAGTATTACTTCCTAGGCAAGAGCCCTAGAAGGAGTTTTTGCTTCAGCGGCTTAGTGCTAGAGTACCTTAGGCTGGAGGCCCCTGGCGATCTTCGACCAAATGGATTTTCACAGAGATGCGCAGAGTTGGCCTGAGCAGGAGACTAGAGGACCGTTTCGTTGTGGGTATGCTCCGTTCCTGGGAGCAGCTGCGGAGAGGCCTGGAGCAGCATGTAACAGACTTGGACACTCCAAGTCAAGAATCAACCGCGACAGCACCAAATAACCACTTCAAAACAATTCACAGATCACAATAGATTTGCACTGGCCCGGCGGAGTTCCGTGCCTAGAGATATTGGCCCCAAAGACTAGCGCCCCTTTCGGTATTTCTTTTTATATTAATCAAATCAAAGTATAAGAGAGTGGCTAGGGTTTCACTCTCAGACTCTGCGTCCAGATGCCCTGAGAAGTGAGGCCCTCACCACTAATTTAAAGGTTACAAGGGATGCCCCAAAGCAGAGCCCCAAAAGCTTCAAATCAAAAACAATTGCCCTCTCTCTCTCACAGAGAGTCAAAACTTGAAAGCAAAAGCATTCTCTCTCTCTTTCTCATATTGTAGAGAAAAAGCAAAATTTGCGTCGCTCATCATTTTTTTAAAAAAATTTTAATAGCCTCCGCGATTTCCGGAAATTAGGGTTTCTGGCAGAAATTAGAGTTTGCAGGAATTTTAGGGTTTCTGGCAGAAATTGGGGTTTCTATTGTCCGCCACGTCATCACTTTGTGACACAGCATCTAGCTACTTGTACGTAGGAGCGCCTGAGACAACAACCTCTTGTTTGGAACCCCATAGTTGGCACTCAGAGAGGCAACTTGGTTGGGAGTAGGCATCATGTTTCTTGGGGTCCCATGCCAAAGGGTCCAGCACACAGTCTAGCTAATTGGCTACAGTTCTCAGAGCATCCAACTTCAGGGCATCAGAGGGGTGCAGAGTATGTGTCAGGACATCACAGAGGTAGTACCAACTAAGTGGCTCACCCCTCTCGAGTCAGCAGCACCCAGATGGATGGGGGCCTTCACGCGACTGGAGGTTCTCATTGCAGTTCGGGCTTGCTCAAAGACTGTACCCTCCCTGTTCTTCAAGCTACAGGGTGAGGGTCGCTTACGCAGAGTTTCAATAGAGGCCCCACAGGTGGCAAAGTGTTGTTTTCAGAGGATCCAAGTTGTGGGCATCTGTGGGAGGACTTGCGTCATAGATCCTAACCTTGCAGCTCTTGAGACTAGCCACTGGAGGCTGTGGGCCTGGGAGTGTTGTCCACTGGCACGAGTGCAATGGGATCCTGGAGAGTGGTTTTGGAGGGACCCTTTCTCCTTAGCCGACCATCTAGGTGTCCCTTTCTTTCAATACATTGTTCGACTGGGACGTCACATACTAGCAGCACGGAGAGTGGCTAGCCCTGCTGCAGCACCTCATTGGCAGGAGAAGGGTCTCAGAGCTGAGTTCTCGGCAGCTTATTGGGAGAGGTTGTGGGACTCCACACAGCCGCGGCAAGCCACTTTGTTCCAGTGGCTAGTTGCACATCGAGCTACAGCAGTTGGGAGCTGGCTTGTGCATAGTGGTCTCTCGACAGCATGCGCAACTTGTGACCACCCTGTGGAGAGTCAGCGCCATTGTCTCTGGGATTGTCCTTTAGCACAGCAGGTTTGGCTTCGTGTCCTTCGGCTGATGCCAACTCTCTCGATGGCACGGCAGTACACTTGGGGAGCAGCTGCATGGTCCACTCTCACGGGCACGGCACTTTAGTTTGAGCTATCCTCCACCAGCAAGATGATAGTGATGTAAGGGGGTCGACCTACACCCCAGCCTGCTACAAAGCTTACTCCACAGGAGTGGTGCAGTGAGAGAGAGGAGTGTTGGGAGCTCATCTGCGGCCTGACGCTCTGGTTCGTCTGGCGGGCCCGCTGCTTCCGCATCTTTGAGGCTCGTCTTGTACCACCAACAGAGACTGTTCGAGATTTTTGGCTAGAGCTGATCCATACTCTCAGAGGAGAATTCGAGAGACTCCAGGGCAGCTCTGACCGCATGCGGGAGCATAGAGAGGCTTTCCTTCAACACTGGCGTCCTGGGCCCTTCTTCACCATGGTCCAGGGTGTGCTGAGATGGCACTACTGCCCACCTGTGTGACTTTTCCCTCCTCCCATCTCTTGATTTAGCCTCATTGTACATATGTTGTTTTTTATTGGGAGAGTTTCCCCCCTTATGATTGTTGTAGCCCTCTCTTGCAGAGGTGGTTGTAGCCCCATGGGCAATTTCATTAACTAATAGAAGGATCTTTTTCTCAAAAAAAAAAAAGAATGCTTTTTCAGTTTGGATTAGCAGTTTTTTGAATCTGTTTGAGAACTTGTTTCTTTTTCCCGAGAAAAAGATCCTTCTATTAGTTAATGAAGACTGCCCGTAGGGCTACAACCACCTCTGCAAGAGAGGGCTACAACAAACATGATGTGGAGACTCTTCCAATGAAAGAACAACATATATACAATGAGGCTAAATCAAGGGATGGGAGAAGGGAAGAGCCACACAGGTGGTCAGTAGTGCCATCTGAGAACACCCTGGACCATGGTGTAGAAAGGCCCAGGGTGCCAGAGTCAAAGGAAAGCCTCGCGGCACTCCCGCATGCGGTCGGAGCTGCCCTGTAGTCCCTCAAGCTGTCCTCTGAGAGTATGGATCAGCTCTAGCCAAAAGTCACGAACAGTCTCAAAAATGCGGAAACAGCGGGCCCGCTAGGTGAACCAAAGTGTCAGGCCACTGATGAGCTCCCAACACTCCCCTCTCTCACTGCACCACTCCTGTGGAGTAAGCTCTGTAGCAAGCTGGAGTGTAGGTCGCCCCCCCTATATCACTATCATGCTGCTGGTGGAAGATAGCTCAAACTGAAGTGCCAGGCCCGTGAGAGTGGACCAAGCCGCTGCCCCCCAAGTGTACTGTGTAGCCGTGGAGAGAGTAGGCATCAGCCGAAGAACTCGTAGCCACACCTACTGGGCCGAGGGACAGTCCCAAAGAAAATGACGCTGACTCTCCACCAACTGGTCACAAGCTGCACATGCGGCCGAGAGACCACTATGCACAAGCAAGCTCCCTACTACTGTAGCTCTGTGTGCAACCAGCCACTGAAACAAGGTGACACGCCTCGGCTGTCTGGAGTCCCACAGCCTCTGCCAAAAGGCTGCCATGAACTCGACTGTGAGGCCCTCCTCCTGCCAATGACGTGCTACAACGGGGCGGGCCTCTCTCTGTGCTGCAAGTATATGACGTCCAAGCCGAAGTGTACTGAAAGAAGGGGACTCCTGGGTGGTCTGCAGAAGAAAAGGGGTCCCTCCATATCCACTCACTAGGATCCCACTGTACTCGTCCCAGTGGACAACACTCCCAAGCCCAAAGCCTCCAGTGTCCAGTCTCAAGAGCTGCTGGGTCAGGGTCTATGACGCAAGTCCTCCCACAGATACCCACAACTCCGATCCTCTGGAAATAACACTCTGCTACCTGCGGGGCCTCTATTGCAACTCGTTGTAATCGTCCCCCACCCTGAAGCTCGAAGAACAGGGCTGGGACAGTCTCTGAGCAAGCCCTGACTGAAATGAGAACCTCCACTCGTCTGAAGGCTCCCATCCACCGAGGTGCTACTGGCTCGAGAGGCGTGAGCCACTCAGCTGGAACTGACTCTGAGATGTCCTGACACATGCTCTGCACCCCTCTCATGCCCTGTAGCTGAAAATCCTGCACCTCCTCTGACAAACCTGTGAACACTAGCCAGTCACCTAGAGAGCGCTAGATCTGCTGCCATGGGACCCCAGGAAACATGAGGCCGACTACCAACCAAGTGGCCTCTCTGAGTGCTAACCATGGGGTTCCAGACGAGAGGCTGCCGTAGACGCTCCTCCGTGCACGTCGGCTGTCTCTGCTCCAGGCCACGCCGTAAGAGCTCCCAAGAACGAAGCAAACTCACAGCGAAGCGGTCCTCCAGTCTCCTGCTCAAACCAACTCGGCGCATCTCTATAAAGATCCATCTAGTCGAAGGTTGCCAAGGGCCTCCAGACTGAGGCACCCTGGCACGAAGCCTCTGCAACAAGAACTCCTTCCAGGGCTCCTCGCCTAGAAGTCCTTTGACTATGAACTTCCCAAGAACGGCTCTGCTTTGCTGTGCTGGATCAATGATCCCAAGCCCTCCTTGAGAACAAGGAAGCGTGATGACCGACCAAGCCACCTTGGCTCGGGCCATCTGAGTATCACGTCCTGACCAAAGGAAGTTCTTGATCAGCCTCTCTACCTAGCTGATACAAGAACTCGAGAAGATCCAGCAGGAAGTGATGTACCACATAGTCGCCAACAGCACCTGGTTGGCAACTACTACTCTACCAGCCAGCGAAAGTCGTGCTGAGCTCCAATGTAACAGCTTTCTCTTGATGGACAGGAGAAGAGGATCAATTTGCTGCTCGGGAGACAAGTCCAAACCAACCTGACAACCCAAGTACCGAACTGCAGTCCCTGGGGGAATCCACCTGAAACCCTCTCCTGGCATCCAATCTGGCAGAGGAGCACTCACTACCAACCGAGAAAGCCACTGTCTTTCTCCAGTTGATCAGTGCGCCCAATGCACAACAAAAGGTCTCCAAAGCCTGCTCACATCTGTGAAGATTGGCCTCCTGGCCATCTAAGTACAAGGCTGAGTCATCGGCAAACTCAGCGTCTAGTAGCTCATCTCCCCGAATAGGGAGTGCTAAGCCCCAAAGACCAACCTGCTGTGACACCAAAAATTTGCTCATCGCCTCCGCATAGAACAGAAAGAGAAAGGGGGCAAGAGGACAACCCTGTCTGACCGAGCGTGTGAGCATGAAGCGCTCACCTCTCCCTCCTGCCAAAAGCACCTGACTGTGAGCCTGTCTGTACAAAGCTGACACCCCTCTGATCCAAGCATCTGAGAAGCCCATCCTGCGTAGAGTGCCCTCTAGAAAGTCCCAGTTAACTAGGTCATATGCCTTCTCAAAATCGAGAAGAAGAATCACAAGGTCCTCACCACGAAGCCATGCCAGGGCAGAAGCCTCCCAGAAAGTAAAGATGTTGTCAAGGATACTGCGTTCCTTGACAAAACCTGTCTGAGTCCCATGTATAAGGCTCTCTAAAAGTGGCTGAATCCTCAAACTCAAAGCCTTGGCAAGAATTTTGTAGGCTGAGTTGAGGATGGTGATGGGGCGCCACTGTCGAATCTCATCCAAGGAGCCACCCTCCTTGGGAATGAGGTAGATCAAGCCCTCACTCATGCTGTTAGGCATCACTCCTGTGTGCAAAATGTACTGAAAAGCACTACAAAGATATGGGCCAAGCAGGTCCCAGTACTCCAAGAAAAAGCTAGGAGTCAACCCATCCTCACCTGGACAGCTACCACAAGGGAGGGCCCTAAGAGCCGTGTGCAGCTCCTCAAGCTGAAGTGGCATCTCTAGCCTCTGGCGCATCTCCTCTGTCACAAGACATGGCATCTGTGCCCAAACCTGCTCCCTGCATGCATCTTGCCGCTCTGACTGAGGCTCAGCCGACAGTAACTCACAGTAAAAGTCAGTAGCAACTGCACGCATATCCTCGGGCTCACAAGCAATTGACCCATCGGGCCTCCTCAACTGAATGACCTTGGCATGCGAGTGCCGAGGTCCCACTATCTCAAAAAAAGCACCGGTCACTCTGTCACCCAACTGAGTTCACTGAGATGCCTGTCGGTGAAAGGCAAACTCATGACGCCTCTCCTCTGTGCTAACAAGCTCCTGTTGAGCCTGCTATAACAGCTCCTCCAACCATGGACTGTCTGGATGTTGCTCCTGCATCCTCTGTAGTGAAGCAATGCCTCGTCTGAGACGCTGCTCCGCCTCTCTCGCTGCAGCCCGGCGAGCTAGAGACTCCTGAAGAAAAAAGTGGCTAAGTTGAGCTGGGCCTGAGGCCACTCTGTTTGCAGGTGAAACCTGGCTGTCCATGCCCTCTGTCCATCTGCGGTCCGATCTAGAGAAGGCAAGACTTCTATCTGGGGGCCTCACAAAACCAGAGTGCTGCCATGTATCCGAGACCCTCAAAGTCATACACAACCTCTCCCAAGCTGCCAACTCGACTCCATGCACAGTAGCATGGCTGCCACCAATCATGTCAGAAGGGTCCTCCAACATGTTGAAGTCCCCTCCTATACACCAATGATCGGGCTACGACAAAGACTCAACAATCTGTGACCAAAACTCTGCACGAGCACTCGCCACATTGGGCGCATAGATGTTCAGGAAGCCCACAAGGCTACCCTGAACCTGCATAGTAATCCACTGAGCCCCGCCTGGCACAATAATCCCTCTGCCAACAATGGCCTGCTGCAATGAGTCCGCAACAGTCATACATACCCCACCGTGGATGCCTCCAGGTCCAAAAGCAGCTGACCAAAAGGTATCATATCGTCCACGCAAAATCTGACCACATCGCCGAATGCGGCTCTCACACAGATAGTGCTCCTGAAGCATAAGGAGATCAATCTCTCCTCCCACAAGGCAACACTGAAGCTCCTCACGCAATCGGCCCCGCTATCGCTGAAACTGGGGCCCACCTAGTCCTTGCACGTTCCATGAGACGATCCTCATGGGGAGCGAGAGAGAACAGATGTTGCCGCCGCAGCAGCAAGACGGGCTATCTTCGAGGCTGGCTTGGATGGGGAGTAATCCGCATCCGAGCGTCCTCTAGATAGGCGTGACTGCAGTGAGTGCCTAGCCCAAGCCCAAGCAGAGCGAGCCGTGCGTAAAGCAACCTCCTCTGTCCAAGAGTCCTCATGAATGTATACATAGCAAGGCAAACACTGCGTATCAGCAAAGAAGTACACCACAATGTGCCTTCATCCAGTTGAGTCTAGGGGTGTCACCGCAAACTTGGCCAATGGCCACAAAGTCTGCAACATATCTGTAACTCCAAGTTCTCCCATGTGGTGAGAGAACTCAAGGACCTGTGTATGCAACCATCCCACCACTGAGTCGAGGGACCACTCTGTCTCGATCCTACCACAGAGGGGGAAGGAGAAACCAACTGTTGAGTCCAAGGCCTCTGTCCCCCTAGCGGCGAGGAACAAAACATGGACCCTGAAGCAGGCTGCCTCATGGTCTGCTGCGGAGTCGCCGAGAAAACGAGTGAACCCGTAATCGGAGAAGTCCCAGCGGCGTCGGATGTCAATGCTCGTTAGACCACGAGGGATAGCTGCAAGGGAAGATGTCTGAATCTGCAAAGGGGACCGCAAGAAGGGCTGACCCTCTCTCGCTAGGCGACTCGTGGCAAAGGAGCTGCCAAGAGATCTCCTAGCCGCCGGAGAGGGACCAGTCTCCTGAGTCGACTGTGAAACTAGAGCAGGAGGGGGGGGAGAAGGAGCTGAGGGGAGCGGAGGAGAAGAGGGGCGGGATGAGGCGACAGAGGTAGAGGGGCGAGGTGGAGAGGCGACGGGAGCAGAAAGCGGGGGGGAGGATGAGGAAGAGGGGGGGAACTCTGGGGGGGGGGGGGGGGGGGGGGGGGGGTGGGGGGGGGGGGGGGGGGGGGGGAGCGGCTGTAGAGGGTGAAGCGGAGATGGGGGTTGACGCAGGGATCTCCTCCTGCTCAAGAGGACCAAAGCGGTTCCCCATGGGAACCCACTGCTGCTGAGTAGGCACCTGAGGGCCACTCTGAGTGCCAGGCTGACGCTGTGGCCCCTGGCGTCGTCGGCCACGGGCCTGCTGCCACCCCTCCTCCGCTCGAGCCCCAAGCTCGGAGGGTGGCTCTGCATGTGTGCACTATGCCGCTGGCTGTGGCTGCGGGCCAGCCCTGGCAGGCCGGGGCTGAGGTTGTGGTGCAGGTCGTGGCCTCCTCCGTGGACAGGCCTTCGCTAGATGGCCCATCTGTCAACAAATGAAGCACTGGTTCGAGAGGCCCGAGTACTCCACACTGTGTCGAAACCAACCCCCACTCACCCGAGACAGAAGGATAACCTTCGGGAGCGTGTGGGTATCTCTGACCAAAACTCGAACTGAGGGGATGCCTGCCGCCTTGGCAGCTACTGATGCTGCCGTATGAGGTGTCTCCAGGACAGTCCCAATGGCGGAGCCAATCCTAGAAAGAAGTGGTAAGTACTCCCTCCGTAAACCCGGAAAGCAGACTGAGATGGGGATGTCTGCCTCCTCTACTAGAACGTCCGAAGCCGGGTCAAAACCATGTCGCCACTGTCGAAAGTGGGCGCGTGATGCTCGGATGGCTAGTGGACTCATAACTATGACCTTAGACGCCATCTCGGAGGTCTCGAACTCGATCTGATAGTAACCCCGTCCGAGAATCTGGACATCCAAGATCTTGCCCACCTCTCGAGAAGGCGGGCCTGGAGAAGGTCTCGTAGCTCTCCTCTGCTAGGTCGGGTGCCGAGAATCTTGCAGATGACCGAAGTCGCCTGCAATCGCTCTACCTCTGCGGCAAGGCTCGCTTGCTCTGTCGGCGAGAGAGCAAGTCGAATGGTGGGCTCAGCGGGGTCGGGCGAGAGAGCTTCTGGCGAGTCCCTCTGTGGCGAAGCTGGAGCCTCCATCTGTGTCTACCGCTATGTCGTAAGAAGAAGTCGACGGGAAAATGATGCAATCCGGCGCAGAAAGCACCGCCCCAAGAATTGAAACAAAGCTAAGTGGGCCGAAATGCAAGGTTGTCCGGGTGAGAACCAGGCGGGCGGACAGACGGGCGAGCGGGGGGGGGGGCAGCGGGCTGGGGCAAGTGGAAACGCTAGCAGCAACAGGAGGGAGTGACGGGGGCGGCAGTGGCAGGAAGGCAACGCGGGGCAGGCAACGGGCGGGCGAGAAGGCTGGGGGCGGTACAGGCGGGCACGCAGCGCGCAGGCAAGCAGCGCTGTCTGGGAGGCTGCACGGCAATAAGGGCAGCGAGGAGGGAGCAGCAGGCAACGCAGGGGGGGGGGGGGGGGGGGGGGGGGGGGGGGAGCGGGAGCGATGGCGTGCGTAGCAGCAGCAGCGAGCCGTCTTCTCAAGGCTTTCCCTGTATGTTTGAGAACTTGTTTGGTGATCCTATTTGGAATTTGTTTGAAATGGATGGTATTTTTTCTAAACCTGTCTTCGTACCAATTTGAATTGTTTAACTTTGTTTGGATATTGGTCTCAATGCTTGGTGATTTACTCCCGGATGGAAACTGCAAAACGCTTAACCTCATACCGACTCAGTTTGGAACTCCAGTCACTTCCGGATCGGCATTCGAGGTGCCGAACACCAATGCAACTGCCGTGCAAGGACAGCTCAATCTTTGGATTGGCGAGTACAAGGACCACAAATCGTTTTTATGGCACCCATCGAGGGATGTGATATCATCTTGGGTATGCCATGGCACTACCATATGCAACCGGTCCCAGATTATGTAGAAAAGATCCTTGCTTTTGAGCATGAGGGCAAGAACATTAAAATTTTTGCAGATGCACGGGATTGGCTATTTCCTATTGTATGCCATATCTCCATTAAAAAGGAAATAAAGAAGTGCGTTTCTGGTTTACTTGATTCTCTCTCTCTCTCTCTCTCTCTCTCTCTCTCTCTCTCTCTCTCTCTCTCTCTCTCTCTCTCTCTCTCTCTCTCTCTCTCTCTCTCTCTCTCTCTCTCTCTCTCTCTCTCTCTCTCTCTCTCTCTCTCTCTCTCTCTCTCTCTCTCTCTCTCTCTCTCTCTCTCTCTCTCTCTCTCTCTCTCTCTCTCTCTCTCTCTCTCTCTCTCTCTCTCTCTCTCTCTCTCTCTCTCTCTCTCTCTCTCTCTCTCTCTCTCTCTCTCTCTCTCTCTCTCTCTCTCACTCAAAGCTCAATGATTTTGAAGTTTTTGTTCATGTGTTGATATTGATTCCTCGCTTGTAACCGTGGTATCAAAGCTCAGAAAGATTCTTATTCTACGTAGGATCCGATCCCTTCTGAATCACACATAGGTTCTAAAGGAGAATCTGACAGAGTAGTGAAGATTTTGTTTGACAAAGATCTTCGTGCAGCTGCCTGGAATTATTAATCACGCCCACCCTTAGTCTATCCTGCATAAGAATCTGATAGAGTAGTCAAGATTTTGTTTGACAAAGATCTTCGTGCAGCTGCCCGGACTTATTAATCACGCCCACCCTTAGTCTATCCTGCATCCGGTGCGCTCCTGTCTTCATCGCTCTGCTTTAAGGGGCCTAAGCCATACAGAACCCAAGATTACACATGGGTTCTCGCGGAGAATCTGACAGAGATAACACCTCTTAGGGGGGAGGCAAAGAAAAGTTGAAATAGTGTGCAAGAATCAAAGAAAAGAATGAAGAATTGGGCAGATTTTCGACGGGAAAGTTTGCCAGAGCGGAGTACAAACGTCGATTGCAAGTTGACATGTGTGTTAAAAGATTGAGGAAGTACTCCAAAGACCCGAAATTTGAGAAACACCTAAAGAATTACCCGGTTGATGAGATTCACTCGAGATGGCGTGAGGCCATTCATTCTCCTCTCAGGTGGGACAAACCTGAAAGGACAGACGAGTGCAGAAAAGCGAAAATTGTACACGCAGAAAGAGCTGGACAGAGCTCTTAACAAGAAGATGAACCAGATAATGAAAGGCTTGAAGCACTCTCAGAAGAAGGGAAATCGACGGATTTCCCCGGTTATTTGGGCCGGAAGTCGACTTTCGAGGTGGAAAGCAGGTCCGAGAAGCATGCTCGTTTCGAGGATGACTCAGATTTTTCCTCGTCTTCATAGAGTTCTCACAGTTAGTCATCCTCTAGCTAAAAGTTTCAGCTCTTCCTTCTTGGTTATCTCTTGCTTCATAGCTCCCATCTCCACTTGTAACTTCTTCAATTCTTGCCTCACATGTTGATTGTTTGATGGTTGAGGGTTGGTTGGAGGGAGCTTGGTGGATAATGGCGACCACAAAGGTTCTCCTTGTCGCCATAGTTATGATAGACAAGGGAAGGGATATCGTAGACAACCCACGCAAGGCGTCCCCTCTCACTCCTTGGAGGTGTTTCAAATTCGGGTTACAAAATTGGAGCTCTCTACGAATCAATGCCTTGTTGCTAGTTCAAAAAGAAATTGTCTAAACCCTAACTTGGCCTTGTAGAAGAGAGCAAGCCCCCTGCTTCGAGCAACCCCCATGCTTGATCATTAAAAGTTCAAGTGAAACTCGCCTTTGGATACACCATAGGTTTATTACTACCAGCTAACACTTTGCACAAGAGATAAATACCAATTTTCGGCTAGAGATTGACAGAGAGAGATATGTATGTGTGTAGAGATATAGCATAATAGATGCGTATAGATATGGATAACTTGAGGGATTGAGAGGGACAAACAAGAGAGTCCCGAAGAGAAAATTGAGAGTGATGCAACGTTGACCCAAAACAGTCGGGCCTGCACAAGAATATGTTTATACCTCCAGAATTACAAGTGTACACGCTGAAAATTTCAACATGGAATCACCAACAAACAAGATCAAACAAGTACTTGGTTACCCCTCGCTTGCAGGTTCAGTCTCACCCACACACACATACAAGTCTTATAGTAACTCACCCATCTATGTGCGCTTCCCCAAAGGCTTACCAAGCGGCACACAAATACGTTCCATTGCAGAAAGAAAATTTTGCGATGGCCTCTATACAGACATATAGTAGCTGCACGTAAGTAATTGTCGTTCATCAAAGAGAGAGGGAGACAGAGAAAATATTTTTATGTCTTTTAGAGGCCGAAGTCAGCCTATGAGGCAAATCAAATATACATGGGTGTGTCCTCCAATAATCGGGAAAGGACCAAACTACAAATTAACAAAATGTGGTCCTCTAGTAGTGTTACAGGCTTTGGACACTAGCGAGAAATCAATAGCACACACGAAGAAAACAGGCAAATAATTTAACCTGAGGAGGGAGAGAGAGAGAGAGAGAGAGAGAGAGGGGAACAGCGGAGTTTTGTCCCCAGATGCAGTTTCCCGAAAGACTGGCGCCCCTTTCGATATTTCATATTATTGCTTCACAAAGGTATAACTCCCTTAGAGTCCAGCTCTCCCGAGACTCGGCGTCCAGATGCTCTCTGAGAGTGGCCCTCTGGGCACTTATAAACAGTACAAGGGATGCTCAAAAGCAAAGTTCCAATAGCACTACATCCAAAAGCACTTGACACCAAAAGCATCTGCTCCCAAAAGCGTGCACAAAAACTGCAAAATCCAGCAAGCGCAAAATGCAAAAATCTGTACAACTTGCCACATGTCACTTCAACGCAATATATGAAAATTTGGTCAGATTTTACGCTTTTGAACTTTTAGGGTTTTAGGATCCTCGGCCAGTGCTCCATAAGTTTCTCGGGTTAATCCCTAACCCCTTTAGGCCTCGGCCATATCTACGAGTTCTATCTTGGTTCAAATCTTCTCGATTAGAGTTTTTACACTCTAACCCCTTGTCCTCTCCGCCATTTCCTCAGGTTGGGCACACGTCACCAACTTGTGACATTCCCCCCTCCTGAAAGAATTGTGATCGCCCTCGATTACGCCTGTAAAACAACCAAAGGACAAAACTTTCTTCAATAGACACTAACTATATGTACCAAGTACTAGACTCCACAAATCCAGCACTTCTACAAAGACATCAGTCACTAATTAATCACATTTCTATCAGGGGTCTCAAATACAAATCATGGTCATTGTAACCTATATAGCAACACATTCAGACCACACTAATGTTTTCACGGATGTCTTGATCTACATCATCTCATCACTATCAGATTGATATCCTTTCTTTTCACATTCAAGCAAACCATGCTCATGACCATCCACACAAGACAATACATTCACAGAGCATGCAATTCACAAATCACACACTTAGTTCACACTAAACATGGTGTTGCAATCATTCAATCTAGCCATCTCATCTAGTCCAGAACTCTTGATGCACCTAGATACCTGTGCAGCCATCTCATTCTTCCAGAACTCTTGATGCACTCACAACAGTATCCAACCATCTCATCCAGATAAAAATCTTGATGCACTAAAATCACATTCATTTCACATTCACTTAGTCATCACATCCAGATCTCATTGATCTCTAATAGATGTTTAGATGCACTAAGTTCAAAACATTCATTAGACAAAATGTTGCAGACATTTCATCTTTCCAACACATACTCTAACAATACACAAATGAAAGAGCATGTTCAATTCGAGAAATGTCCAATTCAATGTATATATTTTCATAAAGTCATTCCGCAAATGCTATCAGCTTGTCAACATCCCTAAAATCTCAAGGACAAAATAGTGACTTTATTCAATCTAGGTATTGTGCGACAAAGGAGTGGAGTGCTTCCCTCTTTTGCAATCCGCACCGCACAAGATTCAACTTGCTAATTCATTGGTAACTTTCGGAATAGACGCTGCTAATAATCCAAAAGCCTCAAGCTATAGCTTAAAACTGAATTGAATCTGCGAGGTTCTCTTTCCTCGTGCACTTTGCATCGAGAGCCAAAAAGTGCCCTTGACCAAATTATCGATGGAGCTAACTTACTTTTCTATTCTTTTCTCATACCCTATGACCTTTCGGTCGCTCCGTTGGATCTTCTGAAATCTCTAACGAACTATCAGTTGATTCCCTTGCTTCTTCAGAACTCTCAGATGAAGTACCAGCTGATTTCCTTGCATCTTCGGAACTCTCTGATGAAGTATGAGCTGATTTCCTTGCTCCTTCAAAATTCTCTGAAAAGATGAACTATCAACCGGTTCCCTTGGGTCTTTCTTTTCCTTGGAAGACTCTTGCCCCGTTGAGGTGGACACTGGCTTGTTCATAGGATAGGTAAATGAGCCAGCATGCATACCAAAACCTTCCTTGGCATGTCCCATAAGTCTTTTAATGGAGTCAGACTTTTTCTGCAAACAATACCATCGTATCTCTTTTGGCAATACACAGCAAAACCGCTCGATCTGGTCCTTTAAAGTAATCTTCCAAAACGCAGATATTGGCAAAAAGGTATCCCAAATCCTTTGGCAATAGTCATCCAAAGCACCTTCCTTATTCATTCTCAAATGATGCCAGGCCATAAACATATTCTTTCATTAACCATGCTGAAGTGAAAATTGTCTTGAATTTTGTCCACTTCTTAGGTGCTTCTCTATGCAATAATAGAGTAGACAACCATGTCTGTGCGTTTCCTTTCGAGTAAGATGCCGCCCTTCGTACCTTCGAGCGTTTCAAGAAACCACCTCCCTAGAAGGCGATGAACGGTTGTATGAATTCAAGAGCTCGATGGGTGTCCTGATAGCTTGAAAATGTGTCAAACTTGGCTGCTTGACCCCATCGTTGAACTCCTTGGTCTTTTTTGGTCCGTCTATTCCCTCGCTGGGATTTTTCTTTTCTTCATCTCCCCACAAAATAACAGTCAGAGGAATGTCGTTTCTGTCAGATTCTCCGCGACGATTCATGTGTGTTGCAGAAAGGATCATATCCTTCGTAGAAGAAGAATCCTCTCGGCTCTCATACCATTGTTATAGGTTGGACACTCATAGCAAAAAGTAAATAGCAACACACGATTGAAACCTGCAAATGACGGAACTTAGAGAGAGAGAGAGAGAAGAGGAGAGTCGACACAAAACAGCAGAGTTCCGTCTCCGGATGCACTAGTCCCAAAGGCTGGCGCCCCTTCCGGTATTTCTTTACTATTGCTTCATAAAGGTACAACTCCCTTAGGGTCCAACTCTCCCAAGACTCTACGTCCAGATGCTCTTTGCAAGTGGCCCTCTCGGCACTTATAAATAGTACAAGGGATGCCCAAAAGCACTACATCTATCACAAACTAGCGACGTGTCATGGCCTTGGACACACTATGAAGTGCGGACACCAGATACACACACCCCCCCCCCCCGCTGGCAAGCCCATGAAATGCGAAGACAGGCTGACGTGGCAGCAGCGGAAAACGCGGACTCTCTGACACGTGGCAGCTATAGGACAATTCCGTGAATTGCGGTGCAGATTGCAGCAGCAGGCTGACGTGGCAGCTGTACGGAAAGTTTCTTTTTGGGCTGCTGAAAATCTATGCAAATTGCCGAGAAGCTGCTGGGGAGCATTGCTTTATTTTAAGTGGTTTCTAAATGAGGCTTTTGATTTTGAAGCTTTTGGGGCTCTGCTTTTAGCATCCGATGTACCCTTTATAAGAAACCCATGGGGGCTCCCTCTACAGAGCATGTGGACGCAAAGTCTGAGAGCGAGCACTCGCGAGAGTTGTACTTTGCTCAAAGATTAATATAAAAAGAAATACCGAAAGGGGCGCCAAAGATACCTCTTGAGACGAAACTTAGCCGCGGGCTGTGTCGCATCAATTGTGAATTTTTGAACTGTTTTGAAGTGAATCTCTGTTGTGTCGCAGTAGAGTCTTGACTTGGAGTGTCCGAGTTTGTTATAGTGGTATCAAAGCGCAGAAAGATTCTTCTTCTACGGAGGATCCGACCCTGGACTTATTAGCCACTCCCACCCATCATACATCACGCATCAGGCGCGCTCCCGTCCTCGTCGCTCTGTCTTACAGGGCATAAAGCCATTATAAATTCAAGATTACACATGGGTTCTCGTGAAGAATTTGACAGAGATGACACCTCTCAGTGGGCAGGCAAAAAAAAGTTGAAGATCCGGTGCGGGAACTGAAGAAAAGAACGAAGATTTGGGCAAAAAAAAACTGACAAGTTTGCCAGAAAAGGAGTACAAACGTCAACTGCAGATTGGCATATGTGTGAACACATTGATTAAGTACTCCAAGGATCCGAGATTCGTGATACACTTGAAGAATTACCCGATTGATAAGATTTACTCAAGATGGCGTGTGGCCATTGCTTCTCCTCTCAGGTAGAGAGTAAAGCCGAAAAGACAGACGAGTGCAAAAAAGCAGAACCTGTACTCGCAGAAAGACATGAACAAGCGAAGGCAAAAGCAAAGCTTCGGAAAGGGCAAGAAAAAGGCAAAGAAGCCTAGATTTCGCCCAATTTCTGACAGTTCTCCCGAGGACTCATCCTCAAACACTTCGGACTCCGACGATCACATGTTTTTTTTGCAAACAAGAAACATTTTTATTAAGCCAACCAATATGACTTCCTGGAACATAAAAGCAAGAAAGTCAAAGAATTTAACGAAGGTGGACAGTCGATTTGAATCCTTTTCTGGGTTCCGTGATGCTTGAACACGGTGGTCCACTCTTCTATTGAGAAAGGAAGCGGTTGAAATTCAAACGGCTTTTTATTTCTTCTTGGCTGACTCGGGAGTACGAACGAGATATACAAACCGCTTGGAATCATCTTCGGATGACCACGGGAGATTCTTTGGACGCTGATTGCGAGAGATTTTGGAGCTCTTTTCTACCAGCTTCTTCATTTACGAAGGTCTTGTTTAAGGAACACATTGAGCGGTTTTGCTACGGACTTCCTACAGAGATCCGAGACTACTGCTTGGAACAAAAGTCGAATTCTATTCAAGAATTGATGGGTCATGAGAAACGGGGTTTTGCCATACACTCGGGCAATCTGCCTTACCCCATCAAGAGATCTTGACTCAGAGAACTCAACGGACTTCTAATAATGAAAGTAGAAAGAAAGAGTTCCCAGAACAAAGAAAAGAAAGATACACGTCCTCGACAGACTCTTAGAGAACGGTTTATCTATCTCAAAGATGGAAAGTGTTTTGGTTGCGGGGAATTTGGACACATCTCCACAAAGTGCCCCAAAAAGGCACAGTAAGAACAGACTGAAGACAGGCCAGAGAGTTCTAGAGCAGCAGAGGAATGTGGAAGAAAAGGCAGATGAAAACAGAACTGCATTGTGTGGGGCCCAAACCGAATCAAATGAACGAAAGTACAAACTTTGCCGCACTTAGGGCAAAGTGAAAGATCAGGAAGCCCTCATTTTCTTTGATGCAGGAGCCAAGGCCAACTTCTTTTCACTTGAATTGGAAGCTCGATTTGGAATTACGCACGACAAGCTGAGGCCACAGGTAGAGGCAGTTCTAGCGGCACCCGGACGGGATGTTTCCATTACACTGATCATTGGCAAACTTCCTTTGCAATGTCAGGGGTGTTTAGGCCACGAGGACTTCTACGTAATGCCCTTGGGAGGTTGTGACGTCCTCCTCGAAATCCCTTGGTACCATAAGAACAATACCGTGGTTGACTATCGGGTTGAGAAAGCAACTTTGACAAATGAAGGGCACAGAGATTGTACTTGATGAAACTCACCTTCTTTCCTTGATTTTTTGGAGAGAACTGAATGATGATTGAAGGTCGAATATGTTTTGACCTTGATAAAGAACACCAGGATTTTCTCCACACTCATGCCGATTGCTTTTCAGAGGGCTTGCCAGGCGAGTTGCCACCAACTCGTCCTAAGGATCATACCTTTGATCTGATACTTGGAAGCACACCACCAAACCGGCCACCTTATCGTGTGAGCCGAGCCCAAAATTAAGAGATTATGAACCAGGTTAAAGACCTCTTGGAAAAGGGTCTTATCCAGCCAAGAACTTCACCTTACTGCTCTCCGTCTTGTTGGTTTTAAAGAAAGACAAATCTTGGAGAATATGCATTGACTAGAGCTCTCAACAAAATCACCATCAAGAACAGATTTCCGATTCCTAGGATCGATGATATTCTAGACCGACTACAGGGATCCTCTTGTTTCGGTAGGATCGATTTGAAAAGCGGATATCATCAGATCCAAATCGCGTCGGGAGATGTCTACAAGACAGCTTTTCGGACGACCTACAGGATTTTAAGAGTACAGACCTTTTGTGGGCACTTTCTTAGATGATGACGTTATTGTCTTCTCCAAGGATGAGGCAGAACATAGAGAACATCTGCTACAAGTCTTTCAAGCATTGCGGGATCACAAGTTGGTGATCAATGCAAAGAAAAGTGAACTTTTCCTACCAGAGATACACTTTTTGGGACACAGTCTCAGCAGCAGGAGTGCAGATGGACCTGGCCAAGATACAGACTATCCGTGATTAGCCCGATTTATAGAATGTCCATGAAGTTAGAAGCTTCTTTGGCTTATGTTCTTATTACCGGCGGTTCATTAGAAAGTTTGCAGAGGTTGCTTCCCCTTAGCATATCTTGACACATAAAGGAGTCCCTTTCTCGTGGGGACCCACAGCGGTGACTGCCTTCCAGATATTGAAATAGAAATTGACTACGGGACCAGTTTTGACTTTGTCAGATTTATAGAAGTCATTTGAAGTATATTGTGATGCTTGTGGTCGTAGTTTGGGTGCGGTCTTAATGCAAGAAGGCCATGTCATTGCCTACGAGAGCCGATTGTTCTCAAGGCCGGAATTGACAGCACAGATATATGAGAAAGAGCTTTTGGCGGTTATCCATGCTCTTACTCAGTAGCGTGAAACCGGCCTATTCAATCCAAAAAGGGCGGTAGACTTTACTTTAAACCTTGAAACAGCTTTCACCATTATTAGTCGTCTATTTTACCTGCGCTTTAGTGACACAAGAGAGGGGAATGGGATACAGATGCTAGAATGCACCTGTATGAGAAGACCGACACCAGATTGGCCCCTAACTTAGGCGCCCCTTTCGGTATTTCTTTATTCTTTAAAAGAGGGAATATACGTTGTGGATCCCTACAAGCTGCCCCGCACAAACTTGGCTGAATTTCAACTGTTCCGGCCTGATTTCGGCAACATAACTGTACTAGGACCCTTCACAGGCAGTATTCCCACGCATTGACTGACTTTCCCGACGCATACGGGCACTTTGCAAAACCTGGCGAGAATCTGCAGCACGCTGAATTCTCTGTTTTCAGCCCTGAAAATGCGCCAGATCACCTGTACAACGGTCCCCTTGCGTCCCCGAACCTCCTGGGGGTATTAGGGTCCGTTTAGGGCCAAAACCCTAAACCTGCAAAAATACACAGCAGGCTGTAATTTACTGTTTCGGGCTCCGTTTCGCGTGCCGGTCGCATCCTTAGCAAGTCCTCGAGCTCCCGCACCTGTAGGGCTACTTGCCCTTTGAATCGGACGAGATTTCTAGCGTGAAACCTCTCCGAATTCACCTGTACCTGCGGGGGGATTAGCCGCTAGCTAATCCAGTACCTGTGCAAGAGGCTCTTGCCTCCGCAATCGCGCATGAACCCACACAACTGTACATTGGTCAAATGAAGAGCCCACTAGAGGGGCATAACATATTGCCAAAGGGGAGAGAGAGGGCAGTGCGTAACGTGCAGGGCATCACTCCTGGCACCGCACTGTGCATAAGAGGGAAGCAAGCACTCCATAGCTCTTAACCTGTGACAAATCTGAAAATGAGGCTCTCCCAGCTTAAAATTCAGCGCCACTTCTTGTTGCATGAGGCAAGTGCACCAGAAGGTGCCACTTGGCACATTTACAAGCATTTTCCCATTTCGGGGTTGCCGTCTAAAAATATCCCAACCGGTTGCCCAATTGACTTCACGACAGAGTAAGAAAATGTTCCCCTTGTCATTCCGGAGGTAATGACGTCAACACATTTTCAGGTCCCAAAATAGCAGTTCCCTAAATTTTAGGAGATGCTGCCATTGTATCTTTCTAGGTCATCCGACCCTCTTTGTACACTATGGCCACATCCAGAACTGAAATGTAGCCTCTGTAGCAAAGGATTCCACTTTGGCTAATCAATGACCCCACTTGGCTAACCATAGTCCTTGTCCAACCTTAGTGCTCTCTTGCCCTCAGGCCTGGACTCCCTCTGGACAGTTCCACACTAGCTATGCAATGCAGGGCAGTTAGATTTCCCGAGGGGTGTTTCCAAAAAGTGAAAGTAAATAGATAATAAGAAAGAAATCAACAAAAAGGATAGATAGTAGTCACACGTTGGTGACATACCCCCCTCTTGAAATCTCAAACGTCCTCGTTTGCATCTATGTCGTACATGCTCACTGTCAACACTGATGTATTCAACACCTGTCGACACATATACGACACATACATGCTCATTGTCAACCCTGGTGTACTCAACACCTCGTCGACTCATGTATTGCCTGCGTGTGAACCCTGTCCCAATGACATAGTGGTAGCTGCACACTCTGCCATTGCTTTGAGTCACTAACTTTCCAATGACAAAATGGTAGCTGCACATTTTGCCACTGTCTTATAGTACACGTTGGATCCCGTAACACTTTCGAGCATACCCAAACTGACAGTTTAAGAATGCAGTTACACATGTACTCTTCAATAGAAGCAATCACTGTATCCTTGACAAACTGACAAGAAATACTCACTTCTATAGCACTAACCAAACTTTTGGACATTCCATAAGAGCAATTGCCAAACTGACAATCTGTACAGCTCTAACATTCATGTAACAGGTATTTCATTTGAGCTCACTTTAAATACCTTGTACATCATTTGTTTCAGAAGCCATTGTCACACTGACAATCCATGTAGCTTTGAAACTCAAGGGGTCAAGGTAGGTTGCAAATCGAAGGCTCGAGGTAAAGTGATAACACAGTTGGTGACTCTGCAAGTTCACCTTCTTCCATCCACTTAGCATCCATTGGTGGATAGTTTCTGAACTTTACCAAGTAACGCCTAGCAACCTTGCCTTTCACTTTCCTTTCTTTGTGTGCCAAAATCTGTTCCGAGACCAAGATCTCGTCAAGTTCCTCGACTTCCGGCTGATCTTCAGCTGGCATATCTTCTGGCACATCACCCACATAGGGTCTGAGAAGACTCACATGAAACGCATTGTGAATCTTCCAACTGTCAGGAAATTTCAGCCTATATGCAACATCACTGATTATGTCGCACACTTGAAAAGGCCCATAGTAACGCATACTGAGCTTTGGAAACAATCTTTCCTTGCCCTTCATCTTCTTTAACCTTGCCTTTTCAAAGCGTAAAAGCACCCAATCACCAAGTGAATATACCACTTCACGACGGTGACGATCAGTTGCTTTCTTTTGTTTTGCCTGAGCCCTTTCTAAGGCCACTTTGACCTTGTTGTACATTTCATCCATATCCTGAACATACTTATCTGCTTCAAATATCTTGTCCTTTGTATGCAGTATGGGAGGAACTTTCTTGCCACCTTCAACTATCTCAAAGGGTGCCTTGCCAGTTGATGAATGCACTGTATTATTGTATGCATACTCCACCAATGGCAAATACTGCTCCCACTTTCCTTTATGCTCTGACACATAGCACTTCAGCAGATCTAGGACAGTAGAATTTGCCTCTTCTGACTGCCCATCTGTTTGAGGATGAAATGACGAAGAGAATTTGAGCGTGGTGCCCATATTCTCAAACAAGCCTCTCCAGAACAAACTTGTCATGCGTGGATCACGGTGGCTAACAATCGACTGTGGCATGCCATGATACTTGAAAATATTGCTCATGAACAAGCGTGCCATCTGATCTGGCTTTATCTTCTTCCTGACAGGAATAAAATGAGCCTGTTTGCTGAATCTGCAA
This sequence comes from Adiantum capillus-veneris, assembly GCF_014529385.1. NCBI lineage: Eukaryota > Viridiplantae > Streptophyta > Polypodiopsida > Polypodiales > Pteridaceae > Adiantum > Adiantum capillus-veneris. The sequence goes on along the minus strand of NC_140949.1, from coordinate 102,260,710 downwards.
ATAATGGTCCAAATACCATCGTTTCCTGTCTGCGTTCTCGGAAGATCAAAGATAAAATCCATAGCAATACTTTCCCATGGTTTATCTGGAATAGGTAGTGGTTGCAATAACCCTGGTGCCTTTTGCCTGTCAAACTTGATCTTTTGGCATATTAGGCATTCTCGCACAAAGGCATCCACATCCCTTCTCAATGTAGGCCAATAGAAGAATGTCTCAACCGCTTTAACTGTAGCATCCATACCACGATGCCCTGCATACGGTGGGACATGACTCTCTTCCATAACTTTGCGTCGCAATGGCTTTGTGACACACAATCTGCCATGCATCATCATGAACCCGTCTTTAAGAAGATAGTGTTCATGACGTTGTCCATCCATTAGTTGCTCGAAGACCCTTGCAAAATCTTCATCATTTGCATACTGTTCTCTCATATCATCAAGTTCATGATGATAAGGAATCGACACAGCTGAAATTTGTGGCTTCCTTGACAAGGCATCAGCCACAACGTTCTTCTTGCCTTCCACATGCACAATCTAAAAATGGAACATGGACAAGATATTTGCCCATCGCATATGCTTCTCAGATAACTTTGTTTGTGTCAAGAAGTATCGCAAGGTCTGATGGTCCGTTTGGACAACAAAGTCTGCACCTAGCAGGTAGTGTTTCCAACTTAAGAGCGCATGAATCACAGCCAGTAACTCTTTCTCATAGACCTGCATGGTCATCTCTGGCCCTTGCAAAATTCTGCTCTCATAGGCTACTACCCTGCAATCTTGCATTAGCACTGCACCAATGCTACTACCACAGGCGTCACACTGGACCACAAATGACTTCCTAAGATCTGGCAACACAATGACTGGATCCGAAGTCATCTTTTCCTTTAAGAGATTAAAAGCTGAAATCTCTTTCTGTGTCCATCTAAAGGTGACTGCTTTCTTTTGAAGAGCATGTAAAGGTGAAGCAATCTCAGCGAAATTTCGGATAAACCTTCTGTAATAGGAGCATAGTCCCAAAAAGCTTCGGACATCATGCACCGTCTTCAAATTTGGCCATGACTTGATCGCTTCAACTTTTGCAAGATCCATTCTGACACCATCCTTTGAGACAATGTGTCCCAGAAAGTGAATCTCTTCCAGAAAAAACTCACTTTTCTTTGCATTGATGAGCAACCTATGACTGCGTAGCTCTTTGAACACAATGGCCAAGTGATGCCTATGCTCCTCTTCATTCTTTGAGTAGACTATCATGTCATCAAAGAATGTACCAACAGACTGCTGGTGCGGACAGAAAATTCTGTCCATCATCCTATTGAACGTAGCAGGAGCATTTGTGAGACCAAAGGGCATCACAAAAAATTCGTAAAGGCCAAACGTTGTTCTAAAAGCAGTCTTGTGCACATCCTCTGATCTAATGCGGATCTGATGGTACCCACTCTTTAGATCTATCCTGCTAAACATAGCTGCTCCTTCTAATTTGTCCATAATATCATCAATTCTAGGTATAGGGAACCTATTCTTGATGGTATTCTTGTTCAGTGCACGGTAGTCGATGCACATACGCCATGAGCCATCCTTTTTCTGCACCAACAACACTGGAGAACAGAATGGAGATGAACTGGGCTGAATCAGCCCCTTTTCTAACAACTCCTGTACTTGGCCCATTATCTCTTTCTGCTGAGCCGCACTAACCCTGTACGGAGGCTTAATTGGTGGGCTACTGCCTGGCACCAAATCTATCGCATGGTCCTCGGGTCTCTCTGGCGGTAATTGAGACAGTAATGAATCGGAAAAACAGTCACTATACTGTTGTAAAAACATTGACCTTTCTTTATCTAGCACAGATAAATTTGATTCATCACAATCTGACACTTCACGTGCAAAAACCAAGTACGCAGAAAGATTCTTTTTCATTACAGAAGTAATAGCAGAAGCTGATACAGTAGGAATAGACTCCCCTTTAAGCTTTACATCCAGAATGTGAGTCTTTCCCCTGCTCTGTACACTGATCTTTTTGTTATAGGCATCCATGATTCCCTGTACACGAAATAACCAAGGAATACCTAACAACACATCACATCCGTCCAGTGGCATGATGTAAAATTCTTCAACATCTACATAGGACTGGATATGTAGACGCAACTTTCCAATGATGGGCGTCACAGCCTCTGTATGGCCAGGACATGCCAAACCTGCCTCTGCTGTATACCCCATCTCTTCAGGTCTGATTCCCAACTTTGAAGCCAATTCTGGGGAAATGAAGTTGGCTTTGGCACCTGGATCAAAGAAGATAAGCACTGTTTGATCCCTGACCTTTCCCCATGCTCTGCAAAGCTCACTTGCATCTGAATTTGGCTTGTCGCCCACCATATCTGGCACTAGACCAGCCATGGGCTTCTTTCCTTTCTTGTCTTCCTTGTCATCAGAATCAGCTGGCCTTTTCTTTGTAGGACAATTGTAAGCAATGTGGCCAGGCTGCTCACATATAAAGCATTTGTTCTCTGTCCTCAGGACCTTCTTTTGCTCTTTTGACTTGCGAGGAAAACGTCTTTTCCATTTCTTTGCTGGTCCTTTTTCTGATTCAGCCGTAGCTTTATCTTTCCCTGCGTTGGCCGACTCATGAGTCCCTTTAGGAGCCTCATTGGGAACGTGCTTCTTGGCTGAATTTTTCTTGCCTGATCCTGCCTTGACGCCAGTGTTAAATTCACAATCTTCTCCCTTGAGCAAACCATTGCCAGTGTTTGCTACCTCGATGAGCTGCGTCAAAGTAGTGACTTTTGTCTTCGTGCAGTATTTTCTCAATCCTTTGGGTAGGCCACAACAGTATTTTTCAATCTGTTCTGTCAATGGCACAAACCTATAGGAAGTTATTGGAAGTAGAGCTTTCCAAAACTTCCGATTGTAATCATCCAGATTTCTGCAAGTGGCAGCATTTAGCTGGTGCCATTCTGTCATGACATCTGCTTCAAAGTCATCAGATAACCATGCTGCTGCAAAAATCTGCTTGAAGTAAATCCATGTGGACGGAGCTTGCCCTTGAAGCAATAAAGTTGTCCACCATTGTCCCGCATTCCCTGTCAAGAAAGTGGCTGCCTTGCGGACCTTTGAAGCCTCTGTAAAGTTTCCCCCTGCATAGGCCTTGTCAAACTGCTGGAGGAATGAGAGAGCCTTCTTCCTGTCATCAAACCCTGTAAAGGTCGTGAATGACACCTTTGCCACCTTCTTTGTACGGAGTTGGCCTCTCCAGCGGCGTTAAATTGTCATATGGAAGTGACTGAAACATGGGAACACTATTAGGGTTCATCTGTGTTCCTTGGCCGCTATTAACTTGACCTGGAAATGCCATATTTGGCTGCTGATTTGTAATTCCAGCCATACCAAAATTTGCTTGTGGCATCCCAAATTGGCCCTGAGTGCTCTGAAACCCTGGTTGCATACCCATGACACTGTACATGGGGTTAGGCATCATCGTTTGAGCACCCCCAAACACTGTTCCCGGCGTGTAAAACTGATTTCCACGTGCATGACCAGCCATGCTCTGGAATACGGATCCACCTCCAAAATAGCCAGGGTGTACTGAAGGTGGTGGGAAGACCTGTTGCATAGCCTGTAGGTTGCTTCCCTGCCCATTAGAACCAGCTATAGGCTGCTGAAAGGTGGCGGGCTGAACTGGTATAGCTTGAAAGACTGGCATCTCAGCCACCTGTTCTTGCACTTTAGACATAGGTTGTGGAGACTGCATGTTCTCCGTCAAGTGTACAGGTGTTTCCATTGACGGTGCGGTATGAATCACCTGTGCTCGAGCCTTAACAGGCTTTTGAATATGATCCAGTGACCCAGCTTGCTGAGACGGAACAGGAGGTTGCAGAAAGGCTAAAAACCTCGGGTTCTGCATTACTTGTGTGAACATAGCCACAGCAGTAGCCAACTGGGTCCTGAATATATCATCATCCGTCTGTGGTGGTCTTGAGGACTCACCCACTTCATGTGTCTGTTGACCCTGCGAAGAGGAAACCTCTTCAGTCACATCATCTGGTCTGTCAACCATAATCGCAATTCCCTGTGTCTGGTCTATGATCCCTTGTGTCTTCAAGCCCAAAACTGACCAAGGCTCACTTCTATGGGAAAAAGTGATTTAGTCCCGTCGATGGAACCATGAAACCGGCCTGTTCAATCCAAAAAGGGCGGGTAGACTTTACTTTAAACCTTGATTTAGCTTTCACCATTATTAGTCGTCTATTTTACCTGCGCTTTAGTGACACAAGAGAGGGGAATGGGATACAGATGCTAGAATGCACCTGTATGAGAAGACCGACACCAGATTGGCCCCTAACTTAGGCGCCCCTTTGGTATTTCTTTATTCTTTAAAAGAGGGAATATACGTTGTGGATCCCTACAAGCTGCCCCGCACAAACTTGGCTGAATTTCAACTGTTCCGGCCTGATTTCGGCAGCATAATTGTACTAGGACCCTTCACAGGCAGTATTCCCACGCATTGACTGACTTTCCCGACGCATACGGGCACTTTGCAAAACCTGGCGAGAATCTGCAGCACGCTGAATTCTCTGTTTTCAGCCCTGAAAATGCGCCAGATCACCTGTACAGCAGTCCCCTTGCGTCCCCGAACCTCCTGGGGGTATTAGGGTCCGTTTAGGGCCAAAACCCTAAACCTGCAAAAATACACAGCAGGCTGTAATTTACTGTTTCGGGCTCCGTTTCGCGTGCCGGTCGCATCCTTAGCAAGTCCTCGAGCTCCCGCACCTGTAGGGCTACTTGCCCTTTGAATCGGACGAGATTTCTGGCGTGAAACCTCTCCGAATTCACCTGTACCTGCGGGGGGATTAGCCGCTAGCTAATCCAGTACCTGTGCAAGAGGCTCTTGCCTCCGCAATCGCGCATGAACCCACACAACTGTACATTGGTCAAATGAAGAGCCCACTAGAGGGGCATAACATATTGCCAAAGGGGAGAGAGAGGGCAGTGCGTAACGTGCAGGGCATCACTCCTGGCACCGCACTGTGCATAAGAGGGAAGCAAGCACTCCATAGCTCTTAACCTGTGACAAATCTGAAAATGAGGCTCTCCCAGCTTAAAATTCAGCGCCACTTCTTGTTGCATGAGGCAAGTGCACCAGAAGGTGCCACTTGGCACATTTACAAGCATTTTCCCATTTCGGGGTTGCCGTCTAAAAATATCCCAACCGGTTGCCCAATTGACTTCACGGCAGAGTAAGAAAATGTTCCCCTTGTCATTCCGGAGGTAATGACGTCAACACATTTTCAGGTCCCAAAATAGCAGTTCCCTAAATTTTAGGAGATGCTGCCATTGTATCTTTCTAGGTCACCGACCCTCTTTGTACACTGCGGCCACATCAAGAACTGAAATGTAGCCTCTGTAGCAAAGGATTCCACTTTGGCTAGTCAATGACCCCACTTGGCTAACCATAGTCCTTGTCCAACCTTAGTGCTCTCTTGCCCTCAGGCCTGGACTCCCTCTGGACAGTTCCACACTAGCTATGCAATGCAGGGCAGTTAGATTTCCCGAGGGGTGTTTCCAAAGAGTGAAAGTAAATAGATAATAAGAAAGAAATCAACAAAAAGGATAGATAGTAGTCACACGCTGGTGACAAGCGACATTACCTACTCGGAGCCAATTTTACGGTCTTCACAGATCACCAGAGTTTACGCTACTTCTTGTCACAGAAGCAGCTATCGAAAAAGCAGATGCGGTGGGCGAACATCTTGTCACAGTTTCACTTCCAGATTGTCCATGTGCAGTGACAGAAGAACTTGGTGGCGGATGCTTTGTCCGGAAAGCCGTTGGTTCTAGCTATCTCCGCGATACATCATAGGAGCTTCGAGAATATGGTCGATCAGTATTCCACAGATACAGATTTTGCAGGTATTTTAACTCAGATACGGAATGGGGAGGTAGTAGCGGGATATTCCATTCGGGATGGCTACTTGATGAAGAAAATGATGTTGTGCGTTACACAGCCGTTGAGGGAAAACGTTTTAACCGAATGCCACTGTCCACTGTTTACAGGTCAACGCGGCATTGCTACCACCTTGAAAGGTGTGTAGAGATACTTCTTTCGGCTGAGACTCAAGGACGGGGGCGATTTTGTACGCAGTTGCTTGGTATACCATAAGGTCAAGTTTGATAGGCATGAAGCACAGGGATTGCTACAACCTTTACCCATACTCACCCACCCCTGGGAAAGTATTGCAATGGATTTCATTTTTGATCTTCCGAGAACATAAAGCGGGCATGATGGTATCTGGACTGTTATTGACAAATTTAGAAGGCAAGCTCATTTCATTCCAATGAAGAAAACAGTCAAGCCGGATCATTTATAGAGACGGTTTGTAGCACAGATTTTCAGATTACATGGCATGCCTGAGACAATTGTCTCCGACAGAGACCCCAGATTCACGAGTTTTTTTTGGAAGGCTATTTGGGAGAACATTGACACGCGGTTGCAGTTCTCGTCATTGTTTCACCCACAGAATGACGGGAAATCAAAGATTGCTAATTCAGTGGTACTGGATTTATTAAAGTCTTACATTTCGGATCAAAAGAATCAATGGGAAAAGTATTTACCTTTGGTGGAATTTGCCTACAATAACATGATACACTCTTCGACGGGGAAGGCGCCATTTGAGATTACTGAAGGTGCTACGAAGGTTCCACCCTTCCTAAGCCCGAAAGATAAGATTTTTGAAGGCGACGAGTACACGCGGGACTTGGACACGGCTTTTGCCAAGGTCCGGGAGGCTTTGCAAAAATCTCAAGAAAGCCACAAAAAGACAACGGATCGACATCGTCGCAATTTGAAATTAAAGAAAAACGATTGGGTGCTCTTACTTTGTGAGAAGGCACGCCTAAGAAAGAAAAAAGGAAAGGAGTGGTGTAAGAGCCCCATACAACTAAGAGTGGTTAATGCTTAAAGAACTTGACAAAATATTAATCACAACACTTCAAAGAGACAAGAGGTAGAATCAGGGTTGAAGATGGGCAACCCCCCCCCCCCCCCCCCCCCGAAAGGAAAACCCAAGTACCTTAGGATTGAGCTCAGTTACAATCAACCCGAGAGTGAGTTTAAGTAGAATCACACTCGTAGATCATGCAAGATGCCAAGTGCACATGCATAAAAGTAAACATAAGTAGACTCTCAAACATTTGTACAAAGATAAAATTTAGTTGTTGCGTATGCTAGAGAAGAGATCTAGTGTCTTGGTGGCTTGTAGGATGAATAGAAGAGCGCAAAACTGAAGGGAAACAACAAAATTCTCAGATTTATAGCTGCGCTGCCCTGAAAAACAGCAAGCTAGAGACAGAGATATGGCTTCTTGAGGATGAAGGAATAGTAAGCGTAGAGAGAGATGGTGATGGTAATGAAGAGGCTTTCTTGGGCTGATGGTAGAGGAAAATTCAGCAACTAGGAGATGGAGAAATGAGAGGGAAAAAGGCTTAATTTATAGAGAAATTGCTTCAAGAGAAAAAGGAAAAAGTTGAAGAGGATTGTGACAAGTGTTTAGTAAAAGATAAAGTTGGCATGACAAGTGTCCACACACTTGTCTCTTCCTTTAAAAGCTTTTTGACAAGTATCCACACACTTCTCTTTCTTTGAAAGCTTTTTGACAAGTGTCTTATCTTTTGGAAAGTTTGTGACAAGTGTCCCGCCACATGTCCTTATTTTGGAACCTTCCTTCTAGAATCTCCCTTCTAGAATCTTCTAAAATCTTCCATCTTGGAACTGCTAAAAACACACATTAATACGGGTATCAATTGAAAGCTCTTACTGATTACAATACGGTTTTTGCTTCAAAACATGGATTTAACATCTCTACAAGGAGATAAAGCATTCAATGCATTCAGCTTACATATGCATAATGAGCAATCTTCATGATCATGTTATCTTGTTGATTGTAACTGTCTTTTCAGGCGGATCTAGCCCACACTCCACGGCATCAACCCTTTCTATGTGCAAGTATGATCCCGATATGCATGAGTTACAAGTCACAGGCGTCCTATTGGGTTATTTAGGTGGGAGTGTGCACTATCTATGTTCTAATCCACTGTGGGGGTCCACCTTAACCTGTGACTACTCATTGATGATCATACTACGGTGTACTGTTCTAGCTATCTTGTTTTACAAAAGGAAAACACACTTCTAAAATTTAAGATTAATAGAAAAAGGATACAAGTTCTTTTTTATTGAGGTGTGACAGGTCACAGCCCACCCGCTCTTATCAGCTGTCCTCAGCTGAAAAGCTTCCTCAAATTGTTTAAGAATCTCCGAGTAAGCCCACATGAAATTTTCATCCACCCACTTGGCGTCGGCTGTGGCTAAATCTTTAAACTTCAATAGAAATTTCCGTGTTAGAAGGCCACTTCTTGTAGTTCGATCCTTATGAAAGAGGATTTGTTCAGGTTGAATGAGTTGCTCTGTGTCTTCAACTTCTGGGGGATCCTATGTAATAAGCTCCTCTAGTATTGGTCCATATAAGGCTTTAATAGGCTTACATGAAACGAATTATGTATCTTCCAATGACTTGGCAGTTCTAACTTGTAAAATACTTCATTAATTTTCTTGATGACCTTGAAGGGTCCAAAGTATCTTTTCGATAGCTTCAGAAAAGACCTTGTTTTCCCTGAACTCTGCTTTAACCTGTTCTTATCAAACTTTAGTAAGACATATTGTCCTCCTTTGAAAACCAAATGCCTTCACTGCTTGCTTCATTTGTCGTTCTTGGGCAGCTTTGATAGTGGCTAAAACTTGATTCATAGCCGTCTTCAAGTCCAAAACAAACTCATTAACGACAATCTTGTCTTTGGTACGAATAATAGGTGGAGGTAATATTCTTCCTTGTATTATTTCGTTTGGAGCCTTCCCTGCAGAGGAGTGTCGGGTGTTGTTGTAGGCAAACTCCAAAAGAGGTAAATACTTCTCCCACTGTGACTTCTGCTCACTAACATAAGCTTTTAACATATCAAGTAAAGTGAGATTCATGACTTCAGTTTGCCCATCCGTTTGTGGATGAAATGATGAGGAGAACTTTAAGGTTGTTCCCAAATTCTCAAATAAAGCAAACCAGAAATTACTGGTAAACTTGGAGTCCCTATCATAAATAATTTCTGAAGGCACACCATGCAACCTAAAGATATGCTGTATAAAGAGTCGTGCAGCTTGTGAAGACTTCGATGTTTTATGGCAAGAAATGAAATGTGCTTGCTTACTGCATCTATCTATGATGACCCAAATCATGTCATTCCCTTGCAGTGTCCTTGGAATTCCTATGATGAAATCCATGGTGATAGACTCCCAAGGACCATCTGGTACTAGCAAAGGTTGTAATAATCCTGGAGCCTTTTGTCTTTTAAACTTTGATTTTTGACAAACCAGACATTTTTCGATGTAGTTGTGTATATCCTTTCCAAGTGTTTGCCAATAGAAAAAGCGCTCTAAAGCACTTAAGAGTGGCTGCTTGTCCTCTATGTCCTGCATAAGGTGGTTCATGACTTTCTGTAAGTACTTTTTGACAAAGAGGGAGAGTGATGCATAGCCGATTATCATAAGGCCCTCATTCTTGCAACTTCAACCATATTGTTTGAAAATCCGCATCCCTATCATAGGTATTTTTCATACCATGAAAGTCTTCATGATGAGCCATTGTGATGGTTGATATTCGGGGGACTCTTGAAAGTACGTCTGCGACCACATTGTGCTTGCCAGGAGTATATAAGATTTGAAAATGAAACATAGACAAAAAGTTTTCCCACTTTGCATGCCTTTCCTGTAAGTGCTTTTGAGTGTTGAAATACTTCAAGCTTTGGTGATCACTTCTTACAATGAATTCATTGCCTAAGAGATAATTTTTCCAATCCTTCAAAGCATGAACCACAGCCAAAAGCTCTTTCTTATAAATATGGCGTCGGCTTTCAAAAGCTACTGCATGGCCTTCTTGATTGAGCACAGCACCAATGCAATTGCCACAAGCATCTGCTTCGACTATGAATGGTTTTGCCAAGTCGGGGATGATGAGAATTGGACCTGAAGTAAGTGCGATTTTCAGCTTTTGAAAAGATGCTCTCTTTCTCCTTCCATTGAAAAGTGTTATTCTTCTTGGTTAGGTCGTGTAGAGGAGAAGCAATGTGGGCAAAATGCTTGATGAAGCAATGATAGTAAGAGCATAACCCCAGAAAAGATCGCACCTCATGCACATCACGAAGATCTTGCCATTCTTGGATTATTGTGATCATCTCTGGATCCATTTGAATGCCTTCCGAAGAGATCACATGCCCAAGATAATTTATTTTATGCATGAACTCACCATTGATGAGAAGCTGATTCTCATGAAGAAGTTGCAAAACAATTTCCAGATGTTGCCGATGCTCTTCCTCATTCTGGCTAAACACGAGAATATCATCAAAGAAAGTGCCAACATATTGGCGGTGACCCCTAAAGATGCGCTCCATCATGCGATTGAAAGTTTTCGGTGCATTATTTAATCCGAAAGGAATCACCAAGAATTCGTATAAGCCAAAAAGAAGTACGGAAAGTGGTCTTGTGGGTATCTTGTGGAATCACCCTGATCTGTCACTTTTTAGATCAACCTTGTTGAAAGTCTTGGCACCACCCAGGCGATCCAAAATGTCATCAATTCGTGGAATGGGAAACTTGTTCTTCACAAGTATTTGTTGAGTGCCTGATAGTCGACGCACATTTTGAAGGTGTCATCCTTTTTCTGAACAAGAAGAACTGGAGAACAAAAGGGCGAGCTACCAGTCTTAATCAACCCACGACTAAGACACAATGCTGGGAGGAGAGCTACCAGGGATGATATCTATTGATGATCTTCAGGCCTTTCTGGAGGTAGTTGATAAGGAAGATCTTCTGAAAAACAATCTTTATACTTTTCCAAGACTTTGAGTTGTTCGTGATTTTTAACATGCATCTTATCATGACTATCATTTACATAAAGCAAACAACATTGCACACAATTCTTAATTGCTCTGGAGGCTTGAGTATGGCTTACCATAGGTATGGTGTCCCCACTTACGCCTGCTTTGATCTCGTACTTTTTGCCTTTATGGGTGAACTTGACGGTCTTCTTTAGAGAGTAGATGGCTGAGTCCACTCTATGGTTCCAAGGCATGCCTAGTATGACATCTGCAGCGTCAAGATCTGCAATGCAAAAGGTGTCTTGATCTTTGAAACCTTGAAGCTCAAATTTAAGCTTGCCGATGTAGGGTACAACTGTCTTCAATGTGTCTTTGTCATGGGCATTTAGGGCTTGGTGAATCTCTAGGGGTGTCTCCATGTCGTCATTCTTCAAGCCAAGTTCTTCGGCTAAATTCCAAGAGATGAAATTTTCGTTTGCCGCAGGATCGATTAGAAACAAAGCTTGCTTTCCTTAAAATTGTCCCCAAGCGTTAAGTAATTGACGCATTGCTGGAGTATGGTTTGTATTGCCGACCACATCTCGTATAGCGTTGATTGTGGCCATTGGCTCGGCTTTGTCTTCAAAAGGAACCTTGTTGTTTCCTTTGTTTGCACACTGCTTTGCTATGTGTCCCTCTTTACCACATTTGAAGCACTTCCCTTCTTTCATGTATTGTTGTTTCTCTTCCTCAGTAAACTGCTTCCTTGGAAGATATAAGGTTGAACGAAACTGGGGAGCACCAGAAAATGAGTAGGGTTTCACCTTCTTTGAATTTGGAGTTTATATTTTTGGTGCTGATTTTGTCCCTCTTTAGGGGCTAAATTTGCTTCCCAATTGGATGGCCTCTTCTTAGTTCTCTTCGAAAAAGAGAGTCTCCACTATTGTGCTCTAACTCCCATGTCTCAGTATGGTCTACGAGTTCCCTAAGATTAGGGCAAGAGGAATGATTTAGAGCAGTGCGAAGTTTAAAATGTAAACCTCCCTGAAACTTCCTTAATTTTTCAGAGTTGCCGGTCTTCTTGAAATGTTGGACTTTCAAAAGTAGCTCCCAAAACCTCTTGATGTAGTCTTCCAAAGATTCATTTTTCCTTTGCCACAAGCGGTCCCACTCCATCTTCACATCCCTCTTGAAATGGTCAGGAAGAAATTGGGACTGCAACATGCGGACAAAACTTCTCCACGATCATCTTCTCCTTCTCTTTATACTTCTGACGACCATACAATATTTGAAATTGACAAACAAATTTTAAAAGAAGATTAGGATTTTGTGAACCATGATACGTACTAAACTTGACCTTCTTCTCAAGTTGCGAGAGTGACTTGGTCTTCTTCTTCTTGTATCTTCTTCCATACCTAGATCTCGAAGTAGAGGAAGACGAACTTGTCTCCAAAGATGAAGAAGAGGGTGAAGAATATCGACGTCTTTGCCTTCGATGAGATTTTCTGTATGAATGAGGTATCTCCTTGTTGCTTGATGATGACACATCTGCAGATTCACTAGATGAATTTGATGAAGAGGATGTACTTCGGCTTCGATGGCTTCACTTCTTTGAAATAGAGCGTCCTCTTTTGCCTCGTCCATTCTCCTTCTTCACGACTAACGGGCTTCGTGATCGGCTCCTTCCATTAGAATTGCGTTGCTTTGCTGGCTGTTCTTTCTTGGCTTCATTGGGCTTCTGCCCTTGTCGAGTTTGAGAAGTTGTTCTCGAATGGAGCGGTTCTCCTCTTGCAAACTTTGAAGAGCTTGTAAGATAGCAGTGTTTGTGTCTTCCATTAGTAAAATAAGACATGGTCTTTGACAAGGCTAACGGCCCTTATAAGGGTGTCAGGGCTCTACGCTTTTCATGTAACTGATTTCATGTAACTACTTTTGACAGGGCCGGGGGCCTCTTTAAGGATGTCAGTGCCTCTTCTCTTGGGTAGTTGGGCAGTTTTGCTGAGAGCATTGCCACACAGAGGACCCTTGGATCATGTACTTTTTGAAGCATAATAATAAAGAAATATCAAGAAGGGGCGCCAGTCTTTGGGGCAGTGCATCTAGGCACGGAATTCCGTTGTCCCATGTCGTCTCTCTCTCTCTCTCTCTCTCTCTCTCTCTCTCTCTCTCTCTCTCTCTCTCTCTCTCTCTCTCTCTCTCTCTCTCTCTCTCTCAATTCTATTCAGTTGTTTTCAGTTCCTCTCAGATGTGTTGCTTTAGGTCTTTGTCTTGGATGTCCAATTCTATTACACAATGAACCCCTCGTCTAGCATGGTCACGAAGTGCTCCTTGTAATACACCGGCTTCAGGGCAAGAGGTTGTCTAGGTGCAAACCATGTCCCTCTGATGTAGAGCTTCCATAGATCTGAGTACTGTGTTCCTCTCACTATGTGAGAGCTCGATGAAGGGTGAGTCTGGGTCGTACTGTAAGGGTGGTAATCCATCCATGCCTACTCCATGTGCTCGAAATCACTCTCTCACCTGGTTGTACGAAGAATCCTGTTCACCTAACTCTGAAATGTAACTAGAGGCCTCGAAGGCTCTCCTTGCAAGTCTAAACGATGGCACTAACTGAGGCAAACTATCTCAAAAATAGCCTCGACTAGCACGGGTGGAGTAGCTAAATCTACTCGAATCTGTGTCCATGAGGTGGCTCATAGTCAAGGGCCCATACTACTACAGCATACATCAAAGCAAGGTTGACCAAAGTGTCAAAGAGCCACCCCTTGGTGCAAGGCTCTTGAAAGTGTGCCTGATGACATTTCCTCTCCAACATGGCCAAAGCCGCAAATCCTCTAGTGAGTCTAACCGTAGCCCATGGTGAAGAGCCCGAGTGGGCGTGACTCCCAAGTATGCATAAGACTCTTGCAGCCATAAAGATTATCGCACTCCTAACTGCCCTCGAAGTATGAAAGATCATGACCTTGGTTTTCCAAAGGTTCACTATCAACCCTCTATGTACAAAAGTCGTCAAGAGCCTCGAGGTGTCCCTATAAGCCTTCCCGTGACTCCAAGATCAAAATAATGTCGTCAGCGTAAAGCATGATATATACTAGGGTACCTCCAAGGTCTCCACCCATGCCACCAACTCGCAATATGTAATCTGAGATCTCATCGATGTATATCCCGAAGAGGGTTAGGGTGAGTGGGCATCCTTGCTTCACACCAATGGTGCTAGTAATAGGGTCTTATAAGCCTTCGGGGCAGCGTACTCTCCCTGTCACCTGCTCGTATAAAGTACATATAGTCTAAGTTGTTATCTGTGAAGGTACATCCAAGCTCTGGAGGCGCTAATAGAGCCTCTCACATGGAACTGCATCAAATGCTTTGCAAAAGTCCACAAAGTACCAGCGTAGTCTCGTCTTCCGGGCTTTTGCCCCATCAATGAGGCAGCACAAAACAAAGATGTGATATATGGTAGAGAAGGTTCGTCAAAAACCTGTCTGGCCTGACGATTTGAATCCCTCCCTCTCACCATCTGAACTGAGCTATGCCTTAAATATTGCTCCGTAAAGTTTGGCCACGGTGTGGCTAATCATGATGGTCCTATAATTCTCTAAGTCCATGTTGTCGCCAGACTTAAGGATAGGCACAATAGTGTGTCTAGTCCACTCCTCTAGAAAGCCCTCTACCGTAGCCCTATTAAAGATGTGTACAATCAATGGGGCTATAGTGTCGACTGTGTAAATGAGGTGCTCAATCTGTAGTCATGTGTGGTCAGCAGATCTGTAGTGTTGTAGTCGGCGTATGACCATATCTGTGGTAAATAAAGTGGAGATGGTGGATCATGGCTTGAGTGATTCTCGAATCGGAGGCTACCCAGGGACCTCATACAAGCTCTCTGCATAATCATGCCATGCCTATGGGTCCTCAATGGGTGTGGTCAGGCAGGGCTCTCTAAGAGTCCTCCATGCTATCACTACATTAATAACTCATGAATAGGTGGTAAAGCTCAAGCTCCTTTGCCTCCTCAAAAGCTCACCGCTTACGATGTGTGAGAGTCTTCAATTGTCGTCTGGCCTCCTGCTTTGTAGTCTTCCCTAGAGCTCTCTGTACTTGTAGGGTGCAATAAAGAACCCAGCACTCATCATCACACCATCAGTATTGTGGCATAGTCCTTGGGGAGGGAGTACGTCCAATGTGAGTAGTGTGAAAAAAGGAGCAAAGGGCTGATGTGTGTAAGACAAATGAGATCTGGGAGGTGAGTGTGGACAATGGTGCGGATGGATCGAGCCAACAAAGGCTCACATGAACCTCCGCTGAGTATATAGAGGCTAGAGGTGAGTGTGAACAATGGTGCGGATGGATCGAGCCAACAAAGGCTCACATGAACCTCCGCTGAGTATATAGAGGCTAGTTCTCGCGTGAAATGGATGGTAGAATGTGGAGTATGTGTGGCACGTGCATGGCAGATGGTAGCTCCATTGAAAGAAAGAGAGAATGGATGGGATGGTGAAAGACCTAATGAGATGTATAGCCTCCCGAGGTGCCATAATATAATACATTGTACTCTCCCTCCTGTCTACAATTCCATGTGCCATAAAATATCACACCTCTAGACGTAGGCCAAAGTGCCATCCCATTATATATAACGAAACGGTGTTGGGAGGCCAATTTGAGTAAATGGCGTCCATAGGCAGTGGGGTGGGATGTGTCTATTGAGACTCGGATGAGGTGCTCCTCCTCTGTAGTATGTAAAATTTATTGGTCCTCAAAAGCATATGTCTCACACTGATAGCTGCATATTCAAGAGTTGACGTCTCACACAAGAAAAAGTTCCCTGAGTGTAGTGTACTCCATAATCCCCTCCATCAAGCATGTGTATGGTGATCCTCCACCTTCCTCTTGGTTAGTGCTGGCAAATCTAGAGCCTAAAGTTGCAAAATTGTATACAGCGATGTATATAATATGCTCCTGTGTAATCTCTAAGCGGATCCAAATGAAATGGGCCTCTCGATCTTGTGCTACAATCTGTATCCTACTCTGCCACTCTTGTCTGAAAAGAACGGCCACTCCTCCACACACTCACGAAGTATTCTCGCATGTACACTTCCGGTGAGTAGACTCTCACTAGAATCCATGGATCCCGGTAGGCCCCTCTCGGGGCTCTCGTGTGTCTCTATGAGTAGGACAATGTCTCGATTGTTCATTACCTCCTTTAGTCGTCCTAGGTGTGTCCATAGATCAATGATGCCTTCTTCCCTTCTTCACCCGTGTCGGGGGAGAGGGGGGTGTCTTGTAGAATCACTCTTTCTAATGAAAGAGGTCCTTACCTCTTCGGAGGACAATTGGAGGATAAGGGCCCTCTCTCTCGTCTTTGTCGGCTCTCCAAATCTTGTTGAAAGGGCATGGCTCTTCTTCTTTGTACCCAAGCTTAGTACACGACTCTCTACCATCCATGTCCGGTGTGGAGTCTTTCTTCTCTGCTATGCTGGTGACTCTTATGTTGACATGTCGCATCTTCTCCCCCTTAACGGTAGTGTGTACGCGAAGGGATTTCTTCTTCTTGATGTCCACTTTAGCCTCTTCCTCCGCCTCCTCCTTGACCTCTTTCTTGATGATCTGCTTCACTACCTCCACCCATCCTTCTTTGGTGGCCTCCATCTTGCTCTCAATGCTCTCGGTGATTGCTTTTGTGAGCTCTTCCTTGATGGCTTCTTTGTTCACCTCGACAATCTCCCCTTCTTCACATGATGGACGATCTCGGAGGGAGGGGATCTCCGCCTTGAGGATGTCGAGCTCTTCCATTATTGTGTCTCTCTACTTGTTCCATTCATCTCTATCTCTCATCCAATCTTTGAGAAAGGTCAATTTCTTCTTCCTCCATTCCTCTATCTCCTTCCTCCATGCTTTCATTTTCATCACGAATGTGGAGAGGCATGTGTTGCTGACTTCAAATGTGGAGAGTTTGCATGCCACTTTGCTCGTCATGGAGGCCATTGGGGGGGGGGGGGGGGGGAGGGGGAGAAGAAGAAGATTGTTGTAACGTCGTAGGAAACTATCCCAAGAGACCTTAAAGATCTATCCGACGAGGAGAGTTGAACTCAAGATGTGTTATTCAAGAGGGGAATGGCATAACCAATCTACCACACTTGGATGATAGAAAGGTTAAACCATTTTCCTCTTTTTATTAGCGCACACACACACACACCCGAGAAGAAGATTGTTTTAACGTCATAGGAAACTATCCCAAGGGAGGGAGAGAAGCTTGCCCCCTGCTTGAAAAGCCCTCTCCTTGAGAAGCTGGCCCCCTGCTTGAGGCTACCCCTCTACTTCAAGCTACCCATGTGCTTCAAGAGGAGATGGCCCCCTCCTTAGCAAGCTGCCCCTCAATGATAATAATTATGCACGACTGCCCCCCCGCAAGCAGCCTCTAATTTATGTCGAACCCACATGTACTGAGTAGCGCGTCCAATTCGCATGAACAATTCTACATGCACGTGTTGTGTGGGCCGCACCTACGTGGGCTGCACCTGAGAGAGAGAGAGAGAGAGAGAGAGAGAGAGAGAGAGAGAGAGAGAGATTATTTGTAGTACAAATAGGACTAGAGGATGAGTCGCTTCACTATCTCCATCCGCCAATGAATGCTTTGAATCGAAAGTAATTCTTTTTTTTTTTCATTATGTTGCGATATTGGAACTCGACGCTCCTCCTCTTACATGAAAACCTCAGTCTCTAATAATGTTTCTACCTACCCCTAACCATTCAACCACAGTAATACGTAAAGCCTCAATAGTACTTACCATGCAGTTCGACTGATAACAGTTGATGATATGGGAGACAAAAGTAGTTTAAGCCCTACCTGGAATAAACATTAACAAGTATGATTAGAAAACTAACATTAAGGGAGAAAAAGCTCTCTCTCTCTCTCTCTCTCTCTCTCTCTTTTTGGGAAAAATCAGGGCTGTAATTACTGAGTACAATATAATCCCCAATGGATGCCAAAATAGCCTATCACGTGGGGTGTACAAGCTGAATGTAAGGTTGAGAGCCACTATAGTGACAACTCGACTAGAACAATGTCATGGTGGTCTGTATGATGAGTGGAGGAGAAACCACTGAGGAGGTGCATAATGCCATGTAATCTGTCCACATGTAAGTGTGAAGAAGAGTGAAGATCGGGCCCAACGCCGAAGAAAGGCAAATCGACGAGCCTCAGCTGCTGTAAATGTACCTAAGGAAGAATCCCACTGCCAAATGAGGGTGTGAATGATGTCCAGCCAAATGGCAGTGAGGGCATCCGGTAGGAGCTGTGGAGCCGCAAGTCTGATCAAATAAGTGGAGCCAAGTTTGTGTTGGAGCTGGCGTAAAACCCAGACTCTTCCAAGCTTTTGGGGTCGCCAATTTGTGAAAGCTTTGCCTCTGTGAGCTTTTGAGATCAGTAACTAAAAGCAATTGCTTTATGGCCAAGGGCCTTCAATGATTTAAATATAAATCCCAATGTGGAGCTCAGATCATTAGTTGCACATCGAAGCTCACATCGGCACTCAACCCAAGTCAATAAAACGAAGCACCACAATGGACACCTACATTAGGTGCCACTGCATCTTAGTCGGATACTCCGGTTCATGGTGTCTCCTCCCCAATGTTTAATTCTCTTAATTCAAGTATTTGAAGTGTTTATAGAAGTGTGTTTCCGATTGTTTAAAAAGTTGGTTTCAATTGGTCTTTCCTGTTGGCACGCGGTGCCTTCCAATTACAGTGGTATCAAAGCTCAACAATTTTGTGTTTCCAACAAGCAAACCGGACAGATCTACAACTAAACTATGGAATCTAAAGAATATACAAGGTTTCCCATCAACGAGCTGATCTCCAAGCATCCACAAGGAAGTCTCCCTGTAACAAACTTGGACACCCCAAGTCAAGATTCTTCGCGACACAGCAGAGATTCACTTCAATACGCTTCACAAATTTAACAGTCGACACGGCCCGGCGTAGTTCCGTGCCAAGAGAGATAGGTCCCAAAGACTAGCGCCCCTTTCCGTATTTCTTTTATACTAATCTTTGAGCAAAGTACAACTACCCCGGTGCTTGCTCTCAGACTTTGCGTCCAGATGCTCTAATAAGTGAGCCCCTTGGGTCACTTATAAGGTTACAAAGGGATGCCAAAAGCAGAGCCCCCAAAAGCAGTAAATCAAAAACAATTCGCTCCAAAAAGCATCTTGGCTAAATGTGCCAATAAAAGCAGTCAGCGCCAATTGCGGAAATCCGTATAGCCTGGCCACTTCAACACCAGCGTAAAACGCGGAAAACCCGTACGCTGCCACGCCAGCCAGTCAGCCCATTTTCGGGGCGTCCGTACAATGAGCCACGTCATCACTTGTGTCCGGTTTGCACTGCCACGTCATCAATTTGTGACATATCCCCCTCTTGAAAGAATTGTAATCGCCCTCGATGATGCTTGCAAAACAGACAGAGGCCATAAACTGTCTTAGTAGACACTGACTGTTAGTACCGACGCGCTAGACACGACACATTTAGCACTTGTACAAAAACGACAGTCACATCACATGACAAATCACACAAAAATTCATTTCAAATCTCACACCATGATTGCTAGCAACGTATTTAGTAATCGCATCTAGATCCATTCCAGACCTCACTAAAGCCCGATTAACTAATCCTTATTGCGATCATGTCTATAGAGATTTATGAGACCGAATTGTTGCAGTCATTTCGTCTTTCAGTTCCTGCACTCAAAGCGTGAGAGGGAGAGACTCAAGAGAGGGAGAGAGCTTGAGAGAGTGAGAGGGGGAGAGCTTGAGACTCGAGAGTCGAGAGAGCTGAAGGCTTAAGCCTTAGACCTTGAGGGCATGTGGATTTGCTTGAGAAGGGAATGGGTGTGAGGAGGTGCATTTTAAGTCCTTGCACACTTTAAAAAACACCTAATGTTCACTGCAAATTTGCAAAAAACTGCCCATTTCTCATCATTTTTGAGAGTTGGCCATTCCGGAGACGTTCAAGCCAGCCGTTCCGGTATCAAGTGGTCACCCGGAATGGCAAAACGTTCCGGGACGTTCCGGCTTGGCAGGGGGGGAGGGAACGGAGTTCTGACGTTCCACGGCCTAGGAAACGCGTTCCCCGGTAACTATGGTTAGATGTGCATGTGACATCCCCTCCTTTTCAAAGTGAGATACTGGTACCGAACTGTATGGCATCGAGGGAGAATGCCAACAAACTCTGGAATCCTTGGAAGAACTCTTCGCCAATCCACTATGATGCGTGGGTCGTGGGATACTTGAACTTCATAAAGGACTGCAATGCTTGCTTCTTTGGGCCGCGCCGAAAGCGACACAAAGGGATTTGTGGCTGCTTCAACGCTCCGACTTCGGCTATGGACATAGGTCCACCTTCTTCAAGAATCTCCGAGGAATTCATGACACCACTTCCAACACAAAGTCATGAACATACCCATTCCATGTAGCCTGATTGGAAAAATACTATGCTTCCGAAATGATTGTGCATGCAATGGAGATGAACCAAGTGACGAAGTGCCAAACCGTTCGCCAAACACACGTAAAAAGTGCGATCGAATCTTAACTTTTTGGGCCTAAACCCATCAACTGTGGCAAATCACAACGGAAATGCCGTGACAATCGTTCTTGTGCTCTTTCTAAGACTGTGTCATGACAAGGAAGAGACATGGAATGTGAATCCCTTGCATGCAAACTTTTCTTTTTTTCAAGAGAGATCCGCATACATCCGTGCTTATCCGTGAGTGAATCATGTACATCGTACAATACGGCATGTCTATGAAAAGGGAACACATAAAGACGGTGACGAAAATACAAGAAACCGTCATGAATGAAACACTCGAACAATGCGTGCTGACTAATCATGCGAACACATAATACTTCCTGAGTGATTTCTTTGGACCTCGACTCGAGAGCCAAGATCGGTTCTGCCTGATTAATCGTATCTGCAATGAGGTTAGCTTCATTGGAAAAACCATCATCCTTGTGAACAATCACGTCGTTATCATGCAAATCATCATTCTTGTGAATAATCACATCTTTATCATGCAAATCATCATCCTTGTGAATAATCACATCTTTATCATGCAAATCATGTGTGTCGTACTTTGGAGAAGAAAAGACTGAGAGAGTCTCCTTCTCCTGTTTCTTTTCAAGCTTTGCCTACACATTAGAAATGAGAGGTAAAGAATGAACAACTTCCTCACCACGAATGATGACGGGAGAGTCACTTTTGGCATTTAGAGTGAGAGTATTGTCCGCCCAATCCATGAAAGGGTTATGCTCACGAAACCATCTAATGCCCAAAATCAAATCACATCTTGAAAGAGGAGACACTGCAAATTATTTGCCGAAGGGCACTTGTTGAACGGTGAATAACACATCAAGGCACTCTCGTGTAATGAGAGAGTCCATAACGGGAGCGAAGCCCGACACCTCGAGAGGAGATGTCTGACTAACCTCTAGACGGGCTCTCTCTACAAAAGAGACACATCATGCATACTGCCTGAATCAAACAATATGACAAAACGCTAACCCTTCACATGACCATAACACTTAAAGAGAGACTGATCAATGTGTGTGTCAGACACATGTGAAGACTCAGATTGGTTCATTAAAGTGCTTGTGGTCTGTTCATGCTTTGGGTTTCTTAGGTGGGGCTATCTTAGGACAAGCCGCCTTAATGTGACCCTTGACATGACATTGATAATGTGAGGATTCTAAGTGCTAATCCTTAATTAAGTACTTAAACTCATGATTAAGACTTAAGAAACTTGAACTGTACTCGAGAGAAGACTTAGAAGACTCTGTGTTTGATTGATTGAATGTGTGATACAAAGGCTCCTTATATAGGAGGCGAAGAGACATAAATGAAAAGACACGTCTCTTGGTGAAGAGACACGACTTTAGACGTAAAGAGACATCCTTTCGACGAAGAGCTGCAACCATTGGGCGAAGAGTCGCACCCGTAGAGCGAAGGGGTGTGACCAGTCGTCGAAGGAGTGTGGCTTTTGGCGAATAGACACGTCCTTTGGGCCAAGGGGTGTGACCATCCAAGCGCAGGGGTCCTCCTTGGCATGGCACTTCGCGTATCTGCAACTAGGAGTAGATGTATTGCTGTTAACATAGTCACAATCGTGACAGATAACAACGACCTTCCTTAGCATAAATGACTTATTCTTCTGGCGTTATGTATCCTCCTATGATTCCTTGTGCAACTTTTTCATCTGGAGTGAGCTTAGGTTTGGCACGTGTGTTAGTTTTGACCTTAGATTCATTTTGAGTGTTCTTTTCCGAAAGACTAATGAAAGATTGGCTAGAAAATTTACCGTTCTTACCATTCTAAGGGTTCTAAGGAGTCTGAGATGTACTTTGAGAAGACTTGTTCTCCTTAGGCTTTCCCTTGTTGTGCTTCATCTCCTGTGCGAGAGCAATCGCTTCTGCCTTGTTGAAATCGATTGGATCGAGTACTTCGACATCATACTTGATATACTCGTCCAATCCATAAAGGAATGTCTCTTTGCACTCATCATCCGATTTGCGTAATTGGGTGCCGAGCTGCAAAACACGATTAGAGAAAGACATAATTGGCATACCATTTGCTTGAGACTGCGCCAATCGTCCTTCTACCGTGCTAAGTACTAGGGTGGCATAAACCGCGCATTGAGCTTGTCTTGAAAGTCGGGCCAATTGAAAGAAAGGGGCACGCATTCTTCGGATTCCTCTAGGTGCACAGTCAAATGTGTCTCTTGCCATGCGTGATACCAATAAATGGCATCACCAGCAAGGTACATGGTTGCCATCAAAACCTTGTTATTTCCTGTCTTCTTAGTTGTCGCAAAGTAAGCATTAAATTGATGCAACCAAGAGTGAATAATAGTAGCATCCATCTTACCGTCACTGAAGGTCAACTTCTCAGTGACGGGGTTATTGGAGTCCGAATCTCTACTTATGCTACTTGATGAGCTACCAACATCTTTGACCGGCTCGAGCTTCGAGGTGAGTACCTGTAGGACCAACTCTTACATGCGTTGTCTCTCTACGCCTCACGCTCTAACTCCAAGGCCGCTCGTCTTTCTTTGGCCGCCAAGCGCGCTTGCTTGCCCTCACGCTCCAAGGCTAACCGTCTTTCTTCGCACTCACAATCCAATTCTGCCTTTCTTTCTTCGCGCTAGCGATCCAAGATTGCCTTTCTTTATATATCATGATGCCGGCTCGCTACTGCTGCTCGCCCCCCCCTTGCTGCGCCATCGCTACCCTCTCCCCCCCTCCCCCCCCCCCCCACCGGCTGCCCCCCCTTGCTTTCGCGCTGCCCCAAAGGCTGCCCGCTGCCCTCCTCTCGCGTTGCCATCCCCACCCCATCCCCCCGCTCGCTGCCGCTTGTGCACCCGCACATTTCCCGGCTGCCCACTTCGCCCTCGCCGTCCCCCCATCCCCCCCCCCCGTCCTCTTTGCTCCCGAAGGTCTTCTGCACCTGGCTCGGCAACGCTTTCTCTTCGGACAAGTGCTTGACGTACTCGTTCGCAGTTTTTCTTCACCGCCCGTTTCTTCGACTCAGCAGTAGACACAGATGGAGGCTCCAGCTTCACCTCAGAGGGACTCGCCTGAAGCCCCCTCGCCCGACCCCGCTGAGCCCACCATTCGACTTGCTCTTACGCCGGCAGAGCAAGCGAGCCTTGCCACAGAGGTAGAACGCTTGCAGGCGACTTCTATCATCTGCAAGGTTCTCGGCACTCGTCCCAGCAGAGGAGAGCTGCGAGACCTTCTCCAGGCCCGCCTCCTCGCAGAGGTGGGCAAGATCTTGGATGTCCAGATTCTCGGACGGGGGTACTACCAGATTGAGTTCGAGACTTCCGAGATGGCCTCCAAGGTCATAGCTATGAGTCCATTGGCCATCCGAGCAACACGCGCCCACTTTCGACAGTGGCGACATGGTTTTGACCCGTCTTCGGATGTGCTAGTAGAGGAGGCGGACATCCCCATCTCAGTCTGCTTTCCGGGTTTACGGAGGGAGTACCTTCCACTTCTCTCCAGGATTGGCTCCGCCATCGGAACTGTCCTGGAGACACCTCGTACGGCAGCATCAGTAGCTGCCAAGGCGGCTGGCATCCCTTCAGTTCGAGTTTTGGACAGAGATACCCACACGCTCCCGAAGGTCATCCTTCTGCCTCGGGTGAGTGGGGGTTGGTTTAGACAGAGTGTGGAGTACTCGGGTCTCCCGAACCAGTGTTTCATTTGCAGACAGATGGGCCACCTAGCGAAGGCCTGTCCACGGAGGAGACCACGACCCGCACCCCAGCCTCAGCCCCAGCCTGCCAAGGCTGGGCCGCAGCCACAGCCAGCGACACAGAGCACAGATTCAGCGCCACCCTCCGAGCCTGGGGCTCCAACGGAGGAGGGGTGGCAGCAGGCCCGTGGCCGTCGACGCCAGGGGCCACAGCGACAGCCTGGCACTCAGAGTGGCCCCCAGGTGCCTACTCAGCAGCAGTGGGTTCCCACGGGGAACCGCTTTGGTCCTCTTGAGCAGGAGGAGCCCCCTACGCCAGCCTCCACCTCCGCTTCACCCTCGCCAGCCGCTCCGCCTTCCGATCTCCCCTCCTCCTCCCCATGCCCTCCCCCGCCCTCTGCTACCGCTCACTCCCCACCTCGCCTCCCCCATGTCTCTGCCGCCCCACCCCGCTTCTCCTCTCCCCCGCCCCCCCCAACCCCTTCTCCCCCTCCTCCTGCTTCAGTACCACAGTCGGCTCAGAAGACTGGACCCTTGCCGGCGGCCAGGAGATCTCTTGGCAGCGCCTTCGCCACGAGTCGCCTAGCGAGAGAGGGTCAGCCCTTCATGCGGCCCCCACTGCAGATTCAGACATCTCCTCTTGCAGCTATCCCTCGTGGTTTGACGAGCTTTGACCTCCGACGCCGCTGGGATTTCTTCGATTACGGGTTTACTCGTTTTCTTGGCGATTCCGCAGCAGACCACGAGGCAGCCTGCTTCAGAGTCCACGCTTTGTTCCTCGTCGCTAGGGGGACAAAGGCCTTGGACTCAGCAGTTGGTTTCTCCTTCCCCCTCTGTGGCAGGACTGAGACAGAGTGGTCCCTCGACTCAGTGGTGGGATGGTTGCATACACAGGTTCTCGAGTTCTCTCACCACATGGGAGAACTTGGCGTTACAGATTTGCTGCAGACTTTGTGGCCACTGGCCAAGTTTGCGGTGACACCCCCAGACTCAGCAGGATGTAGACACATTGTGGTGTACTTTTTTGCTGATACGCAGTGTTTGCCTTGCTATGTATTCATTCATGAGGACTCCTGGACAGAGGAGGTTGCTATACGCACGGCTCGCTCTACTTGGGCTTGGACCAGGCACTCACTGCAGTCTCGCCTATCTAGAGGACGCTCGGATGCGGATTACTCCCCATCCAAGCCTGCTTCGAAGATAGCTCGTCTTGCTGCTACGGCAGCATCTGTTCTCTCTCGCTCCCCATGAGGATCGTCTCGTGGAACGTGCAGGGACTCGCTGGGCCCCAGTTTCAGCGACAGCGGGGCCGATTGCGTCAGGAGCTTCAGCGATGCCTTGTGGGAGGTGAGATTGATCTCCTTATGCTTCAGGAGCACCATTTGTCTGAGAGCCGCATTCGGCAATGTGGTCAGATCTTGCGTGGACGCTATGATACCTTTTGGTCAGCTGCTTTTGGACCTGGAGGCATCCAGGGTGGGGTATGTATGACTATTGCGGACTCATTACAGCAGGCCATTGTGGGCAGAGGGATTATTGTACCAGGCAGGGCTCAGTGGATTACTATGCAGGTTCAGGGTAGCCTTGTGGGTTTCCTGAACATCTATGCGCCTAATGTGGCGAGTGCTCGTGCAGAGTTTTGGTCACAGATTGTTGAGTTTTTGCCACAGGTTGACCAGTGGTGTGTAGGAGGGGACTTCAACATGTTGGAGGACCCTTCTGACAGAATCGGAGGCAGCCATGCTACTTTGCATGGAGTCGAGTTAGCAGCTTGGGAGAGGTTTTGTATGACGTTGAGGGTCTCGGATACATGGCAGCATTCTGGCTTTGTGAGGCCTCCAGAGAGTCTTGCCTTCTCTAGATCGGACCGCAGAGTGGGAGGAGTGAATCTATCGCGCATAGATCACTTCTACACTAGTGACCACTTCATTGACTTGGGGGGATCAGTGGGCATCCTGGCAGGGACATCCTTCTCGGACCATGCACCAGTGATCCTCACAGTGGCAGACAGGCAGAGGAGTGGGAGCACGATGCTTCGCATCCCAGAGCGGGTCTTGTTGGACTCAGCACTCAGAGAGAGGGTCGAGGCTCTATGGACAGAGGGCATGGACAGCCAGGCTCCACCTGCAGACAGAGTGGCCTCAGGCCTAGCTCAGCTCAGCCACTTCTTTCTCCAGGAGTCTTTGGCTCGACGGGCTGCAGCGAGAGAGGAGGAGCAGCGTCTCAGACGAGGCATTGCTTCACTACAGAGGATGCAGGAGCAGCATCCAGACAGTCCATGGTTGGAGGAGCAGCTACAGCAGGCTCGTCAGGAGCTTGCTTGCACAGAGGAGAGGCGCCATGAGTTTGCCTTCCACCGATAGGCATCTCAGTGGACTCAGGTGGGTGACAGAGTGACAGGTGTTTTTTTTGAGACAGTGGGACCTCGGCACTCGCATGCCAAGGTCAATCAGTTGAGGAGACCCGATGGGTCAGTTGTTTGCGAGCCAGAGGATATGCGTGCAGTTGCTACTGACTTTTACCGTGAGCTACTGTCGGCTGAGCCCGAGTCAGAGAGACAGGATGCATGCAGGGAGCAAGTTTGGGCACAGATGCCTTGTCTTGTGACTGAGGAGATGCGGCAGAGGCTTGAGTCACCTCTTCAGCTTGAGGAGCTGCACACGGCTCTTAGGGCCCTCCCTCGTGGTAGCTGTCCAGGTGAGGATGGGCTGACTTTCAGTTTCTTCTTGGAGTACTGGGACCTGCTTGGCCCAGATCTTTGTAGTGCCTTTCAGTACATTCTGCACACAGGAGTGATGCCGGATAGCATGAGTGAGGGCCTGATTTACCTCATTCCAAAGGAGGGTGGCTCCTTGGATGAGATTCGTCAATGGCGTCCCATCACCATTCTCAACTCAGCCTACAAAATTCTTGCCAAGGCTCTGAGTTTGAGGATTCAGCCACTTTTGGAGAGCCTTATACATGGGACTCAGACAGGTTTTGTCAAGGAACGCAATATCCTTGACAACATCTTCACTTTTTGGGAGGCTTTTGCCCTTGCACGGCTCCGTGGGGAGGACCTTGTGATTCTTCTTCTCGATTTTGAGAAGGCATACGACAGAGTTGACTGGGACTTTCTAGAGGGCACGCTACGCAGGATGGGCTTCTCAGAGGCTTGGATCAGAGGGGTGTCAGCTTTGTACAGACAGGCCCACAGTCAGGTGCTTTTGGCAGGAGGTAGAGGTGAGCGCTTCATGCTCACACTATCGGTCAGACAGGGTTGTCCTCTTGCGCCCTTTCTCTTTCTGTTCTATGCGGAGGCGATGAGCAGATTTTTGGTGTCACAGCAGGTTGGTTTGAGGGGCTTAGCACTCCCTATACGGGGAGATGAGCTTCTGGACGCTGAGTTTGCCGACGACTCAACCTTGTACTTAGAGGGCCAGGAGGCCAATTTACACAGATGTGGGCAGGCTTTGGAGACCTTCTGCTGTGCATCGGGCGCACTGATCAACTGGAGAAAGACAGTGGCTTTCTCAGTTGGTAGTGCTCCTGTGCCAGATTGGATGCCAGGAGAGGGTTTCAGGTGGATTCCTCCAGGGACTGCAGTTCGGTACTTGGGTTGTCAGGTTGGTTTGGATTTGTCCCCCGAGCAGCAGATTGCTCCTCTTCTCCTGTCCATCAGGAGAAAGCTGTTACATTGGAGCTCCGCACGACTTTCGCTGGCTGGTAGAGTAGTAGTTGCCAACCAGGTGTTGTTGGCGACTATGTGGTACATCACTTCTTGCTGGATCTTCTCGAGTTCTTGCATCAGCCAGGTAGAGAGGCTGATCAGGAACTTCCTTTGGTCTGGTCACGACACTCAGATTGCCCGAGCCAAGGTGGCTTGGTCGGTCATCACACTTCCTTGTTCTCAGGGAGGGCTTGGGATCATTGATCCAGCACAACAGAGCAGAGCCCTTCTTGGGAAGTTCGTCGTCAGAGGACTTCTTCCAGGCGAGGAGCCCTGAAAGGAGTTCTTGTTGCAGAGGCTTCGTGCCAGGGTGCCTCAGGCAGGAGGCCCTTGGCAACCTTCGACCAGATGGATCTTTACAGAGTTGCGCCGAGTTGGTTTGAGCAGGAGACTGGAGGACCGATTCGCCGTGAGTTTGCTTCGGTCTTGGGAGCTATTGCGGCGTGGCCTAGAGCAGCGGCAGCCGACGTGCACGGAGGAGCGCCTACGGCAGCCCCTCGTCTGGAACCCCATGGTTAGCACTCAGAGAGGCCACTTGGTTGGGAGTAGGCCTCATGTTTCTTGGGGTCACAGGCAGCAGGTCCAGCGCGCTCTCTAGGTGACTGGCTAGAGTTCACAGGTTTGTCAGAGGAGGTGCACGTTGTCCAGCTATAGGGCATGAGAGGGGTTCAGAGGATGTGTCAGGACATTTCAGAGTCAGTTCCAGCTGATTGGCTCACGCCTCTCGAGCCAGTAGCACCCCGGTGGATGGGAGCCTTCACACGACTGGAGGTTCTCATTTCAGTCAGGGCTTGCTCAGAGACTGTCCCAGCCCTGTTCTTCGAGCTTCAGGGTGGGGGACGATTACAGAGAGTTGCAGTAGAGGCCCTGCAGGTAGCAGAGTGTTGTTTCCAGAGGATCCGAGTTGTGGGCATCTGTGGGAGGACTTGCGTCATAGACCCTGACCCAGCAGCTCTTGAGACAGGACACTGGAGGCTATGGGCTTGGGAGTGCTGTCCACTGGCACGAGTACAGTGGGATCCTGGTGAGTGGCTATGGAGGGACCCATTCTCTTCTACAGACCGCCCAGGAGTCCCTTTCTTTCAGTACACTGTTCGGCTTGGACGTCATATACTTGCAGCACAGAGAGAGGCCCGCCCCGCTGCAGCACGTCATTGGCAGGAGGAGGGTCTCACAGTTGAGTTCTTGGCAGCTTTTTGGCAGAGGCTGTGGGACTCCAGACAGCCGAGGCGCGTCACCTTGTTCCAGTGGTTGGTTGCACACAGAGCCACAGCAGTAGGGAGCTGGCTTGTACATTGTGGTCTCTCGGCCGCATGCACAGCCTGTGACCAGTTGGTGGAGAGTCAGCGACACTGTCTTTGGGACTGTCCCTCGGCCCAGCAAGTGTGGCTACGAGCAGTGTGGCTACGAGTTCTTCGGCTGATGCCTGCCCTCTCCACGGCTCGACAGTACACTTGGGGGGCGGCGGCTTGGTCCACCCACACGGGCCCGGCACTTCAGTTTGAGCTATCTTCCACCAGCAGGATGATAGTGATACAGGGGG
This sequence comes from Adiantum capillus-veneris, assembly GCF_014529385.1. Classification (NCBI taxonomy): domain Eukaryota; kingdom Viridiplantae; phylum Streptophyta; class Polypodiopsida; order Polypodiales; family Pteridaceae; genus Adiantum; species Adiantum capillus-veneris. The sequence continues at coordinate 102,231,336 of NC_140949.1, read as the reverse complement.
GTCGACCTACACTCCAGCCTGCTGCAGACCTTACTCCACAGGAGTGGAGCAGTGAGAGAGCGGAGTGTTGGGAGCTCATCAGCGGCCTAGCTCTCTGGTTCATCTGGCGGGCCCGTTGTTTCCGCATCTTTGAGGCTCGCCTTGTACCACCAGCAGAGACTGTTCGTGACTTTTGGCTAGAGCTGATCCATACTCTCAGAGGACAGCTTGAGGGACTACAGGGCAGCTCCGACCGCATGCGAGAGCGCCGCGAGGCTTTCCTTCGTCTCTGGCGCCCTGGGCCGTTTTACTCCATGGTCCAGGGGGTGCTCAGATGGCACTACTGTCCACCTGTGTGGCTTTTCCCTCCTCCCATCTCTTGATTTAGCCCCATTGTATATATGCTGTTTTTTCATTGGGAGAGTCTCCCCATCATGTTTGTTGTAGCCCTCTCTTGCAGAGGTGGATGTAGCCCTATGGGCAGCTTTCATTAACTAATAGAAGGATCTTTTTCTCGGAAAAAAAGATTGCCTTTCTTTCCTCGGCCGCCAAGCACGCTTGATCACGCTCGCGATCCAAGGCTGCCTTTCTTTCTTCGCGCTCGCGATCCAAGGCAGCGTGTTGCACTTCTTGTTGTAACATCATGTCCATCATCGTCTTGACCAAAGCCTCCATAGGATTTGGTGCAACCCTTGGCGTAGATGGGGAAGGGGGAGGGTCGAAAAAACCTCCTGGTAGGAAAAATTCTTCTTCGCCACCTCCATGCTCGTCACCTCCTCGCAAAGTATCCATGTCACAAAATGGTGACTGGCTAACCCCGGACACACCCGAAAAGGGCTGACACGTGGCACAGTACGGAACCCCCGCAATATGCGTTGATAGGCTGACGTGGCCATCCGTACGGATTTTTCGGCATTTGCTGCGGGATTTGCGGAGCTGCTGACCTGGCATTGCATACGGATTTCCTGAAAATCCGCTGGCTGATTTTTGGGCAGCTTTTGGGACAGTTGCTTTTAAATTGAAAGCTTTTAAGGTGATTCTTTTGGGGCTCTGCTTTTGGGCATCCCATGTACCTTTAACTTATGGGGATCCCGTCCGATGGGGCCCCAAGTGACATAAAGGGATTAAAATAAAGTAGGACTCACACACATACTCACGCAAAGCTGATGACGTGGCAGTTGTACGAAAATTCCGGAAATTGCGTTGACATGATGACGTGGCAGGCTGTACGGATTTCCGCGTTTTGCGTTGACTGCTGTACGAAAATTCCGTGATTTACGCTGGCAACTTTTTGGCATTGCTTTTGCACCAGATGCTTTTGAATTTGGAGGCTTTTCACTGTAAACTGCCTTTGGGGCCTAGGGCCTTTTTAAACTGCCTTTGGGGCCTAGGGCCTTTTTAAATATGTGCTAAGGGCTCATTCTCTGGCATGCTTCCTGGAGAAGGTTGCAGAATCTGGAGTACTGGCTTGTATTGTGTTGATGCAATATAAAGAAATAGCGAAAGGGGCGCCAAGGTTTGGGGCCAATACTCTCTACGGTAGAATTCCGCACTCCGTGTTGTGTGTCGTCTCTCTCTCTCTCAATCCAATTGTTATTGAAGTGCTAAAAGTCTGTTCAGTCTGTTCTTTTCTATTGGCACGTGGTGCCTGTATTGTGACAGTGAGCACCTACCCAATCTCTTGTACTTTGAACACAGATTAATACAAAAAAGAAATACCGAAAGGGGCGCCAGTCTTTGGGGCCAATACCTCTTGGCACGGAACTACGTCGGGCCGTGTCGACCTAATTGTGAATTGTGAATTGTTTTTTGAAGTGAATCTCTGCTGTGTTGCGATAGAATCTTGACTTGGGGTGTCCAAGTTTGTTACAATGGTATCAAAGCACAGAAAGATTCTTCTTCTACGGAGGATCCAATCCTTTTTGCAGCGCGCACAGCTTTTGGGAAAGAATCTGTGTCCGGACCCCGGACTTATTAGCCACACCCGTCCTTAAAACATCGCGCATCGGGCGCGCTCCCGTCTTCATCACTCTGTCTTACAGGGCATAAAGCCATAAAGAATCCCCTATTAGACATGGGTTCTCGTGAAGAATCTGACAGAGATGACACCTCTCAGTGGGAAGTTGAAAATCCAACACAGGAACTGCAGAAGAGAATGAAGATTTGGGCAAACAAAAAAATTCGGACAAGTTTGCCAGAAAGGAGTACAAACATCAACTGCAAATTGGTATATGTGTGAACAAATTGATTAAGTACTCCTGGGACCCGAGATTGGCGAAACACATGAAGAATTACCCAATTGATAAGATTTACTCGAGAAAGCATGTGGCCATCGCTTCTCCTCTCAGGTAGGGAGGAAAGCCGAAAAGACAGACGAGTGCAGAAAATCGGAACCTGTACTCGCAAAAAGACATGGACAAGCACTCTTGGAAAGAAGCACTTCTACAGAGCCAACAAATATGACTTCCTCGAAGACAAGAGCAAGAAAATAAAAGAATTCAAAGAAGGCGAACACTGGACTAAGTTTGAATCCTTTTTTGGGTTCCGAGATGCTCGAAGGGCTTTGGTCTTCATTCAGCAGTTTGACATAGTTTTCTCTGAAGGGCATTAATCAAAGCACTCCCAGATTCGGAGGGCTACCTCTTTCTTCAAGGGAAATGCTCGAACATGGTGGTCCACTCTTCTTCTGAGGAAGGAAGCTCCAGTTCAATGGTTGAAATTCAAAAGGCTCTTTATTTTCTTCTTGCCTGTCTCGGGAGTACAAACGAGATATACGAACCGCTTGGAATCATCTTCAGATGACCAAGGGAGATTCTCTGGACGCTTATTGCGAGAGATTTTGGAACTCTTTTCTACCAACCTCTTCATTTAAAAAGGTCTCGTTTAAGGTACAGATTGAGCGGTTTTGCTCCGGACTTCCTACAAGGATCCAAGACTACTGCTTGGCACAAAATTCAAATTCTGTTCAAGAATTGATGGGTCATGCAAAACGGGGTCTTGCGGTACATTCAAGAAATCTGACTTACCCCACTGATGAGATCTTGACTCAGAGAACCCAACAGACCTCTCACAATGAAAGTAGAAAGAGAAAGAGTTCCCAAGACAAAGAAAAGAAAGATACACGTCCCCGACAGACTCTTAGAGAAACGGCTATCTATCTCAAAGAGGGGAAGTGTTTTGGTTGCGGGGAATTCGGACACATCTCCGCAAAGTGCCCCTAAAAGGCATAGCAAGAACTGATTGAAGACAGGCCAGAGAGTTCTAGAGCAGCAGAGGAACGTGGTAGAAAAGGCAATTTAGCAGAATTGGTACCACATTGCGTGGGGCCCGAACCGAATCAGATGAACGGAAGTACAAAACTTTGCCGCACTTATGGCAAAGTGAACGATCAGGAAGCCCTCAATTTTTTTTATGGAGGAGCCAAGGCCAACTTCTTTTCACTTGAATTGGCGGCTCGATTTGGAATTACGCCCGACAGGCTAAGGCCACAGGTGGAGGGAGTTCTAGCGGCACCCGAACGGGATGTTGCCATTACACCGATCATTGGCAAAGTTTGTTTGTAATGTCAGGGGTGTTTAGGGCAGAAGGACTTCTACGTAATGCCCTTGGGAGGTTGTGACGTCCCCCTCAAAATCCCATGGTACCACAAGAACAACGCCATGGTTGACTATCGGGCTGAGAAAGCGACTTTGACAAATGAAGGGCAAAGAGAATGTACTTGATTAAATTTAGTTTCTTTACTCGCTTTTCTGGAGAGAACTGAATGATGATTGAAGGTCGAATATGTTTTGACCTTGATAAAGAATGCCACGATTTTCTCCACACTCATTCCGATTGCTTTTCTAAGGGCCTGCCAGGCGAGTTGCCACCATCTCATCCTGAGGATCATACTATTAATATGATACCTGAAGCACACCACCAAACCCGCCACCTTACAGTGTGAGCCGAGCCCAGAATGAAGAGATTATGAACCAAGTGAAAGACCTCTTGAAAAAGGGTCTTATCCAGCCGAGTACTTCATCCTACTACTCTCCGATATTGTTGGTTTTAAAGAAAGACGGATCTTGGAGAATGAGCATTGATTACACCTTCAAAACCAGATTTCCGATTCCGAGGATCAATGATATTCTTGACAGATGATGATATTCTTGACAGATTACAGGGATCCTCTAGTTTCAGTAGGATCGATTTGAAAAGCGGATATCATAAGATCCGAATCACGCCGGGAGATGTCTACAAGATAGCTTTTCGGACGAGCTTCGGTTTGAATGAATTTTCGATGATGCCTTTTGGCCTTACCAATGCTCCAGTGACTTTTAACCGAATGCAGGACAGGAATTTCAGAGTGTATAGATCTTTTGTTGGCACCTTCTTTGATGACATTATAGTCTTCTCCAAGGATGAGGCAGAACATAAACAACATCTGCTACATGTCTTTCAGGCATTGCGAGATCACAAGTTGGTGATCAATGCCAAGAAGAGTGAATTTTTCTTATCGGAGATGCACATTCTGGGACAAAGTAAGCTTGGGTCGTGCATCCTTTTTCTCTGGGTTGCTCTTTCTCTTTCTACTTTTATTCTGTTCGGCTCGTTGTGTCATGGCCTCATCTGTGGGGTAGGTCAGACTGCCAGAGTGAATGGCAAAGCCCCGCTTCGCATGACTCATCAACTCCTGAATAGAAGCTGACTTCTGCTCCAAGCAGTTAGAAAAGAGCTCGAGAATCTTTCACAGTAAGCATTTATTGTATCTTTCTTGGTCATCCGAAGATGGTTCCAAGCAGCTCGTATATCGCGTTCATACTCTTGCGTTGCGTCAAGCTTCTTAAATTTCAACCATTTAACTAGCACAGTCTTGTTTAAAAGAAGCGTGGACCACCAAGTTCGAGCATTCCCCTTAGAGTAAGAGGCAGCTCTCCGAATCTTGGAGTGCTCTAAGTAGCGTCCTCCTACAAAAGCAATGTCAAACTGTTGTATAAAAGACAAAGCCTTCAAAGCATCTGAATATCCTGAAAAAGTGTCAAATCTGATCGTAGTGTCAACCTTCCTTAAACTCTCGGACTTTCTTGCTTTTATCTTCCAGAAAGTCGTATTGGTTGGCTTTATAAAAATTCTTCTTGTTCGCATAAAAGTTTCCGTCATCGGAGTCCGAACTGTCTGTAGACGAGTCCTCAGTAGAACTGTCAGTCACTGGGCGAGATTTGAACTTCTTTGCCTTTTTCTTGCCCTTTCCGAAGCGTTGTTTCTTGCTTCGCTTTTTGCCTTTTCTGTCTTCTTTGCTCGAATTTGAAGAGCTAGAAGAACTGTCAAAAGAAGAAGAAGAAGAAGAACTAGGTACTCCTTCAAAGTGAACACGCTTCTTCTGTTTCTTTGCTTTGTCAAATGTCGACTGACAACCCAAATAACCCGGTAAGTCAGTGCCTTTCTTCTGCTTCTTGCCGTGCTTTTTGGCTTTCTTTTGAGCGTCAAAAAGCTGAGCAATCCGTGCATCAACCACCTCTTCTAATTCCTTCTCTGAATATTGCTTGTGATCAGAAGGTTTCTTAAGAGCGGGTTTCGGGGGTGGTGTAGTGGTTTTCTGCCACTGCGCATGCACTTCCTGAAAAGAAGTCTCGCTCGTATATTTTGCCAATTTCGGATCCTTCGCAAAACTGAGCATCATCTTTGTTGCATCACTGATCAATTCATGACGCTTCATCTCTCATTGCTCCGCCTGAGTAGGCCGAGACGGGCCATACTCTCTGCCGGAATCTTCATTGTGATCCCTGCCTGCATCTCCATATGCAAAGGGAGTTGACTGATCCTTGCGTGAAGCCATAGGTGCCGCGGAAAAAATAATTGGGAATCGGATTTCCCATAGAAGAGAAATCGGTCGTGCTCTGATACCGCTGTAACAAACTTGGACACTCCAAGTCAAGAATCAATCACGACAACACCAACTAACCACTTCAAAACAATTCACAGATTACAATAGACTTGCACTGGCCCGGCAAAGTTCCGTGCCTAGAGATATTGGCCCCAAAGACTGACGCCCCTTTCGGTATTTCTTTATGTATTAACCAATGTCAAAGTACAAGAGAGCGGTTAGGGTTTCACTCTCAGACTCTGCGTCCAGATGCTCTGCAGAGTGAGCCCTAATCCGCTTATTTGAAGATTACAAGGGATGCCCAAAAGCAGAGCCCCAAAAGATTCCAGTTCAAAAGCAAAATTCTCTCTCTCTCTCTCTCTCTCTCTCTCTCTCTCTCTCTCTCTCTCTCTCTCTCTCTCTCTCTCAAGAAAGTAAAAATTAAAGCAATCAATTTTTCTCTCTTGGCCCAGCGTAGAGAAAAGCTAGTAATTTGCGTCGCTCAGCTGGCTGTTTTTTCAGCACAATTTCAGTCGCAATTTTCGGAAAAACCGTACTGCTGCCACGTGGCATTTCAGCCGCCAGAAATTAGGGTTTGAGCCAATTTAGGGTTTTTGCCAGCAGTTAGGGTTAGGGTTTTCAGAAATTAGGGTTTCTGCAAATTAGGGTTTCTGCTCTCGATAGTCACGTCATCACTTTGTGACAACCCCTCTCTTCAGGGGAACATAAAAGAAACATTCATTGAAGTACAAAAGTATTCACTAACACAAGGAAAGAAGGAAAGGATTTTGTGGAAGTGTTAAACTAGATCTTCACCATTTTAATTCCGCTGCACCTGACATGGACACTCCCTTGAAGCGTACACGCTGGACACTCCCTTGAAGCGTACACGCTTCTTAGCTTTTTGTTCATTTGAAAACGAAGACCCTCGATCCAAATAACCAGGATAATTTGTTCCCTTGCTGCATCTCTTTGGAGGCTTCGTGGTCTTCAATATTTGGTTGATTCATTGTTCGATCACATCATCAAGTTCATAGTACATCTGCGGGACAGGTAGTTTCTTCAATGCGGACTTTAATGGTGAATCGATGGTCGTACACCATCGAGAATGCGTCTCATCAATCGGGTACCAGGTCAAAAATTTCGCATACTGGGGATCCCTCAAAATACTGGAGCATCTGCTTGGCACAAGCACACAAGCATCAACCTGCTGGTGACGTGGCATCTCCATTCGTTCATACTCCGTAGACTGTGGAGGCTCGTACTCTTGTTCCGATTGCCCATTTAAATTTCTCGTACTTTCCCCCAATTCGGAATTGTCGGGTGGGTTCGTATGATTCTTGTGGGATTCGTTGTTTGAATCACGTGGTTCAATAAAAGGATTGAATTTCCCAATGGAAGGAAAATCTGATACTACTGTAATAGACTTGGGCACCCCAATTCGGAAATCTCACACGACACACAAGAGAATCACTTAAAATGCTTCACAAAACTTAATCACGGTTCAATAGAGTCGACACGGCCCGGCATAGTTCCGTGCCCAGAGGTATTGGCCCCAAAATCCGGCGCCCTTTCGGTATTTATTTTTATATTAATGCTTGAGCAAAGTTACAACTCCCGTGAGCCCTCTCTGCTCACGAGCTCGTCAGCTAACTAAGGGGAGAAGTGGCCTTGGGTTCAAATTTATATGCCCTTGGCCTTGTTACAAATTCAAAAGCAATTTACGTGAAAAGCTTGCAAACTCAAAAGCAACTGGCCCAACTCCAACGTAATGTAAGAGTTGGATGTGTCACCTGGCACTAGAGATCGAGGAGCAATATATATGTCAATGTTCCAATGATTGTGAGATTTGAGGATACTCCCACTGCCTCTTCCAAGCGAATCCCAAATTTCATGGATCATTTAAACCAGTGATGTCTAGGCTTGTATCTGTTGGAGATACAAGGACAATCCTGAGGGCAGGGCACCAATACACGAAGGGTCGGCACTCTGTAATCAAGAAAGTAAGCCACTTCTCTTGGTAACTAGTAGCACATGACTTACTGTTTGATACATGTGTTTGACTAGGCTGGTTCTTTTTATGCTCACTGCTGTTTACATACTTTCAGCTGTGCGAACGACCTAGCGTGTTTAATTAACGAATGAAATACATCACATAATGCAACTCGTTGCTAGTTGCACGATGCAAATGTCAAATTCAGGCAAGGCATCGTCTTGTAAAAGATTGCAGTCAGGTCCATGGGTATGTCTGATGGAAGAGGAACCGGTTTCTTCTCCTTTTTTCAAACTAGTCACAACAGCGACCAAAACGCGACGTTTACGTTTTTTATTTCACACCTCTCTGCTCTAACGCACCTCTCTCTCTCCCTCTCTCCCTCTCTCTCTCTCTCAACCAAGATCAAAAGAAGCTTACATCGCTGGCTAAGGAAGCCGAGAGAAACGCCATGGCTCACTCTGTAGAAAGCTTCGTCTATGCCCGTTGCTTTTGAACTTCAAAATAGCGACAGAGCGATCGTGATCGGTTCGATCATTCGAAGCACTGTGGAGGAAAGCCTCTAATCTAAATTCGGATTAGTGCCTCCTGAGTCCCATTTTTTCAAATTTTACTTACAACAAGACACGTGTAAGATATGGATGAAGTCCACGTGGACAGAAAAGAAGGGAAAATTACCTCTAATTCCCAAATTACCCCTCAAATTTCAAAAATTCCCATAGCATTGTACCTATCTTGGTTGGATTGTTCTAGATTTTCTAATCTTTAATCCTTTTTGACAATTAAGATACCCCTCAAATTTCAAAAATTACCAAAATACCCCTCTAATTTGTGGAGATTCCCAAAACACCCCTCAAATTTCAAAAATTTCCAAAATATCATTTGTATCTATTTTGTGAATTGTTCAAGATTTTATAATCTTTATTCCTTTACAATTGAGATCCATATTTGTATCTATTTTGGTTGGATTGTTCAAGATTTTATAATCTTTATTCCTTTTTTACAATTGAGATCCGTATTTGTGTGCTTAGCATGTAATTTGACACAAATTATAGCAAAAAAAGACAATTATGTCTTGAAGGAATTAACCTCCAGCCTACATAACCAACTCAAATTGTAGTTTTAGCATTTTGTAGTCTTCTTATAAAAAGCTGCATTTTTTTTAGACTTTAGATATACTTAATTTCATAGCCAAGGGTATTTTGGGAATTTTTGGAAATTTTGAAGGGCATTTTGGGAATTTATGACAAAATATTGGGGGTACTTTGGGATTTTTTTGAAATTTGAGGGGTATTTTGGAAATTTTCACAAAAAGAGAAGTATTTTGGTAATTCTCCCAAAAAGGAACATTGTGAAAAATCGAATGCTTACCCAAAATAATTAAAAAGCCTTTGAGCAACAGTTTGCTTCCACGTCGGATGAGATTCTACCACACTGGATGCGATGCTCATGGTCCACGACTCTTGCTATATATCTATGTCTTCAACGTTGACACTCCTTAATTCTCTTGTGGTCTTCAATGTTTATACTCAAAGGCGCAACCAATCATTGAGAGCTTTCAGTTCAGAATGACATCTTGGGAAGTGTGTAAGGCACTAGATAGGTCTCTCTAAGAGTGCATTCGCAAGATGTTGTGGCAGTGTTTTGAGTGATGAAAGCAGTTTTGTCTATTACTCATGAAATCTCTAAAGCTACAATCGAAGCAAGAGAGAGAAGGCGAAATAGAGGAGAGAGGGTGGTAGTGTTAGCACAACTTTGCCAAAATCGGCAGAGTTAGGACTTCCTTAGCATCGTTTCTTTTACATGACAAAGAAGGTTGACCTTGTCGGAGCCCTTGTGTGAATCCTACCTAATATTGAGCACTCGTGGTGGGCTCTCATAATCAAAGTAAGGTAGCAACCATGGCAGCTGTCATTGCATTTGTCATTGGTCTCAACTACAAACACCAATAGAAAAGGATGTAGCTTATCCTGAAGGGGATCAGAGAGCACCACAGACGGAGAGTGAGAGAGAGAAGGAGACACACAACACACAGATATAGGTGGGGAGATTCAAAGAGTGAGCAACCCCCTATACACTTATGCTATGCATAAGGTATACAAGTCAGTGGGCGCCCAGACTCTGGGCAGCCAGGCAAGGCACAGGCACCTATACCCCAACAACCTCCCACTTAAAGGCGACTGTGCCTTTAAGCAAGGGAACCTAGTCTAAAGACTACAAAAGGCGAGAGAAAATCGCTCTCAACCGATGCCCATTGGCTGGCTGTGATCGTGTGCATCCGGCTGTCCTGCTCCCGTGTAAGTCCATACACCACCAGACGTACCGCACACATACTGCAAGTATGTACGCAATACCTGCATATCTCCCTCGTGCACTATGCCATCATCAGTCAACAAATGACTGACAACCCCAACTGCAAATGCTCCAACTGCAGCTGCGATATCCGGTCTCAAGATTAGCATCTCATACATGAGACCACCGAATGCCGATGCAATGCTAGCGGGCCCTGCTAGCTCTACGGAGCATGCATCAACATATATATCCCTGGCAATAGGCATCTCTGACTGACAAGGCGTGTCAGCCACATGCATCTCCTAACTGTCCACAAAAGACGCATCAACCTATCGTGCAACCTCACAGCAAACCAACTGCTCTAGGTGTCTGCTGGAAGACATATCCTGCACAACTATATCCCCATGCTCACTGTCGAGCATAGAAAGGAATGACTGCATAATCGCTGACATCTCAGCCTCCTCTACAATCATCCACTGCAAACATGACCAATCAATCTGTTGTGACTCACTAGAGCTCTCATGCTCTAACTCCTTATGTATAGACTCTTGCACAACGTCCTCCTATCGTGACTCACTAGAGCAAGACCGCTCTACCTGTCTATCCTGCATAGAAGTATCTCGCACAACTGACTCTCTGCTTTGCTCAGTCACTAGCAAAGCATGCATGTCTGACTCTGTCACCTCTCTGTGTGATTGCTCAAGTCGTGCCCCAACTGTGTGCACAACGAGCTCACTACTCTGCACTCCATGCAAAGCACCCTGCAACCCATGAGCAAAAGAGAGTGTCCGGGTCTCTCGCTCTCTGCATGGCTGTAACAAGATTGAGACTCGACCATCTCGCACCAGTACTACGTGCAATGGGTACCATGTGCCAACTCTAGCACCTCTCGCAATCACCAACGAACCCAAATGCAATACAAAAGATCGCTCAAGCAGCGATACCCGACATCCACTATCTCGCAACTGTCTGACTGAGATCAAATCCCGTCTCAGATCTGGCACATAACGCACATGACGCGGGGTAAATCTCATGTCACTGGGCAAGGACAAACATACGTCTCGTGCACCCTCAATGTCATACACAACACCATCAACCATGTGCACAAAACCAAGTCTCCCACTAGAAAACGTGCTAAACCACTCACGATGCGACGTGACATGGAAAGTAGCATCTGAATCTAGTAACCAATGTGAAGACAATGTGCAATCCGATATGCAATCCGTAGACATAAGATCGTCTGAAGACAAGCTAGATGTGAATGTGACATCACCGTCACAAGCATACTCAGTAACCACCGTACTGATCTCACTAGCATTTGTCATGCCCAAATCTGCATCACGTATCTGTCGCCTCCGTTGTCTCAAACGCGTGAAACATCGACGCCTAATGTGCCCTCTATGTCCACAATGCCAACATGTAAGTCTCTATGCCGTCGAGACTTGCGTGTGGGACCAATCTCTCCCATGGACATAGAAGTGGGACTAGACTCCCCTGCAGACATGGATGTCGCGTATATAGCATGTAAACTCTGCCATAAAGCATGATTTGTAGTCTCCCTCGAGACCTGCCAGTAAACAGACTCAACCAGATGCAAATGAATCGTAGACATGGCTAACTCGTCAAGATCCTGCCAATCATCACCACGCATAGACTTGGGCTTCGCTGATAAACCATGCAAGGGTTTATCCTGCCCCAAATCCGCCAATGCAACAAGCATATGCTCCTTCCAAGCAACAAAATCTGCACCATCAAACTGTGTTAGGCCATAACGCTGGAATTCAAATGAAAAATCAGCCATAATGCTCGCAAAAGAGCAACCAACAATGAGTAGCAAATGTCAACCAAATCAGCCCTAAACTGGCTCGAATCGCATCAACAAAAGTCTGCAAATATGGCTCAAAACCTAATGCAAAATTGCACCAATAACCGTGCAAAACCTTGCACAAAATCACAAGTCAATATGACTCGAATCCGGCTACCTAGCTCGTAGCCACACAAGCATACATTACAATATTCACTCCTGTGAGTGTGCCAAGATAACTGTACGCCTGTCAAACCATGAGCTAATCACCAAGCTCACATTGTGCGGTATTGATGCATACACATGCACAAATCTCCCACCTGCAGAGAACACCGTACGCAAATGCTGAGTGCAACCCGCAATCTCTACCTAGATTGCATAAATGATGCGCATAAAACTCCTGGGAAAATTTTGCCAGAGTTTCGACGCACAATGGCTATCAACACAAAATAACCATTGTCTTGCAAGCTCAATACAATGAGCAATCAATGCGCATCAAACTACACTCAACATACATGCATAAGCTCTGCAAACTTGTGTCCAACAAATGCTCACAAAGAGTACCATAGGTGACCATACATGTCATCCACAACCAACCTCTGCACTTGCTCATAAGATCTACTGCTCACCACATAAGCATACATAGAGCATTACCCGCTCAAAGACCATGTATGCAAGCCACAACACTGCAGAAGAACCACTCAACTGCAACTGGCAGCACCTGTGGGAGTACTAGACTCAACCTATACCTGGGAGTCAAACCCGATCTTGTAACACCTCATATGTGCCTGCTACCTGCAGTGTGCACGGGTAAGTTGTCTGCAGCAAAGAAAACAACAGAGCTCAAAACTGTCCTGAAAAATAGTCTCTGTGTTTTTAATTTCAGACCCACCTGCACTCCGAATCAGAAAACAATTCCTTCTACAAAGTCATAGAGCTTGAATCCAGCTCCGTTTTGAACCAAAAAGTTTTGGAATCGGAGCTTTGTAGCTCAAGTTATGAGCAAAACAGTAGACTGCTGTCAAACTACCAAAAACTGAACGACTTTCTTCTGTGCTTCTTTGAGCTCATAGAAAGGCTCAAATTCACTTCCCACCTCGATGCGTGAGCTGAATGTATCAATTTCACAATGCTTCCATGTCTATGGAAGCTCCAAGCTCCAATCTGTCACCGATGTAGCCGTTGCAAAGCTTGCCGAGAAGAGGGAAGATGCTGTACACAGTGGGTTGGTGATCTGTAGAGGAACTGTGGACTGATCTGTGAGCACTAGGAAGCTCCCAAGAGCTCTCTTGCAAGCCTCTATATGGCTGTCCACAAGCCTGCTCTATTTCTTTGCTCAAATCTGTGACCTCTCCGCCATAGCCGACGAGTTCATCGCGAAGCCGTCCATCTACGCTCTCAAACCTGTCGCTCTGATACCAATTGAAGGGGATCGGAGAGCACCACAGACGGAGAGTGAGAGAGAGAAGGAGACACACAACACACAGATATGGGTGGGGAGAATCAAAGAGTGAGCAGCCCCCTATACACTTATGCTATGTATAAGGTATACAAGTCAATGGGCGCCCAGACTCTGGGCGGCCAGGCAAGGCATAGGCGCCTATACCCCAACATATCCAAGGTTGATGTAGTGGTTAACGATAAAAGGAGGCACCAACAATAACCATGAATATTGTTGATCTCTTCAGCGGCCATGAGAAACCACATTAGAAAGGGTGCGTCAATTGTAGGTTGATCCAACCAGGGGAAAAGGAGATCAAAAATGATCCACGAACAGGCATCTTTGAAATTCAAAATTTCAAGAACATCAACTTAGCAACACAATTAGATATCCAAACTAATAGTACATTGTTGATATCACTCACCTAACAACCTCCGATGTCCTCGATGAGGTACACTATCTCATATGCAGATAATGGATCTCCCAAAAGAACATGGATCTACATGAAAACTTTTTTTTCTTTATTTTCAAACTTTATATTAATCATTATAAAACTAGGTACTTCTTACCATAGATGTATAGATGTGACCCAATGGTTGAAGAGCAAAAATGATCCAGGAATAGGCTTGTGTAATTTAAAAATTCAAGAACATTAACTTTAGCAACAAAATTAGATATCAAAACTAATGGTACATTGTTGATATCACTCACTTGACAACCTCAATGTCCTCGATGAGGTACACTATCTCATAGGCAGATAGTGGACCTCCCAAAGAAGGTGGATCTACATAAGAACTTTATTTTCAAACTTTAAATTAATCGTTCTAAATAATCATGTACTTCTTACCATATATGCATAGATGTGAACCAATGGCCGATGAGCATCTGAAGGTATGGAGATAATGAGAGAGAATGACCCAAGAGCAAGAACTTTATATCTATAGAGATGCTCATACAACTCATTGAATGAGACTGAGAGGAGCATGACAACTGGTATCAGGTGAGTATATGATTTTTATTTTTTTTAATAGGGAGTGCATAAGTGTATATAATAGTAGTAGCCCCCACCCTCATTTATTTTCCAATATCTACCATATGTTGTTGGGGGGGGGGGGGGGGGAGAGGAAGCAAGAGAGACTAACAATCGGCAACACCACTCTATCTGCCTTCGAATTCCTAATGTTTTGAGCTTAAGGCTATGAACTCTTAAGGTTTTGTCAAAGTTTATTCGGGGTCCGTCTTGACTTTGTAAATGATGAGTGGTTCAATTTAAAAAAACCAGTAATCTAGATTTTTTGCAATAAATCTCCCAGTAAATCATTCAAAATGAATCGTGGTCCTTCTTGACTTCGTAAATGGTGAGTGGTTCAACTGATAAAAAAACCTTTAATCTAGATTTTTTGCAATAAATCTCACTAACCTAAGGTTCAAAGATGTGACTACAAGCATATAAACCTACTCAAGAATGCTAAAACCTAAGAGATCAGAATTTCACTAACCTAAGTTTCAAAGATGTGACTACAAGCATATAAACCTACTCAAGAATGCTAAAATCTAAGAGATCGGAATCTTGAATTAGAATGTGAACCCATTTAGGTCCTTGGGTTTCACATGTGTGATAGAGGATATGGAAGTAGAAGAACCACCAATATCAACTTGCACAGAGGGTATGGGATGTGTGTGGTGGGACTAGCCATTGTAGAGGGAGAGGATGTCGATGATGAAGAGGGTGAAGAGGAACTGATTATAAGGATAGGAGGGGTCATGGTAGTGGGAGGTTGTAGGAGAGGCTGAACCATCTCAACATGTGGGAATGGATTCATACCAACATGGGATGAAGAAGCTCTAGTAGAGTCGAGACCAAATATAGTATCATAAAATCGAGCATCAAGAGGGAGAACAACATTCTCCAAAGAAGGATCCCAAAACCGGAATCCCTTGGATTGAGAGCATAACCACAGAAGATCATAGCTTTGGATTTAGCATCCAAAAATCCTCCTCTTCTTTGATAGAATATGAACATCAGCAACACAACCAGAAACATGAAGATGTGAGAGTAGGTTTATGACCTGCAAATTCCTCCTTTGAAGTGATGTTGTCCACCACTTTGGTTGAAAAGATATATTGATGTAGCCATAGCTTCACCCCAAAATGAGGAGGGAGAGAGGCATGCATGATGCAAGAGAGTGCATGCTAGCTCCTTTACTCTCATGTTCTTCCTCTCCATAGCACCATATTATTGAGGGGTTTAAGGGAGAGACGTTTGCCTTTGAATGCCCTTAGAAGAGAGAAAAGAATCAAATGGTATAAATTCACTTGCATTGTCAGTTCTTAGCATAGAGACCTTTGAGTTAGAATGTTTCTCAACTTGACTTATCCAACTTTAAAAGGGAGAGCATTAACCTTCTTAACAAAAAAATATACCCAAATATTTCTCAAGAAGTCATCCACAAGTAGCAAGCAATACTGTGATCCACCAGGTGAATCAACCTCATAGGACTTGCAAGTTCAGCATGAAAAAACTCCAAAATACGAGAAGCACAAAAGGTAGCCTCCTTCGGGAATAAATTCTAGGGTTGTTTTCCTTTTACACATGAAGAGCAAACATGACGAGACTTGCAAAGTGTGGGAAAGCCGATGACCGTATTTGTGGAAGCAAGATGCTGCAAAATAGCAATGAGGGAACGACCCAAGCGAGAGTGCCAAATTACACTTGTATCATCTTTGATAAGTGCTTTGGATTTGGGAGAAAATAGTTGATGCAGATGTGACTCCTATAGGTGTAAACTAGAAGAGGGAATGTATACAATACACTCATTGTAAGTGAGTTGTATAGCCTTTGGAGAGAAGTAACATGCTATACTTGAAGATGCACACACCAAAGCAATAAAATTGCTAGGAAAAAAGCAAAGCAGTGTAAAGATAAGTTTTTCAAATCCATTGAGGCCATCCATACAATTATAATTTGCATTCACTATTGTGTCATAACCTTTTTTTTATACTCATTAAGATTGCATATTAGTATACCTTCAAAACCACATTAAAATTATTTCCATAATGTACCCTTTATATGTAACCTTGCTAAGGCCTTTATGTGTAACCATATTGCTAATGTTAAAAATTACCCTTTATATGTAACCATGCTAAGGACTTTACACAAGTTCACCCTAGCTATGTTCATGCGATAGACACATATATTTTAAAAGATTTGTAATAAACTTATCCCAAAGTTGGCCAAGATATTAGGGATCACAAAGCACGAAATGCACACCTACCCATTTGAGCACCATTTTGTTGTAATGGAGCATTATTGAAAGCATGCACTCCACTCATCATCACTCTGTAGCAACCTCTGGCAAGAAAAATCTCCTTAAGGAGTGATATAAAAAAGTGCTTAAACCCTTATATACAACCTTATGAAGGTATTTGATAGTTGTAATTGATGAACATTCTTCAACATTGATGTGGGTCTCTAAGGATTCTATGTGACAATCCATCAACAATCAAAAGTATTGTTTGTACTTGTATTGTAACGTGACTCTCACATCACATGTATAAAATATAACCATTTGTTAGTGGGTCGTGGTAACAGACGATGCAACATAAACTATCTACACACTAGCATATTTATGTCAATACATACGGAGCTGACCCGGTTAAGGAACCAAGACTTCATTGGCTTGTGATCACGCATGATGGAATAGCCTATCCACAATGACTAGAAGGCTAGCAAACAAAGACAATGAATTACGACCAACATGCAAAATAATCAACTACACTACCTACTAACAACTCACTCACAATCAAGGGCATGTTACGAGCTATCGGCATTCCGAGGGAGCAGATAATAGAGGACATCATAGAGTACCATCAGCTCCTTGATGAGGAGTTGGAGGCTACCATAGGCCCGCTATAGGAGACGTTGAGACTCGTATGCACACAGGACGGCTCTTCTCAAAAACTTCACGCAGGACAAGCATATACGTTGAATCTCTCTCTATGTAAGTATGTATATATGTATATGTGTGTGTGTGTGTGTGTATATATATATATATATATATATATATATATATATATATATATATATATATATATATATATATATAATAGTTATAGTTGTAGTTATAGCTATAGTTATAGTGTATATATGTGTACCATTTCAACACCAAAATGTGGTGAACTTGTGATAATAGAAAGACCCCTCTTCTAGATCCAATTGGCGCTCCTTAGCTGGTAGTGGCACAAATTACTCAGCCGCCATCGCAGATGGCAATCTCACATAGCAAGAATAGGCAACACGGTATTAGTTCAATCTCTAATTATAAAAGTATAATGTTCCATAAATGTATATCTAATTACCTTTTTTGTTAATTCATGCACATAGTGTCTCTTCTTGATGAAGTCCGACGACGTACCTCTATGGCCTCATGACCTTCTCCAACCTTGACACCCTCTCCATCAACGTCTCGTGTCTCTACCACAGCCTCACTAGGGCCCACTTTTGAGCACTAGGGACTGTTTTGGATGTGCAACGCTATGGCCTCAAGTGCAACATTGACATGGATGGACGGATCGTGCCCATCAAAGGTGGATGCCTGTTTTGCCAGCGTATAGGATAGCTGCTAGAGCTTTACATGCCTCGACTACACGTACTTTGAGCATATGTCGACGTGTTGTTTTCAATGTTTCATAACTATTGATTATTCTAATCTAATGAAGAAGTAAGCTAGAGCTCAATAAAAAGTTTGTGATTGCCCAACTAGACACACACACACACACACACACACACACACACAGAGAGAATGAAATTAAAAAAAATGTACAGTTTGTGTTTGCAAAAGACCAAAATGACCTATGAAACGCCAAATTTATACAACCATCATCTGAGTGATACATTTGTTTGTGTGACAAAAACTAAGTACCAAATGAAATGAAACTGGAATGAAACTAGATGCAATATCTATAACATGGATGGTACGTAATACTGAAAAGGCAAGATAAAATCAATTGTATACTATCCCTATGTACCAAGCGATGTGATTTGTAATATAAACTAAAAATATGGACATCCGAGCAAGAATTAGCTATAACACACGAATAGAAAATGGAACATAGAACATTATAGACTCTTCAAAAACATCATAAAAATTGAAGATAGTTAGCACTTGAAGAACTTGAAACATCATAGAATCATAAATTTGACCGACTGCTTGATACTTAAGAGCTTGGGAAGACCTATTCTAAAAGACACAATCAAGTCTATGGGGATTCGAACCCCAAGTAGCCATACAAAGCTATCACCACAAGACTCCCTGCCCAACCCACTCGATGTTAGTAATGTTTCAATAGATCAATGAAAAAATTTAAATTAGGAGAGTTCATTCTTATTGATTGATCCGACTGCTCATTCTCTTCTGCAGTACTCTAGTCTTTAGGGTTCAATCAAACTTGGGAAGAGATCAATGATCAATTCAATCTCTTCATTGTCCTTCATTGCTTCTTGAAGCTCTTCAATTTGTCAAGTCTGCATCAAGAGAAAGTGTCTGGGAAACCAATCAATGATTGAGGCTATCTAGAAGGATCAATGTCCAACTCTAAGGGAAGATCTTTCATTACATCATCCATTGCATCAATGTCGTTATCTTCTTCATTATAGTAGTCGTCATGTGCTAATGCTGTAGGGGGATGAAAATGTGTAAAAATCGTATCATTTTTGGAAAGATTATCTTGGCTTAGCTCCTCTTTTGAAATCCAAGCTTCGTTGGTGGTGTCAAATATTCGATCTCCTCGAGGATTGACATGCACAACTTGCCTCCATGGACTGACAAAGTCTGGGAAAGTGTAGAAGAAAGCTTGCTCACAATGGTTCGACAAAATATATGGTTCTTGTGTAGTCCGTAATGATTTTGAAGAATCGACTGACTAGAAACTAGATGACTCTTGTCTCATTGTGACTCTACCCCCTTTATACTCAGCATGGAACCGATCAATCTCTAATACAATCTATTTAAACATAAGATATAAAAAATGCCATAGAAGAAAATTTGAAGTCAACAGTGTCAAACATAGAAATTTTGATTACTCGCTTGCAAACACAAAAGTTTGGTTCATAAATACTGACTAAGGTTCCCACATAGCCAGGCAATCTCATCGATAAGGTTTGTATCTCTTGCACTTACACGTGATTGCTGCTTAAAAGATGAAACAATGCAAATATTTTGAGTAACGCATCATTAATCAATTTTGTCGACTCGAAGATGTTGTCTAGTGTCCCATATGCTACTATATGAAAATACCTAAAAGTACAAAAATAAGTATATAAACTTTAAGGAATAATATTAGAAATTCAAACAACTTCATAAATATACATTCATAGAAGAATTATTACTTCTCTATCACATCCAAATCCAATCTCTCTCTGCTCATTAGTGATGTCTTTTCCTTCTAGAATTCCATCTCTTATACGTTTAGATAATCATGAAAGAATGGATAGTGGTATAGTCTTAGCAGACTTGCAACCTCTCTTATTTGTGGATTGCAAACTTCCTCGTACTCTTTGAGAGATCTTTCCATATAGTGTGCGTTGTAAATAACAAACGAGAAAATGTTCAAGTATTTTGTAGCTGTGAACTTGTGCAAAATGCCCTTGCCACATAACACCTTATCTTTGTCTTCTCTTGTGGGTTGCAAACTTCCTAGTACTATTCAAGAAATATTTCTATACACTGCTAGTTGTAAATAACAAACGTGGAAGTGTTCAAGTGTGGGACGCACTCCTATCTTATTGCAAACATAGCGAGAACCACGAACATAATTGTCAATCCATGGGACGAAGCTGACTCAACTAGTGCATAGAGGCTACAAGAGGGTGTCAATCTCTTGGAAAACAATAGACAAATCGCATCTAACACAAGCTACACTCAAATGACCAAAGTCATCAAAAGCTAGTCGCTAATCGGCAAACAAAACATGTGTTAGGAAATAAGACGTAGCTAAATAGATAATTGAGTAGATTACTTGATGGAGAGAGATAGATTTACATACACGAGATTATAGAGTAGAGAGAGAGAGAGAGAGAGAGAGAGAGAGAGAGAGAGAGAGTACACACGATATACGTGGTTCACCCAATGTGGGTTACGTCCACGGGAAAGCAGCCACTCAATGGCTTTAGTACTTCAAAACAAGAAGTAGTTTACAAAGGGATTATACCCTTAATGGAGCTCCCGCCTTGCTTCACTCTCACCACCTCACACTCACCTTGTTGCATCAACTTCACACTATGAAATGTGTGTAGAAATGGCCTCTTTTTATAGGCCAAAAGGGCTGCCCTCTCTTATGAGAGGCAGCCATGTCTAACCGCCCTTGTGCGAATAAGTCCAAATCGGACCCTCCAATCCGCCCATGTGTGGCCTCCCTTGAGAAGACAAGTCCGCTTTTGAATTCGGCCACCGGCCACTGGCCATTGACTTCCGACCACCGGCCACCGGCCAACCGATCGGTTGTTTTCCGACCACTTTTCGGCCGCCGTCCGGCCATAATATTCCGGCAAAAAGGAATATTCCGACGAGGGGAAAAAAAAAGTATCGGGGGGCCTCCGCCCCCGAGGCCCCTAAAGTTGCCCATGATTCTTGTCCGTGAAAATTTTGCTTTTCGGTGAGTGATTTTCCTTTATACACGATGGCTTCTCCTCATAATGGGGGCCTTACAAATGTGCGCTTTTACCACAAAAAATTACAAGGGTAAATCAGGCTCCATACTTAACAATCTCCCACTTGGAGACTGATCTCCAAACCAAACCTGTGACTGCTTTCCATCCTGGATTCTTATCCTTGAATGCCGATTGAAGATGAGCAAAAGCTCAACTTCTCCTTGTTGACCACCTTTGTAAACATGTCTGCAGGATTTTCACTTGTATGCACCTTTCCTAGCTTTAGCTGTCCCTCTTCCAAAAGAGTGCGTATGAAGTGATATCTCACCTCAATGTGCTTTGTCCTTGAATGAAAGGCTGAGTTCTTCGCAAGATGGATAGCGCTTTGGCTATCACTGTACAAGACACAATTGTCTTGTTTGAATCCAAGCTCTTCTAAGAATTTGTGAAGCCACAGAATTTCTTTGCTTGCCTCCATCATTGCTACATATTCTGCTTCCGTGGTAGAAAGTGAAACCACTTTCTGCAACTTTGAAGCCCAGCTTACTGCTGTGCCTCCAACCATGAACACATAGCCAGTAGTGCTCCTTCGAGTATCTTTGTCACCTGCCATATCTGCATCAGCATACCCTTCTAGAAAAATATCAGTTCCTCCAAAATACAAAGCATTTGTTGTTGTCCCTTTTAGATACCTAAGTATCCACTTCACAGCTTACCAATGCTCTATACCTGGGTTGTCCATGAACCTACTCACAACTCCCACTGCATGTGCAATGTTTGGCCTTGTCCAGACCATAGCATACATTAGAGAACCTACCACTGCAGCATATGGAACTTTAGACATATAGGCTATCTCCTCTTGTGTCTTTGGACACATATCCTTTGTTGGTTTAAAGTGACCAGCCAAAGGTGTAGAAACTGGTTTTGCATTTTGCATTGCAAACCTTTCTAGTACCTTCTTGATGTAATCTTCTTGAGATAGCTTTATTGTCTTCTTCGTCCTATCCCGTGATATTTTCATACCAAGTATCCTCTTTGCAGCACCTAAATCTTTCATTGCAAAAGATTTAGACAGCTCCTCTTTTAGGTCTTTGATGTCCTGCATGTTAGCACTTGCAATCAACATATCATCAACATATAACATTAGGATGATGAATTTCCCATCTCCCAAATTCTTCGTGTAGACGAAGTGATCCGAGTTGCATCTTGTGAATCCATGATCCAACATCCATCGATCAAACTTCAAGTACGATTGTCTTGATGCTTTCTGTAAACCATACAAGCTCTTCTTTAATCTGCAAACCATTTTCTCCTTATCTTTTACTTCATACCCCTTTGGTTGAAGCATGTAGATTTCCTCCTCTAAGTCACCGTGAGGGAATGCCGTATTTACATCCATTTGCTCGAGATTTAGATCATGAGCAGCCACAAGGCTTACGACAAGCCTAATTGAGTTCATTTTTACAACAGGAGAAAATATTTCATTGAAGTCAATTCCTTTCTTTTGAGAAAACCCTTTTACCACAAGCCTAGACTTGTACCTTTTCTTCCCACCTTCTTCTTCCTTCACCTTGTACACCCATTTGTTTTGAAGTGCCCGCTTACCTTTAGGCAACTCAACCAACTCCCATGTTTGGTTGCGATGTAGTGAGTCCATCTCCACTTGCATGATCTTCGTCCATTCTTCTTTGGATTCATGTTGCATAGCTTCTTCGTATGATTCCGGCTCTCCAGAATCTGAGATCAAGAGATGGTTGAAGGAAGGAACAAACCTTTCTGGAGGTCTACTTGCTCTTGTAGATCTTCGGGGAATAGGTTGAGGCTCCTCATTTGGTTGACGTTGTTGCACATTGTCACCGTTTGCAGTCCTTGAGTCTTCACCGTCCTCAAGCTCCATGTACTCATCACCTGTTTCTTTTGTTTGTTTTCTTTCCAAGTAATCTTTGTACATATTTTGTTCGTTAAAAATTACATCCCTACTCCTTAAGATTTTACCATCTTCAGGATTCCATAGGCGATACCCAAAGTCACCTTCTCCATAGCCAATGAAGAAACACTTTTTGGACTTTGCATCTAGCTTTGATCTTAGGCGTCTATCTATGTGCATGAAAGCCTCACACCCAAACACTTTGAGAAATGCATAATTCACCGGTTTACCTGTCCATGCCTCTTCTGGAACTCCCCTATCCAATGCCGTTGAGGGTGACCGGTTGATTAAGTACATAGACGTACTTACAGCTTCCGCCCAAAGCTCAAGCGGTAGGCCTGCATGTAGCCGCATCCTCATGCTCGCTCCATGATTGTCCTGTTTATCCTTTCCGAAATCCCATTTTGTTGAGGTGTCCTTGGGGTTGTCCTTTGCCTCTGAATGCCATTGCTAGCACAAAAGCTTTCAAAAGCTTGGCTGCAATATTCACCTCCATTGTCGGATCTGAGAAATTTAACCTTGGTACCTGTTTCATTCTCCACAAAGGCTTTCCAACTTTGAAATATGGAAAATACATCGAATTTATTCTTCATGACATAAACCCATGTTTTTCTAGTCGCATCGTCTATGAATGTTACATAGTACAATGAGCCACCAAGTAATGGTGTTCTTACAAGACCCCAAACATCAGAATGAACCAACTCAAGTTTTTTATTTTTTCTTTCATTTCCTGATTTTTGAAATTTTACCCTCTTTTGTTTACCATAAACACAATCTTCACAGAACTCTAAGTCCACTTCTTTCAAACCTGGTAGAAGCTTCTTTGTTTGAAGGATTTTCATTACTTTGGCACTCATATGCCCAAGTCGATAGTGCCACACCGCACTGTCAACTTCTGTAGTTGTTGCACAAGCTGAAGGTTGCGTGCTAACAGTACACAAGTAAAGTGTACCGACCTTTTCTCCCTTGGAAACCACCAAAGATGGAACATGCCTAACATCTTTAAGCTTCCATTCATTTCCGTTAGCAGTTTTGACAGAAACTGTACCTTTGCCGACAATCTCACAAGCTTCATCATCTCCCAAGTATACATACCCAAAATTACCTTTGGTGTAATCTTGGAAATTTTGCTTGTGTGGTGTCGCATGGAATGAAGCCCCGAAATCTACTATCCAAGAATTAGACACATTGTCTAATGAGAGAATTAGAGCATCTTGCTCTACTTTACCTGCCACATTGGCCTCCGATGTTGGCTTGTTGTCTTGAGACTCAGTCTCCTTCTCCTTCTTGGACCAGCAATCCTTCTTGACGTGGCCCTTCTTGCCACAGTTCCAACATTCAAGAACTGACTTTGTGCGTGACTTGCTCCGCCTTGAGCGATCACGACCCTTTTGGTTTTTGAACCTCTCCTTAGGCCTTCCTCTTGTTTCCACTGACAATGCAACACTTGATGATTCTCCTGTGCTTCTCCTTCGTATTTCCTCGCTTAGGAGAACACCCACAACATCATCAAACTTAAGAGTATTTGTACCAGAGATAGAATTACTTACAACCATCACAAGGCTGTCCCAACTATCCGGTAGAGATGATAGTATAAGGAGAGCTCGCACTTCGTCATCGAAATTGATTTTCACCAATCGAAGTTGACTAATGTTTGTGTTAAAGTCATTTAGGTGTTCTGCAACTGAACCATTCTCTGCCATCTTTAGATTGAACAAGCACTTCATAAGAAATACCTTATTGGATGCTGATGGTTTCTCGTAGAAGTCGTCAAGTGACTTCATCAAGTCCTTCGTGGTCTTCATCTCCGAAACATTGAAGGCCACCATTGACGCCAAGCTTAACCGGATTGTTCCCAGTGCCTTTCGATCAAGGACAATCCATGCTTCATTTGCCATTGTTGCGGGCTTCTTCGCAAGACCACCTAGTGGAAAATAGAGGTCCTTTTGGTAGAGATAGTCTTCAATCTGCATCTTCCAATGTTGGTAGTTTTTGCCGTTAAACTTCTCAATCTTGAGCTTCCCTTCCTCCGCCATAACTCCCACTCAATTCAAGGAATCCTTTCCTTGAGATAATTTAGCTACTACGAGCAAACCTTGCTCTGATACCAGTTGTTAGGAAATAAGACGTAGCTAAATAGATAATTGAGTAGATTACTTGATGGAGAGAGACAGATTTACATACACGAGATTATAGAGTAGAGAGAGAGAGAGAGAGAGAGAGAGAGAGAGAGAGAGAGAGAGAGAGAGAGAGAGAGAGAGAGTACACACGATATACGTGGTTCACCCAATGTGGGCTACGTCCACAGGAAAGCAGCCACTCAATGGCTTTAGTACTTCAAAACAAGAAGTAGTTTACAAAGGGATTATACCCTTAATGGAGCTCCCGCCTTGCTTCACTCTCACCACCTCACACTCACCTTGTTGCATCAACTTCACACTATGAAATGTGTGTAGAAATGGCCTCCTTTTATAGGCCAAAAGGGCTGCCCTCTCTTATGAGAGGCAGCCATGTGTAGCCACCCTTGTGCGAATAAGTCCAAATCAGACCCTCCAATCCGCCCATGTGTGGCCGCCCTTGAGAAGACAAGCCCGCTTTTGAATTCGGCCACCAGCCACCGGCCATTGACTTCCGACCACCGGCCACCGGCCAACCGACCGATTGTTTTCCGACCACTTTTCGGCCACCGTTCGGCCATAATATTCCGGCGAGGGGAAAAAAAGTATCGGGGGCCTCCGCCCCCGAGGCCCCTGATTCTTGTCCGTGAAAATTTTGCTTTCCAGTGAGTGATTTTCCTTCACGCACGATGGCTTCTCCTCATAATGGGGGCCTTACAAATGTGCGCTTTTACCACAGAAAATTACAAGGGTAAATCAGGCTCCATACTTAACAACATGACCTTTCCAATATCAAACGACATCCAAATTTTATGAAACTTCTAAGACATGTATATAAGACCTAAGCACACATGCTTATGGTCTCAAATATCACATTAGGTCAAGTGCAAAAATCAGATTATTAACAATAGTGAGTTTTTGACCAAGTCATTTTCCACCCCGAATGCATCTAAATGCTTAGCAATGATGCCCCAATACCCCGCCTATGCTTATTTTGTGATTTCCTAGCTTAAATTAGTACTTATGATGAAATTAGGCCGTGGATCGGTGATGCCAAAAGCTACAGTTTATCATGAAATGTTTACCTCAATGCATAGAGCTCTTACCTGCGGTTGCAATGCAACAGACAACACTGTAATGTGACAACCGAGAAGGGAGTAGGAAGCGTGAGAAGGAGAGAAGTGAGCATCGTTAGCTCTCGTTGTGTTTCTATTATCCAAAAGTTGAAAATAACTTACAAAAATTGGTCTTTATACCTTGGCCAAGGTTTCTTTGGTCAAAAACTAATAATCTAGGAGCTCTAACTAAAGATAAGTTGATACAATCTGGAAGCTTATATTCCCGGCTCATCGACTACAATATCCACTTAGAAAATAGGAGTTACAATATTCCCGATTTATCAAAAGAATAAGTGTTTTTACAATAAAAGCTCTCAAAAAATGTTAATGAGTTAGCTTGCTGCTAACATTCTCCCCCTCCTCGACTGTGTTGTCCCTTGACACAGTTTCATGGACTGAAGTAGGCTTTGGGATGAGGGCTGGCGAGGCGGTCTTTAAGTGCAACTAGAGATTTCTCATATCTGATTCGTCTTTCTTTGTCAAAATTGCATGGTGACTTTGTTT
Organism: Adiantum capillus-veneris; assembly: GCF_014529385.1. Lineage (NCBI taxonomy): Eukaryota > Viridiplantae > Streptophyta > Polypodiopsida > Polypodiales > Pteridaceae > Adiantum > Adiantum capillus-veneris. The sequence goes on along the minus strand of NC_140949.1, from coordinate 102,204,671 downwards.
TTATGTTCGATGACTGAATAGCCAACAAACCTTGATGTTAGATTGCTAATCATTGGCCCAAAAATCTTTGTCCACCATGTGAAGAATCTTGTGTTGAAAGCCTCTTCAAATGCCAACATATTGCTTGATGGCAGGAACATGCATCTGACGTAGAAGCCATATAGGACTTCTTCTGGAGGCTGTCCACTCAAATCATAGCATAAACCTTTGTTACCTTCTAGGAAAGACATCCAGGGGGCTCCTACTTGCTCAGGCTCATGAAAAATTTGAATGCATGTAAGCAGCATTGTGCAGATTTTATAGAGCATTGCTCATGAGAGGTTAGGGAGGCTTTTGAAGAAGTTCACGGCACCCGTTAGGGTTTTCACCATGTATTCCTCATTTGCCGGTCCCTGCTCTAGAGTTGGGAGTCTTGGGTAGTGGAGCCATGTTGGTCTCTTCTTCCTCAATGCATCGTGTGCCTGCCATGTCCTTACCCTTAGTACACGACAAAATGTAGGGTCTCTTTGTACTACTGTAGGTGCTCTTGTAAATAGGATGAGGTATCTAGAGTTCTTGTTGAGCCAGTTCTTTCTCCATTTGGGGTGGAGAGCATCTGAACCTTCTTCTGGCATATCTTTATTAAGTCTTTCTTTGATTTGTAGTAGCTCCACCTTTATCAAAGGGTAGGTCAACGAATACTGATGCCATCGAGCATTGATTTGGTTGGCAGTGAGCTAAGTTACATTGACTGAGTGGAGAACTCTCAACTCCCAATCCATTGCTTTCCATTCAGCATCTACTTCCTAGACAATCTGCTCTTTCAATGCATCTTCTAGATTTAAAAAGCTGGACCATTGGCACTTGATCTTCTTCATCGATTGGTACTTCAAACTCCAAATCTCCTGCTAGTCCTTCTGATGGCTGTGTTTCCATATCTGCAAAAGAGACTGATGTTATGTTTATGATTGGATTTTCAGAGGTTCCTGCCTCCTCTTGAGCTTCTGTAAGTCCTTGTCTCAGCAACTAGTTGTCTCTCTTCAAATCTTCTATCTCCTTGAGCAATTGCTCTTCTCTTTGTACCCGCATTAATGCAAGGTCTCATCTTTGTGCCTGTTCAAGCTTCAGCTCAAGTTCGAGGTCCTTGTTCCTCTTTTCCAAAGTCTTGTAGACTTCATCTATTCCCTTGAGTAAAGTTACAACTGGGTTTTCCCTTATCTGCCTTAGAAATGCCGCTTGGTCATTGACCCGTCATTGATTCTTTGCTCGGAGTACTGCAAGGAGGCATTGGCTACATCTAGTTGCACTTGGATCTTTTGGGCTGACTGAGTAGTGATTAAAAGTTCGTTGGTCACTTCAGTAAGTTGTTGCTCCTTACTCTTGCGTGCATCAGACAGCTCCCCCAAATCTTCCATCTCTTTCTACTGCCTTTCCTTGATAGTTTGGTGTTGTTCTGCTTCATTTTTTAGCTCTTTAATCTGTCTTTGAAGATCTTCAATAATGTTCATCCTGTCCTCAAGCTCACCTTGTAGAGCATCTATTACTTGTTCCAATTCTCTAGCCTTGACACTGCGGCTAAGTGCTGTTGTTCGCATTTTTTGGTCATTAGCTGCATTTGCTTTGCATACTCATTAACTTGAATGATGATCTCATCCGTGGTTTCCCATTCTTCAAATTCTACCTGGGGCTGCTTAGAAGTTTCAACAGATTCGGTTTGCGGCTCTTTCGACGGTGCAACAGATTCTGCTTGTGGCTTTGTAGGTTCAACTGATTCGTTTTGGGTTGTCGTAGAAGGTCCAGCTTCAATTTTTTTGCTTCCTTGGGCTGTTCAAAACTGGATTTCTCCTATTGTTTCTCTTTTCGTGTTGCTTCTTCACCTTCATTGGATTTGGCAGTTGGCGAGGGGCTTGGACTTGGCATAGGATGGTCTTCTTGCTTCGTAGTGGGTGAAGTGGGTCTTGGAGATATCTCTCCGTGTTTATGATGTGGTTCACTTTGTTGTGCAACTTCTACTTGCCTTTGTTGCACAACCGATTCTTCTCTTGCTTTCATTTGCGCTTATAGAGCTTCCTGTATCTTCAAGGCCTCGGCTTCTGCATACATCCGCTCAAGTAAATCCTTTGGATCTTCTAGGACTTTCTTTGCAGGGTTCTTGGTCCTTGGATCCCTAATCTCCCTTGGACTCCAAGATTCTGAGTTTTCTCTTGTAGCTAGGCAGCTTCTTTCATACGATTGTTTCTCTCTTTCAAACGTGGCCATTTTCTACCGAGGTTCTTCTTGATGGGCTGCCACTGCTTTCTTCTTCATTTCTTCCCTTCTTGCCCTCGTTTCTTCATTGTCAGAGCTTTCACTGCTGTGGGCTTCAAGCGAGCTTTTTGCTGATTCTTCATTAGATTTATATACCCTTTTCTTCGTTAATCTAGTGGTTCGTGGAGAAGGTTGAGCTGATACTATCCATGTATTTTAATTTGGGGCTAGCGACAAGTTATCTACCATTCCAATAACATGGTATGCGATTCGTGTTAGAACATCTGGAGCGCCCAGATATGTGATCTTTCCTTCCTTTTTTGTGCTCTTGAGTGTTGGAAGCACGTAATGTTCAAATCTATTGCCTGCCTTGTCGTTGACTTCAACACTTGTGTGAAAGTAGTTGCAACTGCATGATTCGAAGTTGTGGAACGTGGCGATCTCTTTGAAAGGAAGTGGAAGTGTTGGTGATAAAGACGAGCTGGATCCTCCACTTGACTTAGAATGAGATCAAAGAAGGTGGCGGCAATTGTATCTTTGGTGAATGTACCTGTTGTTTTCCTATCCCTGGCCCTCATTGTCATACCTTCTGTTGGCAACTTCAGTGCCTCGGCCACTATGTCTTTGTTGATAACCACTTTCACTTTTTGCCCTTGCTGATCCGTGATCTGAGCAGATCCATCTTCTTTGATTGTGGATAACAGTTCATAGGCTCTTTGAAAATCCACTCTGCATGGCTCCTAGTCGTAGAATTCCCGAAGTCCCAGTCTTTTGTTGGCTTCTTTAGTGTCTGGCCTTGCAGCTACATCATAAACCTCCTTGGGTAGCATTTGTAACTCCACCTGGTGTCCATCTTCCACTCTTGAATTTGCCGGTGAAGACCGTAGTGTTGTTTTCTTCAAGTTGCTCTTTGGACAGGTAGGTTTCCTTTGCCGTCTTCTCAAAGCTCGGATCCAACTGGTATGGTGGCAATTCTTGTAGCTTATCTTTCTGAGGCATCCTCTTCTTTGCCTTCTCAGCCGCTTGCATTGCACCTATTAGGAGGATACAATGTCAAAATTAGAAAACTCCATGGATTCCGCTCTGAAATGCCTTGAGTCTGAACTGCTGGCAAATGATGTTCATTTTGCTTCAAATTTTTTTTGGAGCATGCATAGATGCATAAAAACATGTAGAGATCAAAATCATGTAATTAGGCAAAATTTGCAGCAAAAGTAAATAATAACGATTATTTACAGATAGAAAATTTTTCCAGCCTTTTGCATTTTTGACATCATAGGCTTGATACATGTGGCATTTAGATACTTTGACTGAGGTGTGGACTCATTTGAGTGCACTAGGTGAAAATGGTGCCAGATTTAGGCTTTAGACTGTGAAATAGTAGATAGAGGAATTTTGAGTTTTTGAGATCCAAATTTGATCAAACTTGATTGGTGGGCTTGAAACATTTTACTTTGGTCCCATAAGTCAAAGTTGAAATTTGAACCCATTCTTGTAAAAAAGTATATAATCACGATTATTAACTTTTCATCAACTTGTACATTTTTTGTTGTAAGTTGGTTCTAGACATGATATAGAGTCTGTGTGTAAGATATGGGGTGATTTGGATTAAAAAGTGTGACATTTAACTCAAAAATGGGACTGAAGAGACTTTAATGCGTTTTTTTTTTAATAAAATGAGAGATTTTCTTGCTTTTTTGGCTAATACTTGACATGTGGCATGTAATAGATGTGTACAAGTGGTGTGTGAAGTGACAAAATAAGTTTCAAGCCAAATGTGCACAAAAGTAAATAATCGCGATTATTTACAACAATCACTTTTTTTGCATGAGAAAAGATAATTTGATGACCTAAAGATCTTTAATACATCTAAAACAAGTCCTAAAATGAATTTGGTAAAGTTTGGCCGTGTCAGCATCACTTCGTGCTCTTTCGACTTTGAAATCACCAATCTGTGTGACTACTTGGCATGTAGAGTTGGTTGGTCACTTTTGAAGCCTTGGAATTGTCCGCTACATAGTCCTGATGCTGCTCATCAAGTTTGGGCTCATTCGGAGTCAGTTTGACTTCATATGTCAAATTTGACACTTGGTAGCCTTTGACCTGTTTCCTGATGTTTGAGAGCTTGCCTTGACTATTTTGTGGAAACCATCTAGGTACATTGTGTATAGACCCCGTCTATAAGCTGCCCGTGGAGTCAGAATCCAATACTGGCATATGGCAAAAACCTAGATTATCTACTTGGGACCCCCTCGACCCCTGCCAAATGGTCATCTAATGATAGGGGCATGCTACATTTCAAGTCTCGTCCGATTCGGTTGAGCTGACATGCTGCTATGGTCATTTTTGTGTCGTAGGAGTTCATGCACAACTGGGATTCTAGGGTTTTTTCTTGAGCCTAGACTTGCTACCCGATTGTATAGAAACATTCTTTGATGAGTTTAGAACTTACCCCTTACGTCTCGTGTGAGATGGCACTGAAAATGGGCGACTGTGGACTCCAGAAATCTTGCGCAAAGAAGGTAGAAAGCTCTCTACTCCAAGAGTGACTAGTAGAAATGAAGTGATTTTGGGCTACCTTAGAAATCTGTACTCAGACTTTCCAAACTATTTCCCTCATATTCCCCTATTAGTCCTACTAGGCAGTGAAATCCATATTAAACTCAAAAAATTTTCTCAATCGGACTCCGTTAGCTCATTCTGCAAGAATTTGCAAAAGTAGGCCTTGGCGGCCTAATTTAGGCTTCCCGCTTCCGTTTGTCGTTTTGATTAAAAAAATTTGTGCCTGTCCGCCTTGTTCTTTTGATCATGAGCGTATCTTCAATTTCTCCATCTGAGCTTATTTAATATTTATTATTAATTTTTGACTCGTTTATAAAAAATCAAATAAAATAACAAAATGCACAAAAAAGCAAAGTGAAAAATCAACAATTAAGAAAATCCATTGAGAAATAATGCTTTATTATTTTTTGGTGGATTTCTCCATTTTTAAGCTCCAATATCAAGAAAAATCAATAAAAATAAGCAAAAAGGCTATTTTTTGGTGTATTTTCTGATAGTATATACACTATGTAACTCATATGGGAGATGTTATTAGTTAAAATTCCCCTGCTGATGATTTTTTAAGGGCATTATTAGGTAATTTTGTAAAAAATCACACGTTAACATCCAACTTTTTCCTCCCTCTTCAAACATTGCCCTTAATTACTAAGTTCCCTTGGCTCTACTATGCTTTGAAGATCAATGCAGTTCAAATCAGTATGTTGTACAAGAGTTGGGTCTTGAGTAATTAACTCAAGGGTTTCTGTGGTCAAGGTGTTATGTTGATGTTTTCTAAATAGCAGATTTTGTAATATATGTGCTCTTTGCTTGATTGTACCGTCAGGATGCTTTGGCACACTGATTTCTTGAGCTGTAGGTATCAATGATGATGGTTGCTGGGATTTAACTCTCCACTGGTATTTTGGTTTTTTGATGAACTGTTGTGGTTGAGTGTTTTGAGACTTAATTTTTCACTGCTTCATCGGCTTTACAGTTTGTGGAGAAGATAAATGCTCCTTATTCCTCCAAACCCATCTAGTGCTAGTTTCTCTTCTGACTGATGTTTTTCTCTGAGTTGTCAGATGTGAAACTTTTGTGAGTATGGTAGATGAATTTTTAGGCACCCAAATCTGAGACAGATTGTCCTTGAGTTGTGCTTTTGGTACCCATATTTACATGACTCCTTGCATGCTACCTGTAGCATTTGCTTGTCTAGAGGTTGACTTGGATTGATGACTCCCTTGTTTCTTTTGTGGGTGACCTCTTTTCCATTCCTCTTTGCTTGATGCAATTGGAACAATGAGTTGTCCTCCTTTAGGTGATAGCTTGAGTTGATTGGTGTCCCAAACTGGTACTGTCTTGTACGTTCGCATCCATGAGATTCCAAGAATCATTGTTTCATTCATGTGTTCGTCTGGTATGCATACAAATTGATGAGGGCATGAACATCCATGTACTATCACAAATAAGTTGACTACTCCCAATGCTAGTGTTGGGTTTTTGTTGCATCCTTTGATAGACGATATTCCTGATGCTAACGACTAATTTGTTGCTTTCTTGTAAGTGGAATAACTGACTGCATTCATCAGAGCTTCGGTATCTACCAATGCATTTGTGCTATGATTGTTCAGTTTTACTTTGATGCGAAGGTCCATTTCATCCAACCGTTTATCATCTGTTGACACTGCATCCTTTTGCAATTCCCATAGTCTTTCATCTAATTCTAAGGTGTTGATGGGAATAGGTGTTTGTTGATTTTTGAAAGCAGGTTTTCTCTTGAGTACTTGAAGTTGAGCTTTCTCTTGGGCTTCATTAATAACCTGCATGCATCTTCTCTAGCAAATCATTGTTTAGTGACAAATTGTACTTCTTTAAGCGACATCCACTAATCCAGTTAGCCATTGGTTCACCATCTAGAGTGGACAACTTAATTGCTCCACTTGGGGATACATCCTCAATGATAAACCATCCGTTTTCCTTTTTCTTGAACTTGGGAATGTGTTGCTTGAGGGAATAGACTAAAACTAGGTCTCCTTTTTTAAAGATTTTTTTGACTAGATGTGAATCAAAAACTGTTTTTGTTTTTGTTTTTGTTTTTGTGCATAGATGTGAGCTACAGTTGTTAGCCTTTTCTCATCAAGCTTTTCTAAATCTTCAAGCTTCTCTGACAATTCATGTCCGGTCCACTCAAGATCTTTAACTACCCTTAGTGTTGGCAATAGAAACCATTAGCAGTATGGCATTAAGACCATAAACAAGATTGAAGGGTGTATCATTTAAAGTTGTCTTGAATGAAACTCTATAAGCCCATAGAGCAGCATGTAGATTCATTTCCCAATTAGTTCGTCTTGAACTAACCACTTTAGTCAATTCCGAGATAAGAATTTTATTCGTGTGCTCAGCTTGTCCATTTGCTTGTGAATGATAGGGAGTAGATTTGTTATGGATGATCATAAATTCATTCATTCAACACATACTTATTGAGGAAATGAGTTCTCCTCACTAACAATTTCTATTGGAAGTCCATATCTTGTGAATACATTCTCATACAAGAATGCGGCTGTGGTTCTAGCATCATTCTTTTTGGTTGCATTGGCCTCTGCCCGCTTGGTCAAATAGTCCGTAGCTACAATAATATATTGATCTTGAGTTCTATAACCAGGTGGTTGTATTGGCCCGACAAAATCTATGCCCCATTTTGCAAAAGGTCTAGCCCCCATCATTGGCCTTAAAGGCATGCTATCTACCCTGGTTGGCATTTTTGCTTGTTGACATGCATCACACCTTCTAACATATTCTTTTGGCCTCTGCGAAAAGTGTTGGCCACGATATGCTTGCCATTAAAATTGCTCTAGAGGTGGTTTCACTAGAAAAGTTACCTCCACCTAATTCAATATGTGGTTGTTTTAGAATGGGAATATATTCATCTTCAGTTGCACAAACACGCAAATGTTGATCCTTTCCTCTTCGATACAATTGGTTTCCAATAAGAGCGTAGTCTCTTGCTTCAGTTTCAATTGCTCTTTGGTGGTGTTTACTTATATTCTCTGGAAATGTTCTGCTTGATAAGTAAGTAACTAGATAGTTACTCCACTTAGGGACAAGTGAAATGTGAAATAATGTCACAGAGGTATGGGTGCTTGTTTTTGGCATTTAAGACAACTTTTCACATATGAGTGAATATCACTCGTCATGGTTGGCCAAAATATTCAAAGTCTGAGGATCCATTGCATAGTTTGGTCTTCCGCAAAGTTAAGTCCTACTATGGTAATGTGCGCTTAACTTAGGTATTGGGTTTCTTCCTCAGGATTGATACACAAAAGCAATATTCCATCTCGATTTCTTTTGTATAGTCTTCCAGCTAGTAATTGATACATAGACGATTGCCCAGTTAATCCTGGTGTAATAGGAAGTGGTATTTGAGAATCCACTTGAGGTATGGTTATCAATGAAACCATATCTTTTGACCAACAAGGTATCATTTCCACGGAGAACAGATATGCATCTGGTAGATCATCGTCTACCCATTTCGAATAATTCTTGATAAATGATATGCTCTTTGGTGTGTGGTGCCCTTTTTTACAACTACAGTGAAATCAAATTCCAAAAGAATGATGAACCATCTCACTATTCTTCTTGTGTTGCATGGCTTGTTGACCAAGTACAATAAGGCTTGGTGGTCCACAAAGAACACAAATTTGTTGGCTAATAGGTAATGTCTATGCTTTTTTACGGCATAGATCATTCCTAATCTTTCCCTTTTGGTGGTTGTATAGTTTTTCTCTGCCACATTCAACTGTCTACTAGCATAAGAAATAGGAAAATCAAATTTTTTGTCTTTTGGTTGAGCTAATATACACCCAATGGCAAAATTGGAAGCATCAACATGTATATGGAATATCTTATTCCAATCTAGTGCTTTCAGTATTGGGGCTGAAGTGAGAGCTTGCTTAAGCTTCATGAAGGATTCTTCACACTCATCAGTCCATACAAAGAGTGTAATCAGGCTATACATGGGTTTTGCGATTATAGCATACATGTAAATGAATCGTCTAAAATATCCACAATGTCCCATGAAAGCTTGAACCCCTTTGACAGTTGTTGGTCTAGCAATTCAACAATAACATGAATTTTATCCATATAGGTTGTTATGCCATTTTTAGACATCCAAGAATGGTTCCTTGTCTACCCTTAAATGTGCACTTTTCAGGATTTGAGCAAATCATATAGAGTCTACATTTCTTGAATACCTTTTTGAGGTGTTCAAAATGATCAGCTCGGATTGATGAATGTATACATAAATCATCCATATATACTTCCAAGAAATTTCTAAGATATTCTTTGAAAGCAGAGCTCATCAATCTTTGGAAGGTGGCAAGAGCATTAGTTAATCCAAAAGGCATGACTCTATAGACAAAAATACCCCATTTAGTTGGAGTCTTACCACGCACCGAGCGAGTTTTTTCGAGCAAAAACAAACCCGAGCAAGTGTTTGTATGCAATATAGTAAATTTTATCATCAACAAAATATTTATTTTTTGTTATATATTGATGCACTACAACAAAAAGATTTTTTAATGGATAGACTATCTCTTAAATTCCAAAAGATCAAAGTTTACTTTTAAAAAAAGTAACACAATATTTGAAAATATTATCTTGTGGCTCAATCTCTATTTATCTAACTGTAATCTCCTCTGCTTCTACTCTTCTTTGGCTTGCATTTTTCTCGCTTGGGCTTCACATGTTTGAGCATGAAGTAAGATTGATAGACTAATAAGAGCTCTAAACCTTTACTTAATGCTTAAGTCACCCTATGTTTCTTTTTGTAAGGTAAGTGCTCCCTTGTCTAGTACTTTGGTTCTTGATTGTCATTTATACTTGAGAGCATGTGCATCCTTCCTCCTCTTAGCCACATCAATTTGATAGCAATTTATAACACCTCATTAGTTCATTTATACACCAATCGTCCCTTCCATGTCGTCTTGCCCTGCCCATACTACAAGGTTATGATCTTCATACAAGGGCACCCTTTTTACACGACACATGTCCAACAAACACCATTAATTATGAAAGACTTCTTTTGTTAAATAAAATCATGTTTTTGTTTAAATGGCCAATATAAGCCCTTTTTAATCAATTTACAAAAACAACAATCAAAATTAATAGAGTTCTATGCCTTAAATTTTCTAGAAAGACATCATCATAATTGAAAAAATTTAGTTGGAAACAAATAAAATATTGAGGATCTTTTTACCACACAATGTGAAAACTTCAAGGCTGTAATTGAACAACTTCTTTCACAAAGATTGAAGATGATGCTCCTTTCCATTTTGAATCATTGTTTGAAAAAATATGGCAGATGTTAGGAAGGCCATAGCATCCACCACACAATGGGCACATCATCATCAGAATATGCTTTACATCTTTGGTCATGTGAATATTCGTGCCGCCACCAATTATAAAAGGCGAATTCGGCTCCAATCTAAGAAGATAAAAGCCATGCCATACCCTAAAAGGTGGTACTAGAGCCTTCTTCAAATCCGCAACGATAGTTTCAACAAGAGGGAAGGTCGTTGCAGTGACTTTGTATACTAATTTGTTTGCATTAAATTCAGTTTGTTTTGAGCTTGTGTCTGCTCGAGATAAGGTTGTATCCATCAGAAAGAACAATGCTTAGATCTCTCTCTCTCTCTCTCAACAATATCACTATCATTGGAAAAAAATTCATTTAAAACCATGCCTTAAGTGTATTTTTAAGGGCTAAAATAAAAAATTCCACGCTAGTTTTGAGGGTGGCATTGAAGGAATCTGACTAAATTTGGAGGATTTTAGTGTAAAACTCAATAAAAATCCATTTTTTTTGTTAAGATATCCGATGTTCTTTTTTCCATTGGTTCCTACAAAAGGTTTTGGTGAACACTTCCTCGCAGGATCCTCTCTCTCTCTCTCTCTCTCTCTCTTAGTCAAGAGGATAGAAGATCCTTGGAACACCATTACTTTTCAAGTCATAACCAAAGCTCCTATTAAGTATTTCAATATTTAGACCTCCACTCACAATTTTAATTGGTCTAGATCTTCCAATCATTCAAATTTTCTTGCTAGAAAGTGGATATTTACAGCATGACTCCATCAATGCTGATTGACTAGTCTGTCGTACAAATATGGCACATAAAAAAGAAGCTAAACTATAAACTATCACATAATTGCTCAACCTAAAACACCAGTCAGTACGCAGCATGGGCATGCTTTTTCCCCCAATGCAACAGTTTAAGTCTTCTGGTCAAAGATGGCTTAGACAAAGCAGACAACCCCATCAAACCAGACTTTTAGCATGGTTAATAATCGAGCCACTTGCAAGACAGTGAGGCAAGCCCTTAAATTCTTCATTGCATGTACATCATTCCTCACAATTGCATTGGTATGATCAACAAGCTTTTGGAGGCACATTTGCTTCATAGAGTCAGGTACGTATATGGCAGTGAGTTTGCCCTACTGCATAACATCTTTGATAGCATAGAGCAAAGGAAAAAGTGGGCACCCTTTTCTTATGGATGTATGCAATGGAATAACATCTCCAAGAGTACCATTAACTGAAATTCTAGCTGATGCATTCCCAAAAAGAATGTGAAAAAGAATATGTCCAAACCCATATCATATAGACTTTGAAGTATGAACTCCCGTTCCATTATCATAGGCCTTATCATACGCTCTTTGGCCGATTGTTTGTGAGAAGATCATTTAGAAGAGAGTTCCATCAAACCATACTTTTAGCATGGTTAATAATCGAGCCACTTGCAAGACAATGAGACAAGCCCTAAAATTCTCCAATGTATGTACATCATTCCTCACAATTGCATTGGTATGATCAAAAAACTTTTGGAGGCACATTTGCTTCAAAGATCCAGGTACGTCTATGGCAGTGAGTTTGCCTTGCTAGTACTACTGCTTGTAGTCAGTTGAGATATTGGTGGCTGCAGGAATCATATCATAGTAGTATAAGCTGTTGCTCATGCCTCTTGCTTCTTCCTAATATTGGATGGCCAATTAGCTTTGGATTCCTAATTGCACCTGCATGATTTACTACTTGACTTCCACTGCAATGCTGCTACATCTCCATGGAGCTACGTCACATTAACCAACTCTTGCGGACACCATATTCTGTGTTGAATCGGTCATGAGAGATATTTCTGTTTGTCTGCAAATCGTTCCCAAATTTTTGTCCCATCAAATTTTCAAATAGATTATCAATAGAGCTGGACGAGGAGTGTGACTGAAGCCAAAGGCTCATCAGACCATGACTTGCACTAGTGGCAATATTCCCCAATGCCTTTCCATCGACATTGAGCTGTCTACCACTAATCCCCTCACACACTCTGCTAAAAGCGCAAGAAGCTAGCTGCACTGAAGCCACACCCTTAATTACTTGAGGATTGTAAGCTTTGAATGTCTGCAGTTGAAATGCGTCGCGTGCAAAGGACTGCAGCTCGTGAGAGACAACTGAGCGAGAGGCATGGCGGCACACATGCAAACTGCAGGAACGAACACCGATTAGTGAAGCGAGGACAATTTTTCTTAGCATGCACACAATACGTTTGATTTTGATTCGCTACTTCATAGAGAGGAAAGAAAGTAATAGTTTAGCTGTCACAATCAACACCCCCGGCATCGCTCACCCTACTGATCCTTTAATGCAACGACAATATTGCGAGACCCCCAGTCTTGATAGAACCCCCCCATCTCTGCATAAGCACACGTAGTTGCCGTCGCCTGCCTCCATCTGTAGAATGCGCATGTGCCATCCACGGTTATCATCGCTTCATCGCTCTTTCTTTGGCCTCTGTTGTATGCATCGCCAAGAGCCTGATAGCATCATGGCGATTTCTCAGTACTACTCTGGACCCCTCTCTCTCTCTCTCTCACACACACACACACACACACTCTCTCTCTCTCACAGTAAAAAAGAAACTCTCTGAAAGAGCGCGAGCCGGCGCGCGGTCTTTCAAAGAGTTTCTTTTTGACTGAGAGAGAGTGTGTGAGAGAGAGAGAGAGACAAAGAGAGAGAGAGAGGGAGGAGAAGAAGAAGAAGAAGACCATTCATTGCATTAGAATTTCGTGAGAGTGGGCGACCATGGTGTCCCTCAAACGCTGCCAACGGGATCATCGCATGCGAAGTTTGTATATATAGAGACAAAACCTCATTGTAACCCTCATGGCTAGCTAATGGTGGCATATGGTGACTCCCTAGCAGAGCGATGGACCCATCTCCTAGCACACAGAAACTAGCACACAAGCAGAAACGTCACCACACTTGGCGGTTGACTTCGAATCAAGTCAAACGCTGCCGACAGGATCATCGCATGCTGGTTGAAAAAGTGGGTCGAAGTTGTGCGGGTGGGGGCATATCCAGACTGGTTGCACCCTCCACACGCAAACCGTCGTATTTACCGCATTCTCGCTAATTACAATAGTTTATGTGCCTTTTCTATTTATTTTGTGTAGCTTTGCTATTTATTAGCCTTGAGTCCCACGTGTATAGGGAGGACATTTTAGACCTTCATTGTCGGCCTTGTTATCAAATTGCACTTAGGTTGTTGGTGACATAAGCAAGAGCTACGAGGGAGTGCTCTGCTCAGAGGCCTGCTCCATGTGAGGTGCAAGGGGAAAGGAGGCCCAGGTTGGTCGGATGCTCACATGGAGTTGCTAAGGGTGCTACGCTTCTTGGTGGTTTTGTCGTGCGGAGGTGGGTATTAACGTCTGGCTTGATCCCAATGAGGTCAACGAAATCTCTATTGCCAATTCAAGACAAAATATCAAAAAGCTGGTCAAGGATGGCTTTGTGATTCAGAAACCGATTAAGATACACTCGCGGGCAAGAGCAAAGCGTGCTTTGGAGGCTAAAAGGAAAGACCGTCATTCAGGATATGGTAAGAGGCGGGGTATAACTAGGGAGGCCAGGCTACCCTCTAAAGTTCTCTGGTTGAGACAGATGCAAGTGATTCGCCGGTTGCTGAGAAAGTACCGGGAGGCTAAGAAGATTGACAAGCATATGCACCATGATATGTATATGAAGGTCAAGGGTAACGTGTTCAAAAATAAGCGCGTGCTCATGGAGAGTATTCAAAAGTCTAAAGCTGAGAAGGCTCGTGAGAAGACACTGTCTGATCAGTTTGAAGCCCGTAGAGCTAAGGGAAAAGCTATCAGTGAGCAAAAAGTGCCAGGTGGGAAGAGCGCTTCGCACAAGGATTGAGTACTGAAGTAGCACGAGCCATCCCTGTAGCTTCCCTAAGGCCACCAAGAAGTCGACGAAGAAGTGAGCAGCATAGCAAGATTTAGCTAAGAGATGTGACTCGATAGCACTTAAATAGAAACCTTGGACCTTTGAGATTGTGTAATGAGATAGAGGTTTTGCTTTACTCTTGAAATCATGACTATTGAAAGCCTAAAAGGGTTTGCATTTTGCAATTTTTCCACATCTCTTTCTTTGACTAGTGGTCATTGTTGCCGAGACTCTTACAGTGTCTTTTATGTTGTTTCCAAAGGGAAAAATAAGAAGAATAAGAGAGTTTTAACAACTATCCCAAGAGACCTTAAAGATCTAGCCGACGAGCAGAGAGAGAAGTGTGATTTAGCAGTAGTGCCTATCCGGAGATCTCCTTTTGCTGCCTCTACCCGTCCCCAACAGAAGTTCTGAACTCTTTCCTCGCAGGAGCGCGTGCTCTCCCTGCCCTACCTTGCTTAGTCCAATAATCACTAGGATTCTTCACACTAGATGCTTAATTGGGTTGGGAAAAACCTACTCAAGTCGCAAAACGATGTTGCGACAAGATATTAGGTCGGGTTGTATGCATCAACATGGAGAAGCTCTACTTGTGACACAGTACAAGGTCGCGTGACGCACATCGGCATAGATATGTTGATCCTACAACATGCACGATCTTTGCCTCCTCAGCCTCTTCCCTTCGAGCCTTCCCTCGCCCATATACGATCCCCTCCTCCTCCTCCTCCTCCTCCTCCTCTCTCTCTCTCTCTCTCTCTCTCTCTCTCTCTCTCCCCCTCCCTCCATCTCTCTCAATCTCTTTTAAAAAAAAGTCTACGCTAGTGCGAGCTCTTTCAGAGAGTTTTTTATATAAAGAGATTGAGAGGGAGCGAGGAGAGAGAAAGAGAGGGGGAGGGGTTTAAAAAAAGCTAGGTTTAGTGTTATCACACTTGCAAATTTTGAGATTTACCTCTAAATTTTAAATTTGAAAGTGAGAAACCCTACAAAATGTAGAGAAATTTAGTGTCATTTGGTGTAAAAACCTTCAAATTTAGTCAGTTTACCGCTAAAATTCTCATAGGTAGGTTTGCCAAGTTTTCAGAACAAAGTTTTTTTCGAGCACTGGTCCCTGCCCGTACGTGAAAGAGTTCACGTCTCTTTCAAAGAGATTTTTTGAAGGGTTTTGTTTATACCTTCTTGACTCATCTATTGTGAGTTTCCTATTCCTTCAAAACCAAATTTGTCAGTGATTAGGGACCTTGAGATTTACCTTTCCTAGCCAACACAGTCTCAACGTGGCACAATGTTGTTTGTTGTAGCACAACCAACCTCTTGGAAGTTACCCCTTGGAGGGGGTCACCTAATGGGGTTCTAAGGATCGATGCTTGGGCCACATCATTCTGCAAGAGGATAGATGCAATGCTAGACTACCATCCATTTGAATTGCTATGAGGCGTTGATGGACGTACAACTCCCAAACAATAGATATAATACAAACAAAAATGGAGGGCTAAGCCGCGTTAGGAAAAGCATTTCAAAGGAGTACAATGAAAATCATACACCATGTCTCTAAGAAGTGTATTCAGCATAGGGGCATCACACGCTGGGTGAGTAATCTGGGTTGAGGCATGACGGACAACTCAACAAACTAGGAACCCCGAGCAGTCTAGGAACTTTGAGTTGTGCTCATATAAACATGGAAAATTTAAGAGAAGGTTTTACACTAAATTTATCTAAAATTTGTAGGTTTATTCACCTTCTACTTTGAATTTGGAAGATAAATCTTAAAATTTGTAGGTGGAATTACACTAAACCTAGGTTTCTATTGATATGGGTAGGTGAAAGAGAACTAGCATGTGGACAAAGTTGTCATAAGAAAATTGTGAGTCGTAGATTTATTAACCTTGCGTACTCTTCTATCAAAGCATTCTTTGTAATCCCCCACCATTACCACCTCCCTTGACACGTTTGTCGCCACCACTTTTGGCAACACCACTAACTCCCACTCCCCCCGATAGAAGGCTACCTATAATGGTGTGAACCAAACTTTAATATATACCATGATGTGGATTTTCTCAAAAGAATAGCCTCATTGCAATAACAGAATTATTTTCAAGTTTCCTCTGTTTTCTCCAGAGTAACTTTAAATGCATAGTATGTTTACCCACAATAGCTTGACATAGAGCAAGAGAGAAGAGAAGAAGAAGAAGAAAAATTGAATAGAAGCTCAAGCTCCCAGACTCTCCTTATTCACGAGATTTGTTCGAGTGGCAACAACCTTACTCTTTTAGTGTAAGTCTCGTGGTCCTACATGTAGGGAGGTAGGAATAGGAGATTTATATCCATTGGAATCATGGTGCTACTATTCCCAACAAGGATCCATGGTGGTAGAAATGAGCTTCCAATATCTGAGGGCAACTAGTTCCAAGAAGAGGAATATCAACATGCCATTGTTCCAATTGTTCTAACCCATCAAAGGAAACAATCTACAAAACCCTTGTTCAAGGGGTTTTTTCTGTCAAAAATTTGTGGATGTTTTACCATTAAAATTAGGTGTAATCTTGTTTTAGTTTTTTTTAGGTTGTGTTTGAAGTCATCTAAAAATTCCTGTTTGGTTTTTGTTTTGCATAGTGTGCCTTGTCCACTCTTGCTCGTTTTAGGGATTGCTCGGAAAATCTTGCTCGAGATTTGAGATTCCTCATTTAGTTGCAAAGGCAATTTTATGTTGATCTTTGGGATCAACCAAAAAGTTGATTATACCCTGAAAAGCCGTCTAAGAAGCTATAAGCTTCTTTTCCTGCGACTCATTCTAAAACATGCTCCGTGATTGGAAGAGGGTAGTTGTCTCTAATGGTGGCTGCACTCACTTTTTTGAGATTGACACACACTCTTAATTCCATTTTTCTTGGGTACTACCACTATTGGAGACACCCAATCTGTGTGTTCAATTTCATAAATGAATTCGGCTTTCTTGAGCTTTTTTATCTCTTCTTTGATCTTTCTGGCAAATGTTTCATTATAAGTATATGGACGTTGTCTACTTGGTTTCGCATCATCTCTCATAGATATGGTATTTGACAGATTTTGGGATCAACACCGTTGAGATCTTTATAAGACCAAGCAAAAATATTATGGTACTCTTTTAGTAAGCTTAGCAAAAGCTCTTCTTCTTCTGCAGTCAAGTCATTTGCAATGTAGGCAGGTCTAGGCTCTTCTCCTGGTTTGGCTAGATCTATCTTCTTTGCATTTTCAGGTCCTTCATAAGACTCGTCCTGTTTTCTTAGTTCCCTTACAGGTTGTTTGACTATGATCTTTTGGTCTTGGAGATTATATTTCTTGTAATGGGATGGAACACTCATTACATCTTTACTTTCTTCTTCTGTTGTTTCCATTTTAGTGGTATACATCTCCTTTAGAGCTTTCTTTAACTCTTGATATTTCTTCTTTAGTTCAACTTGGGTCATGGATGAATCATCATCCTGGTGTTTAGGTTTCGATTGAGTTTCCTTTCTCGTTTTCCTTGATGTTTTTGATGTTCCTTATTTGTTGTCTGAAGGATATTTACCCGTGATTTTGTCTTTGACACAATCATGTGCATCTATCTACATCAAAAACTATGTGCTGCTAGAAACTGATGGCATAGGTCTAGATTTCAAGTTTCTTGTGTCTCTTTTTCTTCTATACCATTTTTGCTTCCTAGGTTTTTGGTTTGGAAAGTCAAAAAACTTTTCCTCTCCTCCGTTTATGAGTAGTTTGGCTCTCACATGTTCTTTTTCTGACCCCAAATCATCAGATGTAGCTGAATGTTTTTCAAACTTGTCAGTAGCATCATAATACAGGTTTGAGAAGACTTGTTGAGATTTTAGTAAGTCCTTGGGTTCCTGAACCTCATCTTCAATGTGAATGGTCAAAATCATTGTATGTGAATTATGTCATAGCCATCTTCATTGCAAAATTGAGTTGGCATAGACGTATTCACAAACACATCCATTGTTGCCAAAATTTGAGTCCACTCAAATGGCTCAAACAAATGCTCCGGAAAGGGTTCAGGTATATATGCTTCATCCGTGCAAACCCTTCTAAGATACATTCCTCTCGTTTTTTGAGGCTCCACACATCCAAATAGGCGTATCTTTGTTTAACCAAAACGGAAGCTTTGATTCAACCAAAGAGACTGAGTCAAATTCTTGTATGTGTGTTTTCATGACATCTCTATGAGTGTGATCTTTTAGATTAACCCTTATGATTGATCCCACTTGCTTCAAGTACAAGTAATTGTTTCCCCAGTCCTGGATGAGTTGAACTTGCCACATGAATGGCCTTCCCAAGATGATTTCATAGTTAAGTTTCTTCCCAAAGTTCACTATTGCAAAAGTATGTTGCAATTCCACAAGAACTAACTATCACTTTTTCAAGTAGTCCTAAGGGTTTTTTGATGTGTCCATCCCCCAATTGTAATTTCATTCAAGTTTGTCTAATGGCCGGTTTTTCCTATGATTCCCATACTGCTTTTGTGGCTATGGCTATGCTTACCCCACTATCTAGTATTGCCATGGTTTCTACATCATTATATCTCACCGGAAGGGTTGTGTTTTCTTCTTCCCCCTCGTAGTATTCTCCGACTTTGTTCATTGGGATGGAATTAATCTCTTTGTTATCCAATTCGTGTTTCAATTTTCCCAATTTTTTTGCAATTAGCCCTATTATCCCCACCTTCTCTAGAGTTTTTTGTAAATCATTTCATAAATATGGTTTGATTTTTAACAGTTCTCCCAAGGTAAGAGTACATTAAATGGGTGTAGACATGATAAATGGATGTTGTCTACCTCTAGGGTCTGTTCTGTCCTTTTTATCTGAGTGGTTTTACAAAATATGGACTCGTCTTCGTTGTCTCCTAAGTATGAGGGTAGTGTTCTTAGAGTCATTTGTTTAGACATTCTTGATGCTTCAGATCCGCAGTCCCCATATAAGGAATGTATATCATTGTCCATATCAGGAGGTAGATTGTCTAACCAAACTTCCTCTATAGGAGCTAACTTTAAATTTGTGCTCCCATCATTAATCTCTCTCACTTTTTTCCATAAATATC
The DNA here is from genome assembly GCF_014529385.1 of Adiantum capillus-veneris. Classification (NCBI taxonomy): domain Eukaryota; kingdom Viridiplantae; phylum Streptophyta; class Polypodiopsida; order Polypodiales; family Pteridaceae; genus Adiantum; species Adiantum capillus-veneris. Next base: position 102,185,559 of record NC_140949.1, on the reverse strand, counting down.
GTGGCCAATCTTCCTCCACAAACGGAATTCCATCTAAAGCATCTTCACTGTCATGCACTATGAGTTTTGACTCTTTAGTTTCAAGGGGGGGTTCTACCACCACTTTGGATTTTTCTTTATTGGTTTCTACCACAAGCTCCTTGGGTTTTGCTATACTCTCAAGTTTGGGTTTTTATTTTCCAGTATTTTTCGAGTAATTCTTACCAAATTTTGATAAGCTTCAAGCTTAGCTGCTTCCATGTGTGGAGAAGGATAGTTTTTCCATTTGTTTTTTATGTTTTGGCCTGCTTTAAGTCCTGCTTGGAAAGCTTCCAAGGCTACATTAATTGGCTCAAAAACTTTGTCTACCAAAATTGATCCTCCAGATTTCATTGTGGTTTCTTTGATTTCACTCCCAATTTCTTTCACTCTTTCTTGGAATAGTTTCTTGGATTTTTTCTCAATTTCGTCCTTTTGTATCTGTTTTTGCATCTCATACCTTTGACTTCTTCTTTTCTTGGTCTTTTGAGAGGAAATTTTAGTATTCTCTAATTCATCAGAGGAGTTATGTTTCTTTTTCTTAGCCTAGGCTCTAGTGATTACCTTGATTGGAACAATAGGTTCACTTTCTAAAGAGCTACTAGGCATCACTTGGACTACAGTTACAACTGCTTTTCCCTTGTTGAACGGATTTTTTGGACAGTCTTCAGGGAAGTGTCCACCCTTTTTGCAACACTGTGTACAAAAAGCTTCAATTGGCTTAATGTTCTTGGCAGTTTCCAGTCCTTTGCTTAATCATGGGTCTTACCATAGGAGGTCTAACACCTTGATTAGATACATAGTACATCAATGTAAGCTCTGGTGTAGCATAAGTCACAGGTTCTTCCATTGGAGGTGGATGTGAATTATACCACTCCCCTTATACCATTAATGTGGATGGGTTAGGCTCAACATGGGGTGTAGCAAGCACTAGTGCTTGCTCATCTATGACTCATGAATGCGTGTACTTTACAGGCACTACATTATGTCCAGGATATGGAGGTTGCTGGCCAACACTGGTTGTGGTCTTTCCATACCCATTGGTGGCCTTTGTGCTGGGGCCATATTAGGATGATATCTGTACATGGGTTGTCCTTGTGGCTCATGGGCACATACTGAACATTTCCATCGTACTTTGGTTGATAATAATACTGATTGGTCTCATGATTGGTCCATTTATCCTCAATAGCACACCATTTTTGTAGCCTAATCAATTGTCCCTATTGAGGTATCCCTTGCTCTGGTCCTCTCATAGGTGCTTTTTGATGTTATTTATCATTTCTTTCATCCTTTTGAGCATGTCTTCTATGGCTGTAAGTGGTGGTGCAAGCAGCTGTTCCCACTTGTGTTGGTTTTGAGGATGTTGTTTTCTCACTATGAGTATCCTTAGAGACATCTTCTTCATTCAAAAGATCACAATTGTCTCCCAATAACATCTAATACAGACTCTTCTAGGGTCATATGCTTCTTGCTATATAGTGTAGCATGAAGTTCTTTGTTCAACAATCCTTCTACAAACAATGACTCTAACCTTTCTTCTACAGGCATTTCTAGTTCTAGGCATCTTGCAATGTATTGCTTCATCCTAGTTGCACAATCCCTAATTGACTCACTTTGTTTCTATTTGAAGCCATAGATTTGAGCTACTGTATTATGTTTGATCCCCGTTTTGGAACATGCAGCTACAAATCCCTGAGCTAATGTATTTAAGTCCATGATTGACCTTGGTGGAATGTTTTGGAACCATGTCAATGCTTTTCCTTCTAAAGTCCTTCCAAATCCCTCAAATTAAGTATGAAAATCAAATATGCTTATGCTCTTAGCACTTGCTTGAAGCTTGCTAAGTAGTCATATGGATTCCCAGATCCATTGTATTTTTTGATCCATTTTTGAAAATCAGCTGACCTGGCACGTCTGTTTGGTTCAACTCTAGTTCTTCTGGCAGTTAGTCCCGTCTCGAGTCCTTCAAACCAATCTGTTGGAAATAGTGACTCATGTAGCCCTGGACTGGCTTTAGTGTTACCCGATTTTCTTCGTGATGAGGTAGGTTCGGGTTTTTTAACATTGCTCCCAAAAGATCTCTCGTGGAGTTCCTCTCTTGAAATGGTTTTTGGTCCTTGGCCCAATATCCAATCTCTTATAGAGTACCCTTGGTTTTTGGTATGCTCTACATCCTCAAGACTCATCATAGCAAAGTTATTGTTATAACAATCTCTAAAAAGGTAAGTTGGTAAATTTGTTGAACCCTTATCTTTGATTTTGAAGATATAGATGATCTTCATGGGTGTTAACTGCCCCGACTTGGAATGAGAAGTCCATAAAAGATTTGACATTCCTATTCTCCCAACAATAGACTCCGATCCTAGGATTATCCGTACTAAGCCATTTCAAAGGTTTCAGATCAACTTGATCGTATCCCTCGAATTCTAAAGTCGGTGGACCTTCTTTTGCTGCCATATCCAAAATTATCATATTCACTTCTAACCCCCATTTGTCTATCACGTCAGGGTTTTCAACTTTTAAATACCGAGTCCCATTTTTATCCATATACTTTTTTCCTTGTTTGTTTGTCCTTATTTCCTCTTCAAACTCTATGTCATGGTCATCAATGCGAATGGCATACTCCTCATTAGGATCTAGGTAAACTTGAGCTCCATGGACATTAGTCTTATAAATGGTGAGTATGTGCTTCTATCGCACTGTCGTTCCAGTTCCTGAATGAGTCGAATAGGAAGACATTTCAGATGTTGAGTTGGAATAGTTGTGTGAGACTTCTTCAAAGATAGTGTCCAAGTGATCACTTTGATTCACACTCTCTTCGATGGATACTCTACTAGCAATCTTTCCAAATATGCCTTGGATTTGCTAGTATACGACGAGATCTAAGGTTCATATAGATTGGTTAAGCCTTGGATAGAGTACTTACCATCGTATTGACTTGTTATCTGTTTTTCCTCTTGACTTAAATGCAATTCCTGTCAAGCTCTCAATTCTTTGTCTACAACCTGATTCCTATGTCAGTTTTAATCAAGTTAGCATTTTTTCACAAAGACTGTACAATTTTTGCTAACTATTGAGATTGGTCTATGTATATCACTTCAACTTGAGCTAAGTGAGTCAACAATTGAGTTTTTCATATTTTACCTTGCAAAGAGCTAAAGAACTAATTTGCAACCTGAAAACTGAGTTAACAGGTACCAATTTGGACCCCATGGAACCCAAACTTGACTAGTGGCCTTGTATTATGTTGTTCTAACACTATACAAGCTCAAAAGTCCAAAATCCTGTCTCTGGGTCTCAATAGTAAATAATCGAGATTATTTACTTTTCTTAGTTTTTACACTTTTTAGGCTTGTTTTGCCAAGTAATCACCTTGTGGTCTCTGGACAAGTTTCACTAAATTTGAATAAGATTTGTCCAAGTTATCACTGTTTAGTGTCCCAATTTTTGAGAATCTGTCTCAAGTCTCACTTTTGTGATCCAAATCTTATCGGATTTGATTTGTGAGTCTACTTGATATGCTTGTCCTTGTGGTATACTCAATTGTGAAAAAATATGCAATTCTACAAATGTAAATAATTACAATTATTTATAACTGGCAAAAATGTTGATAAAAACTGGTTAAGCATCTCAACTCAAGCTCCCTAGCCAAGTTTCACCAAGTTTGGATAAATTTTACTCAATTTGTCAACAATTTTGTGTCTGTAGACTGACTTTTCAAATCTGGGAACAATTTTCACTTTAATGATCCAAATCTTACCAAATTTGATATATGTGCTTAATACAACATGATAAAATTGGTGGTATGCTGGGTTGGTCAAAAAAGTTGGAAAATAGGACAAAAGAATAATCATGATTATTTACTTCTAACAAATTTTTGCGTCTTTCTGGTCATCACAATTCAATCTAAGCCTCTGAGTCAAGTTTCACTAAGTTTGAGCAGGATTTACCAAGTCACACTCAAGTTCTTGACATTAAAGATTTCAACTTTTCTCAAGGTTTTGGTCTATTTTGTGATCCAAATTCAACGAGCCTTTACAAAAGATGTTGATAATCATACATAGAGTCTCTGGGATCAACCTTGGTCAATTTTGAGCTGAAAGTAAATAATTGTGATTATTTACTTTTGGTCTAAAATGAATACTTTTTGCAATTTTTTCAATGGAAAATCTTTTTATGGCTTGTTTTAAGCCTCCGAGTCAAGTCAAAACTTAATTTGGCCTAAAATCTAAAGAAAAAGTAAATAATCTGAGTTTTTACAAACTCTTGAAAATTTACCTCAATTGTATCCTTAAGCGTACCCACTGGTTCATACAACTTTTAGAGCATAATCTCTAGCCGGATTCAGTGGTTGACAGTCTTTTGGTGTTGTTTCAAGGCGTAGACCTGAAATTCTGCAACTTCACAAAAAAAACTCACATTTGATTCTTTTGGAGTGAGCAATGTTTTGAGATCCCACCTCGGATTCTACTTACCCTACTCCTAGGTTCTATTGCAGTGGGGTTGTGGAAAGTGTCCACAAACACTTGCTTTTTGTTTTTATGGTTTTTTGGACCTTGATCTTAATACTTGTCTTATATCAATCGTTTTCAAAATCCTAACCTAATCCTACAATCCTACAAGGTACTTAGCAAGTACAATCTACTTCCAAGCTACCTCTACACAACAAAAGATGACAATCTTAAGCTATGCGGTTTTAAAGAGAAAGTTTAACTCTAGGTGAACCTAGAGGAAGTTAAAGGACAACTACACAAAACGGTCGTGTTTTCTCTAGTTTAGGTCTATTCGATCCCCGAAAACGATGCCAAATGTGGGATGGGTTTCTAACTTCACTCCTATCTTATTGCAGACATACTGAGAACCACAAACATAATTATCAATCCATGGGACGAAGCTAACTCGACTAGTACATAGAGGCTATAAGAGGGTGTCAATCTATTGGAAAACAATAGACAACTCGCATCTAATAGAAGCTATACTCAAATGACCAAAGTCATCAAAAGCTAGTCGCTAAATCGGCAAACAAAACATGACCGTTAAAGCATCAAACGACATCCGAATGTTACGAACTTCTAGGACATGTATATAAGACCTAAGCACACATGCTTATGATCTCAAATCTCCTTTAGGTGAAGTGCAAAAATCACGATTATTAATAGCAGTGAGTTTTTGACCTAATTGTTTTTGATCCCGAATGCATCTAAATGCTTAGCAATGATGCCCCAATACCGGCCTGCTTATTTTGTGATTTCGTAGCTTAAATTCCTACTTATAATGAAATTCGGCCGCCGGTCGACGATGCCAAAAGCTATAGTTTATCATGAAATGTTTACGTCAATGCGTAGAGCTCTTACGTGTGGTTGCAACGTAACAAATGGCACTGCAATGTGACAACCGAGAAGGGAGTAAGAAGCGCGAGAAAGAGAGAAGTGAGCGTCGTTAGCTCACATCGTGTTTCTATTATCCAAAACTTGAAAATAACTTACAAAAATTAGCCTTTATACCTTAGCCAAGTGGTCAAAAACTAATAATCTGGGAGCTCTAATTAAAGATAAGTTGATACAATCTAGAAGCTTATAGCCCCGGCTCATCGACTACAATATCCACCTGAAAAATAGGAGCTACAATATTCCTGATTCATCAAAAGAATAAGTGTTTTTACAATAAAAGCTCTTGAAAAATGTTATATGAGTTAGCTTGCTCCTAACATCAAGTGTCTTGCAAGTGTGAGCTTGTGCAAAATGTCCTTGCCACATAACACATCATCTAAAAAGTGCAAGAGACTATTCTATTGTCCATCTACGAGGAGTATCTTTGTGAACATGCTCAAGGTAATCTAAAAGGTAATACATGCACTCTTTAAGCACCCATTCCTCGGTCATTCAACCCTTTATTCGCGCTCTTTGTTGAACAAACCCCTTCAAAACTCCCATGAATCTCTCAACTCAAAACATTCAACGAGTGCTAACAACACCTATAATTTCCATCTCATCCACAAGATGGATGAGTCATGGGTTGGAATATCAAAAAAAGAAGTTGGTACCCCTTTGTCTACCAAGCACAACAACTAAATAGACTCCATTTTCTTTTGCCTTAATGACCTTGTATCAATCTCCTTATACACGATCCATGTGTAAAAAAAATACACAGAAAATGTGTTAAATGTTTATTAGAAGCACATATATAAACGTCCGTGAGTTATAAATATACCTTGCTAGCTTCCCAAAATGATAGGTAACATCTCGGATACCACTCATTAAGCAACTATCAACAATAACAAGGGGGAGTTTTCTCAATCCATAATCAAATCAATTATCATTTGGTTGGAACAACAACCTGTTGTGATAAAAAAATATTGGGTTACCTCGAAAAATTATGCCAATCATGTGTCTTTAAGTTTGTGAAAAGGCTTGTGTCATCCATAGTGAATACGTTCTTCAATGTAGTATCATATGTTGTGGGTATGCGGATAGATCATATTCTGTGATTAATCATGTTAATCTCTTTGGAGGCAAGCACCCATAGTGCAGGTGCATTCTTTTTTGCTCTTCTCTTCATCAACATGGGGCCACAAGTTATGTTTGTTATTTAGTATCTTAAGTCATTTCACACTGCTTCCGTGTCCTTCATACTAATACGATGTTTCCACAAAGAGTGGCCTACAATTCTTATTATATACATAGGATCAAGAAGATAAGTGATCTTCAAATCCTTGCAATAGTCCAAACAAAATTATACAGATATAGAGGGAGTTAAAGCGGGTCGTCCTTAAATTCGACGATCATATTCGTCGCTTGCAAGCTTTGACTTTGAATCAATGATGGGCCCTTCAACCCATGTCTGGTACATTTCCATAGGTGTCATCCATATTGGCCCATTCTTGACCTTTTTACTAGAATGTTTAGTTTGTTTGCTTTGACATAGTAAGTGATCTTAGGACAAGAATTGTTTATGTCAAAGGTATATATATTATTTGAGATGCTTACTATTGTTGGAATTAGGGTTGCAGAGAAACACACACACCTTGGAGAAGACGAAGGAAGCTCAAGGCACACAATAGAGAGTGTGTTACTTAGTGTGCAATGGAAAGATAGATAGCCCTAGAGTGATGGGCGTATATACAATGCACGGGGGAAAAAACCTCCTAAAGAGGGAAAAAATGCCCCGGGGGTCCTAGTGTGTTCACACACATCACTACCACATGTATATGGTAACAAATCCCCCCTGGAGTGATGCGGTGAATGAGAGCTGGCACATGAGTAAAGGGAAGTGCCATGCCCTGAGGACAGAATCAGTCCACAAAGGGGAGTAAGCCCAAAGCTTTGCGAAAAGCTTCAAGCTTCTCACGAGACAATGCCTTTGTGAAAAGATCTGCAAGGTTGTCCTGTGTTGGCACATAAGCCACACTGATCTCTCCTGCTGAGAGCGTCTCCCTGACATAGTGGTAATGCACCTCAATGTGCTTTGTGCGAGCATGAAAAATTGGGTTCCTCCCAACTGCCAATGCGCTCTGACTGTCAGTGTAGATAGTGTTGGCAGTGTCCTGTCCAACACCCAAATCAGCCATAAGGCGTCTGAGCCATACACACTCAACCGTAGCTGTGAAGACTGCCCTGTACTCAGCCTCACAACTCGAAGTGGCCACAGTAGGTTGCTTCTTGCTCAACCATGATATACATGAACTTCCAAGCATGAAACAAAAACCTGATGTGGACACTCGCGTGTTAAAACAACCAGCCCAATCTGAGTCCGAAAAAGCATGTAAGTCTGGCGGAAATGATCCCCCCTTGGGATAAAACAAGCCAAGATGTAAAGTGCCACTAAGGTAGCGAAAAATCCTCTTGACAGCCTGCCAATGCTTAGACCCTGGGCTATGCATAAATCTGCTAACTTGTGAGACTGCAAACTGAATATCCGGCCTCGTGTTGCATACATAAATGAGGTAGCCAACAGAAGTTTGGTAAAGAGTGACATCAGCAGGATCGCCAGCATCATGTAGACTCAACTTCAAACCTGTTTCCATGGGAGTGGCAATAGGTTTGCAATCCTCAAGTCCAAACTTACATAGCAATGTCTCTATGTAACTTTTCTGACACAAGGCAATACCACCATCACACTGCTTAAACTGTATGCCCAAATAATGATGCAACAGCCCCAAATCTTTCATCTTGAAAGTAGCATTCAAATCAGCCTTAAATTCAGCAATATGTCTCTCATTTGGTCGAGTGATCAGCAAATCATCAACATAAAGAACCACGATGAGAAATACATCACCCTCATGCTTTACATACAATGTGCTTTCTGTTGGATTGTTACGAAAGCCTTGTTTGACCAAATGAGTATCAGCTTTATCATACCAAGCACAAGGAGATTGCTTCAACCCATACAAAGCCTTGTTACATTTGCACACTTTGTCCTCTTGTCCTTTTATGACAAAACCGCGAGGCTGCGTTACATAAACTTCCTCAAATATGTCACCATTCAAGAAAGCAGTAACAATGTCTGATTGATGTACATCCCAACCAAAATGAGCTGCCAATGCACATAGAAAACGCACAGTAGTCATACGACAAGTGGGAGCAAAAGTTTCTTCATAATCTATGCCTTTTTGTTGTGCATAACCCTTTGCAACAAGTCGAGCCTTATGGCGATCAATCTCACCATCCGGCTTGTGTTTCAACTTGTAAACCCACTTCGTACCAATGGCCTTTTTGCCAGGAGGCAAATCACATAAAGTCCATGTGTCATTCTCTATAAGTGCATCATATTCTGATTGCATGGCAGCCATCCAATTTTTTGAATTCTGTGCTTCATCAAAAGACAGAGGCTCCTCAACATCATGTAAACTAGACACAGCCAAAGCATAACAATCTGATGCATAAGATGCATGGCGAGAGCCTGAACGAGTACGACTAGAAAAAGGTGCATCCAATTTATTGTCACGCAAAGTGTGCACCAGCCATTTTTGCATACCTCTAGCCTGCTCATTTTCAGCCCTTTCCTCATCAAGTACATCATGTACATCTGCATCAGTAATAGGCTGATCTAAAACATTTTCAGAAACCCCCATAGGCTGTACATTTGCCTCATTGGAACTTACATTCGTATTTCCACCACTGAAAAGAGGCAACAAAGTGTCATAAATGTCCTGTGAGCTTACATTACTATCTCTAGTACATGACAGCAAGGACTGAACAGAATCTTCCACAAACACTACATCCCGAGAAACCAGAATATGTTTTGTTTGCGGATGATACAACCTGTAACCTTTGCTTTCAGCACTATAACCAACAAAAATACATTTGACAGCCTTATCATCCAATTTTCTGCGCTGCACTTGTGACACCAAAGCATATGCCAAATAGCCAAAAACATGTATGTGCTCAATAGAAGTTTTTCTATCATGCTATGCTTCATATGGAGTAATAGTCTGCAAAGCTTTTGTAGGACACCTGTTAAGTACATAAGTGGCACACATGATGGCCTCAAGCCAAAAAGAATGCGGTAAAGCTTGACTTTTGACCATACATCGTGCCATTTTCGTCAGTGACCTGTTTTTCCTCTCAGCAACACCATTTTGCTGAGGTGTATAAGGGACTGTACATTGGTGTTTTATCCCACGACTAGCCAGAAATGCATTAAATTCATGAGACATATACTCCCCCCCTCGATCAGAACGGAGGGTGCCCATAGTACATTTCGAGACATTTTCAGCCATAGCTAGAAATTGTTTGAAGCACATAAAAACTTCGGACTTCGCTTTAAGCGGAAATACCCATGCATGCCTGGAGTAATCATCAATGAAAGTCACGAAGTACAGGTAATTGCCCAAGGACGGAGTTTGCATGGGCCCACAAACATCACTATGCACAACCTGCAACCTGCATGTGGCCCGAACTGAACCATCGTTTGGAAATTTAGAACGCTGCATCTTACCCAAAATACAGCCTTCACAAACATGTTTGACAGGTGCTTCAAGAGGTGGCAAAGAAGCAACCATATCAGATTTCTGCAAACGCAGCAAATTGTCAAAATTCAGATGACCAAAACGTGCATGCCAAAGTTTTGCATCTGAAATAGCCCTTGAATCTGCAACAGCATTTGCAAAATTTTGTCCACACTTGTCATACAAAGTGAGCTTATACAGCCCACGGCACAAAAGCCCAGATGCAACAATTTCATCACCAAAACTGAGATCATGAACTGTACATCTGTCATCCACAAATTTGATTACAAGTCCAAGTCTAGCAAGTGCGGATACAGACAAGAGATTCTTCTTGATCCCAGGTACATAAAGTGCATCAACAAGTGTTAAGGAACTGCCATTAGCAGCAGTGAGCACAATCTTTCCAACTCCTTAAACGGGATAAGAGGCGTTGTTGGCACAAGTGACTGAATTCCCATAAGGGACAGACTCGATAGAGGTAAACAATTCACGATGTGAGGTAATGTGCTTTGTAGCACCACTGTCGAAATACCACACATGTGAATCTGTAGCAACTGACAAGCATGCATCATGGACATCAAGATTGTAAGTGCACTCTTCTCTAAAAGCCCATTCTGCATCAACATCAGCAACACAGTCTCCTTTCACAGAAGACTCAACAATGGCTGCATTTGTAGTGAAACCGGCATTTGCAGTGGAACCACCCTCTTTCTTCTTAGCCTCTTTGGCCTTCAACTTAGGACACGACTTGATCAAGTGATCATTGGCTTTACAATAATGGCAATGCATCTTCTTTTTGCCCTTATCACCAGAATTTCCAGACGAAGTACTGCCAGCAGAAGCATTAGGAACATAATTTTTGCCACTCGCAGCAGAACCATAAGAAGTGGCTGCATTACTGTTACCACCCTTTCTTTGAGAAGCAATTAAGGCCTATTCAACTGCACGCTGCCTAGTCCTGTTTTTTCTAGAAAGTGACTCTTGCAACAACAATGTGCATAATGCATCAAACTTGACAACTTCAAGATTTCCTTGGGTCATCAGTTTCCAAGTACTAGCAAATGTGTGGTAGGAATCTGGTAAGGCATCAAGAACCGTCTGCACAAGGGAACTGTCTGAAATGACTTCACCTGCACAAATAAGATGCTCATTGATATCCTTGACACTAGCAAGGAAAGTGTCCATATCATCTTCCTCATGCATAATCTTCGACTCCAGCTCTTTACGCAGTAAAGCAATTTTAGCCTCATTGTGGCTTGCATAAAGACCTGCTAAAATATCCCAAGCCTGTTTTGCAGATTTTGCAGAACGGATGTGAGGAACAATGGTGCGCTTCACAGACAACGCAATCAATGCATGAGCCTTCACATCCTTAACATCCCAACGAGCTTGTTCTGCCGTAGGCAAAACAACTCTAACAGCTGCAATCCTTGCAGCAAGACCTGCAACATCCTCAACATCACCTACATCCTCAGAACCAGGACGTACATCAATGCCCTGCACAATGTTCCAGACACCCTTTGACACAAGAACATGTTGCATCATATAAGACCACATAGGGTAGTTGTCCCCATCCAACCTATCCTCAACAGCAAACATCTTGAACACATTCGTGTTGTTGTTGTCAGCCATGGTAAATGCTGCACCTGATGTGAAAACTGCCCAAAAATAGGAGAAACGGAGCGGGAACAACCTCTGCTATATAGCACAAACCGTAGAAGACTATAAGGCACATGTTATGCAGAAAACGGCACTGACAAAAATTTTGCACAAAATGACAAAATAGCCTGTGCAGTACTGCCTGTAGTGGAAACGGAGGTCGAAATGAGCCCAAATCAAAATTCTGAGCAGACCGATCTCTTCAAGCTCACCCAAAATTTATGTCGACCTGTGAACGCTCGCCAAAGCTCACTGAAATCGGAGAAGGTGAGCAGGCGTGTGCTGGAGCAGTTGGCGACTAAGCTCGGGAGGACGTGACCTGCTCTGATACCAATTGTTGGAATTAGGGTTGTAGAGAAACACACACAGCTTGGAGAAGACGAAGGAAGCTCAAGGCACACAATAGAGAGTGTGTTACTTAGTGTGCAATGGAAAGATAGATAGCCCTAGAGTGATGGGCGTATATACAATGCACGGGGGAAAAAACCTCCTAAAGAGGGAAAAAATGCCCCGGCGGTCCTAGTGTGTTCACACACATCACTACCACATGTATATGGTAACAACTATATGTAGATTTCAACCAATCACCTAAGGAGGGACAAGCTTTATAGCCTTTGTGTAGCACCCTACATCCTTAGTAAAATATTTATGATGATGATAAAAAAAAAACTAAAAAAATATCCGTATGCATTACTTAAACACAAATCAGTACTGGCACAGAATCCGTAGCCCAATAGGTCATGTATAGTCCATGCTAAAATTCTAAGAACTCTAAATCTTCTTTCATTTTTTGATTTTGACATATCAAGCACATCTATGCCTCTCCACAACTCTTGGAATTCATCAATTTGAGATGCCAACTATATGCTAATGTTTTTAACTCGACGTTTTCTTGGAATTATGAGAGACAAAAGTAAATTCTCTTTTTAAAGCAAATAAAGGGTGGCAGATTGTAATTAGCTAGAATTACAATATGTTAGTAGATAACTAGAACTATTGGCTAAGTAGACTATGTACTTGAGCACATGGAGAATGGATTCACACCATCCAAGCCAACACCCTTATTAATGTGTCATGGTTCTTCTTCAAAATTTTTGTCATTTTGTATTGATATGTTTGAAAGCACGACAATCTGAGAAAATTCTCTTAATCTCATGTGTATTTGCGTTCTTTGCTCCCCAATCCATAAGCCTTGCTAAGTTTGGGGTTCAAAAATATATATTATATACGGGGTGCCAATAAAAAATGTTGAAGCACCTTATGAAAGGTCTATCCGCTCGTATCTTATTTCTCTTCATTTTTGTATTCATCTCTGTACAAAATATAATCGATGAGACTTGCATGTATGGTATTGTAATTGAGTCCAAGCTTGCTCAATATCTTTTTCACCTCATGTCTTGATGTAGGAAGGACATTGTCTGAGGGTAAATTTTTTGAGATAGTAGCTTACAACACTTTGAGCAAACACCACATACAATAAGTATTAAAACATTTTTAAAGAAGCAATTAACATTGACGATTGAGAAGGCATTTACTTTAATAGTGCTAAAACGGATGCATTACTCCAAGCATAACAATACTGGAGGTTCAGAATAAGAAAACTCGTGCTTAACCATGACAAATTTGAACCTTCATAGATGTGCTCAAGTGCTTTTACTTTGAGAAAACTTTCTTTATCACATGCTTCACTTTCTTTGTACCCATTATGAATAAAATCATCCATGCTATCATCATCATTGAAAACATCATTGTTTTTGTCAAAATGCAAAACACATAGTTTCTGCAATCTATCATAACTATTTGGATCACTCTTATGAAGGAGTTTCATGCACTCAATTGACATATGTGAGATGCCATGTGAAGATAGATGCACATTGTTTTCAATATCATAGTTTGAAAATTATCACATAGGTATGATTATAAGCATTCAAATATGAAAATCAAACTTAAATTTTTTTAAAGAATGTTTGTCAATCAAGAAGGAAACAAATTGATTAAGCAAAAACTAAATTGTATCAAATATACACATATAAATTTAAAAGAAAATTGATACATAATCCACAAGTGCATGTTTCATGTTTATACATTTACATATTCAATGTAGAGGTGGAGGTGCTCTTTTTGGCCCACAAAATTTGTAGTTCACTAATAATTCATCATCGGTATGCAATGATCTACTGGCATTTACAAGAATGTATCTTGGAATATCTTTGCTTACGTAATTTGTTTAATGTCCATTTTCACATCCCACAAATGTGCAATTAGTTCTTGCATTCCTTTCCCGACTACTACTAATTAGATCGGCTATGTTTCCATGTATATATGGTTTCCTATTTACATAAAGTCTTTGGCTTTTTGTGTGGGTAATGTCTCTATCTAAAAGGGAGGTTACATTGAGATACAAACCCATAAGTGGCGATGCTATGCATCAATTGATGCCAAGGATCTATTCATAGATGGGCCAATAAAAACACGTAAGGGTCACCTTTGAATGTGGTGGGACTTGTAGATTCTGTGCAATGAATAAGCCACACTCTCTATCGGGAAGATTAAAAGGAGCTATCATGTAAGGAGCACCTCAAAAGCTAAAAACCTCTCCATCCTTAGAAATTGATCCTCCATGGCATCCCGCATAGTGTTTGCAATTATATGCTGTACTAAAGACAATAGATGATTTGGCAATACATAAGCGCTACAAGTCTCACTCTCAAGGTCGAGAGACTTTGACACACCCATCTATAAGAATCCAAATAAATAAAAATTGGAATGGAGAACACTAATCATAGGTCGATCTCGGTGTGCAGGCATTGGTGCATGAGCATAAACACCCCAATCTGACTTATGCGAACAACACTGGTGTCACAGCCTTGATTTAAGCCTCAACTTCTATCTCACCAACATGGAATCCAATCCTCTTCATAATAAGACGAAGGTTCACTCTCTGAAGGTGCAAATGGCTCTTCTCCATGTCTCATCGTATGATTGTGGTGTCCATGGCTATAATATGGAGGTGATTGTGTATGAGAGGAATTTGAATCTGTACAACAAAAAAAGATGTCATGTTCATTTGACTAAAGTACTAGTATAAAGTGTTAATTAATATAAAATTAACAGAGTATATCAATTTTTTCTTATTAATATAAAACAAATGATACTTAATATAAAACTAGCATAATATACTGTTTCCTCTTGTAGTGAACACAAACAACAAGTATGCTATGGTCCTATGGTCCTTGAAAATAAGAGACCTACGGGATTCCATGAGAAGTTGTGGACCCACTTTTGATGATGCAAGATGTGGTTACGGGTAGCATTCCTGCAACAAGCTCATGCTAATTGGACTTTAAATTACTTATATGCATTTGCATATAATGTAACTTTAATATCATTTTATTTTCAATAATGCAATTTAGGAGGCAAAAGAGGCTAGGGTGGGGAGCAACTACACGTCCCACTTGGGTCGTATGGGTAGACACGACTTCATAGCCACTTTTGTAAGTATATGTTTATAATTTTTCATAGCATAGTCTTTAAAATGATGCGAATGAGAACAACCCTAAACTTTGGATCTTTTTTCTACAAACCAAAGATTAAGATTGGCCTCCACCACAACACATATCAAGATGGAAATGTACTAGGGATACAGAGTCCTACAGAGCACAATTCCACCTACAAACCCTTTTGTAAGTATTATTTGTAACTTTGAGTTACCTTTTCAAGATAATAATTTTCAAAATAGTTGTCAATTTTCAATCAATTTAACTTAACTTTTATTAATGCAAGAGGTTCACATCGAGAGAGATCTTGAGCTTGTCATCAGAGAGGAGTAGCACGATAGGAGGATAAACGAGGAGTGGGCACATGCCGTATTGTCATACCAAACACCTCCACGTAGTGAGAGACAATAGAATGTCTAGTTCAATACTCATATATAGCAGATAGTGGCATTTTTTTGTACGCTTTGGGACTAATGCCCTTGCTCATTTATTTGCTATTGCTTAACTCTAACTATGCAAAAGATGTATTTTGCATCTTTGCAACTTGATTTTAAATTCTTGAACTCACAACAAACATATTATCAAGAAATTAAAACTATTTTTTTGATTTCTCCACTTATGTGATGCCCTGGTCCTCTCTGGAACTTGATGTATCCTTAACTGTGGCTCAGACTTGGGTAGCCAAGTACATGTATTACTGCCATAAAATGGGGACTATTGGGGTGAAGGCTTGTGACTGCCCACCCTTGACTAACCCTACATAGTAACTCTTTAATCTAAGACTATTGGGTAGCTCAGACTTGGGTAGCCAAGTACATGTATTACTGCCATAAAATGGGGACTATTGGGCTAAAGGCTTGTGAGACTGCCCACCCTTGACTAACCCTACATAGTAACTCTTTAATCTAATTTACTCTTCAGGTATACACACAATAATGGAAACACATACTGACTCCTTCTATAAATGTGGTGTTGCCCCAAAAACAAGGTCTCCTCTTCTTTGTTCCCTTCCCAGCCGCGCCCAAACACACACACACACACACACACACACACAGACACACACACAGACACACACACAGACACACACAGACACACACACACACACACACACACACACACACACACACACACACACACACACACACACACACACACACACACACACACACACACACACACACACACACACACACACACACACACACACACACACACACACACACACACACACACACACACACACGCGCGAGCACACTGCTCCCTTTCAAAACTGGTATAAGAGCCTGGATTTCCAACCCCATGGCCCTCCGAGCTTGAGGAACATAAGAATTTTGGATATGCAAAAACTGAACAGGTTCTTTTTTTGAAGCTTTGTACAAAGCATAAGCAAGGTGTAGAAGTGGGCAAAACTAACCAAGTACTAGTGCTAGGATTCCCAACCTTAGGAAATAAAAAACTGGACAGTTCTGAAAAAAAAGGCAACATTTTCTTCAAATGAGCAGAAAATATTGACTGTTTTTGTGAATCAAAGAAAATGGGATCTGCAAGAGGAAGTATGCAAAGAATTCATAGTAGCGTGTCCAACTGGGGAGAGTGTGTGCGTGCGTGCTACACATATACACACGAGTGTCAACTAAAATCTACTAAAGTTGAAGACTTTAGTAGACACGGCAGGCTTTTTTAGGTTTTTGAACTAGCATTGGAGTGTGGAAAATAGTAAGGATGCATTGTGCATGCACACACACACACACACACACAAAAGTGCAAGTGTCTATATGCACTATGTAGATGTTGGTGGCGAGCATAGATTTTGTCCTTCATTTTGTCTATAACATCATGTGCATACTATGTATATTCATCTCTGTCCTCTAGATTCTCTATTTTTCTTGTGTTGCTCGCTTCTGATTGATTCGTTTGTGTGTCCCGAGTCTCAGTCATTGGCTCATCTGGTTGGTTGGCTTGGTGTCGTTGTGGGACTGGTTGGTTCAGTCTCTTATTTCTTGACAGTTTTCTTGAGTGGTTTGGTATTGGGTTCCAGATTTGTAGGATGTGGAACCTCTACAGTAGGGTTGATTGGTTCTTTGGGTGAACCCTCGTGAGGTTGTGTATCGGCTTCTTCTTGTACCTAAGCCTGTTCTCATTGTCGTTCTTCTTTATGGTAAAGATGCTCTAGGCCAACCCGAGGGTCATCCTTTTTGTCGAACATTGGGTGCTTAATTCAAATTTTGACTCTTCTTGGAGATGGTTTCCTCTTTTCCTCAAAATCTCCTTTGAGCCCTCTTTCTATCTCAAAATCCGTCTTCTGTCTTTCAAGTCTTGCTGGCCTATGTGCTGGTTCTTATAGCTATTGTTGGCCTATGTTTCTTGGTCTGATTTGCTTCATCCACCTTAGCTTTTTATTTTTCTTTCAAGAGGAGTGTCCTCCTCTTCCTGCATTTCCTCCTCTCTGTTACTGTCTTCTTTTGTTGCTGTGGATGTGGGTTCTTGAGCTGGTAGATTAACTAATGGAGTCAACAGTCTTGTTGCCACAGGTGGAGCCCATGTTTGTACTTTTTGATCCTCATCTGTCTTGTTGAGAAACCATAAATTTTGATCCGGGGAAAGCGGTAGATGCTCTACTTCACCTATAGTGTGATATGCAATTCTGGTGAGCATTTCTGGAGCTCCTAAAAATGTGATGTTCTCTGGCTTCTTCACATGAGTGAGGGTTGTGTAGATGTATTGTGCGTGGTTCACCTCGATCATCCTCTCTTTCTTTGATGCTTGTATGAAGGTGGAAGCCATAGCATGAATTGGAAATTTTATACCTTGGCGGTCTCTTGGCAGTGAAGTGAAAATGTTGGTGATAGAGCCGGAGTGCCCGCTCTATTTCCCTTTGCTTCAATTCCAAAAAGGAGGATAATCGGCTGGTGAAATTACCATCGGTTGGTAGCTGTCTGTCCCTCATAGGTTTTCCTTCTTTTTGAAGCTTGAGTGCTTCTGCCATTTGGTCCTCTGTTATGTGGATTTTGATAGGAGAGCCATTGAGATTAAAAATGCTGGCTTGTCCTTCCTCTGTAATACTGTGCAAGAGCTCATATGCTCTTTTGTAATTGACACCACATGGGTCCATCTCTATGTAGTTGTTAAGGTCAATCTTTTCCCAAAGTGGTCGGCGGACTACCTATTCTTTGATGAGGTCATGAGCTTCCTTTGGTAGCATCTGCACTTTGACTTTGGTTCCATGAGCACTCTTGAATGATCCGTGGTAGACAGTGACATGTTGGCTATCCAATTGGTCTCTTGCCAACCAGGTGACATTTGCCTCTCTCAAGGAATCTTCCTCTAGCTGATATGGTGGAAGTTGATCAAATTTCTGCTTCATGGTCTTTTTCTTTGGAGCTTTTGATGTAGATGAGAGAGAACCTGATAGTGCATTCTGTACTTTATTACCATATACACGTGTAGTGATGTGTGTGAACACACTAGGACCGCCGGGGAATTTTTTCCCTCTTTAGGAGGTTTTTTCCCCCGTGCATTGTATATACGTGCATCACTCTAGGGCTATCTATCTTTCTATTGCACACTAAGTAACACACTGTCTATTGTGTGCCTTGAGACTCCTTCGTCTTCTCCAAGCTGTGTGCATTTCCTTGCAACCCCATTTCCAACAATTGGTATCATAGCAGGTTGTGTCCTCCTGGGCTCGGTGGTGAGCAGCTCCAGCACACACCTGCTCACTTTCTCCGATTTTTGTGAGATTTGGCGAGCGTTCGTAGGTTGACAAAAATTTTGGGGGATCTCGTAAACCTCAGTCTGCTCAGATTTTTGATTTGGGCTCATTTCGCCCTCCGTTTCCACTACAGGCCACTTGGTACACATGCTATTTTGTCATTTTGTGCACAATTTTTGTTAGTGCCGTTTTGAGCATAACAGGTGCCTTACAATCTTCTATGGTTTGTGATATATAGCACGTGTTGTTCCCACTTCATTTCTCCTCTTTTTGGGCAGTTTTCACATCAAGTGCAACATTTACCATGGCTGACAACAACACAGATGTGTTCAAGATGTTTGCTGGTGAGGACAGATTGGATGGGGACAATTACCCTATGTGGTCTTACATGATGCAACATGTTCTTGTGTCAAAGGGCATTTGGAATATTGTGCAAGGCATTGATGTACGTCCTGGTTCTGAGGATGTTGACGATGTTGAGGATGTGGCAAGTCTTGCTACAAGAATTGCTGCTATTAGAGTTGTTTTGCCTACGACAGAACAATCTCATTGGGATGTAAAGGATGTGCAGGCTCATGCATTGATTGCGTCGTCTTTGAAGCGCACCATTGTTCCTCACCTTTGTTCAACAAAATCTGCAAAACAGGCTTGGGATATTTTGACTGGTCTTTATGCAAGTCGCAATGAGGCTAAAATTGCTTTGCTACGTAAAGAGCTGGAGTCGAAGATTATGCATGAGGAAGATGATATGGACACTTTCCTTGCTGGTATCAAAGATATCAATGAGCAACTTATTTCTGCAGGTGAAGTCATTTCACACAGTTCCCTTGTGCAGACTGTTTTTGATGCCTTACCAGATTCTTACCAGACTTTTGCTAGTACTTGGAGACTTATGACCCAAGGAAATCCTGAAGTTGTCAAGTTTGATGCATTCTGCACATTGATTTTGCAAGAGTCACTTTCCAAAAAAAAAAAGGACTAGACAGCGCGCAGCTGAACAGGCTTTTATTGCTTCTCAAAGAAAGGGTGGTAACAACAATGCAACCACTTCTTATGGTTCTGCTGCGAGTGGCAAAAATTTTGTTCCCTATGCTTCTGCTGGCAACACTTCGTCTGGCAATTCTGGTGATAAGGGAAAAAAGAAGATGCGTTGCCATTCTTGTAAAGCTCATGGTCACTTGATCAAGCAGTGTCCTAAGCTGAAGGCCAAAGAGGCTAAGAAGAAAGAGGGTGGTTCCACTACAAATGCTGGTTCCACTACAAATGCAACCATTGTTGAGTCTTCTATGAAAGGAGATTGTGATGCTGATGTTGATGCAGGATGGGCTTTTAGCACAGAGTGCACTTACAATCCTACTGTCCATGATGCACACTTGTAAGTTGATGCAGATTCACATTTGCGGTATTTCAATTGTGGTGCTACAAAGCACATTACCTCACATCGTGAATTGTTCACCTCTCTTGAGTCTGTCCCTCATGGGAATTCAGTTGCTTGTGCCAACAATGCCTCTTATCCGGTTCAGGGAGTTGGAAAGATTGTGCTTACTGCTGCAAATGGTAGTTCTTTCACACTTGTTGATGCATTATGTACCTCGGATCAAGAAGAATATTTTTTCTGTATCCACACTTGCTAGACTTGGACTTGTAGTCAAATTTGTGGATGACAGATATACAGTTCATGATCTCAGTTTTGGTGATGAAATTGTTGCATTTGGGCTTTTGTTCGTGGGTTGTATAATCTCACTTTGTATGACAAGTGTGGACAAAATTTTGCAAATGTAGTTGCTGATTCAAGGGCTATTTCAGATGCAAAACTTTGGCATGTACGTTTTGGTCATCTGAATTTTGCCAATTTGCTGCGTTTGGAGAAATCTTATATGGTTGCTTCTTTGTCGCTCTTGAAGCACTTGTCAAACATGTTTGTGAAGGCTGTATTTTGGGTAAGATACATCATTCAAAGTTTCCAAAGGATGGTTCAATTAGAGCCACATGTAGATTGCAGCTTGTGCATAGTGATGTTTGTGGGTCCATGCAAACTCCATCCTTGGGCAATTACCTTTAGTTCGTGATTACTCCATGCATGCATGGGTATTTCCGCTTAAAGAGAAGTCCGAAGTTTTTATGTGCTTCAAACAATGTTTGGTAATGGCTGAATATGTATCAAAATGTACTATGGGCACCCTCCATTCCGATCGAGGGGGGGAGTATATGTCTCATGAGTTTAATGCATTTTTGGCTTGTTGTGGGATAAAACACCAATGTATAGTGCCTTATACGCCTCAGCAAAATGGTGTTGCTGAGAGGAAAACAAGTCACTTACGAAAATGGCATGATGTATGGTCAAAAGTCAAGCTTTGCCGCATTCTTTTTGGCTTGAGGCCATCATGTGTGCCACTTATGTACTAAACAAGTGTCCTAGAAAAACTTTGTAGTCTATTACTCCATATGAAGAAGGGCATGATAAAAAGCCTTCTATTGCATGCGTGTTTCTGGCTGTTTGGCTTATGGTTTAGTGCCACAAGTGCAACGCAAAAAATTGGATGATAAGGCTGTCAAATATATTTTTGTTGGTTATAGTGCTGACAGCAAAGGTTACAGGTTGTATCATCTGCAAACAAAGCGTATTCTGGTTTCATGGGATGTAGGGTTTGTGGAAGATTTTGTTCAACCCTTATTGTCATTGATAGCCGTTTTTCGGCTCTTTGTAATTACCACAGTGAGTTACCTCACCCTACCAAAATCACCCAAACACTGTGGCTATCCCTACCATTTCACTGTACATAGGCGTGCGTGAGCCACGGGACTTTTCCCATATCTTCTTAAAAAACCCTCAATTAGCTAGTCATTGGGCTAGTTGAGCCAAAAAAATAAAAAAATAAAAAAAATTTAAAAAAAATTATGGCCCATGCGTATGTAAATATTTCTTTATATATAGGGCCTAAATAAAAGATTTTTTCATAATTATTTTGGTATTTATTTAAATATTTCTACCTAGGTGTGTGTTATTTATGCTCTGTACATTGCCTCACCATTACCACAATTTTTTCTTACCATTTTTCATACTCTTTATTCCATATAGAAATATTTTCATGTAAGCTTCTCTTATATTTGGTGTAACTCCACCCCAACAAAAATCCAAAAAAACTAGTTTTATTTATGTGTATATTTTTTCACTATTTTGATTTTTCCCTTCCTACATCTATTTTGTTTTTTTCTAAAAAATTAGAACACCAAAAATATTTATCTTTTTATGGTAGCCTCATAATGAGAGAGATTTCTTTTGACCCCTTTATATTTTTTCCACTTATATTATTTATATTTGACATGTACATATTTTTTAGACCCCTCAATATTTGATTCTCTTAGTTGTACTATTCACTTATATCCTAATCTCAACAATATCTTCAATTATAGACCTACCAAATAAGGTCAAGGGTAGGTGGCATGCATACATGCACTATGGAGGGCTCACTCTTGGAGGTATTCAAAAGAATCATCCAAAGAAGGACCCCACAAGGACCTTGCAGTGGAAAAAAACGGTCGGTTTTGCTGAATTTTTAAAGTTCACTTGCTCTCTGAATTTGAAAAGGTGATACAATCAAAAGTTTTAGCTCGTGGGCTGAACTTTTGCCTCAAATTTTTTCATATTTTTTTGAGCTATGAGCTGTGAGCTATGATTTTTTTAGTGGACCCCAGTTTTCCCATGCTATGCAGCCACACTCTCTCTTCCACTTTATCATTTTCCTCTTTCACACACACTTCTCCACTCATCATCCCCATCTCTCTCACCACTCCTCTCTGCACACTACTCACCTTCTCCTCAACCTTGAAGAATAAGAGAAACCATGGTGAACTCATACCTCCCACACACAATTCCATTCCAAAATTGACCACCTAGTCTCATTTTTCCTCCTCCAATTTACCCATATCTATCAAAAAAACCACAAAATTCAGCCTCATCTCTTAAAAGACAGCATCATGGTGGTTGATTACTCAGCTTCAATTATCTTGTCTCTCAAGGAAGGTCAAGAGTGGAGAAAAAATGTACCGTCAAAGCTAGTGGACCGTCAACAGGCGTCAAAATCGGCCCTACTCAAGACACTTGGAGCATCAACCTTGTAAGAAAGCCACGTTTTCTTACCTCTTAAGAGTTTTTTTCTTCCTTATTTGTATCCTACATGGATACTCCCATTGTAAATATCCAATTCCATTTGTAAATTAATACTAACTCTACTAACACTAACCCACTATGAAAAGTCCTATCACCTCCATTTCTCTCCTCTCTCTTTCCTCACCAACTTCTTGATAATTCCAAGCAAAAGAAATTAGATAAATTGCTGAAAATCTAACCCAACCATGGTTAGAGGAGTAACCCTAGCCTTCAAAATTGCTATAAAAGGAGGGTGTAGCTAGCACAAAAGGGGGAGCCATAAGCAAGAGCACTATGCTATAGCTTGAGAAGCCAAGCTCAACCTCTCTAGAAGGAGCTCTTGAGTGGAAGCTCATTGTCTTATGCATGTGCATGTGTTGTAATAGGGGATTAGCAAGGGAACTCTATGCCATTGTAAGAGAGAGAGTGATCATTCAATTGAGAGTAGGAAATCTATCATTTCTCCTACTAGTGTAAGCCCAACATTCGCTGAATCAAGGAGGGTGGATTTGGACTAAGCTTGGATACTTTGTCTCCCTTCCAACGTGAAGTAATGGAAAACAATGATGCGTAAGTGTCTTGGTGTTTTTTGTTAAGTTCTTGATAGCTTGTCTCTGGGGTTGTCATCAATCTAGCCATAAATCCCACATACTGTAAGAGGGCGACAGGGTGGAGAGGACTCCCCTGGCCTTAAGACAGTGATTGGGGTGGCTTTTCTTGTGATGTGTTGTGGTGAAATTTACGCAAGCTATGTTGAACAAGTACTAATCTCACTTTGATTTGTCATGACAGATTTGTAAGAAGGTATTAATGCAACAAGCACCCCCTCCCCCTTTCTCTCTCTTTCTTAAATATATAGTTGTGTTTGCTTGATCATTGCCGATACGTTTCAAAGCAGCCCGAGCACTATCTCTCTCTCTCTCTCTCTCTCTCTCTCTCTCTCTCTCGAGTTTTAGTGTGTGAGAGTATTCCATTGGTGTTAGGGTTAGTGTAAATTCCTTGCTTGTTTGTGGGTTGCTCTAACGATTCTCCTCTTTTGCGTCCTAGTTCGCTCTTAAACTAGGTGGTGCCCCTTGTGTAGTTGGGATTTGGCTGTGGGTTTGTTGTTTGGTTTGTGTTGTGTTGTGCCCCAGCCCCATTGAGCAGCACGGGAGCCTTGAAGGGTGTCTAGAGGCCACTCTTCTTGTTGCCCGCCCCGGACCGCCTCATCATGTACTAGAGACAGTAATGTAAGCTCATAGGACATTTATGACACTTTGTTGCCTCTTTTTAGTATAGATCACCCTATTACTGATGCAGATGTACATGATGTACTTGATGGGGAAAGGGCTGAAAATGAGCAGGCTAGAGGTATGCCAAAATGGGTGGTGCATACATTGCATGACAGTAAATTGGATGCACCTTTGTCTGGTCCTACTCGTTCAGGCTCTCCCCATGAATCTTATGCATCAAATTATTATGGTTTGGTTGTGTCTAGGTTACATGATGTTGAGGAACCTCTATCTTTTGATGAAGCACAAAATTTTAAAAATTGGATGTCTTCCATGCAATCAAAATATGATGCACTTATAGAAAATGACACATGGAGTTTATGTGATTTGCCTCTTTGAAAAAAGGCCATTGGTACGAAGTGGGTTTACAAGTTGAAGCGCAAGCTGGATGGTGAGATCGATCGCCATAAGGTTCGACTTGTTGCAAGGGGTTATGCACAACAAAAAGGCATAGATTATGAAGAGACTTTTGCTCCCACTTATCGTATGACTACTGTGCGTTTTCTATGTGCATTGGCCGCTCATTTTGGTTGGAATATACATTAATCAGACATTGTTATTGCTTTCTTGAATGGTGACATGTTCGAGGAAGTTTATGTAACGCAGCCTCGCGGTTTTGTCATAAAAGGACAAGAAGACAAAGTGTGTAGATGTAAGAAGGCTTTGTATGGGTTGCAATCTCCTCATGCTTGGTATGAGAAAGCTGGCACTCATTTGGTCAAACGAGGCTTTTGTAATAGTCTAACAGAAAGCACATTGTATGTAAAGTGTGAGGTGATGTACTTCTCATTGTGGTTCTTTATGTAGATGATTTGCTGATCACTGGACCAAATGAGAGACATATTGATAAATTTAACGCTGATTTGAATGCTACTTTCAAGATGAAAGATTTGGGATTGTTGCATCATTATTTGGGTATACAGTTTAAGCAGTGTGATGGTGGTATTGCCCTGTGTCAAAAAGTTACATAGAGACATTGCTATGTAAGTTTGGACTTGAGGGTTGCAAACCTATTGCCACTCCCATGGAAACAGGTTTTAAGTTGAGTCTACTTGATGCTGGTGATCTTGCTGATGTCACTCTTCACCAAACTGCTGTTGACTGCCTCATTTATGTATGCAACACGAGGCCGGATATTAAGTTTGCAGTCTCACAGGTCAGCAAATTTATGCATAGCCCAGGGTCTAAGCATTGGCAGGCTGTCAAGAGGATTTTTGCTACCTTAGTGGCACTTTACATCTTGGCTTGTTTTATCCCAAGGGGGGAATCATTGCCGCCAGACTTACATGCTTTTCCCGACTTAGATTGGGCTGGTTGTTTTGACAGGCGAGTGTCCACAAGTGGTTTTTATTTCATGCTTGGTAGTTCATGTATATCATGGTCGAGCAAGAAGAAACCTACTTTGGCCACTTCGACTTGTGAGGCTGAGTACAAGGCAGTCTTCACAGCTATGCTTGAGTGTCTATGGCTCAGACACCTTATGGCTGATTTCATTGTTGGACAGGACACTGCCAACACTATCTACACTAACAGTCAGAGTGCATTGGCAGTTGCGAGGAACCCAATTTTTCATGCTCGCACAAAGTACATTGAGGTGCATTACCACTATGTCAGGGAGAGGCTCTCAGTAGGAGAGAGTATCTTGGCTTATGTGCCAACATAGTACAACCCTGCAGATCTTTTCACGAAGGCATTGTCTCGTGAGAAGCTCGAAGCTTTCCACAAAGCTTTGGGCTTACTCCCCTTTGTGGACTGATCATGTCCTTAGGGCATGACACTTCCCTTTACTCACGTGCTAGCTCTTGTTCACCGCATCACTCTAGGGGGGATTTGTTACCATATACATGTGGTAGTGATGTGTGTGAACACAGTAGGACCATCGGGGCATTTTTTCCCTCTTTAGGAGGTTTTTTTCCCCGTGCATTGTATATACGCCCATCACTCTAGGGCTATATATCTTTCTATTGCACACTAAGTAACACACTCTCTATTGTGTGCCTTGAGCTTCCTTCGTCTTCTCCAAGCTGTGTGCGTTTCCTTGAAACCCAATTCCAACATACTTTTGGTAATTCACCAAGTGAGGATTTGTCAAACTTGATAAAACTTGGGCAAGTGTTTAATGTGACCACTGTGAACATATATTGTATCACATATGTAAGTTAGGATCTTCCATTGCCATTTCTATCTTAGGTGAACCTAAGATAAAAAGAGGGTGATTTAGCACCATTTCTTATTTTTGGTGCTTTGATGGGTCCTAGAGAAAGTATTATTGATGATGGGTGAAGCTGGGTTGAGTTAGCAGGCTAAAAGTGAAAATTGGGCACAAATGGCTATGGGATGTGGCATAGTGCGTTTTATGAGTATTTTGCATGAAAAAATGTTACAGTGTGATGTAGTGCTTCAAGGGGAGGGAAAACATGCTAGTGTAGAAGTGGGTGCCAAACAATGGTGCCATGCTAGCGAGTCATCTTCGGTGCGCCGAAGAGAGAAGTTACCCTTTATTGCACTTTAGGCCTTGCTTTTGCCCTATCTAGCTTCTACTAGGTCATTGATGGTTGTTGGAACCCTTGGTTTGTTTCTTGGTAGTTGAGGTAGTTCCCAATGAGGTTGACCATCTTTTGTTGAGAAGGCTTTGACTTGGAGTCACTAATCACTAGTTCTTTGCTCCCTGGAGGTTGGTGGAGGTCTAATATGGTGTAGAGAGTGTCCCCCTTGATTTTGAGGTGAGTTGGGTCAAGATTTTGCATTGTAGTGCAAAATGTCGCTTTGCGGTGTGAATTTGATTTTTAGTCCTATACTGATGACTGAGCCTTAGTTGCACTCCTAAATCTCCACAGTTCCTTAACATGATGGCCTCAAAACACTTGTTAATTTTGGTCCCTATCTGACTCCTTTATCTTTGACGCATCGAAAGATGCTAGGTCAAATTTTCTAAAGCTTTTTGCACTTTGGAGCTTAGCAATGTGTTGCCCTTGTGGTGATGAGCCTCTGGTTCAATTTTGGTGAAATCTGGGTGTCAGGTGTAGCCGGTGTTAGTATTTTTTCCCCTAACCATTCCCAGATTTCCATGTGTTGTCGTGCCCCTTATAGCTCCTGTGGTTTACAATGGGGTAATCAAAACACTTCTAGATGTAGTTAGGAACTTATCCCTCATGGCTGGAGTGAGTAAGAGTCAGCAAGCAGTGCGTAGGAGAGCGTAGAAGGTCGCCAAAATCCACCACTTAGAGCTCTGTCTAGAATGCAAATGAGAGAAATATTGGTCTACAGGGCTATACATACCTGGACTTTCCCGATGCCTCCTCTCAATTACCTACCCAATGAGCTCATTAGGTCTAGTTGCATACTCTTGGATTGAAAATTTCTGAAAACTACATCCTTCGATCGTTCTGACGTGATTTGTCCAAGATGACTAGTTGGTGAAAAAGGCCACTGAACTTTTTGATCCGATTCGCTTCAAATTTTTTCTGACTTTTCCCTTGAGCTTCGAGAATGGGCGTTTGAAGTCAGAATCCAATTTTGACATTCTTGCTTACTTATTTTATTTATTTTGGATTTATTAGCTTTTACTAGCAAAATTAAAGAAAAATAGCTTAACCACTGACAAAATTCTATTCGATACTCAAAAAATTCTAAAACACTTCCAATCTTATTATTCAGCCATATTTTTGTGGATTGCTCCATTTTTTTAATGAGTTCGGCCGAATTACACGCTAACAAATGAAATTATCCTATTTAATAATTATTAGAAAATATGTACAATATATACACACACCTAGGGGTTATCATATAGAAATCTCCATTCATCTAGTTATTAAGGCAATCACTTAATTGGTTCATTAAAAATCAGACATTAACACACAATTAGGTCAAATCATTGCCCTTTTTACTTTCTAGATTCATATGCTTCTGTTCTTTTCAGATTGTCTCCCCCCCTCTGGCTTCAATTCATCCTGGGTTGTGCAGTCTAGAGGGCAGAAAGTTGTGTCTATGCATGGCCTTGATTGGCCCTATTATGCTGTGGAGGTCAATGCAAATAAACACATTATGATGTGCATGTGCAAGAAGTGGGTCTTGAGTATGGCACTCAAGGGTTTCCGATGTCAAGGTTTCCTCTTGCTTGAATCTTTTGAAGAGAAAATTTTGTAGCAATTGAGCTCATTCTTTGATAGTGCAATATGCATTGTCTGCTGTGTGTTCCTTGGATACAATGGTCTCTATACATGTGAGTGTTGACTTTAGGTACCCACTTATACCTGAGTGTAGCCGGCTTGACTTGCTGTGGGTCTTTGGTACCCATTGTTGAACTTGTTTGCCATGGATATTTGATTTTTTTGTGGCTGTACTTTGCTTCTTGGGTTGCCATACCCATGTCCTCTTAAGTAGCGGTGACTTCTATTGAGTAGGTGGATGTAATGTTTTTTCTTTAGAGTTGTCGACAATGTGTAGCAGTATTTTTGGCCCCCATACTTGTTGAGATTGGTTTTTAAGCTGGCTCTTGGGTACCCAAATTTTCTTGACTCCTTTCATAGGTTGGCTAGAAGCAGTCTTTAATGGAGTAGTGGCCGTATTATTAACTAATGACTTCTATTTCCTAATTGGGAAATTATCGAGAGATCCTTTCCATTCTTCCTTATTGTATGCAAACGGTATTCTTAGTTGTTCACCCAGTCATTCCCTTTTACTAAATTACCATTTTTCTACATGCATTTTTTCTTACTTCTTGTAAATAGTCCTAAATCAATTGCAACTCTTTATTAACAATGGCCAACTGCTGCAGTTCTGATTGTACTTTGGTTTCCAACTCCCCTGTTCAGTCCTTAAACATCTGTAGAGAAATCTTTTTTTTGGCTAACTTATTCTGATGTTCCATCATCAGGTCATGAATTTCTTTCTGATGTGTAATTATGACAGTCTCCATCTCTTTCTGCAAGGAATTAGCCCTGCCATTGATTCCCTATATTTTAATATATTTCTTTTTTCTATTTTATATTTATATACAACTGACACTATTCTAGATTCCACAAATTGTTTATATACTAATTTGTTTTTTCCCATCATATCCATATATCATATTTGTGAATAATCCTAATCCATGCATATTTTTAAACCCTCAAGAATCTATTAGGTCATGCTCTCATGCAAGGAGGGGATCACTCTTGGAGGATTATGCAAATTCAACAAAAGGGGGGCCATTGAAGACTTTGTAGGAGGAAAAATACGCATTTTGGTGGGATTTTTGGCGTCCACCTCCACTCCGAATTTGAGGAGGTGACCAAAATGAAAAATTTAGCTGATAAGCTGAATAATCACCTCAACATTTTTCATAATTTTGGACCTGCCATCGGTGAGATATGATTTTTTTGGTGGACCCTAGTGTGTCCACTTTTTCTCACGTCACCCTAGTCTTCTATCACCTCCATTCACTTCCACACACACACACACACACACACACACACACACACACACACACACACACACACACACACACTCATTCCTCTGTATCCCTCACTCAAACCTGCACCTTCCATGGTTTCTCTCACCCTCTTTACTATCAACCTCCCCTCTCACTTCCATAGCTCTCATATGAACTCTACATGTACATACACCATCTCTATGCCTCTCTCTATTACCTCTAAATCACAATTGCTTTGGGGATTTTATGTTTGCGAGCTTTCAGTTTTGAGATTTTACAAAACTGGAATTTATTAATTCGAGCTTTTGAACCCTGATTTTACACTAATGATATCTTTAAGTATCATTATGTAGTGAAAAAACTCAAAACCTCATAGTACAATCCTTCAACTACCAAACACTTTTAAGAAATATGGAAGCATGCCTATGCTTATGCAAAATGAAATTGCAAACTTGTAGGAAAATCTGCAAAGATAAGCCTAGCAACCTCACGACACGGCATCCATCTTTGCTTTATAGATTTTTATTCTATGTCGCAAAAAAATTTGATGCTACAAGAAAACCAAACATGAATCATGTTCAGAATCATAGAACAATGCAAGAAGAAAATGTAAATAAGTAAGCATATGGAAGTCTATCTATCAAGGGCAAACTTATCAATTTGTGATATATCCACAAGCAAAACATCTACAATGGTTTGGTAATGGAACCTTGCAAGCATTTTCCAAATTAGCTTTGGATTAGAAAATATGGAAGATAGATTTGCTAACAATTTTCTTAAACATACCAACAAATCGTGTGATCGGTCTTCTCTCCCAAACCTCTCACCCAAGTGAAGACTCTACAACAAACAAAGTAGTGTGCACCAATGAGGATGTAGTGGGCACATTAGGAGAGGGTGCCATATGGGGTATAGTGGTTGCCAAATAGGACATGCCGGGCTCCGTAGATGGCACAATGGGAGGCATTGAAGAAGGAATGGGTATCCTTGATGTTCTTGGAGGCTCCATTTTCCCTTTACCCTTCTTGAGTACATTTCTTGCTAGTGGAGTACCTTGAGAGCCACTCTCAACGATGTTTTGAGTAACTCCATGAGAAATGGGAGGGAGAGACTCTTCTTGTGTCTCCTCTAAGTACTCATCACTCTCATTTTAAAACCCTTCACTCAACAACCATACAACAAAATATCACATAAATTAGCACTAAAGTAATACATATAATTCTTAAAAGAAAAGATCCATAAGTGCTAAGGTACTTACTCTTCTGTAATTCAAACTCTTGCTTTGGAATAACTCCTAGTGGATAATCCAACCACCAAGGACAAACATTGGCTTCCCATGTTGTTAGATTCCTTTCAATCAAAGATGGAGAGAACATTGTATTCTCATCATGCACATTAAACCACTCTCTAGTGAATAATGGGGCTTCATTCAATTCCTGTGCCTCAACACATTGCATAACCCATTTACACAATTTTTAGAGCATCATCCACTTGAAAAGCACATACACGCAATGGTATAATAAATGACATGTATCTATAAACAAAAACGCAAGAGTCTCCTTTGTATATGCATACTTTTTCAAAACAAACCATAAACCCTATCTTGGGCTCCCATAAGGGATTTAAGTGTTTTCAACATAGACATTATATAGGCGTGTATTGTCAAAAAAACCATCCACCCCATATCGGGCTTCCACAAGGAATTTAAGGATTTTTTATAAACACAAAATGATATTTCATCATTCTCAAAAAGACCTACTGTCACTAAACCATGGCAGTAAAATGAAATGCTTTTTTTTTTGCAAAGAGTGCAAGTGGAAGATGCAGACCTATAAATCACTCTCTTAGCCGACAACACAAGCTCCGACATCTTCTCACTAGAGTTGGAAGACTTCACCGCATCCATTAGATCAATAGAAACCTACTTACATAGTAACAATCAACAAACACACTCAACTTGATCTTGTGTAAATTAAAACATGTCTAAATTCTATTAAAAACAATGGTCAAATGTCTACCTGCAAAATATGATTCTTCATGCTCATCTTGTAGAATAGGTCAAATGAATTTGGAAGTTGTGGACCTTCTACTTGCAGCCATTCAATCATAAGTGTAGACTCCCCATGCAAGTGAGCCCTATAAGTCTCCTTTTTCATGTAACTTCTAAAAATCTTGTAATCACCAAAATAAAGATATTGTGGATCCTTAGACTTAGTTAGGCTCATGAGGTGCAAAATTATCTTCTTTCTATGGGCAATAAGAACAACATATCACTTAATCATATAGAAAAACAAAATGGAACGAACACAATTACAAATGAGAAATTAATAGCTTCAATATCTCCTAGGAGTGATTTTAGAGATTGTCAAACAATAGAGCTTATCTCTAGTGATCTTTAGCATTCCAGGTTCATTCCATTTAATGCTAGAAAGCAACTTGAAGAACTTATCACCGTTAAGAGGATTGGCGATTGATAGGTACTTGTAGCCCCTATCTTTCAACCGTTCCTCTTCTACCTTTGTGGCCTTGTACAATCTCTTCTTCTTCTCAACATGGTTTAGTCCAAGTGCATCTAGCTTTGCTCTATCTTTGGACATAAATGCAGTGAACTCATCCTAATACAAAACATTGTATTGAAACCATAATAAAATTTTACATTAATTACCCAAAATGTAGAGTAGGTATCACCTTCCACACAAGTTGAGATATCAATCCACATGGAGTGTTGTACGATGGTGCAGCACCATGGTACTACTTTGCCTCCACACACATCTCCACCCTAGCCGATTCTCTCATATCGGGTGCCAATTTTTGAAGGATTGACTCTTTATTTTCCATGCCAAATCTTTGAAACATATAAACTTCATGAGTGATGTTTGGCATGACATGTGCCCTAGAAATGTTTCAGAAAAATAGAAAACAAAGAGTTGAACACAAGCATTGTTTGCAAAAAAAATGAGAGTCAACATGCGATTCACAACCTTATGCATTGGAAGTGTCAAGAGCAAGAAGCAACTCTGCTTCTTTTGCTCTGGACAACTCAAGGAATTGGCAAACGAACACTAACATAGTATTGACCAATGTCCGAGTACTCTATCACAACAAAAAAATCATCATTTGTAAAAACAAAGCTTTACAACAAAAGAGAGAAAAAGGTGAAAGATCTCACTATCTTTGATTCTCTTCCACCATCTTTTTAGCCTATGGTTGCCATCCCACACCAGAAACTTTTTTTCCTTTGAGCTCCTGCTACTCTCTACCAAGTGCTCTCTAGAACTCAACATTTCTTTCCCGCCAAAGTGGTCCCCATTCCTCCAAATCCGCTGCGAACATGGGAATGGTATCTCCTCTAGAATCCCCGATAGACACAAGGAAATGCCCCATAGTTTCTAAATACCCAACAAAATCAATGAGGAAATGATCCATTCTACATCATCTCTAGCAAACCTAATAGCCTCATGCACCATGACTCAACAGTGGAACATGAGGAGGCAATGTCTTCTTCTTGACATAAAACTGACTTTGAACATGTTTCATCAAGCCAAGCAAAATTTGCTTGCCTAGGTGTTTGGAATGCTTATTCTCCTCATCCCCTTCATGATCACTATCTTCTTCACTTTGTCATTCATGAGGATCTTCAATGTGAACATTGGTCTCAGCATAGAGAAAACAAGTGACAAACATTTAATTGTCCAAAAACCTTGCAATTAGGATTAGAGAAAAAAAACCACACACCCTATATAGATAGGGCTCTCACATGAGATTTCAGGACCCTCTCTCCAAGGTAAACAAAAACAATACTTAATATTTTCTCTAGCAGCTACTATCAATGGTACGTATATAAAAAATGGTTCATCCTTTCATAATCTCCCACATGGTTATTTATTACCAAACTTTCTCACAATTAAAAGACCTCGTCCATCAAATTTAACCATCTACCATTGCATAATTTATAATACAAACTATGTATCGACATAAACTTATAACATACACTCATAATTTATCTGTGATCTCTATATCATCTTTGACGTTGTTGGAGTCTTCATCAACTTGAGCCTCATCATCAATAAAAACACACCTTTTGAGAATCCTGTTCTTTCTATTGGAGGAGTATCCAAATGTCGAACTCGTGATGATGCCTCTTGATTGATAGCTCCCTTTGGTATACAACTAGACCTTAGATTCATGCTCACTTGACAGTTGCTAAAAGGAGAGACTGGAGGTTTTCTTTTCTTGCTATCCCTCTTTGGTGCCATTATATACAAAACACATATTATATAGTTTTTAATTTATATAAGACCAATAATTTGTAGTTAAGTACATATTACATAAAGTAGACTAGATACTACTTTAAAAACATACTTTAGAATGTAGATTATAGTATATAACACTATATGTGGTATACTATAATATGTATTAAATAGTATATAATACTATATGTAGTATGCTACATATATACTATTTGTAGCATGTAGCTTATATACTATATGTAGTATACAATATATATACTATATGTAGTGTGCCCATTTTTTATCTTTTTTTATCTAGTCCATTTTTTATTATATATTCTATAGTATGAATTATACATATTAAATTATATATTTTTTATATACTCTATAGTATATATATATATCTACTCTATTGTAGTACTATATTACATATACATACTATATACTCTATATATATATATATTATATACTTTATATTATATATATACTATATACTCTATCGTAGAGCTATATTAGATATATGTAACATATATATATATATATATATATTACTTTTTATATTATATATTTACAATATACTATATAATCTATATACTCTATATAGTATATATATTATATACTTTACATTATATATATACTATAAGTATAGGAATAAGTAAAACTTTATATACTATATAATCTATATACTATATAAATTATAAACTATATATTATATATTATATATATATACTATATATTATATTATATTTACTATATTTACTATATACTTTATATACTTTATATACTATATAATCTATTAATAGTATACTATATTATATACTCTATTTTTATATATAATATATATGCAAAAAAACTACATTACTTGATATATATTTTTTCAATAACCACATCAATTTTTGTGTGTTTTTGACATGGTTATTGAACAAATATATATCAAGTAATGTAGGTTTTATTTCAAAAACCTAAATCAAAAGCATTTTTTTTGCAATACCGTTGACAAAGCTCATCAAATCGACCAAAAAAAGAGGGAGCGCAGATGATGGTGGAGCTCTGCCTCCCACTTTTTTTTGCAATACCGTTGACAAAGCTCATCAAATCGACCAAAAAAAGAGGGAGCGCAGATGATGGGGGAGCTCTGCCTCCCACTTTTTTTTCGCGTTGAACGATTCTTTGCGGACTATCTTCTTGCACCAGAACCGGTTTTCTTCAAGTTTTGCTTAGTAACGTTGGTTGGCAATCATGTAGTGAGTGAGAGAGAGAGAGAGGAAGCACCAACGTGATGTGCGCGCAAGAGAGAGATGGTACCTCTGTTAGCTCGAGTAGGTAGACAAACGCTCCCGGAGTAGTAATGCTTCAACCCTAAGCTTTGAGATTCACATTATGCACCGACAAAGACCAAACTAACTAAAACCAAACTTGACCTGACTATGAACGATAAATATTATATAACATTACATATAATCTATATTATGTACGATGAAAGATAATATGCATAATTAATGTCAACAACTATAATTACAATATACATATAATTACACTATATGTATAATCTATATAGTTTATAATATATAATTACATAATACGTATAGTTTATACATTAAGTATACAGTTTATAATATATAATTATATAAATGTATAGTTTATACGTTAAGTATATAGTTTATAATCTATAGTTATATAATATTAGCATACGATATACGTTTATAATATATAATTATGTAATATGTATAGTTTATATGTTAAGAATTTAGTACATAAGATATAGTTATATAATATTAGTATACTATATCTTATAGTATATATATATATATATATATATATATATATATATATATATATATATACACGTTCTCAATAACTATAATTAATCAATAATATAAGTCTAATATGCATAGTATATACTATAACTACATAGTATATAGTAAAAGTATAGGTATAAGTATAACTATATATATTATATACTATATACTCTATATTATATACATGTTATTATATTAAATAAGTATATAATATAACGATAAGTATATACTATAACTATGAGTATATATTATAAGTATAGGTATAGGTATAAGTATAAGTATATATTATATATTATATACATACTATTATTAAACAAGTATATATTAAAACTATAAGTATATATTATAGGTATAAGTATACTCTGTAGGTATTAGTATAACTATAAGTATATATTATAAGTAAAGTATATATTATGGTATATGTATAAGTATATCATAACTATAAATATATTATCTACCATATACTCTATATTATGTACGTACTATTATATTATATAGGTATATAATATAACTATATACCATATATATGTAACTATAATATTAATCATATATTATATCAATATATATAGCTATAAACTAAGTGTATAGTATGTATATAATATACCTATATATTCTATATTACAATATAATTATATTTTTTAGTATAATTCTATATACTATATACTTAAATACCATATATTTAAGTATATATATCTAATATAATATAACTCTATATACTGTGGTGTAGGTGTCCGACCACGTAGTGTGGGAGGACACTCAGTTCTTGGCATGCAGTCTCTATTGGTAATATAAGGAGGTTCCTGACAAGAGGAAGGTACGCTCATTTGGTCTCAATCTTGCTCTACATTTGGGTACGCCACATTGGTGGAGTTGACGGGCAAGGGTTGGTTAGAAACCTTTTCTTTATTTTCTTGGGGAATCCCTACGACAGCGCCGATGGCATTCCTGCTTGACACTAGGTAGAGAGAGAGAGAGAGAGAGAGAGAGAGAGAGAGAGAGAGAGAGAGAGAGAGAGAGAGAGAGAGAGAGAGAGAGAGAGAGAGAGAGAGAGAGAGAGAGAGAGAGAGAGAGAGAGTTGCTTAGAGAAGGGGTACCGCTGCCATCCTATATCTGCAGAGGCCTCATTTGGTGCCCTTGGCCCCTAGTGCTCACACCCTTCTTTGACGCAGCCCCAACTCCTGCTGCCGACACCTGCATTCTCTCCCGTTATTTGATGGTGCCGAATTATCGCCATACACTGTCGCATGGCCGTGATCGACCACCTAGCCTCGCTTGCTGCTGCGGCCAGTTGAACCATCGCTACGTGTAGTAGAACAACCAAGAAGCTCCTGAAGCGTGCCATCATTGTCGCCTGCCTCACCCAATCCCTCCCAGATTAAAGCACCCCTCTCCCCCAACTTGCAGTACTTCATCGGCTTTGGGACCTCTCAATGATGCAAGCACCTTGGTCCTCAGCTAGCCTACACTGCAGTTAATTGCATGGTATCCTACTTGCCGCTTGTCAAATCAGTGCTAGTGAACAACTAGTTGCACCCAACTGGTTGCCGCTCTTCTCACACCCAACAGGAGGACCTGCCAGAGATCTGTCGTAACTGCAGCGTCATCCATTGCTACCGATTTTCTTGCTACCCGCCACCCTATCTTCTACATGCTATCGACCTAAATCAGATTTTCCTAGTGAGCTGACGGTGCCAGTGAAGATACTACTGAGGGGCGCAGTTCAAGGTGCTGCCCGAGCCTTAATGGCATGCTCAATCAGGCCATTGATAACCGCTCTCAAGTCCTGCTTTTGCTCTCAAATGTTAGTCATTGGCATTTGTTGCATGCTCAATGGTGTTCGCTCACACGTGTTGAGTTTTAGAAGAAGTACAAAATCAAGAACCATATTCATGCGGTTGTTCACAGACATAGGAGTTGTTGCATCTTTGGTGCAGAGGTGCCTTGTCTTTTCATTTGCATAAGTAGCAGTCAAGATCCATGATTCAGTTTAAGTTTTAAGGTCTCTTTCTCTGTAGTAGGTTTTTCCTAGTCTTTGTCTTATTAGATCACACCGAACCCCTTTATGGAGATGGATGTATGTCGCAAAAATTAGCCCACAGTTTGTCCTTCCTCATCTTGTCCATTACATTGGGATAGCGACCTAATGTTTGCATGAGCGAGATGTATGAGTTCCATGCCTTGATGATGATAGGCATCATGACGAATCTAGTCCCCCAAGCTCATCCCCTTAGCCCCTAAGCCGTTGTATGACCACTCCCCCCATATGAGGCGTGGGAGTCGGTCCCAGCCTCTCATTCCATTCTCAGCCCAAAACTTGTAAAAAGATGTTCATCTTTTTCTCCCTAAGGAGGGAGGTGTGGTGTAGGTGTCCGACCACCTAGTGTGGGAGGACACTCAGTTCTTGGCATGCAGTCTCTATTGGTAATATAAGGAGGTGCCTGACAAGAGGAAGGTACGCTCATTTGGTCTCAATCTTGCTCTACATTTGGGTACGCCACAATACTATATACTTAAATACCATGTATTCTATATATACTATGTCCATTTTAATTTTAAAGCGCTTAAATGGGGATATATAAATTATACTCTATAGTATATATATACATATATACATGTATAATATGTAATTTTAAAACATCATATATTTTATATATACTATGTTCAATTTTTTTTATATGCGCGTATTTGGAGAGATTTTGAAAGCTTGATAGGTTAACATATGGATTTGACAAAATGCTGATTCAAATGTATCTTAATGGCTATAATCATCCATACCTTAAAGAGTGAATATTCCAAATCTATTTAGAATAGTTTTCAATGAACGATTAACTTTTTGTAGCTGCATTCTTTTACACTTTCTTTGTACCTTATACACATTCTCTTTCTTCTCTTTTTGTCATTTTATTTACCTCAAGTATTATTCCTCCCTGTCTGTCTCAAACATGGAAGCTATAGCTACATCTATGATTTCATGGATGATGAGTGGTGCTCAAATGGATTATAGAGTCTCATTACAAAATGGAGAGCTTCTACTTAGTGAATATTTTCTTCAAAATTGCCTCCTTCTTTTAAGTTTGAAGGCTTGCAAGCAATTGTTCAGACAGGGAGCTCTGAGTCTAAAGTCAATGTGTTGCCAATATGGGATCATAAAGATCAAAATCATTACCTTCTTGACTATAATTTGTCCTCAGCTTACCACATTCTTCATTTGGATGACTGTGTTTATGTGGCTGATAGTTTAGAAACAAGTGAAGAAGTCGGTGATTGTTCTGTGCTCGCTATACCATGTAACAAAAGTTCAACTCCATCACATTTAAATGTTGATATTGATGGAGGTGTAGTCACAATTGTTTTGGAGATAGTGGAACTAACTAGGTCACCAGAACCCTTTCAAGACACACAAGATGGGGTGGAGCATACAAGGCAGGAGTATCCAAAGGATACATCTATCATGAAAGACAAAGGTAAATCGTGCAGGTTGTCTAAACTTTTAGAGATTTGTGGACCTCCCAAAAAGGTTGATGAGCTCCCAAATTTTTATAATGGCAACATTTGTTTCAAGCTTCCTCTCCAATTCACAACAATAAAAGGATGCTCGGTATGGAGCAGAAGTACGACGGTCACCTTTGGTCTCGCCCAACATCGACCAACATGGCCATAAATTTCACTGTGAGTTTGAGTTATTGTCCTGGAAGCCTTCAATGTTGCAGAGTGACATGCCCTTTTTACCTTGGTGAAAGGAGATACAATGATGCCTTCTTTCATGGACATCTAGACAGGAAAATCAACATGGGATATCCTACTAGCGAAGGTAAATCTAAAGTAACCTGCCACTATTGTGACAGAACGGTGACTTGTTCAAATGTGTGCAAGTGTATGATCTATTATGCGATGCCAAAAGAAACAACATTAACACATTTGGTGATCCATTTGGGAGTGCATGACCACAATGTACAACCAGGCACTAGAAGGGCAGCTATTGAAAAGGTGCACAATCATGTTAAGACAATTGTAAAGATTGAGAAGGGGGGTCCTAGAAAAGTATAGATGTTAGTTGCTTGTCAAATGCTATTCCAATATTTGACTAAAGAAGATGATTTAGAAGCCACTGATGTAGAGCTTAACCATTTTCTTGAGGAAATGATGCCCCTTGTTCAGAATAGGGGATTCAAAAGTATTGTGTAAATGAAAAAGCTATACAGGGTTAAATTGTTAGTGATGGATACAACAATATACTATTGCTACAGAAACGGTGTGTTTTTTCATTCTTTCATGGAAGTCATTTTCTAGGCCAGGGTGGACCTAACAACAAATGTTACGTATTCAAAATGTCCACAAAAGGACCTGCTTATGGAGTTAAATTAGTCAATAGAATGAGGCAAGGAGAGATAGAAGATTTGAGTAGTGCTTGGGTGGACTTTGATCATACTCATTGGATTGAAGGATGGGCAACTATGTCTAGCTTGGTTTATGGTCCTAGGTAACTGAATTTATAAAAATATGTTAGATAGCATGTTTTGATATAAGACACCTTTTATTACTTATTTGTTCTATGTGTACAACATGCAAGCATTGCAGGTGATTGAAATATGTGAATGTAAAGAAGAAGACGAAAGAAACACAAATCTTGTTTTGGAGAAATTTAAACACAATAATGGAGAGGTCTGGGCATGAACCAACAGACTTTGTTGGATTTATGTCCGATGAAGCCGAGACTAATTAGCTAGCAATACGAGTTGTATACAATGGAGGACGGCATAATGTAATGGAGGGGAGGGAGTACTCGTGTCTTTTCCATTGGGAAAAGAGTCTACAAAAACACACAAAAAAACATGTCGCTATCTACAGATAGACAAATGCATCACATTGACATGTGTGAAGGGTGGCGCTTAGCAAAGACTACAAATGAGGCCTCCCGTATAGCTTCTAAAATACGAGAATGGTGGGTGAAATATGTGATAAGGGATAATAAAAAAGATTAAGAGAGATGGTTTGATTGGTGGGAGCAACAGATTGCCCATTGGGGAAGCTTTGAGACAATGATAAATCAATCATTTTTTAGTTCTTATTAAATACATGAAAACATAGATTTACATATATATGATTTTAATCGTTTTGCATTTATAGGTCAGTAAGAGTCCATGGGAGAAAGCTCAAATTCCAAGTATAAACTTGTCAGAGAGCATCACCATGCTAGTTGGCTGGCAAGTGAAGCTGGTAAATGTAAAATATCACTTTATGATGCATGTGTCAGTTATGTTTTGAATGCATATATTCAATGTGCAAAAAGATTGGGATACACCACATGTAGATACATCGGAATGCAAAGAATCTCCAAATCCAACTCATTTTGCTAGTACATCAAAAGGCTTGGTTGCTGGTAGTCCTTTGTATGAGGAGCTTGTGATGGAAGGTGACAAAGAGACAATATAACGGAAGAAGAAAATAAGTGCAGTCGGTACAGGCTCACATAAACCTGGATATGTAATGGAAGCAAGATAGTGCAAAACCAGAGGGAGACCACGGAGTATACATTTTGATAGAGAGGATAATGAAGAAGTATATAGTGTCACTGACAATGAAGCAGGAGAGAGCATTCCAGTGCAGCCTGGGGAGAATTCAGCAAGGTGTATTCAACAGGTCAAAGTTGCCCGCGAAGAGTGGACTTTACGAAGGATGCCATGCAATTACATGAGGGAATGTTTTGGAATGGTAGGGAAGAAACGTTGTGGTAACAAATTACAGATCCATCAAGTGGGAATGGTTACCCCCTATTTTTGGTATGAGAGAACTTTTAAAGATGACAATTTCACAGTGGATATGGTTTTGCAATTATGAAGTAGGCCACACACAAAAATTACAGAGGCAAGTTAAATTCTCACCTGTCGTTCCTACTTTCTGGCAAGTGGATATTGGAACCAACTTATCAAAGGAAGAGAGTGACAGCTTGGTACAAAGTGGATTTCAATTTGAAAATTTTGCAACACCACTATGATGCATGAACGATACAAATGCTGCTCTGACACAAGGAGGATCCAGTATAGCAGGAAGTGTAAGTGGAGACATGGTATTTCCAAAGAAGCGCAAAAGCGATTGGAGTCAGTTGCAAGTATGGTTGCAATGTTCTTGGACAAGAAACTGAACAACACATAGTTTTTTGGGTATTGGCAGAGAGTTGTTACAATGTACACATTAAGGTAGAGCCTAGTGCAAACTGTCCCGATTTTTTGAAGAGAGAATCTACCATAAAGTGTTTTTGGCATGTAAGCACATGTACTATGTGTATATGCATTTTCAAGAGCTTCAACCAAAAGAGCACATGGTCATTCATTAGCGTGCACTAACTCCACAAACTTTACATTTGTATTAGGGTAAACCCGCAAGATAAAGCCTGTGGTGTAGTGAACCTAGATCTTAGATAATGTCATGTAGAGGTATGCATTGAAGGAAATTTCTCTTATGTATTAGATGTGGAGTAACTTTTCGAGACACATGAGACTTTATTTGAATTCCTTTTAGTAAGAGAAGCATGCTTTGTGGTATCTATCTAGAAGATTGTACAAGCTCAAAACTAGGGCTTTTGCAAACTT
Source organism: Adiantum capillus-veneris (assembly GCF_014529385.1). Classification (NCBI taxonomy): domain Eukaryota; kingdom Viridiplantae; phylum Streptophyta; class Polypodiopsida; order Polypodiales; family Pteridaceae; genus Adiantum; species Adiantum capillus-veneris. Next base: position 102,143,275 of record NC_140949.1, on the reverse strand, counting down.
GTACATGTTTTTGGTGTGTATCGTTAAAAGAGACTCAAAATCTTAAGCCAAATTGTTGCAAGATGATAGATATATTTTGTTGTGTATAATATTTTGATGTCTTTGTTTTGGATTAATTTTTTTGTGTCGATAGAAAAGGCTCTGAATCTAAAATCAAAAAGCTCGCAAAACTGGTTTTGATTGCAAAAGCTGGAAATCGAAAGCTTCCAAATAAAACACATTCAATTTCTTTTACCTCTTTTTTATATACATAAAATTCAGCATGTAAAACCTTGATTAATCTCTGCAAACTAAGGGATTCTCATCAATCAATATTGTCACTTTCATCATGGTGTTCAACCTTTGTGGTGAGGACGTAAGAAGAGAAGAAGAAGAAGAGGATCGACATACATTTTTGAGAACCTACACAAGTAAGTTCACAACTTCTTCAAAGCTTGACCATCACAAGGATTCCCTCACTTCATTCAACCATCTTACTTCAACCATTCACCTCATTCTACCCATTGTAAATATATCATTAATACTAGTTTTGTAATCGGACACTCAAGTGTCATGATACACTAAAGTGTCTTGTTTTTCTAGCAACTTGTCATAATCATTTGGTGAATCTAGGAAAAAAAATTATAGGTCATGTTCATACCTTAGGTTAGTTATGAACTAAAGAATATAGCCAAATTTTACTTTTGCCAAAGTTAATATCAAATTAAGATTAGATGGTAAGTTTCAAGATGAAAAAATCATAGAAAATTTAGTGCAGTTTTAATAAAATTTTCATAAATTGAATATAACTTCCCATCAAAATAAGATTTTGTTTATATTTCAAAGTGTATGGATAGGAAAAAAGTTATTATAGCAAGAAACCAAGCTGCATAACTTAGTTATGGGACTAGATTTTGTTATAATAATAATAATAAAAATCTTGAAAATACTGACAAAGAGAAAAATTTTGGTCTTTCAAGGATTATTTCATATTTTAAGGCTCATATTTTATAAATAAAAAATCAAAATTACAACATGTAATTTTTGGCATATGACATAAATCACCAAATGTAGCTTACATAACCATAAAAAAGTATCAGCTCATGTAATGGAGTCATAGATCTAGTATATATGCATCATAAGACATTGAAATTTTAGATGAACTAAATGTTTTGTGTGATCGTTAATTAAAGTTGTAAATGTTGCTTATTTGACCCACACAACTTTCTATATTTAATTCTAGTCACAAAGGATTTTTTTCTCACATGACAATTGCAAAAATATTAAACACAGATATAAGTAGTCACCACAAATAATTTCATGCACCTTGCTTATTTTTTCTTAGACTAGAGTACGAGTTTTAATGAAACATTGAGTGATGTTTTGGGTAGGTTCTTTTCATGAGTGAAAGTGAGGGATTATAATTTTAATAAGTACATTGAATAAAATTTTATAAGTTTTTAAAAGAATTTCTTGAGATAATTTCTAGATCTCATGTACCATTTTATTTAAATTCGTGAAAAAAGGACACCAAAGTGTCACTTTGGTACCAAACTAGTGTTAACTTTTTCGTGATGACTAACACTAACCACTAACATACTAACACAAATTATACATTGATATAACCATTAAAGACACCTCACCAAAAGACATGTACATGGAAAACTCTCTCTCTCTCTCTCTCTCTCTCTCTCTCTCTCTCTCTCTCCTTCCTTAACTCTCTAGTTTCACCCTATCTACCATCAATAATGAGATCTTATAAAATAGGCTTACCAATAATCTTAATGAGGGTTTCCAACCTATAAATAGACCCCTCTCCTTCCTGTAATAATCTCTAACCTCTCATTTGAGAGATCTTATCTCCAATATCTCACAAAGCACCCAAACACTCTATATGCGAGGAGAGATTTAGGTGTAGTCATCACCGTGTGAGCTTCACACTTGGCATGAGAAAAGCTTGATGCTACACACTGCAAAGTGAGAGAGTGTGAGTGCGCTATTTTGAACCACTATTGTACATGTTCTTCCACTATCAACAATTGAGATTTTGGTGCTTCAAAGACGTGCTTGGCTTTGAATTTGTTGTCCTTCGATTTGTGTAGAGTTATTAGGAAAATGCAAGGTGGCGTGTATCTTTAAGTTTTGTCATTTGAGATTGCTTGAGTAAGTAATAAGTGTGTTCTCATTGTCAAGTTCTTGCTCATTGTAAGAGGGTATGGTGGTGAGAAGCGTCCCACAATCCTAAGACTGTGTGTGTGTGTGTGTGTGTGTGTGTGTGTGATGGCAGTGGTTAGATTTCACTTAGCATTGGCTTTATCTTATGCAAGCTACATGATAGCACGGTAACAAACATGTGAGTTTGCCAAACCTTATCAGTACAAGTGGGTCTCTAAAGCTTCTTTAGCGACCATGGCTGGTGCTAAAAAACAGAAAGGACCCAAAATCATAAAAACACATTATGCACACGGACACGACCTTTTGACACGACCCTTATAATATTTGCACTCTAACCATCATCTATCTGTGTGTAGAGATGTGGTTAGTACGATAGAGTCATCCACTCCTACCTTGGGTGAGAGGTACCCTCTTTATTTTGCACAATGTTTCACATAGTCTACCCGGTGCTTGCATGTGAATGGGATTTGGTAGATACGCTAGCGTGTGAGAGGAATTTCAAGGATTTAGAATGGCTAATACATCTCTTGACCACGACTGACCCATACTTAGTAGAGGACGTCTCTCCGATTGCACAAACTTACCATCTTGACCAAGATGACTATAGATGTCTAGTGATGTTCTTAGTGAACATTTGTGCCTTTAAAGATGAGGAAGAGCTACATGATTACACGGATGGCACATATGGTCTCACGGATGATGACTTGATTTTTCTCAATGATGACAAGGATAGGGGTTTAGCCTTAAGGTTACCTCTCCATCTCTACAATATCCTATTCCCTTGATTCTCGGGGCGGGGGGGGGGTGCAAATAATTAGGTTAGGGTTCCTTATGTTGTTTGATTGTGTTCAATAAGGGTTAGCTCCTCTTCCCACTTATGTGCCTCCTAGACGTTCTTTGTGTTTCCTAGTGTGTACAGCAACGGGTTGCTCTTGTTAGGATTTTGAACTTCATGGGAGTCTTTCTCTCATTTACTCTTTGAATCGAGCACGATCATCAACACGAACATGTGTTTCTTGTTCATTAGCATTGCTTCTTGTCTTCTTCTTTTTTGCATCCATGTTTATCTGCTTTAAATGGATTGGTAGCACAATATTCAACACATTTTCTTAGATTAAACATTAGATTCTATTTTTTTTTTTTCATAATCCCTTGTCTAGGTTTCAAAATCAAGCAGTCAAACTAAACTAGTTTGACCAAGTTAGGAGTTAGAGATCTTCTCTTAATACCACGGGGAATGCCTTCCTAATAATCAATGGTTACTTTAGCCTCTTAATCCGATTTAGGCAGCATTGTATGCAATGTACTAGGGCTTTCCAATGGGCTTAGTCCCTATTAATCTTTAAGCTTAAGTACTATAAAGGGAGTGTGATAAGCCTGTGGAGGGTAACATTGTTATATGACCCCCCCAAAGTTACAGACTTAAAATGCTAAAAATGAAAAAAAAAAGTACCACAATGTAATATCTTAAGCTAGAAGAGAAATCCCAGCTTGATTTGGTACTTCACTCACATGTATCACCTATGGTACTAGTGCCCTAGAGGTTCCTAGTGTGGGTGCTTTTCCTTGCAAAGCAAAAAACCCAAGGCATACAAAATAAGCACACACATACAAATTGAATCAATGTGAAAGGACTTTGGCGGGTCAAAGAAAAGGAAATAAGTCAGGTGATTATTTCATGAGCAATTCCTTTTATTGTAGCTTAACTACAAGGTCTTCTAGGTATAGCCTCTAGTCAGCCCTCAAACATGAAATACTTGGCTCTTGCGATTAAACAGCTTCATTGACCTAAGAAAATTGAGAAGCTTGCCCATGGTATTAATAGTTGACCTCTAGTGTCTTTCAACCGTTAAATTAACGACCCAAGACTTGTATAGTTTTTTGACCTTTACAACTGTTTATATGTTTGATTATATTACAATTTAATGTTTATTGCTGACAAATTGTTTAATATTCTGTTACCAATCGATTTGTGTGCCTACAACTACATATGCTTTTTAATTGCATATGAGAATTCAGTTATTGTGCCAATTTTGGTTGATTTTGGAGTGATTGAACAAGGCTAAGGACATTCAATCTCGGATGCTCTTCCACCTCGACGAACGGGCTTCATCTCAATAGCTTCCGAGGATGGAATCTACATCAGGAAGGGGGACATGTTAACCCTCACGAACACCCTATCACCTTTGACGGGTGCATATTATTTATTCGATTGAGCCATGGACCGGGCTTGTCGGTCCGATAGGTGTGTGGGTGATCACCAATGAGAGGCGCACAACTTATCTTATATTTACTATAGTTTTACAACTCTTATAAAAGATCCATTTGACCTAAAAATTCTCATTCTCTGAGGTGTAAGCTTAAACGTGCTCTTGCTCCATCTCTGTCTCCTTTTCCTTCGTGTGCTCACAGGTGTGTGTGTGTGTGTGTGTATGCTAGAGAGAGAGAGAGAGAGAGAGAGAGAGAGAGAGAGAGAGAGAGAGAGAGAGAGAGAGAGAGAGAGAGAGAGAGAGCATTGTGGCGGCATTGGCGGCGGTTGAGCACAACATCGGCGGAAGCTCCTTCTTCTTCATAGCACAGGATCCTTCATGAAAAGATCATTGAGCGGTGAGTGACACACCCCTGTACCTTTGAGCTTGCTAGGATCTTCTATTTGTGTGTTTGCAGCCTTTTGAGGCTTGCACACAGTGCACATGCAGGTTTCCAGCTTTGATACGTATGGAAAAGCGTACACTTAGCTAGGGTGGATAAAAGATAAACATCGTGCACACAAGTGAGTGTGTGTTGGCTAGATTATCACCCAAGCGAATTAGGATCCAAGATGATTAACTTGGACACATAAACACGGTCTTGAGTATTTGCTAAGCCATCACAAGCTCACCATAAACAAGGGAGATGTAACACAAAATAGAGTTGAAATGAGCTTTAAGTAGCTCTACAGCTTGACTCCATTGCATGTGGGATAACTCTCCTTCTTCACTCTTTCACTTAGACTCTAGGATAAAACCCACACTTTACAGCAAATACAAAATGTTTGTTACGATGCTATCATGTAGCTTGCATAAGATTAAGCCAATGCTTAATGAAATCTAACCATTGCCATCACACACACACACACAATGTCTTAGGGTTGTGAGACGCCTCTCACCACCATACCCTCTTACAATGAGCAAGAACATGACAATGAGAACACACTTATTACCTACTCCAGCAAGCTCAAATGACAAAACTTACAGATACACGTCACCTTGCATTTTTCAAATAACTTTACACAAATCAAAGGACAACGATTCTAAAGCCAAGCACGCCTTTGAAGCACCAAAACCTCAATTGTTGATAGTGGAAGAGCATGTACAATAGTGGTTCAAAATAGAGCACTCACTCTCTCTTACTTTGCAGTGTGTAGCATCAAGCTTTTCTCATGCCAAGTGTGAAGCTCACAAGGTGATGACTACACCTAAATCTCTCCTCGCATATAGAGTGTTGGGGTGCTTTGTGAGATATTGAAAATAAGAGCTCCAATATGAGAGGTTAGAGATGATTTATAAGAACAAGAGGGGCCTATTTATAGGTTGGAGACCCTCATTAAGGTTATTGGTAAGCCTATTTTACAAGCTAACAAATCAAGATTATGATTTTTTTAAAAAAATCAAAACATTGCAGGCCTTCTTTGTCTGCTTGAGCCATGGATGGGGACACATGAGAGAGGCTTATTGATGGTAGATAGGGTGAAATTAAAGAGTTAAGGAAGGAGAGAGATAGTTTTCCATGTACATGTCTTGAGGTGAGGTGTCTTTTATGGTTACGTCAATGGATATTTTATGCTAGTATGTTAGTGGTTAGTGTTGGTAATCACTAAAAAGTTAATGATATATTTACAATGGGTAGAATGAGGTGGATGGTTGAAGTAAGATGGTTGAATGAAGTGAGTGAATCCTTGTGATAGTAAAGCTTTGAAGAAGTTTTGAACTTACTTGTGTACGTTCTCAAAATGATTGTTGATCCTCTTCTTCTTCTTCTCCTCTTACGTGGTCGCCGCAAAGGTTGAACACCATGATGAAAGTGATGATGTTGATTGATGAGAATCCCTTAGTTTGCTTACCTTCACATTGGCACATTCACAATGAATTCCACATTAGTCTTTTAAGAACTTTCAGAGGACCCCTACATGTACATCACATTTATGAGAATCCACCTTCCCTTGTGGACCAAGAAGAACAACTCATTTCTACACAAATAGTTGATCACGAGACCACAACCACACACACTGCCATGGTTTACAACTACTATCTTTAAAGGACACCCTAGACAGGACTCCAAATGGATGCCTTAAAAGTTTTTCCGCAACTTCCCAGACATTCTTCACATTTTCCATCACTCACGGTCCAGTGTATTCTCTACTAAGCAACTGAGGATAGTTGTTGCTATCTCTAGTGGGAGGGATGTTACAACATTGGGCACCCTCCTATTGCATGTGGTTAATTGCAATTGGGATAGCTAGCTTAATGGTTAATTATGTGTTGTCTATTTGAATTTACTAACAGTGAGTGCATGATGATTTGTAGATTGAAATTTTGAGAGTTGAGAAGGAGGCCCCGTTAAATAATAAATTTCTTGGTCATTTTATTATTGCACAGTATTTAGATATTTTATCAATCAGCCACTATGGCTGCTTTGCAAATAGGACAGTGAGAACTAAACCTAAGAGGGGTCATGTAGTAAGTAATGTGTTCCACTCATAACTAAAGTGTAAAGAGGGGCTTCCAATTTTTGGCACCAACAAATAATATCAAATATCAAGTACCAAACTCCACAAGAGGTTACGTGGAGTTTTGGGCTGCAATCTTTAGGCCTTTCTTGTGTAGATGCCGTAAATGTTTCCTTCCCTCTCTCTTAGGCTATGCTGTGTTATTATGTGTACTCCATGATTATGTCTATATCTCTTAAAACCCCTCTTCCACTCTTTCCTTGTAAATTTATTCAGTCTTGTGTGTGTGTGTGTGTGTTTTCATAGTCTAGGTGTGTGTGTACTTGGCAAATTGGAAGAGATGGTGAAAGGTTGACAAGCAGGTGTGCAAGCAAGATTGCAAATTGGAAGCAACCATTCTCCCCAACTCCCAACAAGAAGCCATTCTAATCGGAAAACCAACTTAAAGGCAGTACAAAGGTCAAGACGGAGTAGTCTATAGCTGGATGCTCAGTGCTCTAAAAGAAGGTGTCAACAATTTGACAAACACAGAAGCAGAGACTTCTTGACAAGAGCTTGAGATGGATGAACCAATTGAATTACCACCAGTAATGGTATGCTGCTCAGATTGTGGAAGAAAGGTGGACCATTAGGAAATTTCGGAGGTCTTTGGAGGGCCTTTTAGAAGAGAGAGAAAAAAGAGCTCCTTTAATGAGAGAAGGGCCAACGTTACGTTAAAAAATAGGCAAATATTATCAAAAATATGAAAACGGTATCACCCACTTGTTCAATGAACCAACGGTGCTTGCAAACGGTCATATTAAATATGTGTGTCTTAAGTTCCATGAGGTAGGCGCCGCTCGTTCAATATGCCTTTTGTCATCATTGGAATGCAAAAATAAAATTTACAAAACTATTAGCTAGTGCTAGAATTTGAAAATCTAACTCTACCAATGTGTTTGGAATGCCCAAAAACCTAAAAAACAAATCTCTACTTGCCCTTTTCTGACCCTCGGAGAGGGAACGAAAACCCCCCTAAAAAGGGGGTTTCTACACACGACGCATGAGGGACATTCAATAGTCCCCCTATCATTTTTAGAGTTTGAGTTGATTTGTGACCTTCTAAACTGGGGGTGCCACTTGTTTTTCCAGAAGGGAAAACATCGCTTCCCAACAAAGAAAGAGCAGAGGGGTCTTAGAGAAGATTTAGTGGGAGATTTGTGTAGTCAAGGCTCCACATATTAGAGGATCGATAGGGTTGGAGGTGAGTTCTCTCCCTCATAGAATCTTCCTCATAGATGTGGAAACTACATTGGGGATGACGGTACCTTTATACAGGAGAGGACTCCTTCAGACAACCTTCATCTTTGGGGGCGAGGTATTCCCCTTCGACTCTTCGGGAGAAACCTATTAAGGGTAGTTTGTGTTCACCAGATTTAGCTTTAAGACGTCTCCATCCATCGATTAAGGAGGAAGATTTTTTGAATAGGGGTTATTGGTGTATATATATCCAGCTCAATACCTGCATACCCACAAGGGACTAGGCGGGTGTAATTGGGGCCCTGATTCGTGTGGAACGAGGACTCCGTTGAGAAAGGGAAGCCTTGCATCAACCATCCTTACCCGCTTAAGGTGCCGGTGCAGGTGCTCCTCCACTGATTTAAGAAGATGATGGGAGCTCATTATCGTCCTTTGGGGTACCCTTAAGGATAGGTGCTCTAACCTCAGCCACACAGCCCACTTGGGCGGCCCAGAGAGGACGCACGAACACACCTGCATCGACCAGAGGGACTAGTCTTCACATTAGATACCCGAGAGCAGTTCAATCTCTTTTTGTGGGGGCGCGGAGCCACGGGGAAGTCGACCCTAACGGAGCTCTTGGAGTGCATCCTATGGGAAAGGTGCAAGACCCTGGATGTGAGCAGGATAGCCAATCGATTTGAGCTGACACTTGTATAAGGAAATAACTTGCTGCTCTTCTCGGATGTGACTCAACAACCGAGTAATGTGGCCGCCAACATATTAAAAAAATTTCTCTCCAATGAGAGGGTAACATTAGAGGCTAAAAGGAGGCCCACTATGTCGGTTAAGCCCGGTGTCCATTCCTTATTTACCACCAATTGGAGGTGGCCCGACGTGGACCGATCTAGCGGGGGGAGGAGGCGCTTCCTCTTTATACAGACACCCAAAAAGGTGACACACCGCAATCCATTTTTCATTGAAAGGATCAAGGGGGTGCTAGCGGGCTAGTGAGTTGGGCCTTGGGAATGCCGCCCGATAAGACCCGGATAGGTCATAGTGTAGAAGACCTCAATGAGTTAACCAAAGGTGGGGCGGACTGCTCATGGCTGATAGAGTGGGCAACTAAAAAGGTGAGATATGACCCAGGGGCCGAAATCCCACTTTAACCAATTTGGGGATGTGCTAGACGACATTATACGGTCACAAGGATATCACAACGTCTTTATTAGGAGGAGATCCACAAAGAGAGTAGTGTGCAAAGGCTAAGGCTTGGTTATGGGGAACCTATAAGGAAGAAAAAAATAATGGGTTTGGTGAGGTACCTGATGGAATCGGATCCTTGGCCTGGGTTTAAGGAGGAAAAGGAAGAATGGGAACAAGGAGGTTGTGAGACGACATTGAAGGCGTGGACGATGTCGATAGTGTCAATAGTGTTGATTGTGTCGATTGTGCTGATAGTTTTGAGATTTTTTCCAACAGGGAATACATGGAGGGAGAGGATGATGTGCACAAAACAGGAGGGTTCTCTCTATCCAACAAAGGGGAAGAGCCGATCCTAGAAGAAAAAATGACCATGAGAGGGAATGAAAGCGAGCCTATGGAGAATCAGCTAACTCGCCCCGAAGAGGAGAAGACCAGAAGATTCTTAGAGCAATATTCGGAGCTTGGGGAGGCCTATCGTGGGAAGGAGATATGGATGGAGGACCAAATTGTTCAGTGGGGAGTGTCTCACATCAAGGTAAGGGAGGGTCTAAAGGAATAGTTAAATGCCCCTCGTACGCTGTGTGCAGAAACCCCTTCTTAGGGGATTTTTGGCCTTTTCTCTCTCTCTGGGTGTCAGAAAAGGGCAAGTAGACATTTGTGTTTTGGGTTTTTGCGCAGTTTGGACGCATTGGCAATGTCAAAATCTTCAAATTCTAGCACTAGCTAGAAGTTTTGTGAGTTTTTTTTTTTGCATTCCAATATGACGAAAGGCATATTGAACAAGCGGTGCCTACCTCATGGAAAATACACAAACATTTAATGAAAAGATGACTATTTATAAGGATTGTCTAAAAGTTAGGTTCAATTTTCAAAGTGTCTAGTTGTCATTTTGAACACACTTAATAAGTGCAAGTGTATTTTAAGAAAATTTTCTAGAGAGAGAAATACAATTTCTTAGAAGGCTGTTGGACGGATACGCCGGGACGGACGTCAGCACAACGAGAACTCACCTAATAAGATTTGTCAGCTAAGGACGAATCTCAACCCGTAGGCGCGTGGAAGCAAGCACAGGGTGTCAACCTACACTCAACCGACTCCTAACTAATTCCTACAGAGGTCTCTACCAATTGTCTAAGTCACAGCCTTCAAGAGTGCATAAGAGGAAACTTCCTACAATGCTTCTAGAGCCGAACACCCATCAAACAATCTCGAAACACCATAGAACTTGAAGGAGACCCTACTAATACCAATAGGTCACTCTCTCTAAGGTATATGAACCAAAACCCCAACCCAAAACACCCAGTGCAAAATCACGTAGGATGTCTGGCCAAAATTTGCAGGTCTTTCTTTCCGAAATCTAAAGTGCCTAATGTGTAGCTCTACTCAATGTGAATGCATGGATATGCTGCAATGCAAAATCGGACAACGTATGCTCACCAAATCACCAGATGAAGCTCGCAAAACTGGCCGTACGCGCGCAATGTAGGTATTGACGCGTAGCTCTCGTCACAGGCAACACGCTGCACTTCTCCGCACTCGATTCCAACCACCAGTGCAAACATAGCGTCAAGATGAAGCTCACACTCTCTCTCGTACATAGTACGCTCACTCACAGACTTCAAAACTTCTTTTTAAAAAATGACAAAAAGGTTTTTTTCCTTAAGGTCAAAAAGTGGTATAAATACCTTATAATTCTCAAACCCTAAAGTTCCAAAATCAACCATCTACTCAATTTAACTATCAAAACTGGGATACAATATGAAAACTTCTGTAAGCCTCAATATTTACAAGGTGAAAAATCGGGTTTCCTCAATAAATGAATAATTACAAAAAATGATAATCTTCCGAGTAATTAGTTTTATTGGGGTGTGTCTAGCTTCTAACACTCCCCCCCTCCTTGCTCATGTCGTCCCCGACATGGCCGGCGCTGATCTGCTTCATCATCGTATGGTTTCGTGCATCTTGATCAATGATTTGTATCTTGCATATAGATGCATCATTGTTGGGCCAAAAATATCAGTGTTTATTGTGAAGAAGCCGGTGTAGAACGCTTCTTCAAAGGCATGGAGGTGATAGGATGGTATCCTTTGATACAACGCATGTATCACCTCCTTAGAAGGCTGACCAAATAGATCATAGGCACATCTGTAAGTATCTTGGAAGAAGAAGATACTGTCTGCCACCTGGCCTGGCTTGAATGTCTCAAATACTGCTAAAAGAGTTTTGTAGATTTTCTTCATCATGATGCACGTAAGGATAGGTGAGCCAGTGAACAATTTGATGGCGCCCGTTAGGGTTTTCACCATGTATTGGACACTTATTCTCTCACCTGTCTTCAAGCCCGATAGCTTAGGATAATTCAGCCAAGTGGGTTGGCTCCTTTGTAATATCTCCTGGGCCTTCCACGTCCTGATCCTTGGTATAGGACAAAAGCTGAGGTTGTCTCTGATGTTTTTCGGTGCCTCTACCAAATGGATTAGGTATTGTGGATACTTTGTCAGCCAGGCCTTCCTCCATTTTGGTTGAGAGTCAACTATTAGCCTGACCCCTTCTGGTTGGGAGATATATACATTGTAGAGTGGCACTGTAGGCTCTTCTGTAATCCTCTTATTGATGGTGGCAGCTTCATACTTCAGCAAAGGATATGGGAGAGAGGGTTGAAGCCATTCGCGCCTGAGGTTGCTGGCGTCGATCTTCTGGATAGTCATGGATTTGAAAACCCTCTTCTCCCATTCCAAGGATTCCTTAGCCATCTCTCTGATCTCCACCTCTATTGCTTTACGCGGCTTTTCCTCCTCTTCCTGTGTCAGATCTTGTAGCTCTTGAGAGGATCCTTCTAGGACTTCCTCTTGCATAGGTGTGTCCACCGGATCTGCCACATTTTCTAAATCTATGCCTTCATTGGCCACTGGCTCTGTGCCCTCTTGCTCTCCGACTTGCTGTCCTCTCAGCTCCTCAATCTGCTTTAGGAGTTTCTGTTTTTCTGTTTCAACTTCTTCGCCCATATTCACGAGGAGGTCATTCAATTCGGCGTTTATCTTCTCCGCCTCCTCGGAGCTTTCTTTTGATACTTTCTAATTCTTCTTGCAGGGCTTTTTGGTCTTCTTCCATTCGTGTTTGCATAACAATTGACCCTTCTGCCATCATCAATTGTTGCTTTTTCTCTAGAGCCAGCTCCTTCTGAAGTTCTTGCATCTGTTCTTCATAGAGTTGGCTTTCCGGAGTGATGTGAGTCGAGCTAGTAGCTCTGACTCTGGCAGGAGATGCCCGCAGCCTCTAAATGGTTAGATCTTTCACTTTGAGCTGGTCCTTGAGCTCAAGGACCTCATCCTGGCTGGCTTCTTGATCTATCTCCGCCTTTTCTTTGGCGTTTTGCATGGCTTCAACTTCTTTAGATTCCTCAGCCAGCTGTAGGGTCATGTTATCCCTTTCCCTCCAGGCATCTATCAATGATTTGCTGAGTTGCTTACATTCATCTTCAACTCCTTGCATTCTTTGTGCTGCTGCCTGATTTTCTTTCTCCATTTCCTGGCATCTTTGCAATGCCCTTGCTAGGATGGCCTGTAGCTCCGCTTCTCTCTCTTTCTGCCTTTGACTTTGTCCTTGCAAAGAGTCTACTTCCAGCTTTATCTTCACTTCAGTGGCCTTGAGAGCTTCCATCTCACTTTCTGAGGCCATGGACTGTGCTCTTAACCCCATTAACTTTGTCATCACCACATCCCAATCGTTGGAGGGTGGGTGCAGGTCCACTGTATTTGTGGCCATCTCTTTTAGTTCTACTAACCTGATGCTTTGCATTTGTTCCTTAGGCCCTGTGCTTGCCAAGTCAAATGCGACTGTGGCAGCCTCTTCTTTTGTGTATCCTGCTGCTAGCAGGTCCAGAAATGTGTTATATGAATCATTTGGCTCTTGTTGCCCACTTCGAGGCTTAGCCTATTCCTTTGGTTTCGGTTCCTGGCTCTACTCTTGCTTGGTCTCTTCTTGTTCTTCTGGTTTGTCACTCCTCCTCTTTATCGTCTTGTGGAGGGCTACTAGGAGGTGGTGAGGGCGGTGGTGAGGGCTGTGGGCTGGCCGGTAGAGATGTAGGCTTTTTCTTTAAATCTCGGTTTGCCTTAGTCTTTCTTTCTCTCTCTTGGCTCTCCTGCTCGTCTAGCAGTTTCTGGCGTACCTGCTCCACTTCTTCTTATGTAAAAGGTACATGCGGGATATTTTCTGATGCGGCATCAAGAATCTCAAATTTTTTAATGTAATCTTCGAATCTATCCCTTTGCACCCTTTGGGATGATCCCGACATTGCTTCTAGAGACGGTTTCTAGAGTTCACTCAAATCGCCTTTAAGGGCTCTTTCTGCTCTGAAGCTCTCCATCAGCCGCTCTAGTCTTGCCGCTTTTTGTGACTTTGTCTCTTTTGCCGGCACTTGGGCAAATTCTTTCTTTCCCTTCTTTTGCTCAGGCTGCTCTTCTTGAACAGGCTCTAGCCGTCTTTTCAATCTTGTGGCAACCCTTGGTGCTCTTTGTGGCTCGTCTTCTTTGTCTTCTTTGAGCCTCAGCCAGTCGTTCTGTGACGGGGGGTCACGCCATCTTCCTTTTGCGTGCAATGCCCCATAAATCACTTTAGTGATTAGTTCTCCTGGCACAATATAAGTTGGATTCTTGTTACCCATCTTTACTAGGTTGTCATATATATATGCTGCATAATTGATTATCTTTGGAGTGCTCTTCATCATTGCCCAAGTGAATGTCATGGCAATTGCACCTGGCGGCATTGTGTACTTTTGTGGCCTCTTCGTACACATATGGAAGTATTGGTTGTACAACTGACTCATGATTGCCACTCTTGGGTTGGCAATATCTTCAAAAGTGTAGTTACCTTTATTCTCAATGTACACCTTGACCTCATCCCTTCTTTTAGTTACACTATCTCCCTTGTTGGAGAGGTCTAGTGCATCTGCTACAACTTGCTCGGTGATGACTATTTCTGTTTCTGGCCTGCCTTGCAGATCGGTTACTCTGGCCACTCCATCTTCTTTGATGTTCGTCACAAACTCCTAGACTCTCTTTATGTCAACCCCTGCCGGCACTGCTTCAAAATAGTTGTGGAGATCAATCTTCTCCAAGTACCCGGCCATCTTGCTTCTTATGAACTCATTGAGTTCCCGCGGTAGCATTGGTAGCTCGATCACATTCCCTTCAGTGTCTTTGAACACTCCTTGGTAGATCTTTAGGTCGTTCGCCTCTAGCAGATCTTCTTGGATCCATGTGCTGGTGGGCTTTAGTGTTCCTTCTGGTATGACGAAGGGTTCCACTTCTTCTAGGTAATCCTTAATGGTCATTCTTCTCTTCTTTGCCGGTGACTTCGCGGCTGCCATAGATCCTGTTGCACTCAGTAGTCCGAAATTAGCGTTTTTTCCATATTAGTTGAGAAACAGAGTTTTAACTATCCAAATGACTTGAAAATTGAAAATAAAGCTTAAAAGGAACTTGTGAAACTGTGCATATGCTCATAGTGCAATCCTGGCCAAAATTTTCCATTTAGACATCCTATGCGTAGGATGTCTTTTTCATCAGAATTGGGTGATACTTGACATGCTGGTAGTTCTTGGCCTATGGAACATGGCTATGTGCTTGGATATGGATTTGGGCATCAAAAAGTGGATTTTTTGGGCTGATTCAGGCTTTAGGTCACAACTTGGGTAGAATGTCCATAATAGGTAGCAAGTGATGTCCAAATGGGTTGAAAATTGGTATATGGGCTCATTGCACCATGACATTGGCTCCCATGATGTCACTCTTTGCACAGAAGGTCCAAATTATTCTGGAGACATCCTACACGTAGGATGTCTATTTCATCAAAATGGCATGAGATTTGTTCATTGGGTAGTCCTTGGCCTATGGAACATGGCTATGCTCTTGGATTTGGATTTGGACAAGGATTGATGCTTGTAAGAGCCTGTGTAGTGTTTTTGGGATCAAAAAGTGTATCTTGAAGGTGTTGGGGGTCAAAATTGATTAGAATGGCTTCAAAATTCATATATGAGCTCTTGAGGATGAGGTGATTGGATCTGGAATGGACAAACATCCTCTGTAGGCCAGAAATGCTAACTTTGCGTTTTTTCATGCATATGAGGTCAATGTTGGTCCAAATGTGATGAAACTTGGTGGCTAGCATGTAAAGGTCATTCAGAAAATGTGTGTGATGAAAAATGTTGGGATATGTGCCCAGAAAGGCCCTTGAGACATCCTACGTGTAGGATGTGTCCTGATGATTTTTTTATGGAATGTGCCACTAGTGCCTGCCCTTGGTCCCCCTGAGTCCCTATTAAGCCTAATTTCAACAAAAAAGTCAAATGGATAGAAAGTAACTCCCTGTGTGGACTTCAGAGTCTCCGAGCCGTTTTCTGACTTTTGGAGTGCTTTTTGGTGATGAAATTTCTTGATGTTGGTCTCCATAGCTTCCCGACCCCTTGGGGATCCTTGTCGTATGGTTTTTGTCGACTTTGGCTTCACCGGAGCTTCATTTGGCAATTTGTCGCTCTAGAAGCACCCGTGATTGCGTTTACATGGCTTCGATGATTTGTGGTGGTCCACCACCTTAGGACTTGGTTGTTGATGGTCTAGGAAAGCCGCTCGTGAAGTTTGGTGGCAAACGGGCATGCGGTTTGGCCGCGAGAGCTATTTGACGCTTTGTGTGTCTGATGCCGTTTCTGAATTTTAGTGCCGCTTCGGGTCACTTTTTGGTCATGTGGGTCACATAGACTTGTCGACCATGTCGAGATGCTCCTACCCATGAATTTTGGTAGCATTTGGGCGCCTTTTCGTCGATTTCCCATTTGGTGGCCTGCGAGATTCTAGGAATTAGGGTTTTTTCCGATGGTTTTCTACTGCCTTTGGACATCCAAGACTGGTCTCCTATGCTAGGGTAAGCTGCCGATGAAGTCTCGTTGCTTTTGGGTTAGCCATTAGGTCGCCACCTCTACTTGTAGGTCTCTACCGCCCGCTTTGTGTGTGAACCCTATGCTAGTTTTCGCGACAAAACGACAAACATGCACGAAAAGCTCAAGGTGGTGAGCCTACCTCTCATGTCTGAAGCCCGTCGGGTAGTTCTGCGCGTCGTAACCAGTTGATCGACTCACATATTTCAAAATAACTGATGAGCTTCGGGATTGGTATGAGCGATCAACTGTGGAATAGAAGACTTGGCAGACATTACTCAATGATTCTCTTCAAATCAATGACATCCAGGCAATGAAGGAAGAGCTACACCGGATTCAGCTGTGTATGGGCCAGTGGAAGATTCAGGTCAGAGGATTGACTAGGATTACTAATCAGTTACTACAGCTCACGATCGAATCTTCCAAACTGCTTGAGAAAGACATTGCAGCAAAGCCGGGTCTGGCATCGCAGTACAAGGAGATGGCTGAGATTCTTTTCGAAGCTCGCGTAAAAACAAATGAGCCTCTTCCAGAAGGATGGATCCATACTGCTTTACATTTGAGAATGCCTCCCCCCCTCGGAGTATGTGCCGTGCATAGGTTGAAAAATTTGTGCTAATGCTTGGCCGATTAATGTGGCCCTAATTTATGCATACTCGGTCAATGCATGGAAAAATTAATGCTGTGCAAGAGAAGGGAATAAGCCATATGCTTATTGGCATTCGCCATCGAGGTTTCCTGTTTTCTTTGAAAGTAACAGCTGTAACTCTACTATTCTCTGTTTAATTGTATTTTTTGCAAAAGGCAATCGCTTTGCTGCTACTGTTGATATAACCGTAGTTGTTTCTATGGAGAGGATTGGCTTGGCCGGAATGGCCATGGACCGTATTTCTTTTGCTGTCCATTGGTAGCTTGTTTTTGCCGGTTTGTGTAGGTGTTTTGCTACTTCCTTGGTTGCCACTGTTTTGTTGCGGATCGGAATCCACTTAAGTCGGTTGTCCTTTTTCAAATGCAGCTGTCTGCCTTCCGTTGTTGCTTGTACTGAAGGGAGTTCCTTTTGCTTTTGTCTTGGTATCCAAATGCGAGTAACATTTGGGTTATTGCTGAGCATTTTCTTTGGGATCCATATCTGTTTTATGTCCTTGGTTTTTGGTTGAACTATCGGCTTCAGTTGAATTCTTTCATTGCATTGTTGCTTGTCTGCCATGTCATTTCTATCCTTCCGTATCCATACTTGTTTCCCTTGTTTTTGTAATCTAGATCTTTGCATTGCGGTCGATGACGTTGTATGTATGTAGTTAGCATGGTTGGATTTTATCTGTCTGTTGGCCTTGGGTATCATGTTGTTCTTTGGTGGCATTCTTGCTTTTGGTTTTTTTGCTAGTGATTGCATTGCTGGCAGCAGCTGATTATTCCGGTATTGATGAGCAAAGGCTATCACCTGTTGTTCTTGTGCATGCTGAATTTTGACTGCATTCGCATTCCAATCTATCTGCACATTGTACTCTTTTTGCCAAGGTTGTCCCAACATCATTGGGTGTTGTGTGCTTTCATCCTCTACCACATAGAATTTATGTGGGTAAATATATTGATGTACTTGTACATGCAATATAGTCCAACCCAATGTTGTCAATGAGTGTGATGTACTACTTTCCAGCACTTGAGGAGTAGGATGAAGTTGGCCTGCGGATTTGAGATGTTGGTATAATCCGTAAGAGATCAAATTTGCTTGAGCTCCAGAATGAAGCAATGCCGTCGATTCAACTTGATTGCTACCTAGTTTGACTGCAATTATTGGCTCCACTGTGTCTTCATCCAACTTCATTAATCGAATGGCATTTATTTGCAATGGTGTTCCACTTTGTTGTTGTTATCGCAGAAGTCTTCTTTTTGCAATGCGTTCTTGTGCTTCTGCTTGAGCTTCCTCTCGTACTCTCTGTTTTTCCTTCATTCGTTGTTTTCCTTGATGGATTTGTTGGAGCATCTCCAGTGTGAGTGGTAGATGATATTTCTTCAGTCGACATCCACTAATCCAGTTCGGCATTTCTTCACCTGCTAATGTAGCAAGCTTGATAGCTCCGCTTTGTGATGGATCACTAATCACAAAGGGTCCCATCCCTCGCTTTTTAAGTTTCTTGGCATGTTGCTTCAAAGTATAAACAAGTACATAATCACCTGTTTTGAACTTTTTAGTGCGCACATGCTTGTCAAAAAACTCTTTTTGTCTTCTGTTTTTAGCATAGATTGAAGCTACAACTCTCAAGCGGAGTTCATCTAGCTTTTCAAGATCATCTATTCTTGAAGAGAGTTCATGCCCTGTCCATTCTAAGCGTTTCGCTACTCGTAGAGTTGGAATTAAAAACTTTATGGGTAGTATAGCATTTAGGCCAAACACCATGTAGACGGCTGGATAGTCACCATGTGGGAACGTGTTCTTAGAAGATGGGCAACGAATCACTTAGTAATTACTAGAGTAATTACTACAGTAAACCCGAAGTATATAAATAGGGCCCATTACATTGATATCGGGTTGGCAATTGTAATCAGTTGTATTAGCGCTTTGGGCTATAATTGCACTTGAGCATCAGTGGCAATATTATTGGCATACTTTTTCTCTGTAATCATATTCGCTGTAATCTCAATCATGGTATATATTTCAGTGATACTTACTTCTCAACAGTATTCTGAATCTGAATCTGAATCTGAACTTATTCCAGTCTACAAGTCTGACTCTTATTTCAGTATCCACAATTCAGTCTAGTCTCTGATTTCTGTCTAGTCAGCTGTCTGAAATCTTTCCACACTAGTAGCTGAAATCCTTCAACACTGGAATTAGCCGTCTCAAGAGATCAGCTCCAATTCCACACCATGTTGTACGGTGTTGTTCCTATTGATGTTCTGTAAGCTACCCTGTATGCCCATAGTGTTGAGTGTAGCTGCTGATCCCAATCTGTTCTTGACTCTGACACTATTTTAGTGAGAACCGTGCATAGTGTTTTATTTGTGGCCTCAGCTTGTCCATTTGCGTGTGGATGGTATGGAGCAGATTTCCTATGTATGACCATGAATTCCTCTAGCAGATATTCAATGACTTGATTACGAAAATGTGTCCCACGATCACAGACAATTTTTATTGGTAAACCGTATCGTACAAAAACATTCTCATACAAAAATTGTGCAGTAGTTCGTGCATCTGCTTTTTGCGTTGCCTTGGCTTTGACCCGACCCATTTTGTGAGATAGTCCGTAGCCACAATGATATATTGGGTATGGGTGCGATATGTAGGGGGTGAGATAGGTCCCACAAAATCAATGCCCCATTTTGCAAATGCTCTTGCTCCCATCATTGGCCGTAGTGGCATCTCATCTCTCTTTATCGACACCTTGGTGCGCTGACATGCGTCACAACGCTTTACAAACTCTTCAACATCCATGTGAAATGTAGGCCACCATATACTTGCAGCGGTTAAGACAATTTTTACCGTCTTATCGCCCGAAAAATGGCCTCCACTTATTCCGCTATGTACATGTTCTAGAATCAGCAGGTATTCGCTTTCACTTGCGCAGATTCTAATTTGATTGTCCTTTCCTCGCTTATGGAGTTGGTTCCCAATTAACTGAAAGTCACGGGCTTCCAGCTCTATAGCTTTTTTCGTGCTCTAGTTATGTTCTCAGAAAATGTCCTACTGGATAAGAAATCAATGATATATTGACTCCATGCAAGTGCAATGTTTACCTGAAACAATGTCGCGTGATCCACTGGTCGTTTGGCACTACATATAGTACAATTGGTAACATAAGAATGTGTGTCCGCATACATAGTTGGCCAATAAACCCCTAACTGTTTCAATATCTGGTGTGTTTTCACTGTTGAACAATGAAATGAACAATCCTGGATATGTGCTTCTTCAAGGTAGCACTCGAATTCTTATGGATTTATACATAATCGTAGGATTTGGTCCGATCCTAGATGATACAGCCATCCTGCTATCAACTGGAAGTTTTTTGTTTGTCGAATTGTTTGTTGTTTGGATCTGTATTCCGTATTATCAAACCTACTTCCAAAGGAAAGAATGCTAACAATTTCTTGTGACCATTTGGGTATCATTTCAACATTGAAAAGATAAGCATCTAGTATGTCATCATCTACTCCTTCAAGAGCTTCCCCGTTGTGTATCCTTGAAAGATGATCCGCTCGTAGATGGGTTTTACCCTTTTTGACCATCACTGTGAAACTAAACTCTAGCAATATAATAAACGAGCGTACAATTCTCCCTGTATTGCATGGTTTATTTACCAGATACAAAAGAGCTTGATGATCTGTAAAGAACACAAATTTGTTTGCGAGCAAATAATACCGGAATTTCTTTACAGCATAAATCATTCCTAACCCTTCTCGTTCGGTGGTTGTGTAGTTCTTTTCCGCACTGTTCAACTGTCGGCTTGCATAACACACTGGAAAATCCATTGTTACGTCTCCAGGTTGATCCAGAATACTCCCGATTGCATATGCTGAAGCATCAATGTGAACATGGAATATCTTTTCCCAATCTGGTGCTTTAAGTACGGGTGTTGATATAAGGTTTTCCTTCAGCTTTTGGAATGAAGTTTCACACTCCTCGGTCCAATCAAAATTGACTAGCAAACGATACAGAGGTTGTGCAATGACTGCATACATGTATATGAATCTTTGATAATATCCGTAGTGTCCCATGAAGGATTGCACTTGTTTCGCATTAGTGGGCCTGGGTAGGTCTACTATGACTTTGACTTTGTCTAGGTCAGTGGTTATGCCATTTCTTGAGACAATGTGTCCTAAGATGCGGCCTTGCTTAACCATAAAGATACACTTTTCGGGGTTCAGACAGATTCGATATGTCCTGCATTTTTCAAATACCTTTTGCAAATGATCAATATGTTCCTCTCGTAGAAGAGAGTGTACACAAAGATCATCCATGTATATTTCTAATAATATTCTCATGTATTCTTTGAACGCGTGCGTCATTAACCTTTGGAAAGTAACTGGGGCATTAGTTAAGCCAAACGTCATAACTCGATACGCATAAATTTCCCATTCTGTGGCAAACACTGTTTTTTGTTGATCCTCCCTTGCAATTGCCAGTTGGTTGTATCCTGAAAACCCATCCAGAAAGGAATAAGCCCGTTTTCTAGCCACCCTCTCAAGTACATGTTCTGTGATTGGCAAGGGATAATTATCCCTTATGGTGGTTGCATTTACCTTTTTGAGGTTTACACACACTCGCAATTTTCCGTTCTCTTTGGGAACTACCACAATGGGTGACGCCCAATCTGTATGTTCAATTTCATAGATGAATTCAGCTTCCATCAGCTTCCATCAGCTTATCAATCTCCTCTTTGATTCGTTTAGCAAATGTATCATTATATGTATAAGGACGTTGTTTGCTAGGTTTTGGATCCAATTTCAAAGGAATGATATGTTGGTATATCGATGGATCAACTCCTTTGAGGTCTTTATAGGACCATGCAAACATATCTTTATATTTCTTTAGAAGTTGTGTCAGCCGTTCTTCTTCTTCAGGCTCTAAATAGTTTGCTATATAGACTAGCTGAGGCTTTTGACCTGGTTTCGCGAGGTCTATTGTTTTTGCATTTTCTGACCCATCGTAAGATTCTTGGTTGGTTCTTTCCCTAACTGATGGCATCATGATGATTTTTCTGTCCTGGATGGTAAATTTCCGATAGTATGATGGTACATTCATGTTTCCTTTCTCTGAATCCCCTTTACCATCATTATCTTCTTTAGTAGTCCATATCTCATGTAAAGACCGTTTTAGTTCTTGGTATTTCTATTTACGCTCTAGTTTGGTCCACTCTTGGTCTTTTGTTGTTTCTTTTTTTTATTTTTGAGATTTTTGTGATTTTGTTTCTGTTTTAGCTTTTCGGTCCTGTTTTATTTCCTCTCGCGTTCTTTCCCTTCGATCTTTTGAGAATCTTCCTGATATTTGATCTTTTACACAATCCTCTGCTTTTACAAGCATCAAATAGTGAGTTTACCTTTTATCCTGGGCATCAGGTTCTTTCTTGCTTTGTTTCCTGCTCGTTTTCTCCTATAGCGTTCCTGGCGTCTAGGGTGTTGATTAGCAAAATCATAAAATTTGATATTCTCGGTTTTCCTTCCACACTCACTTGAGGTGTCAGAACACTCATTATCTGCATCATCATTTACTTCCAGATGTTCAGAGGAGTTATAAAACTCTTCTTGTTCTGGTTGTTCTATCGTCTCATCCTCTTCTAGTATAATGCTTACCATGTAGTAGGGTAGCACATCATAGCCATCCTTATCGCAAAATTTTGTTGTTGGACTATCTGTAATGGTACATACATCCAATGTTGCTAGTATGTGTTCCCATTCTAGAGGTTCCAAGGCATCTTCAAGGAAAGGTTCCGGAATATACTCCTTGTCCTCTATCTCTCTTTCTAAGACGCATTCCTCTCTTCTAAAGCTTCCACAAAGTGAAGCTCCGTACATCCATAGCTCTTTTTGTTGCCCTAACCATGCTGGGAGTTCTGATCCTGCTATTGTAGCTCAATCAAACTCTTCCACAGGTGTTTGGTTCACATCTTTGTAACTATGGTCTTTCAGGTGTATTTTAGTTGTTGTCTCGCTATGTCTGAGGTATATGTGGTCATAACCCCAATCTTGGACCATCTTCAATTGTCGCATTGAAATGGTCTTCCCAAGATGATCTCATAATTGTTCTTTTTGTCGAAATCGACTATTGCAAATGTATGCTCATACTCGATCCCGCACGAAGTGACAATCACTTTTTCTAAGAGTCCTAGAGGCTTCTCGATGAACCCGTCTGCCAATTGAAATTTCATTCTGGTAGCTCTTAAAGCTGGTTTTCCCCATTTTTTCCAGATTTCCTTGGTGGCGATAGCAACTCCCGCTCCACTGTCAAGAATAGCTTTGGAAACTACTCCTTGGAATTCTACTGGTAGCGTGGTGTTTCCATCTTCTCCCTCGCAATACTCTCCAACCTTGTTTAATGGTATTGGCCTAGTGTTTAGTTGAGGCCTGTCCAACTCTCTGATCCCTTCCTGTAGCCTCAAGGTGGGATCTTTCACTCCAAATTTTTCTAGGCATTTACCTATTGTGGTCCACATGTTTGGTCGTAACCTTAGAAGTTCTGCTAATGTGATTGTGCATGCCACCGGGGTGGACAATAACTCAATCAATCCTTGTGAATCCATCACTTTGTTAGAAGAAAGTCTTTGAGATGGGATTTCTCACTTCAGACTTGGCCTCATACTCTCCTAGGTAAGAAGGTAAAGTTTTCAGCGAGTCTGGTTGGTTGTGCCCCAAACTAATTGATCCCTGGTCTCGTGAATGTATCTCAAAGTTCATTTGTGACCTTGCCTCAAATTCTTCAATAGGAGGTGAGATCACGTTCTTCTCTTTTCTCTTGGTATTCATGTGGTTACTCATCCTGTTAGCCTCGTTGGCCTCACGGATTTGCTTCCACAGATCATCTAGACCGTTACAGTCCTTACCCATTTCTGTCAATGTTTTAGGCTGGAACCCATCACTTGCCTCATTTGTTGTATTTGGCACTATGATAGGCTCTCCTCTGGACTCATAGGCATTAGTGAGTCTTTCCTTTGTTTCTACTTGTTCCTCTAAAGTTGGATGGATAGGGGTTGGAGTTGGTGCTTCATGCAATTTTGCAGGTTTACCCAACGGGTCTTCCATAAATGATTGAGATGTTTCGATCATCTTTTTACACATTTCCAACCTTTTTTTTCTATTTCCGCATATGGATAAGTCATCCATCTTTGCTCCTAGGTTTGGTTCTTTTTGAGTTTGGCTTCATAAGCTTTTAGAAGCGCATCCAACTGTTCATTTACCTTGGCTGCCACTACATATCCTCCCGATCCTGCACTTTTGGGCTCTGCTATTTCCTTGCATGCTATGGTTGCCGTGGTGTGTGAACTTAGGCTAGCTAGATCCTCTAACCGCTCTAATCTATCCTTTGTATGTCTCAACTCCTTAGATAGAGCTATTTGCTCTCGTTCTTTCCTGGCTTTCATACGCGCCTTTCTAGCTTTCCAAGTGCTTCTCCGATTTTTCGTTTCTAAACTTTGGGCATCAATTTTTGGCTCTTCAACTATGGGTTCGTTCGTCATTCTTTGAGCTTGGGCTCGTGTGACCGCCTAAATAGGTATGATTGTTTCATTTTCTGACCCTCCACTGGAAGGTACTGTTTCTAGCATGTTCAAGGTGGTTTTTGCTCCTTTGCTTGGGTTTTTAGGGTAATAGGGAATCAAATGAGTAACTCCACACTCAGTGCAATATGCGTTGACTCTAATGATTTCATCATGAGGACAGTCTCTTAGCCAATGGTCTCCACCACACTTGTAGCAGGGTCCCTTGGGTTGTTGAGGTGCTCCTTGAGCTCCTCTTTGTTGGTATGCATGTCTCTCTCCGTCCATGCCTCCGTTGGCTATGAACAACAATGTTCGTTCATCTAAGCTATATCTTCCTTCTCCTGTTGCCTGTGCAGCTATTGGTGGTCCTGTACTTCCTATCATGCTCCATGGTTCTGGTGTCAAGGGTTCTTCTGATGGATAATAGATAGAGTTTTCCGCATATCCGTTGGGATCTTCATAATATGCATGCATAGGCACTAAAGACTTATTCTCTGATTCTTTTATGGTGGGTGTGTATCTTATACCGACTGGTTGTAATCCTGGTAGGGGTGGTTGTTGCCCCAACACCGGTTGTGGTCTTTCTACACCTACAAGTCCTGGTAGGTTGCCTGCTTGATACCTAGGCATGGGTGGAACTTGAGGAGAAGCTACCGGAGCTTGGGGAGCGTAAGGTCTCTCTCTCACATATCCCTTATTATAACATTCCTCTGTCCCATGGTTTGTCCATTTTTGTTCAATAGCACACCACTTGTGCTATTTAGCATGGGGTTTGGTGTACAAGTTAATCTTTTTTAGCACTTCATCTACAAGCAGCTCTTGGTTTACAGCTACTTCTCCTTTCGGTGCTGTCTTAGAAGACTTGCTTCCACTTTGTTGTGAAGATGAATCGTCGTCAAGGTCCTTGAACTCCCCCTCTTTGTAGACCGCACAATTGTCCACAAGGTAAAGAGCCTCCTTGGTCAACTCATTCAACCTCGTGCTCCTCTTCATATGTAAGTCTTTCTGGAGATCCGCATTCCTTAGTCCTTGGATGAATATAAGCATAAGTCTGGACTGAGTTGGCAGTTCTTCCACAGGACAGAACTTAACATATCTTTTTAGTCTTAGGGTTGCCTTTCGTACAGATTCCCCATCTTTCTGTTTGAATTTATGGATTTTTGAGACGGTATTATGAGCTATCCCCCTTGGTGAGAATTCCTCGATAAATTCGTCAAACACTTCCTCCATAGACTCAAAGTCTCTACGATCTACAGAGTCAAACCAAGTGGCAGCGTCATCCTCTAGGGTTAGTCCAAACCCTGCAAATTGGGTAGGGAAGTCTAACACCTCTTCGGCTCTAATTACACGCACAAAGGCTGCTACATGATCTCTTGGGTCTCTGTTTCCTGTGTATTTCTTGTTTACCCATTTTTGCACTTGAGAAGGTCTAATTCTACGATGGTTTACAAAACTCATCATTGGATCTCCACGTCCTAATCGATATACCTCCTCAGGTCTTCTGTAGTAGGCTGGTTCCTCTCCCAGTGGTGCTCCTAAGCCATAATTTCTAATAGTTCTCGCCAGAGATGGTTCATCTCTTCGAACTCGTTCTAAGGGTGGCCCTCCAGGCTCTGTTGACCCTTGAGTCTTTGGCTTACTCTCTCCTTGATACCTTGAATAGAGTGGTAGTTCTTGCAAATCCCTTAGCCCTCGTGCGGCTTGATAACCATCTCGGTTTCGGTCTTGTTCCATTGTTGTACTCTGTCGAAGCCATGCCTGCAATGATGGCTGGTTTGCTGGGTGGTTTTGGTTGTTGAATGCCTGCGGGGTCGGGTGGAATGTGAGGTGGCGTCATAATCTTATGAAAAAGGATTCGTTGAGTTGCTTGGGGTGTAGGTGGCTCTTGGCACTTCCTCAGGGGCATATACTGATGCTCGTGGACATGTTGCCCTTTTTACCTCCTCTGGGAGAATACGTTGGTATTCTCGCCCGTATCTATAAAAAAAAACTATACCCTTCCCCATAGAAGTTTCATAAGAGAATAAGTAAAGAACCTTGTATTTGCTCAATTCATTTAAGTATGATTCTTTGCTGTGAAAGTAAGCGACTATACCCTCACTCTCATGCTTGTAGATTCCCACGTTCTCATTATAAGTTGGAACCCTGGTTGTTTTCTTATCATACATAAAAATAGCTCCAGGCCGATCAATGTTTGGTGGCGGTTCTTGAGCTTTTGAAACCATTTTCCCTTTCGCCACACTATCTCCATATCTGTTGTAATCTTCAGGGTTACTGACTATTAGATAGTGGTTCCCCTTTTCGTCTCGGAATCTATCTCCATCATCATAGACTTGAATTGTCTCCAATCTCCGTGTTGGTCTCTGTTCGATACAAATGCACTTGCATCCTCGATAGTCAGAATAGACTAGGGCTCCCCTCGAGTTGTTCCCTCTAAGAAGATCACAGTGAGCTTGGAATCATTCAAAGGATTTAGGGAGATGCTTCCTCCTGGAATTGGTCCGTCATAGATGAAACCTCCTGGCTGTTGACTACCCATCATGAAGAAAGTTTTGTCTGACAAAGTGTCAGTATCACTACCTTCCTCAATAATCGGTGCTAGTGGATCTAGCCTAGCCTGAGTTACACTCTCTTCGGTGGACACTAAGCTACCTTGGTCACCTGCCACCTTCCGGTCTCTAAAAATGTATCTTCCTGATCTTAAATTCATCAAACTTATCAATGCAATTAATCACAAATCCAACCACTCGCCTGACAAAGGATCAGTCTCCGCACAACTTCTTGCTTTGTTGCGGAATATACCTGTACACAAGCGTTTAATTTCGACAATCGAATCAAAGCATTTATCTGCTAGAGGTTATCTTAGTAATGATTGGTATAACTGGAGAGTTAATCTCAACCACTAATGTATTTTATACACTGCTGATATTTTGGATTAGGTCTGCTATTCTGGAACTGTACTTCCGTCGGATGTTGGTCAATTTACGCGAAAAAGTCTGAATTCAGTCTTTGCTCCGTCAAATGGACAAACAAGGTCTAAATTTACTTCTGAAAGAAATTCTGGAACCCTTAAGCCAAATGGAATCTCATTGTCTAAGCCCAGTCAAATTTTCTCTTCAGTAGGCCCCAGTAGACATCCTACGCGTAGGATGTCCCCTGCTTTGTTTTGCCTGGATTTTTGCACTATGGATTCCCCTTTATGTGCTGAGTCCACAACTGTTTTTACTTTTTGATTTGGACACCTGTAAGCTGGTCAATGGATCAGAACTCTATTCCGACAGCCTGTTGCTGATCTTGATCAGTCTAATCAACTCCAATTTGGACCAAAATTGACCAAGAGGCTTGCCTCAGGCTATACAACACCTTGCTATGCCCCTACGCGTAGGATATCTTTTTCATCAGAATGGCTTCAAATTCAAAACACAGGCTCCCCTCGAGTTGCTGATCACTTTGGTAGGCTCAAAATTTGGTTTGGAGTGAAAAATCACACAGAAGACATCCTACGCGTAGGATGTCTTTTTGGCTTGTTTGACCCCAGACTTGACCCACAGCTTCCCCTTGATGTTAGCAACCCAGTGGTATGCTTAGATTTTGGTTTGGATTTCAAAAGTCCCCAATTTTAGGTGTTCTTGCCTTTTTCAGTCAAAAGTGCTAAAGTCTGCTTTGAACTCAATTTTCTCACCCAAATGAGATGAAACCCCTCTCAGTCACTCAATATATCATGCAAGTCATGCTCATGCAACCATCTTATGGTTTTGGTCTTAAAATAATCCTTTGGCACAATTTGGGTAGGATGTTTGGCAATTTCAGTCTATCTGGCCTTATCCTGTCAAGATATGGTCAAATTTCCACTTTCCAGTTGAAATTAGGGTAAACCCCACCTTCAGAACACACTGGTCAACTCAAAATCCCAAAATTCCCACCAGATTATCCTGTAGACATCCTACGCGTAGGATGTCTCCTGGCTTGAAATTAATTTTTTTCTTGACAGAAATGCTCCTGATGCTCTGTAGCTATATAAAAAACACTCACATTAATTTTTGGACTTCACTTAGGCTTTCAAACACACTTTTGCGTCTTTTACAAACTTGTGATGACTTTACCAAGCAAGTATACATGCATGAAGTGCTCTAGATCTTGAACCATGATGTCCTACTTACTCTACCCCTACTCATCATGTGAAATGGTGATAATGGTGTTTTGGTTGCTTTCTGGCCTCTCCGGACTCTCAAGCTCTCCCCTCACCGCTTCTACCACTCCACTCCTACTCAAGAACACAACTAATACCTAAAACTATCTTAGTCTACCTAATTCTACCTAAGTCGAAGGCTCTAGGCCAGACACACGCTCCCTATACTCCCTCTAAGACCTAGAGAGTCCTCCACCCTCTGATCCTATCTAAATGTAAAACGAGACTCTTGGCAAGCCAAAAATCCCTATCCTCAAGGACTAGTCTTGGTCACCTACCTAAGGTTTTCGTCCCCAGCAGCGGCGCCAATGTTGGATGGATACGCCGCGATGGACGTCAGCACATCGAGAACTCACCTAACAAGATTTGTTAGCTAAGGACGAAGCTCAACCCGCAGGCACGTGGAAGCAAGAATAGGGTGTCAACCTACACTCAACAGACTCCTAACTAATTCCTACAGAGGTCTCTACCAATTGTCTAAGTCACAGCCTGCACGAGTGCACAAGAGGAAACTTTCTACAACGCTTTCTAGATCCGAACACCCATCAAACAATTTCGAAACACCATAGAACTTGAAGGAGGCCCTACTAATAACAGTAGGTCGCTCTCCCTAAGGTCTATGAACCAAAACTTCAATCCTAAACACCCGGTGCAAAATCACGTAGGATGTCTGGCCGAAATTTGCAGGTCTTCGTTTCCAAAATCTAAAGTGCCTAATGTGTAGCTCTACTCAATGTGAACGCATGGATATGCTGCAATGCAAAATCGGACAACGTATGCTCACCAAATCACCAGATGAAGCTCGCAAAACCGGACCATACGCGCGCAATGTAGGTATCGGCGCATAGCTCTCGTCGGGGGCAACATGCTGCACTTCTCCACACTCGATTCCGACCACCGGTGCACACGTAGCGTCAAGATGAAGCTCACACTCTCTCTCGTAGACAATACGCTCACTCACAAACTTCAAAACTTCTTTTTAAAAAATGACAAAAAGGTTTTTTTTCTTAAGGTCAAAAAGTGGTATATATACGTTATAATTCTGAAACCCTAAAGTTCCAAAATCAACCATCTACTCAATCTAACTATCAAAATTGGGATACAACCTGGAAACTTCTGTAAGCTCCAATATTTACAAGGTGGAAAATCGGGTTTCCTCAATAAATGAATAATTACAAAAAATGATAATCTTCCGAGTAGTTAGTTTCCGTGGGGTGTGCCCAGCTTCTAACAAAGGCCCTCCAAATGACCTCCAAAATCTCCTAATGATTTTCCAAAGAATTGTCCAAGAAACCTCGATAGCAAAGACACACCAACTACAAAGCAAAGCGTGGAGCAAGCTAGAAATGCAAACTTTGATGTAAGTGCATTTAAGTCATCATTTTTTATGCATTCAGATGTTCCTTGATTACCATTAGAAGCACCGATAAAAGCACTACATGTTCAGAATCTACATGAAGATGCATGGGCACTTGAAAAGCTTAAATTGGAACCGTTCAATAACAAATTCATACGTGAATTTAACCAAAGTCTTGAGTTATCACGAAAGGTTGAAAGAATGTTAGGTTTGCAAATTATTTTGTATCCACTGCCACTAGTGTGCAATCATTTGTGACTCTAAGAGACATATCAAAGCAAATGCTGCTAGCATTGTATGGCACAAATAATTCATATGCACACTATGTAGATCAAGAAGGCAAACTATACAAGAAGAGTCAACCAATGTTTGAGAGGTCTACATAGTAGCTCATAGAATTATGCCCAATGTTAGATAAGGAAGGATGGTTTGTTTCAGAGAAAAGAATCTATTGTAGCCCATCCTCTCTACTGCTGAATGACATTACTTGAACCCAAAAATATATATAGAGCCAAACTCTCACCCATCAAAAGTGAATCTTCAATGTTGTGACCAAATGAGCATATACTTTGATCAAAATGGACATAGATATAGATGAGAGTCTAAGATCTATGATGCCTTGGGTCCTGAAACCACAGAAGCTCATATCATAGAAGACCCATGAGGTAGACAATATCAAGGTGAAGATAATGTAATTTACAGCTTGACTTGGGGAAACATGTGTCATGTTTCACGGAGGTACATAGGCAAATGTGAAGAAGGTTTACACACATGTCAAACATCAACAGTTCTACACATAGTGTGCATTCATAGTCCCACAAGGTGAGATCAGGCCAAAGCCAAATAGTTTTGAACTCTCAACATAGAGAAATCTTTAGTGAGCACCCTAGGAAGGGGGGAGCTACGAATCCAGTAAGCTCAACTTTTGTACCAAGAAACAAAGCACAAGTTAGAAGCCCTAGAACTTCTAGCCACACCGCTTTGAAAGCAAAAGCCTTTAAAAGACCATATGGTTGTTGGAAGTGCCCAGTTGACCCAGGTTCTCTTAGAATCTATTGACAAATGCTTATACAAAGACCATCTAGGACAAAATTTCGAGATGATCTCCACAAGTCAAAGTGAAAAGCTGACAAATCCCATAGTGTTCAAGCAATTGCATGTGACCAAGCTTGCATATGCATATAGAGATGCAGATGTCAATGAGTACGAACAAGTCCATGACTTTGTACAATCCCCTACAGATGGTAAGACTGAAGTCAAATATTATCTCAAGATGATGCAAAACCTCAAGCTACCAGAACAGGTGAAGGATAGCTCAAAATCAACAAAAGCTAAAGCTCAAAAAGCTACAAAAAAGTCACCACCAAAATCTCCTGCGAAGAGACAATTTTTTCTAGAAAGTATAGTGGATCTTTTAAGATCAAAAGTTACTCAAATGCAGGCAGACAATGCACAACAATTGCAAGCAAAAGGTGAAGTATTATAACCAACCGAGTCAACATCAATTGAATAAGGTGATCAAAGCAAAGAGGATGCAAAAAAGTTCAACCCAGGGACACCATCACAATAAAATAAATCAGTACAAAAAAAGATCCTGAGAAGATCAAGTGTAGCATTACTGGGTGAACATGAAGAAAATCTGTCAAGCAAATTAAAGCTAGATTTTTAACTAGACAAGAATATCATGTCTTTTTGCTCTTGGAAGAAATGCGGCCAACCATAGCTGGAAGATGCTCCTGAATTTGTTAGCATATCTGTAAACAAAAGAGAAAAATGTTGGAGAATCATTTCCACCACCATTCAAATTGATTCAAAGAGCATTATAGCTCAATTTCATGTGATGACAAAGGATGTACCAAATGGCATTATATTGGGAATGACACTGGCCCAAAAGGTTTTAGAGATACAAAGCTCAAGCAAGATGCAATCTTCAAAGACAACCAAGAATGAAGATTAAGAATGGTCACCCACGGAAGACATCACAAATCCTCAAGAACAGCTAAAATGGCGACCGATGCCAAAGCCAAGTTTATCGAAGATGATTCATCTCCAACCAAGAGAAACCTTGAAGAGCTTAAAGAAGATAAACCAAAAGCCAATTCTATTCAAATAGAGCAAACAACAAAACCACAAAAGCTATTGAGCAGAAAATGTCATCAAAGCTAGAAGGTAAGAAGATTGAGGTTGCAAACAACCAGGAAGCAATAGGAATTCCAAAGGTCAATCACTCATTGTCAATTGAATCAACATATGTAAGACCAAGTGGAGCTCAAAGTCTCAAGTCACCTTCCATAGAGACCAAGATATATCAGGACAAGACTGTGGCAAAAGCAAAACAAGGATCTTTAATAGAACCACCAATGAGAATATCTATAGTCCTTACTAGTGAAAATGAAGCAAGTGGCAGATGCAATGTGCTCCTGGATAAAGAAAAAAAGTGCAACATGGTTCTAGACTACATCTAGAGAATCCTTAAGATTACTCCATGCAAATAGAATAACAAAGAAGTCATGGGTAAAGGCTACAAGTCAAGAAGAAATAGTTGCTACTCTTAGCATCCAAAAGGATGAAGAGTAGGTAAAGTTTCAAGCAAATTCTTCAAGAGAAATTCTTGCAAATGACATCCTTGGAAATTAGTGGTTAGACCAACACAAGGTCTACAAAGAAAATACAATGCTATTAATATCTTTTCCAAGAGATAGCAAGCAATAATTACAGGTACCATTAATGCTAGATTCATAGTTCCAAATGTCACAAGAATCACAGACACATCTTATATACAAAGGTACAACTAAAGTGGACCTTCCACTAACTAGCACGAAAGATGTGACATCATATGCCTCTACATCAAAGAGCCTTCATGGATCAACTTCTTCAAGAAATCAAGGTTTATAAACTCCAACTCAATCGCTAACCCAAACGAAACCTCTAGGAAATCACCTAGAAGAGCAAAGGTATATCAATCAAAAGAAAGTCAAGATAGTGTTTGTCTCGAGAAATCTAGTAAAAGTCAATGATCCAGTGTGGATTGAAGACACAAGAACAACACAAACAGAAAAATACATGGGATGTATAGAATTACAATGAAGTTTAAAAGAACAGGGGTACTACAGAGGTAATAGACAAATATGGGTACCACAATTGGACAAATATGGGTACCACGACCAAAGATCAAGGCATATGAAGTGCAATTGCAACCCTCCCAGTGAAGAAGGCCAAATGGGTATCAATCTTGATAATGTCCTAGGATACCTAAGAAGCAGTTAAACAATAGAACAACACCAAATGCTGCTAAAGTCTACCACAATCCTCAAGAAGATAAAAATTAGAAACAGACTTCAAAGAATCTTCTTCGTGCACACAAGTTCTACACAGATTATACAAAGGTTTGGCTACCAATCAATCAAAGACCAACTGCAACTACAAAAAAACTACATGAAGATCTTGAGAACTCAAAAAGATCTCATCGCAGACAAAGTCATCAAAGAGGTTACAAAGGTAATCAAGAGATTTGAATTCCCAAGTCTTCCAATGCTCCAAGTCAAAATTCAAATGTTGACAGTCAACGGAGGCCCACATCAACTTCAAAGGCTCCTTTCAAGAGGCCCAGCTAGAGAATCAAGTGGACAACGGAGTCTTCACAGTCAAACAAGGGCAACCCAACCAACATAGGTGCAGCTTCAAAGATGATGAAACATGTATGGCAAAAGAAATTCTCAATGCCAAGTTGGTCCTTCACTAATCCACTCTATGAGGATTCCAACTTACTATTATTACCTAAAATGTTTGTAGTAAGCACGAGAATCTAAAAAGTCAAGCCGTCAGGGTGCAAGAAACACTCTTTGGCATAGTCAAATATGGGCTACTGAGCCACTGAAGGAAAATTGTGTTAGTCCCAAAGCTTCAAGCCTTAATAAACTCTGTGCTAACAGTTGTAGTTAGTATTAGGGTTACACTCATGCTGGATGAGATGAGCATAAGAGTTGAAGTCTATTAACTTAATCATGGTGGAGTGACATAGAGTCCAACACTCATACACAATGCATATTAAGATGAGAGCACATATCCTTGACTACGAAAACCCTTGTGCCAACTTGTAAAGCCATGCCATATGATTTTATAGCTACACCTTCTTTCTGAAGAGCCCCTCAAAAATCTTTCTTCCACATCATATTATTTTCAATGCATTTTTTGTATGCATATATAGGATGTCCCATCATTGAACATATGCATTAGACACCCTTTTTGGTTTCCATCTATGAACCTTGAGTAGACTACAACAGGAAAACCAATGTTCCATCATGCTAATCTCATTTTGCTTCCCTCTTATTTCCATATCCATCAGCAAATAATCCCTTCACTACTTTATTAATATTTTCCATGCTAATAAGTACTCCAATAATGCGCATATCCCAAATACACTTTTTTTCCACTGGATTTTTTCCCCTTTGGTCATCCAAGTATTAGACCCTAATTTAGAACCTCATCATTCTACTTCCTTTGTACATACTCTCAATAAATAAAGAAAAGCCTCACCATTATGCTACTACAACGGACAAATGCGTCATTATCTCTCACCTTGGAGACAAGCTTGGACATTCAAGATGCTACAAAAGTCATCAACCAATGAATATTCTAAAACAAAATGAACCTCACAAAAAAATTCATCAGCAAATGAATTTTTGTTGATGAATGAACCTCACAAAAAAATTCATCAGCAAATGAAGATAATATAGCCCATCAAAATCCAATCAAAAACCTTCTAGAGCCTCCACAGACACTTTTCAAGAGTGTCTGAGGATGGGCGCTTAAATCAAAAGGGGAAAATGTTAAGTGAGCCAACATCAGTGAATAGAAGTTGCTAAAGGCCCAAGCCTTACAAATGCACATCAAAGACAAATACAAAGAAGCAGTGAAGATTGGACTTACACATTTTTTTCATTTTCCCAAAATGGCCATGTATTATAATTTCCCAATTTATTTCACACCATTGTAATATTTGTAATGTGTTATGGGCTCAATGAGAGTTCCAAGCTGTAAATAATAGGCCGATTAGTGTACCTATGTTGTAGATTCAGTAAGTTGTGGAGCCCTAAAGGCCTTGGGTGCCCGAACATTGCATATTTTTACCCTAGGTATATAATGCAGTGTCTAAACGGAATTAGGGTTCTCTGCCTCATTTGTTGAGACCACTCTTTAGTGAGAGCTCATGAGGTGTGTGGCTATGTAATCCTTGAGCTTCTCCTTGCTCATGCGACTTGATTAACACTAATCAATGCTTAATTCTCTTTCACTATGCCTCTTTCATACTATCTATGATCGTCTATGATGCCTTGATTAGCTAGATTGCAATTAATTAGTGGTGGTTAATCTCACTCTAATCTTGTTTGATTTGTCTCTATTCTTTGTGTGTGTATGTAGGCTTGATTGGAGTGCAGATGCTCAATAGATCTATGTGTGTGTGCCCGTGATTAGTGTGTTGCATGATGGGATTAGTGATGTGTGCATCTTTGCAATTGTTATTGTGTGTGATTGGGTTGCTTTGTCCTACGGGTCCTATATCACCATACCACCTCTTGCCTTTTGTACCACTCTTCGATACGCTCCATAGAACCACACATTGAATGCATCCTCCAAGTCTGGATCCTCTTTAGCTTCATCTTGTGCTACCCTTGGATAGACTGGAAAATCAACCCCCTTATTGATCAAAATATTTGCTGAGTGGGAGCAGCTAGTATGGTCAATCTTGAACTCAAACTTGAGCTCCGACAACTCTAGCACCCACTTCATAATCCTCTTTCTTGGCTTCAAATGTAACACCAATTCAGGCAATATGTTGCTAGCCATCAACACATAAAGCTTACCCACAATGAGATGAACTCTGAATTTCTTGCAAGCAAAGACTAAATCCATCACCCAATTCTCTGCTTTGGTGTAGGTCGTCCCTCTAGGATTGATCACCCTGCCCTCAAATTAGATAGGCTTGTAGCTTATTCCTAGCTTCTGTAGTAGCACTGCTCCAATAGAAATAGTACTCACCATCATGGAAATGTAGAAGTCATCCTCTCATTTTGGAGGACACACCGTCAATAATTGACACAAGATCTCCTTCACCCTCTCAAAGGCTTCCTATGCTTCCTCATCCCACTCAAAACCATGCACATGTTGGGCCCTCTTTTGAAGAGGATATACATACTGGGACAACATCCCAAAAAGCGTGACAAATACTTTAGCTTAAGCACAAATGAGGCCATACCTTGAGCATTAGAGGGAGGATCCATTAGGACTAGAGCCTTAACCTTCTCCAAATCTGCTTCTATCATGACACCATGTGACCCAGCAATTGCACTTGGGGTTGTGCCAACTTGCACTTCTTAGGGTTCAACTGACCACCTTCTTTCTCAAGCCTTTGGAAACATAGTTGCAAGAGGTTGATAGGTGCTTGGACCTAGAGCTATAATAGCCTATATCATCCATAAACACCTTGATAAACCTGCCCAAGTAGGGCCCAAACACCATGTTTATCCAATCCTAGAAAGTAGCATACACATTCACCAACCTGAACGACATCCTACGATAGGAAAAAAATCCGCATGGAGAGATAAATTTCATCTTCAACTGATCTTCAAGCATAATCCCTATATGGAAATACCTTTAAAACCCATCCATGATTGAGTATCTTTCATGGCCAACTACCTAATTTGGCAATGGATAGTGGTTTCTCTTGCTGGCCGCATTCAATGGCTTGTAGTCAACTTATACTTCTCAATTCCCATTCTTCTTAGGAGTGATAACCATAGGTGAAACCCATTTTGACTCCTTCAGAGGGTATATGATACCTGCATCCATCAACTTATTGATCTCCTACCAAAGGGCTTCTTTTTGAATCTCCCCTAGCCTTCTTAGCTTCTGTGCTTTATGCTTGTACCCCTCCTTGAGTACAATCTTGTGTTCCATACCTTTATCTTATCATAGATCTTTGTACTCCAATGCAAACAAATTTGGATAAGAGGCACACAACTGGAAATAGCTACATCTTCTATATCTAGAACATTAACT
Source organism: Adiantum capillus-veneris (assembly GCF_014529385.1). Taxonomy (NCBI): domain Eukaryota; kingdom Viridiplantae; phylum Streptophyta; class Polypodiopsida; order Polypodiales; family Pteridaceae; genus Adiantum; species Adiantum capillus-veneris. Next base: position 102,106,264 of record NC_140949.1, on the reverse strand, counting down.
TGAGGTTGCATACCTTCTTTTGTAGGAGAACCTTCCACTATGACACAAAATAGATTGATATCTATCTTCAACATGTCTTCCTCTCTCTTCTCCTCCTTTGTATCAGTGTAGACATCATCATAGTCTATCTTTGTCTCGTACTCATAGATTATTGTAGTGTTGTGCTCATCCCCTTCTGCCATAGGATGAAAGCTGCTCTCTTTAGTCTTCAAATCCAACACTATACGTCTCCCTTCTCTTTGTTAGACAAGGTAAACACCCTGCTCTCCCAGTCCTACTTGGCACCTATTGCAAGCAGCCATGACCTCCCCAAGATGATAGGGTGTTTGTTGTTGACTGCTTTCATCCCAAAAAAGTTGATTATGCACGCGATACCCATGACCTTCACCCTCACATCTTGAGCCACACACAAACATCTTGCTTTAGCATGGTTGGACATCTTCATATGCACATTTGACTTGGCTACCGCCTTAACACCTGTCTCCCTCATGGCCATTTTTGTTATAACACATACCTGAGCTCAACCATCTATATAGGCTTGCACCTACATCCTCTTCTCAATGATTTCATCCACCAGAGGAAGAACATCCGTTGGACTCCCTACTCTTAAGGCCATATTTTTCACACATGCACATTCCCCTTAGCTCTCGATAGCCTGGTGCTAATACTCGTGGACCACTACCCCCTCAACTTGGGATTCAAAGCCAATAATTGACCAAAACTAATGTTAGATTTTTTACTCTACACATCACTTACCATGTCATACTTGGGGAAACCCCGTCCTAATTGGAAGTATGTCTATCTGATCTTCCAAAGACTCCTCCTTTTGCTAGTCTTTGGACTCTCTCTACCTTCATACACCTTATTTTTACCATTTCAAGCTCTAGTCTCTTGTTCTGTCTCTATTTCCCTTTCACCTCTTGCCTTGCTTATCTATCCCGATGATATGTACCCTAGGGACTTTACCAACATTCGACTGAGTTGGCTGCACTAGATTCTCAACTAGCTACTCTCACTTGCCATTGAACTATCCTTGACCTCTCCCCCTACCAAACAGTGGGTACATGCCACCTCTTTCTCTCGGTGGATGGGGAAAATCTGACATATAATGTCCCTCTTCTCCACAATTGTAGCACCTGCCAGGCAATGGATTTTCCTTACCTCTTGCTACTCTTGGTTGTCCTCTATCCATCGTGCTTAGCCACAATTCTTGCATTTGCTTAGACAGATCCAGTACCGTTCACTCCAAATTTTGTGGGACCAATGCTACACATGCCCTTCACAATCTTGTTCTTTATCTTTGATCGATCAATTTCTACTGCACCATTGTAATCCTTTGGGCTTTCAAGATCCATTTTTTCCCTCACTTTAGGGTGTAGACAGGCCATGAACTTTTCTAGCTTGAAATAATCTCCATCAGCCAACTGCATGGCTGCCGCTATTCTACCCAACATGTTTCAAAAAAATATAAAAACAAATTGAAATCTTCACTTATGTCTTGTTTAAGTGCCTTCAGCTTCACATCCATCTCAATTGGGGATGCCTCCTTGAGGAAATCACAAAGAAACCACACCCATAGAGCCATCTAAGCATGCCTCAGCTCTCCTTCCAAAGCTTCATACCATACTTTAGCTTTACCATGCATCACAAAGGAAAAGTCTACATATTTCTATCCTCATCTGGCATACGCAGTGATAGCATATAGAGCTCAAAATCCGACATTCACTTGTCTGGATTCTCCTAACCCATAAAATTGGGCCATAGCTTTGCACATCATGATTTTCAATGCAAAAAACTATGCCTTCTTGACCAACTAGGAGTAATCATTGTGCTCCTCCATGGGGGCACCAAAAGATGGAGAGGGGTTATTGGGGAACACTCCCAAGACAAAACACAATTCCTCTCTATAGCTTAGGCCATTCACAACTCCCCTATCCTCTAAGAAATACCCTCAAGAGATACCTTTTACACTAGGAGACCATGCTTTCACACTTCTCAATGCTCGCACACATGGCAATACCATCACACAACACACACCCACTGCCACAGTCTATCTCAACCCTAACACATGCACACAATTGCTCAATTTCACTCTCTTACACAAAACACCGTTGGTCTAGGGAGGCACACACATCCACACTATCGACAGCACATGATACCATAAGAGTAGGAGAAAGAGAAGGGGGAAAGGGGAAATGACACAAAACTGGGCAACGGTGGCTTGATATTGCTTCAAGAAAACACTTACAGAGCTTGCAATGCCATCACAATGGCCATTCTCATGAAAAAAAACTCAAGGGTTTGATAGGCACACACTTCTATCAACACACTTTGTAGGCTTCAAAATGACTCAAAAGTCCTTAGAAATGATTTAAAAAAACACCCTTTTATAGGAGCCCCCTTCAGTTATGGACATCTCCCTCTGGTAAGGTCATTTGGAACCCCATTTTGGGAAATTTGGAAGGGTGTTTCTCGCTTGTTCTATCCTAACGGATCTCCTTTCCTTGAGTGAGGGTGCACTAGAAACAACGCTAGTGCCCCTAGGTTTCAGATTTTTATTTTATTTTTTCTCTCTCTATCTCTTATTTCCCCTTTTGGGATTTCCACCCTTTGATTGGCTTTGAACTGCCCTTTTGACCCACTCAATCTACCCTTTACGGTTTCACAAACCTGTTCACCTTCTGTAGCTCACTTCCAAGCTCACCTCCCCTCCCCTCTACACTAGCGAGGGTTACTAGTGGTTTGCGTGTGTGTGTGTGTGTGTGTGTGTGTGTGGGGGGGGGGGGGGGGGGGGGGGGGGGGGGGGGGGGGGGGGTCAATTGCATCCACTCTCAAAAACAATGGATGCCCTTGGCCCATGGGAAATTTCCCCTAACTAGGTACGTTGCAACATCAACACCGTATTGCTATCACTTGTCAACCGTTCGACACCAAACCACCCATGACACTGCCTATGCAGCATGGCAATACCAACACCATATCCATGCATAGAGCTCTCTCTCTCTCTCTCTCTCTCTCTCTCTCTCTCTCTCTCTCTCTCTCTCTCTCTCTCTCTCTCTCTCTCTCTCTCTCTCTCTCTCTCTCTCTCTCGCACACTCAATAGGGCCAACGGCCCACCCCTTATACCCCGGCCTTCATTGAACCATCATTGCATATGGGATTTCTCTCTCGCCATGTTGCACTACCACACTCAGCAAAGCTCCCCAAGATTCTCAAAAAATCTCCAAAGTAAGACAAAAAACCTTCTTTCATCCCAACTTTCAAAGCCTTGCCATTCTCTGCCCACTAGCCCGTTGCCTTGTTGTGTAAAAAACGAATGGAACTTCAAGTCCCCAGCTTCAATCTCCCATCCTCTGCCATGCACACCAGACTTGCCATGGCCCCAAAATGTCAGTTTCAACACTATAGAAAACCATCTGCTCCGCTCCCTCCTTCCTGGTAACTATTCCTAAACGCGATCGATCGTAACTTGGCAAGCATGACTTTGATCAATGCACCGTCAATTTTCACTAGATTTGCATAGTACTCACTACCTTTGCAAACCCTTGCAAGGCTAAGAAAACACCAAATGGCACATTAATACCGATGCGGTCAAGTGGGCACATAACTGCCCCCCAACAACTTTTTCGCTAGCCATAACTTTCCCCTTCAAGCTCCGATTGATCATCCGAAAAGACTAGCATGCTCCAGAGCTTGAGAACTTTGCATCTATGCACTCACGCTAGCTATGGCCACATGTCTCCAACTGCCCTATCTGTTGGGGATTTGCAAAGGACTCCAACTTTGAACTGGCATAACTTTCACGTAGCTGTGTTTGAGGAGCTATTTGGACCGGCTTGTAGAGCATCTCAAACATCACATCCCAGGGCATAATTTTTGCAATGTGGACACCTAGATCGGCCATCCCAATTGACCCCCTTTGCAGCCCTTTTAGACCATAGAACCATCTTAAGGATACATTTCCGCTACCACCTGCCTGTCCACGGTCATCGTACCTACCTTAGCACTCTACCTTGCTTTGGTATGCACCCATAACACTGCTTGGAACCACTTCTAGCCTTGACCAACTTTGATTGCACCAACATCCTGGGTGGGCAGCCATCTAGGGTGGCCATCGCCTCTGGTGGACCCGAGCCTTGAGGCAGTATGTCCAAACTCTGGATTTAGATTTATCTATAGCTACTTTTTTGTGAGCATGAGTGTAGATTTCTATTCGTTATTTTCAGGTATGGCCCCCTTATAGCTTTGGAGGTATCAGTCCATCTACCCAGGTTCCTCCACTGATAGTAGATCCAGAGTTGCATTGTGCATTGTCTTTACATGAGGAGTATCTACGTTCGATGCAAGAATTGTTTGGCCGCTACACTCTACAACAACTTGCAGCCTATGGTCTTCATAGCAGACTTGTACACTGTGGGGGATCCAGGGAAGGACTCCAAAGGTCTAGAGCTCTCCATCGATGGCATCCCCTTCCAATGTAGGGACCCACCCCCCTTGCATCACCAGGACCCACACCATTCCATTTGACTCCTGCTTTGCTCGAGCCTCGTTGACAATTTGCAGATGGTCGATGAGCGTCTTCTAGCAACGCATGACAACGTTGTTGGCATGGTAGTGAGCGTAGGCGGAGCGACAGGGGATCCTATTGGGACACTCATTTTGGTGGTGGAGGGAGGAAGGACTTACCTATTTTGGAGTGTGTTGTTCCAACCACAGAGGACGAGGACACTAACACACTCGTGCTAGACACACATGGATGCTACTACAAGGTAAAGTATGGTGGAGAGGTTGACTTTGGGACTGCACAAGATAAAGAATTTTGGCACCATTTGTATACACTTGATGTATAAGAATTGTTTCAAAAAATGTAAAGATCAAGTGGTCGATCATGCGCATTATGTTGAGGGGGGGGGGGGGGTCAATTGCATCCACTCTCAAAAACAATGCATGCCCTTGGCCCATGGGAAATTTCCCCTAACAAGGTACGTTGCAACATCAACACCGTATTGCTATCACTTGTCAACCGTTCAACACCAAACCACCCATGACACTGCCTGTGCAGCATGGCAATACCAACACCATATCCATGCATAGAGCTCTCTCTCTCTCTCTCTCTCTCTCTCTCTCTCTCTCTCTCTCTCTCTCTCTCTCTCTCTCTCTCTCTCTCTCTCTCTCTCACTCACTCAATAGGGCCAACGGCCCACCCCTTATACCCCGGCCTTCATTGAACCATCATTGCATATGGGATTTCTCTCTCGCCATGTTGCACTACCACACTCAGCAAAGCTCCCCAAGATTCTCAAAAAATCTCCAAAGTAAGACAAAAAACCTTCTTTCATCCCAACTTTCAAAGCCTTGCCATTCTCTGCCCACTAGCCCGGTTGCCTTGTTGTGTAAAAAACGAATGGAACTTCAAGTCCCCAGCTTCAATCTCCCATCCTCTGCCATGCACACCAGACTTGCCATGGCCCCAAAATGTCAGTTTCAACACTATAGAAAACCATCTGCTCCGCTCCCTCCTTCCTGGTAACTATTCCTAAACGCGATCGGTCGTAACTTGGCAAGCATGACTTTGATCAATGCACCGTCAATTCTCACTAGATTTGCATAGTACTCACTACCTTTTCAAACCCTTGCAAGGCTAAGAAAACACCAAATGGCACATTAATACCGATGCGGTCAAGTGGGCACATAACTACCCCCCAACAACTTTTTCGCTAGCCATAACTTTCCCCTTCAAGCTCCGATTGATCATCCGAAAAGACTAGCATGCTCCAGAGCTTGAGAACTTTGCATCTATGCACTCACGCTAGCTATGGCCACATGTCTCCAACTGCCCTATCTGTTGGGGATTTGCAAAGGACTCCAACTTTGAACTGGCATAACTTTCACGTAGCTGTGTTTGAGGAGCCATTTGGACCGGCTTGTAGAGCATCTCAAACATCACATCCCAGGGCATAATTTTTGCAATGTGGACACCTAGATCGGCCATCCCAATTGACCCCCTTTGGAGCCCTTTTATCCCATAGAACCATCTTAAGGATACATTTCCGCTACCACCTGCCTGTCCACGGTCATCGTACCTACCTTAGCACTCTACCTTGCTTTGGTATGCACCCATAACACTGCTTGGGACCACTTCTAGCCTTGACCAACTTTGATTGCACCAACATCCTGGGTGGACAGCCATCCAGGGTGGCCATCACCTCTGGTGGACCCGAGCCTTGAGGTAGTATGTCCAAACTCTGGATTTAGATTTATCTATAGCTACTTTTTTGTGAGCATGAGTGTAGATTTCTATTCGTTATTTTCAGGTATGGCCCCCTTATAGCTTTGGAGGTATCAGTCCATCTACCCAGGTTCCTCCACTGATAGTAGATCCAGAGTTGCATTGTGCATTGTCTTTACATGAGGAGTATCTACGTTCGATGCAAGAATTGTTTGGCCGCTACACTCTACAACAACTTGCAGCCTATGGTCTTCATAGCAGACTTGTACACTGTGGGGGATCCAGGGAAGGACTCCAAAGGTCTAGAGCTCTCCATCGATGGCATCTCCTTCCAATGTAGGGACCCACCCCCCTTGCATCACCAGGACCCACACCATTCCATTTGACTCCTGCTTTGCCCGAGCCTCGTTGACAATTTGCAGATGGTCGATGAGCGTCTTCTAGCAACGCATGACAACGTTTTTGGCATGGTAGTGAGCGTAGGCGGAGCGACAGGGGATCCTATTGGGACACTCATTTTGGTGGTGGAGGGAGGAAGGACTTACCTATTTTGGAGTGTGTTGTTCCAACCACAGAGGACGAGGACACTAACACACTCGTGCTAGACACACATGGATGCTACTACAAGGTAAAGTATGGTGGAGAGGTTGACTTTGGGACTGCACAAGATAAAGAATTTTGGCACCATTTGTATACACTTGATGTATAAGAATTGTTTCAAAAAATGTAAAGATCAAGTGGTCGATCATGCGCATTATGTTGGGGGGGGGGGGGGGGGGGGGGGGTCAATTGCATCCACTCTCAAAAACAATGGATGCCCTTGGCCCATGGGAAATTTCCCCTAACAAGGTACGTTGCAACATCAACACCGTATTGCTATCACTTGTCAACCGTTCACCACCAAACCACCCATGACACTGCCTGTGCAGCATGGCAATACCAACACCATATCCATGCATAGAGCTCTCTCTCTCTCTCTCTCTCTCTCTCTCTCTCTCTCTCTCTCTCTCTCTCTCTCTCTCTCTCTCTCTCTCTCTCTCTCTCGCACACTCATCAGGGCCAACGGCCCACCCCTTATACCCCGGCCTTCATTGAACCATCATTGCATATGGGATTTCTCTCTCGCCATGTTGCACTACCACAATCAGCAAAGCTCCCCAAGATTCTCAAAAAATCTCCAAAGTAAGACAAAAACCCTTCTTTCATCCCAACTTTCAAAGCCTTGCCATTCTCTGCCCACTAGCCCGGTTGCCTTGTTGTGTAAAAAACGAATGGAACTTCAAGTCCCCAGCTTCAATCTCCCATCCTCTGCCATGCACACCAGACTTGCCATGGCCCCAAAATGTCAGTTTCAACACTATAGAAAACCATCTGCTCCGCTCCCTCCTTCCTTGTAACTATTCCTAAACGCGATCGGTCGTAACTTGGCAAGCATGACTTTGATCAATGCACCGTCAATTCTCACTAGATTTGCATAGTACTCACTACCTTTGCAAACCCTTGCAAGGCTAAGAAAACACCAAATGGCACATTAATACCGATGCGGTCAAGTGGGCACATAACTACCCCCCAACAACTTTTTCGCTAGCCATAACTTTCCCCTTCAAGCTCCGATTGATCATCCGAAAAGACTAGCATGCTCCAGAGCTTGAGAACTTTGCATCTATGCACTCACGCTAGCTATGGCCACATGTCTCCAACTGCCCTATCTGTTGGGGATTTGCAAAGGACTCCAACTTTGAACTGGCATAACTTTCACGTAGCTGTGTTTGAGGAGCCATTTGGACCGGCTTGTAGAGCATCTCAAACATCACATCCCAGGGCATAATTTTTGCAATGTGGACACCTAGATCGGCCATCCCAATTGACCCCCTTTGGAGCCCTTTTATCCCATAGAACCATCTTAAGGATACATTTCCGCTACCACCTGCCTGTCCACGGTCATCGTACCTACCTTAGCACTCTACCTTGCTTTGGTATGCACCCATAACACTGCTTGGAACCACTTCTAGCCTTGACCAACTTTGATTGCACCAACATCCTGGGTGGGCAGCCATCCAGGGTGGCCATCGCCTCTGGTGGACCCGAGCCTTGAGGCAGTATGTCCAAACTCTGGATTTAGATTTATCTATAGCTACTTTTTTGTGAGCATGAGTGTAGATTTCTATTCGTTATTTTCAGGTATGGCCCCCTTATAGCTTTGGAGGTATCAGTCCATCTACCCAGGTTCCTCCACTGATAGTAGATCCAGAGTTGCATTGTGCATTGTCTTTACATGAGGAGTATCTACGTTCGATGCAAGAATTGTTTGGCCGCTACACTCTACAACAACTTGCAGCCTATGGTCTTCATAGCAGACTTGTACACTGTGGGGGATCCAGGGAAGGACTCCAAAGGTCTAGAGCTCTCCATCGATGGCATCTCCTTCCAATGTAGGGACCCACCCCCCTTGCATCACCAGGACCCACACCATTCCATTTGACTCCTGCTTTGCCCGAGCCTCGTTGACAATTTGCAGATGGTTGATGAGCGTCTTCTAGCAACGCATGACAACGTTTTTGGCATGGTAGTGAGCGTAGGCGGAGCGACAGGGGATCCTATTGGGACACTCATTTTGGTGGTGGAGGGAGGAAGGACTTACCTATTTTGGAGTGTGTTGTTCCAACCACAGAGGACGAGGACACTAACACACTCGTGCTAGACACACATGGATGCTACTACAAGGTAAAGTATGGTGGCGAGGTTGACTTTGGGACTGCACAAGATAAAGAATTTTGGCACCATCTGTATACACTTGATGTATAAGAATTGTTTCATAAAATTCAAAGATCAAGTGGTCGATCATGCGCATTATGTTGAGGAAGTTTTGCATGCTTGATTTCCAAACGCCCTCAACATTAGGAGATTTCGGAGGTCATTTGGAGGGCCTTCTAAGAAATTCTGTTTCTCTAACTAGAAAATTTTCTTAAAATGCACTTGCACTTATTAAGTGCATCCAAAACAACAAATAGACACTATGAAAAGTGAATCTAACTTTTTGATGATCCTTGAAAACGGTAATGTTTTTTATTAAATGTGTGTGTCTTTTCCATAAGGTAGGTGTGCCACTCATTCAATTTATGTAATTTGTCATCATTGAAATGCAAAAGGAATAAAAAAACTATTAGCTAGTATTAGAATTTGAACATTCTAACTCCACCAATGCATGTAGAATGCCCTAAAGACCTAAAAATCAAATGTCTACTTGTCCTTTTTTGACACCAAGAGAAGAAGAAAAGGCCAAAAAACACCTAAAAAGGGGATTTCTACACACGACACCCGAAGGACATTCCAAAAATGGTTTATGCACATGCCACGCAAGGGACATCCCAGATTTCTAGAATGTCCCTCGCGTGCCGTGTGGAGAAACCCCCGGGGTTTTGACCTTTTCTCCCTCTCCAATTTTTGGAATGTCCCTCTTTCTGGGCCTTTTCTCCCTCGCCGGGTGTCACAAAAGAACAAGTAGATATTTAAAAAAAAAGGTTTTTGGACATAGAAAACGCATTGGCAGTGCAAGAATATTTAAATTCTAACACTAGCTAATAGTTTTGTGATTTTTTTTGCATTTTAATGATGACAAAAGGCATATTGAATGGGTGGCACCTACCTTATGGAAAAGACACATGCATTTAATAAAAAGATGACTGCTTTCAAGGACCATTGGTTCATAGAATGAGGGGTGATACAATTTCATATTTTTGCTAATATTCGCCTATTTTTCTACTTAACATTGGCCCTTCTCTCATTGGAGGAGCTCTTTTTTCTCTCTCTTCTAAAAGGACCTCCTAGATTTCCTAACGTCAGCATTTCTCAACATAGTGGTTAGAAGGATATATCAAAACATTTCTAAAAAATAAGAAATCAAGTGTACAGTGCATACAACAACCAACCAGGTCGGAATTCAAGACAGGAGCTGTTGTGGTGGCAACATGGAAGATACAGAGAGTGGGCACTGTAAGAAAAGAGTGAGAGAGTTGCAACGGGATCATCCCATGGTCAATAGCAGAAAGCTTGGGCTAGACAAACTCCCATACACTATGGTTTGGGAGGTAAAGTAGCTTGGAAAGATAAATATGTAAGTTATTTTCAATTGTGCAAGTTTTGATAAGAAGATGCTTTAGCTTATTAAACTTTTTTGGTCATTGTTAACTTAGAAAAATATCACTCCGAACTGTCCTACGAGAGAGATGGTCAAGTATAAAGAGAGACACACAGAGTTCGATACTTGGCCATGGTTGTTGAAAGACTATCATATCTCTTGTGAGAAATTTTACTCAGCAGTCAGAATGCTACAAGCGATAAGTGTAGACAATGAATATTATGTTAAAAGTTAATTTGGGTTATTGATCGATCTAATTTGAGTTTGGTTGGTGTAGAGTCAATTATAAACATCACTCAGGATGAGGACAATGAGACAATGAGGACAACCAAGAGGATTGGGATAGATATATATTTTTATGTACTCCTCTTCTACAAGTGCAGATGTGGCACAACAAACCCTCATATTTTGTATATAAAAATTATTTGAAATTTTGGATTTATTTGTAATTATTTTTAAGTATTTTTCTTTTCCACCTCAATTTACAAAGGTCAGGTATGAGTTAAAGTTTAACATTATTTTTGTACACTTTCAAATGCAATTGATATTTCATATGTTTCATGCAAGTCAACAATTCAGATGCTCATTTATTGGGTGGCCAAAATGAGCATCTTTATTTTTGAAAAGTCATATAACGGTAATATATACGATAATGGAAATGTAATACTTTTGATAATAGTTGCGGATATATTAACGCATCTATTACCACATATATTATTGATGACCCATTACCACGTACATTCTTGCCTCTATTACTACACATACAAAAATTTATCTTTCTAATTTCCTTTGTTAAATCATAGCAATGCTAGCGGTTTTGGAGTTTTCCTCTTAAGAGCACCACCACTGCATGCAAAGTGATTATTTGGAGGTTAGGACTTCCTCCAACACCTCATCTCTCTCTATCATCTAATCTTCCTCCTTGGTAGACCTGGGCTTTTGCAAGAGGACCAGTGCCACAGATGCTTCAATCTACTCATCAACCTCTTTGACAATCTCATTTGACTCCTCTAGAATGGTCATAGGGGGATTCTTGTTGGCCTTTTCCTTTGATTTTCCCTTCTCCATGCCCTCAAGCACAAGTAAAACTATAACCATGTCACAAGAAATGAAGTGGGTGCCTATACACCCCATGCCCAATTTTATGAGTTCATCCTTATCCACTATCCTGTAGTCCCATCTGGTGAGCTCTTTGACAAACCTCAATAAGAAAGCAAAGGTTTTTGTCGATCACATAGAGGTTTTGAGGAAATCCGCCGGAAACCATGCGATGTCGGATCTCTTAAACACACTGGCGTATTCTTCAATGTGCTGCTCCAATATGTAATCAAGAGGTTTTGTTAACCGTCACACACACTCCTATCACCTAAGATGGACGGCGTATTATTTATTTGGTAGAGTCAGGTACCGGGCTTGTCGATCCAAGAGGAAAAGGGTACTTGAGTGATCATCGATGAGAGGCGCACTCTAACTGGAACATTCAAAGGATTAGTTTCCTATCACCTAAGACGGACGGCGTATTATTTATTTGGTAGAGTCAGGTATCAGGCTTGTTGATCCAATAGGAAAAGGGTAAGAGTGATCGCCGATGAGAGGCTCACGCTAACTGGAACATTCAAAGGATAGTTGACTAAGGATGGGCGCCCAAGTGTGAATGGGGCGAGCTCATATAAAAGTCAACTAAACCCAAAATTCACTTATTCTCTCATTTGTGAAATTGAAGAGTACTCTTGCTCCATATCCATCTTCTTCTTCTTCTTCTTCTCCTTGTGTGTGTGTGTGTGTGTATGCGTGAGAGAGAGAGAGAGAGAGAGAGAGAGAGATAGAGATAGAGAGAGAGAGAGAGAGAGCATTGCAATGGCGGCGAGGCGGTTGAGCGCGGTGTAGCGGCGGATCCTTCTTCTTCGTGGCGAGGAATCCTCCATGACAGCAAGCGTAGAGCGGTGAGTGACACACCATCACCATCTTTGACCTTACTAGTTTAGGCTAGTTGCGTGCTTGGAGCCATTTGTGGCTCGCACACAGTGTATCGGCAAGTTCCTTGCATTGACACGTGAGACAGACGCGCACATTTTTGGCGCCGCTGTCGAGGAATGACATACACTAAGCTTGAATGGCATCCTGTGCTTCTTTTGTGGTGCAATTTCAATTGTAGGAAAGGTAGGGAAGGAAGATGTGTGTGTTGAGAAGAAGGATTTTGTTTTTTCTACTGTGTATTTCTTTGTTAATGAAGTTTTGAAAGGTACTGTGTTTTGTTTTCTCTGTGATAAGGTGTTAGTATTAAGGTTGTTAGTTCTGTGTAATGTAAAGTACAGTAAGTAGGAAGTAGATCCGTTAGAGCTAATGAAGTGTGTTAGTGTGTAACAGTAGGTGTATTAGTTGCAAGTAGGTAGGTAGAGTGTGTGTGTGTGTGCTCGTGTGCAGGGCCGCGGTGACCTTATCCCAAAAAATATATATATATATAGGATCGCGATCGGGAATATCTCCCAGACCCAAGCCCAAGCTCACGCTCAGGCTCAGGCCTCAGTCGCCCTTTAAAATTACGTATTTTAGCTTCACACATCGCTAAAAATTGACTTTTTTGAGGACCAACGGAGCTTCAAGTGACCGAACGGTGTGCTGTAAAGCACACTGCAATCCTCCTTGAGTGATACGCTCGTTTTGAGCTATCACACACTTTAATAAAAAAATCGATCATTAAAAAACATTAAAAAAACGAGTGGAAACCGGCGCCTAAAAAAGTAAGCTGTTAACCTTTGAAGTTATTCACCAACGCTTGTAGGGTGCCAAAGGCACATGCATCTGCGCTCTGGTTGTGTGCTAGAGACAGAGAAACTCGAGAGAATTTTGACTTACGCGAGGTCTCAATATCCACCTACCTTAGGTTCCGAACCCTCGACGGGGACCCAAGGTAGTACAAACCAAGACCCGAACATAGTGACTAGTGACTCTTCCTCTGACTACGACGTCATGGAGGGTTTCACAATTCCTAATCCCGATAGCTCAAGCGAAGACATGCATGCCATGGGCCCCACGGTCCGGGCCGAGCGTGCTTAGCCGCTTGAAGGAAACCTTTAGTAGAGCCACTCGCTCCGAACATGGAGCTAATGATGTAAATGAGGGGGGTGGGGAAGTAAATTCTCCATTCATGACCAACGTAGACCTATTCCCTTAGAGAATGTGCACATAAATACTTCATTCACTGCATCTTCTGACTCTTTAGAGCTATTCCCCTCCGAGGGTATATCACCTGATGGTAGAAGCCTTGCCGAAGTGCAAGAGGTTGAGCGGTATATCCTTGCAGCGAGGGAAAAGGAAATTGAGAGCTTACGCAAGGGGGAGCAATGGAGAGAGTTAAAATCCAAAGCTCCTATGTCAATATCTTTGCTAGGAGAGCAATCGAGTGCTCCTGACTTAGCAACCGCTAAGGGCCAACCCCTAGAAAGCAACATTGCATCTAGCTCAAAGGACACCCCTAGCACCTCAATCCTAGATGGAGCGTTCCTAAATGAGAACTGGGAGTACGAACTACAAACGGAAACTCTAACTGACATATACACAGGTCACACCTATCACGTGGGTTGGTTAGATGTCCTACAATCCACAATGGGTGCTACTTAGTGTGGAGGATCAGAGACAAAGAGTTTGTGGGTCATCCATAAGGTCATTGAGTTAGAGAGACAGAATAAGGGGATCCACATGCCTTCAACAGGTCTCATGAGATTCTTGGATATAGGAAAGGCTAAACAACCGACCTTATCGCAAATGGAGACTCCCTCGATAAGTTCGATGGATCCCCCATATGTTGTTTTGCCAGAGGTCTCTGTGCAATCTGAGCCCACAAGTGATAGCTTTACCTTTCCAAGTCTAGCTCATCTTTCCCTTGATGAAACCATGGCTACCATGCCTACCCCAATGATGGGCATCCCGAGAAACACTCCATGGACCTCATTTGTTAGTAAAGCACCGATACATAGTAGCTCAATGCCTGCAACAGTACCTACAAGTGTGTACCAATCATATATAGATCCTCGTACTCATGTAGTCCCTACCCCTCCCATTGTTTCAACAACCTATGCTCCACAACCACAACACCCAAGTTCTTATTTCTATGGGACGATACCGGCTAGCATTAGCATGTCACATCCGAAGTCTGCTATGCCTAGAGCCACACATATGAACTTTGGGCCACCACATGGCACAACATCATACCCAACGTGGAACCCAAGGGCTTCCTACGCTCCAGGCCCAATGCCAATACCTACTCCACATGTAGTCTCTGGAGCGCCTTCACCCACGGTGCCTGCTCACTTAGGTGACTTGGCAACATTTGCTCAAGCTATTGGTCGATCTATTGCTGAGAGTATGCATAACACGCCTGATAGAGATCCTAGAAGTAAGGCAGTACAAATAGCCAAGCTCACACAAAAATTTAGTGTAGACGGGGATGTGAGAAAGCATATCGAAGTGTTTGAACAAATATGCGATTCTCTAGGAGAACACAATTGCTACAGATGGGAGCGTAGAGAGCCCTGCAAAATACTCAAAATAGTGCATAGCAAGACATAAACGAATAAAGTACCTGTCGACTCGCACAAATCCATAATCGAGCACAATACGAACAGAGAGAGACAGAGTGCGAGAGAGAGCAATAGCGTGCGTGCAGACGCACCTCCTAGAATGGAGTGCTACGCTGGCACGGCGAGAGAGAAGACAAGAGAGGAGAGAAGAATACACAGACACTGGGTGCAATCTCCTCTCGTGCAAGAGTGACCATTTCCCTCTTGCACGTATTTGTTTTATAGATTTCTTGAATGGTCAAATGTGAGTACAAACTGGCCGGCCGGACATAAATGGCCAAAGCTCATAAAGAGCACTTGAATAATAACATGTACATAAAATATAATATCCTTTTGCAATAGCCTAGCTTGGTCAAGTCTTTTCCACCTGGTCAGCTGCAATAAATAATAAAATATCAATTCCATAACATACCTCTCCGTTGGAAAGCAACTGTCCTCAGTTGCGAAGATAAAAATCTGCACACAATACTTGTCAAAAACAAGGATTAGAAATCTGTATCAAATAGTAAAAGAAAAATCCATAAAATTAGACAACATTGCTTATGCCTACCGTCATCCATATACTACCTATTCTAGTGTCCCATACCACTAGAATAAGCAGTATATGTCATACCCTGATGAATCAGGATATCATTGGTCACACTCATCATTCAATAATCAATTCTCATCAATCTGAAATCCAATTTCATAAATACTGTCATGACAGAAAAGCATCGACATATACCAATTCCCAATCCAAAATATCTTTCATTTTCTATACCCGGGTAACAAAATCATACCAGTTGCAGTGGTGGCCAGCCACTGCAGCATGATTTTGTGTGATCGGTGTTGCCTAAATCGGTGAATCTACACCAATAAGATGTGCTGCCTAAATTGGCGAATCTGCATTTGGTATAAGTTTAAAAATCATGAATTTGCAATTTATCAATGTGCTGCCTAAATCGGCGGATCTGCACCAAGATGAGTATCTACACACTGCCTAAATCGGCGAATCTGTGTGCATGTGACCAATGGACTAGACCAGGCATAAAAAAGAAAACATCTACTACCTGTTTGACACAATATTGGAGTATGCTTATGTGACAAAGTATTTACAAACAAACTTTTTTTTTTAGTATCCCAAAGCACCTTAGCGCACATGAGTAGTTGCATACCTTTTAGACAAGTTAGCTCAGTAAAAATTCCCTTTCAATACAATTAGAAGTCCTGACCTTAGTAGTCTTTGAGTATGCAGCTTAGAACACAATGCCGAGAATTGAAATATGAAAAGAGGAATGTATTTGATGTACATACCAGGAGGGTATACTATTTTTGAAAATATATCTACCAGTGTGTGTGTGTGTGTGGGAATAGGCACAAATAATAGAAAGTTGCACCTGGCATTGTAATAATGTTTCAAGAGGGGTATTATCAGAATGCAATAAGGAGTGTCATACCTGGATTTTGATGTGAGGCCACTATAGTTAGATTTATCTGCATATCTTTTCTAAAAAACAAAGCACTCAAAATAATGTTTCAAGAGGGGTATTATCAGAATGCAATAAGGAGTGTCATACCTGGATTTTGATGTGAGGCCACTATAGTTAGATTTATTTGCATATCTTTTCTAAAAAACAAAGCACTCAAAACAATTGCTTGTTAAATTTAAGAAGACTTTAATAATTACTGATTAAATGCATTAACATTTGAAACGCCATGAGAGAAAAAATTTGATGCAAAGTTTGTTTGCCAAAAAAAGAGAATTGAAAGTAGAAAACTTGAAGTACAAATGAGCAGATAAGAGAGGTGTGATCTAAATTGACAGGGTGGTTTGCAAGATTGTTATGACCAGTGGATATCAGTCTTCAGAGAAAGTGAGGCCACACTAAATGTATGAATGTTAGGATAGGGAAAAAGCAAGTCTCTTAAAGTAGTTGGCTGCAAATTCGGGCATAAAGGTAAGTATTCATCAGTAAGGGTAGTCCTCTGAGATGGAGTATTGGAAACGTTGGGAGTGATGTGGTACAAAAGCAAATAAACGGAACAATATGGAGTAATATGCAACAACAATTTGACTGATATATAAGGGAACATTTAAGACAATTTGAAGAACAAGTAAAGCAAAAATCGAATTACAGTACATCTTTACTAATGGGGATAAACTTACATTATGGAAATAATGGCTCCTGCAAATAATGATGAGAGAGATTTTTGTGTTTATGCTTGATACTTAATAGTCCAGGTAACAATCAATTTGGGCCATCATTGCTAGAATATTAAGGCATGATGTATCTTGAGGGTGAACAATTGACCCTAGGACATTATGATTATTTACGGGATTGACAATGTCGGGCATGAAAGTATCAAAATAAATTAAGAGACAACAGGACCCATAAGAAGAAAAATTATTGTTCTATAATGCCACATGTTCACAATCGCCATCCTCTTTATTAGACAGATCAAGAGCTCATAGAAAATTGTAAGACGATAATGCTAACTAGACAGGCGTAAATGCCAATTCATGTCTACTATTTCCCATCATCGTGTCAATTGGCGTCAATATGTCCAAGGTGGACCTCTGCAAATGGCCATGAGGGTGATCAAAAGTTTGCATCATCAGTTGGAATGGAGGATTGTAATATACACGTTAAAGAGGAACACCTATGCAGTTATGCTTGTGTGGTGCTGGACGCAAGATACTAAACTTAAGAGACTAGATCACAAAAGTAGATGATGCATACAAAGACTAGAACCAATCATACATTTATACAATTATAAAGAGCCACCAACGGCTAGAAAAAAAATCTCCAAGTCCAGCTACGTCTATCTCCCAAGGGTAGTGGTGGTGACAAGGGTACATTGATGTGCTTTGGGACATTTGATAAGAAGCGAGAGTCAGAAACATCTCGTTTCTTTTGCAATGTCGAATTTTGTACATATTCACATACGTATACGATCAAAGTAATTGAGAAGTCGGATGGATCCGAGAAGTGGCATGCCAAGTCCATCTTCCAAGCCAGAAAGGATAAGCACTAGCTTGGCATTAGGAAATACTGCAGATGCATTTGCCCAGCTTTTGTCAAAAAAGAAAGGCACTCTAACTGGGAGAGAAGCCATGAAAATCGTAACCTCGGCAACAACATTAATGCTTGTTAACCAATCTCTAACGATTTGATTCAGGTCCAGCGTCGTGGTTAACATTAATGAATATTTCTATCTTTGTGCAACTTTGGTAGTATGGCGGACCGGTCCAAGAAAACCCTGAAACTAGCTGGTTACGATAGTAATCCTGAAGCGAAAGCTTTGACCATAGCAGCTGCTGCGCCCTTGGCCAAACTTGATGTAGAGGCCGAGAAATAATTATCCATCGTCGAGGCTGAGATCCAGGGCCAAAGAGCAGAAATTGAAGGACAAGCTGAGGTTAGTGAAATAGCACGCAGAAAGAGGAATCGTGGCCATGTCTTGCTTCTACGTCCCAAGACGTCCGGATACCAGGAGAAACAAGGGGGAGAGAGAGAGAGAGAGAGAGAGAGAGAGAGAGAGAGAGAGAGAGAGAGAGAGAGAGAGAGAGAGAGAGAGAGAGAGAGAGAGAGAGAGAAAATACATGTACACATGTTCCTGTGCTATGACATTGATTGTAAAGTGCAATTGTGAAAAACAAACGGGTGTGAGAGTGTGCACATTGAGTTGCAAAGTGTAAGTGTACATGTCGATGCATTTGTGTGAGCATCCACACAGATGCACACCCCTACCAAACAGTATACTGGCATAGATACACATACATGCCCACCCATATTTACATTTGCGTGTATATGTACTCTACAACTTGCACATGAGAAGAAATGTAGCAATGTGAAAACTTGGAAAGCTTGGCCTCTTGACATTACCTTTTTTCTTTTTTAACATTTCTGTTTTTTGAAGTTTCAAGGTTTCTGAAGTTTGAGAAACAGGTTTCTAGATGAACGCTAAGGGCACAATGAGATGAGCTATGTGGAGTCCAATGGTAAAGCTTACACATTACAGCATGCTAGTAGAATGAGAGGCTAGGAAGCTCCAAGCTTTCATTACACAGCCGATATGCTAATGCAACCACCTTGCAAGTTCGCCACCTAGTTCTGTTTCAACCGGAAAAGGACCTCTGATAGTCGTTAGAGAAGACAAACACACACAATGCAAGAATGGCAACAATACAACGCATAGGATCCATCTAATTTGACAAAATGAACGAAACCCTACATTAACAACAAGCAGAGGCAGATTTCTGCCTTCACTTCTAAACGCATACCCTAGAACTTGAAGAACGTGAAATGATAACCGAGACACAGACATAGCATGCCAAAGTAAGGGGGAGATGGTGGGACCTGCATGCCAAGGGAATGCATGAAGAAGGTGGGTGGCACAACGTTCTACGGAGTGGCAATTGCAGTGGGGAGAAAGTCGATTGACCTGCAGCCACTATGAGCACGAGCGGAACCAGTTAGGATTCTTGGTGAGTCGTGCAGACGTTGGGAGCAACCCGTGTTGTGCATGGGGTTGCGAGCCTAATGTTGTTGCAAGTGGTCAAGAGTAGGGGAGCCAGGAGATTTTGTGGTTGCTATGGTGTGCCAACTAAAAACGGCACTACAGTGATGGTTGCATGCTGGAGAAAGTAGCAAAAACTAGAGAAAACATTAAAATTTGTGAGCGAGCCACTGAGATTGTTTCCGGCCGCTGCATGGCGGTGCCACGAGCCTGTGGATCATGAATAATCCAGTTCGCCTGGGCAGTTGTGGGCTGTAGAAGGTGGCTTGTGGAGGGAGGAGTAGTGGCTGTAATCAGCTTGCCTATAACCGGAGTTGAAGTAACTGTGACGCTGCTATTAAAGCAAGCACATGCAATCCTCAAGTGCATGGGTGCCTTTAGTCGTAGACAAGGGACAACACATACCTGTGGCTGCATGGTGTGCATCCAACCACACACACAGTTGGTTGTGGAAGAGTGGTTTAGCGGAGAGCGTTCAATATCTAAGTGCGTGTGTATGTGAGGTGATGAAAAGGAGAGAGAGGCAGGCTGACTGTTGCTCGTCGTTAAATGACCAGAGTCTCAAATGCTTTGCATGCCCACTGACAACGTCACGATCACATCATATGATGACGTCAGAGAACAAGGCCAAGCTATTGCCATTGTGGACTTGTGCCAGCACAGAACGACTCTTGGGTTGACATCGCCATCCAATGCCTCGAACAACGGGCAACAATCTTAACGTGAAAATTATCGAGCATGGTTGTTGTCGGCTGTTGTTAGGAAGTCGTGCAATTGCCAACCCCTGCAGCAGCGAACAATCCTGCAGCTGGGTCAAGGCAGACTTTATCAAATGTAGAGCCGGAGACAGCACAAGGGGAGACAAGGTGGATTTTCCAGGTGCAAGCATGCACATTTCTCGAGCTACCCGCCTGCTGATGAAGGAAGATCTGCCTGATACTTCGATAGGAAGCACCACGGAGGAGCAAAGGTGGCGACTTGGATTGATGGCACCCCTGATGATGATGACGAGCTCTAGTCATATGGGTTTTATATGTATATATATATAAATTATGTAACGTAATTTTTTTTAAATTTTATTTTGAATGATTCGATTTGTATGTATTGGGGGGGTTTCCCATTATCAACAATGAGTATTTTACTACTAACCCTGCTGAGTCTCTCTAATCCATCTTGGTCTTGGTAAAACTCGCCTCACTTGCTACAATCTAGCTTACTATAAGTAGTTTCTTGATAAAACTATTAGCATTGAATGCGCCTCTAAGACTAACGTGCAAGATCTCTAAACAACCCAAGGAGTTTTCATTACATGCACATATTTGACCTACTGATCTTACGCCTATATTCTTTTGCGGCAAGATGTACAATTAAGGCATAATTAGTAAATATGATGGGTAATTAAGAAAAACATGAAAGAACTTCTCAAGAAAAATTATGCAAATTCAGGTCGTAACTTGCACTTATCTTTGTATATATGTTTATCCATCACGTGTGCATTGAGAGGAGCGTTTCCTTCGCTCTGATACCACTACTACAGACGGGAGCGTAGAGAGCCCTGCAAAATACTCAAAATAGCGCATAGCAAGACATAAACGAATAAAACTACGTACCTATCGACTTGCACAAATCCATAATCGAGCACAATACGAACAGAGAGAGACAGAGTGCGAGAGAGAGCAATAGTGTGCGTGCAGACGCACCTCCTAGAATGGAGTGCTACGCCGGCACGGCGAGAGAGAAGAGAAGAGAGGAGAGAAGAATACACGGACACTGGGTGCAATCTCTCCCCGTGCAAGAGTGACCATTTCCCTCTTGCACGTATTTGTTTTATAGATTTCTTGAATAGTCAAATGTGAGTACAAACTGGCCGGTCGGATATAAATGGCCAAAGCTCATAAAGAGCACTTGAATAATAACATGTACATAAAATATAATATCCTTTTGCAATAGCCTAGCTCGGTCAAGTCTTTTAAATAATAAAATATCAATTCCATAACAACAATGACTTGCATAAGAGCAATGCTTTAAGCCTAACCTTAAGTGGAAAGGCTAGGGATTGGTATAGAACCCTAAGGATGGAAGAAAAAACGATTTACCCTACTCTTAGGAGACTGTTCTTGAAAGAATACATACAAGAGGGAGTGCTTTGGGGTGTAGCCTCTCAGCTCCAGAAAGCCCAACGAGAGGAAGGAGAGTCAGTGCGAGACTTTATTAGTCGCTTGAAGCATTTGAAAGAATACATACGAGAGGGAGTGCTTTGGGGTGTAGCCTCTCAGCTCCAGAAAGCCCAACGAGAGGAAAGAGAGTCGGTGCGAGACTTTATTAGTCGCTTAAAGCATTTGAGTTCTTGTCGTAATCCAAATGAGCGCTTCAATAATAATCAATTGCTTGATAGATTCATTAGGGGATTACGACCTGAGGATATCTACAATGGCCTAGTCATTAGAGGTATCACCACCTGGGAAGCAGTCACCACCA
Organism: Adiantum capillus-veneris; assembly: GCF_014529385.1. Lineage (NCBI taxonomy): Eukaryota > Viridiplantae > Streptophyta > Polypodiopsida > Polypodiales > Pteridaceae > Adiantum > Adiantum capillus-veneris. The sequence goes on along the minus strand of NC_140949.1, from coordinate 102,084,339 downwards.
ATGCGATTCAATTGGAGGATAATTTAATGATTCAAGGAGAAAGAGTGTCTGTTGAGACTAAATCTATTAGCTCACAAGCATCAGAGCATCAGCCAATGACCTGGGAAGCAGTCACCACCAATGCGATTCAAAGGGAGGATAATTTAATGATTCAAGGAGAAAGAGTGTCTGTGAAGCCTAAATCTATTAGTTCGCAAGCATCAGGGCATCAACCAAATGACCCTAAAGCCTATTGCTAAGGAGCCAAAGATATCTGAGATGACTTTAGCAGATCTCACCAAGGCTATTCAAGAGAGTCTTAGAGACAATCGTGCTCTGCAAAACAATCATATGTATCCAAGAAGGGAGCAACAATGGTGCTCAGTACGCTATAGACCACATAGTACCAGTGAATGCCCTACTTTTAGAGTAAAATTCAATAGAAATTGCAATGCCTGTGGAAGGTATGGTCATCAAGCGAAGGATTGCATAGTATTTAAGCGCGCGATGGCCAATAGATAACCTTGGCATGGACAGACACACCTCGAGTGCCTGTATTGATGTCGGCCCCACCTCTTGAACAAACAACACAACACATGGTCCCTAGGGCCCAAAATGTTGTTCAAACAACACCCTTACCACCTCCAGTGCTAGGACCGCAACCACCACATCCGAGAATCACTTATGTGAATCAAGTAGGTTGTGAGTCATCTATGCTTGTTTGGAAGGTTGTGAGGAAGATATGGACCCTAATATTGCCTATGGGATGGATGTGCTTGAAGAAAGTCCACAATACTACATGGAGGACTATTGGGGACAAGTCAAACCTGTCTATCAAGTAGTTGCTCTTGCGACAAGAGGCCAAAATATCAATTACACTGCTAAGAGATCACCTCTACAATGCTATGAGTGTGGAGATCCACATCGTGTAGCCGAGTGTCCTATTAGGCTACAAAAGAACGCCACTCTAATGAAAACCAATCAAGAGAGCACGTCTACAATGCCGATACTCATGTGTAATCGATGTGGCATAGATCATTTGATTGCCCAATGTCCAAATAATCCAAATGCACCAAAGATCACGCCATTAAACTTGATTGAAGTTATCGAGGAGCCATCACAAAGTACACATGTGGTACCAGTAAATGTACTCACACAATTGATGCTCCAAAAATATATATATATTCTTGAGGAAAGAGACACGGCATCAATTGCTCAACCTCAGAAAAAGAAAAAAATACAAAGGAAGAGATCGCAGCGAAGTTAGACCCCAGTTCAAAGACCAACATACGGACTGGTGACGGCCGTATATATGAACGATGCTGAAGAGGATTCTGATTCAGGTGAAACCATGGAGACCAAAACGACCACTAAGATGGAAACCAACAAGGAAGATCTTCATGAGCCACAATGGCCAGGATCCAAGAAGAAGATAGGAACTTATCCAAACCCTACAGAGGAGATCGAGCGCGTCAAGCAATTAAGGAGTTTGGTAGAAGATACCCAAAGGGATCTAGAACCAACACCTAGGCCGATCCAGATTACAGACACCATGTTCCCTACGCAACAACAACCTCACCAAGCCCATAGACCCTTAGCCATACCTAGTGTCATCGAAGAACTTAAATTCATGGGAAAGTGGGCGTACTCACTTCTTGATGAAAAGAATATTTACAGAGGGACTACCTGATCCTATCGAAGAAATGGAGATCCCATCTTCCCCACATCAAGGGGCTAAAGCCCAAAAGGTGCCGTTAAACATTGCCAAATTGATGGATTTCATGTCTTCAGAATTTAGAACCACCATCATGTCCAAATTATATAAAGACCCTGAGCTAGTCTCAGCTCTTCGAGCCTTCCTCAATGGAGAACTAAAGTTTGGGCTACCACAATTTGCACAGGATGGAGCTGGGGAGATGCCAATAGAGGAAGAACACTTAGATTCAAAACCCAACCTAAATGAGAACCTTGTTTTATAGAAATACCTATTAACAAGTTGGGACAATACTTTGAGGGTGATGAATCCAATGCGACCATACCAATCACTACTAAGGGATTAACTATGAAGGGAATCCTTGATGGTGGTGCTGGAGTTAGCATTGTGACTAAAAATTGATGGGAAACTATGGGAAGACCTCACCTTGCGACCACAACCATAGTAGTGAAGATGGCCAATGGGTCTATTGTTAAACCTATTGGGATGCTAGAAGATCTCAAGATCAAGGTCTTTGGACATAAAATAAGAGTTACCTTCATTGTTATGGATTTTTTCAAGCACACTATGGCATCGGAGATGATATTAGGACGTCCTTTCATGAGGGAAGCAAAAATGCTGCATGATTGGTCTAAAAACCATGTCTACTTGCAGTTCCAAGATTCTCTGATTCAAGTGGATCTTGTAATTGGTCGAGCACATCCCCTAGGAAACAAGTTTATAATTGATCATAGATCTAACACCAAAGTTCACTCGGCCCCATTGCAGTATTGTACACGTGTAAAGCGAACACTGATGTTGGGGAAGATTCTCCTTATATGGACGTACTACCTAGGATGACTGAGTCGGACAATGGGGATTGGGTCCACCTAGTAGCAACCATAGACACTTGGGGAAACAGGGGGACGACTTGGATAACACCTGAGAGGGATGAAATGCCCGTACCCTTAAATATGCTAGAATCAATGCATATAGCTTTTGACAAGACTTATCCAAATATAATGAGGAAAACATACAAGTGGGTCCCTAAAGCTTCTTTAGCGGCCAAGCTAGTGCTAAAAAACAAAATCCTTGTAAGAAACGTCCCACTCGCTCTAAAAAATGTAAGGAAATGTGGCGGTGGATTCTTAAACGACTATTGGAAGCCCGAGGCTACTATCAAGGAAATGATCAAATCTGGGTGCCAAAACGTAAATTGTGCTCTTACTTGTCACCGGGCCCATGCAAGCTCAATCCTGTGGCTCCAAAATAAATTGAAGATCGTGGAAAGGAAAAAATCACGGAATGCTACACACCTGCTCTAGAGCTAGTTTGGGTACCAAAGAAAGAACGATTTGTTCCACCTAGCTCAGGAACAACGAAATCAAATGAAGATTCTTTCTCTTCGTGTAGTTCCTATACAAAAATAGAAGCTTCAACACAACCTCCACCTACCATTGTAAATATCCATACAAGCAAGAAAGAGTTTGCACCTCCCGTTGTAAGTTCACCACCTACAACAATGTTGCAAATAAAATCATGGGAGAGTACCTTACCACCCTTGCAACTAGATGAAATGCATAGGGAGGTCGAAAGCTATTGGTTAAAGCCTTCATCCATGACAACTTGGAACAATTGGTTTCAAAAGGCGACGATATCATTCCAAAATGTATGATCTACCCAAGGAAGGGGGGAGTGTTTGCTGACATCCATCATTCACTTGCTTCCCTCTCAACCTTCCTCCCTGACCTCTTAATCTCCAATCTTAGGGAATGTATATATAAAGCCTTATACTCACAAAAACAAGATAAAAAAGTAAAAGAGCAAGAGCCATAACACAAAATCATAAAAACACATTATGCACAAGAACACGACCCTTGTAATATTTGCACTCTAACCATCATCTATTTGCATGTACAGATATGGCTAGTACGCTAGAGTCATCCACTCCTGCCTTGGGTGAGAGGTACCCTCGTTACTTTTCACAAATGTTTCACATGGTCTTTCTGGTGCTTGCATGTGAATGGGATTTGGTACGTACGCTAGCATGTGAGAGGAATTTCGAGGAGTTAGAATGGCTGATACATCTCTTGACCACGATTGATCCATACTTAGTAGAGAGTGTATCTCCCATTGCACAAGCCTATCCTTTTGACCAAGATGACTATACGCGTCTAGTGACCTTCTTAATAAACATTGGTGCCTCTAATGATGAAGAAGATTTACATGATAATACGGATGGCACATATGGTCTCACGAATGATGATTTTGTTTTTCTCGACGACGAGGATAGGGGTTTAGCCTTAGGGTTTTCCCCCACTCTCTACAATATCCTATTCCCTTGAATCTCTAGGGGGAGTGCAAATAATTAGGTTAGGGTTTCTTATGTTTTTTTAATTGTGTTCAATAAGTGTTGGTACCTTTTCCCACTGATGTGCCTCCTGGAGGTATTCTTTGTGTTTCCTAGTGTGTATAGGAACATGTTGCTGTTTGTTAGGATTTGGACCTTCATGGAATCTTTTTTTCGTTCACACTTCAAATCAAGCATGACCATCAACACAAACAGGTGTTTCTTGTCCATTAGCATTGCCCCTTATCTTTTGCATCCATGTTTGTCTGCTTAAATTATGATTGGTAGCATAATATTCAACACATTTGGTTAGTATCAAACATTAAATTCAATGTAATTTTTTGTCATAATCACTTGTCTAGGTTTAAAAATCAAGCAATCCGACTAAGCTAGTTTGACCAAGCTAGGCGTTAGAGATCTTCTCTTAATACCATGGAGAATGCCTTCCTAATTATCAATGGTTACTTAGGTAACAGGTTCTTAATCCAATTTAGGCAACATTGTGTAAAGTGTACTAGGGCTTTCTAGTGGGCTTAGTCCCTATTGACCTTTAGCTTAAGTATTATAAAGGGAGTTTACTAGTGTGATGAGCTTGGGGAGGGTAACAATGTTATATGAGCCCCCAAAGTTACAAAAGTAAAATGCTGAAAACGAACAAACAAAAAATCAAAGTGCCACAATGTAAAATCTTAAGCTAGAAAAGAAACCTCAGCTTGATTTGGTACTCTACTCACATGTTTCACCTATGGTACTAGAGCCCTAGAGGTTCCTAGTGTGGGTGCTTTTTCTTGAAAGGCAAAAAATCCAAGGCATACAAAATAAGCATACACATCAAAATTGAATCACTATGAAAAGACTTTGGGGGTCAAAGAAAAGGTAATCAAACAGGTGATGATTTCATGAGAAATTGATTTTATCGTAGCTTAACTACAAGGTCTTCTAGGTATAGCCTCTAGTCAGCCCTTGGACATGAAATACTTGGCTTCTCTCGCGATTAAACAACTTAATTGACCAGAGAAAATTGAGAAGCTTACCCATGTTATTAATAGTTGATCTTTAGTGCCTTTCGATCGTTGAATTAGGGACCCCGAACTTGTTTAGTTTTTTACCTTCCCAACTGTTTATGCGTTTGATTATATTGCAATTTAATGTTTATTGCTGACAAATGGTTTAAAAATCTATTACAATCAAATTGCCTACAACTGCATATGCTTTTTAATTCTATATGAGAATGCAATTACTGTGCCAATGTTGCTTGATTTTGCACTGGCTGAAGAAGACTAAGGACATTCATCCAAATGCTCTTCTACCTCGACGAACGAGCTTCAACTCAATAGCTTCCGAGGGCGGAATCTACATCAAGAAGGGGGGCACGTTAACCCTCACGCACATTCCTATCACCTAAGACGGACGGCGTAATATTTATTTGGTAGAGTCAGGTACCGGGCTTGTCAGTCCAATAGGAAAAGGGTAAGAGTGATCACTGATGAGAGGCGCACTCTAACTGGAACATTCAAAGGATTAGTTTCCCATCACCTAAGACGGACGGTGTATTATTTATTTGGTAGAGTCAGGTACCGGGTTTGTCGGTCCAATAGGAAAAGGGTAAGAGTGATCGCCGATGAGAGGTGCACTCTAACTGGAACATTCATAGGATTAGTTGGCTAAGGATGGGCGCTCAAGTGTGAATGGGGTGAGCTCATATAAAAGCCAACTAAACCTAAAATTCACTTATTCTCTCATTTGTGCAACTGAAGAGTGCTCTTGCTCCATCTCCATCTTCTTCTTCTTCTTCTTCTCCTTGTGTGTGTGTGTGTGTGTGTGTGTGTGTGTGTGTGTGTGTGTGTGTGTGTGTGTGTGTGTGTGTGTGTGTGCGTGTGTGCGTGAGAGAGAGAGAGAGAGAGCGATCGAGCATTGCGATCGCGGCATGACGGTGGCAAGGCGGTTGAGCGGCATGACATAGCGGTTCTTTTTCGCGGAGAGGAATCCTCCACGACAGCAAGCGTAGAGCGGTGAGTGACATACCATCGCCATCTTTGAGCTTACTAGTTTAGCTAGTTGCATGCTTGGAGCCATTTGTGGCTCGCACACAGTGTATCGGCAAGTTCCTTGCATTGACATGTGCGACAGACGCGCACAGGTTGGCCTTGCAGATCTAGCACATAAACTAGTTAGTGTGTTCAAGGGGCAGACCACTATCAACCTGCATGCAGAGGTGCTTTTCCAATTGTGCAAGGAGTGCATCACACCATGTTTCCATGGGTTAATTTGTGAAGAAGATGGCAAGAGAGCTTAGAGCTAGAGTTTAGTGAATGTGAGAAATGAAGTTTAAAAACCTAGGAGAAAGTGACTTATACTTGAAAGGGATCGGGGAGCACCACAGACGGAGAGTAAGAGAGAGAGAAGGAGACACACACATGATGTGGGCGGAGAGACTGTGAAGTGGCAGCTCCCCCTATACAGTATACTCACTATAAATATAGGGTAACAGTGGGCGGGCACCCATGACCTGGGCGACCGGTCAAGGCACATAGGCCTTAACTCCAACAACCTCCCACTTAAAGGCCAATGTGCCTTTAAGTAAGATCTAATAGTGTACAACTAATAGAAGGTGAGATATTCTCTCAACCTATGCCCACTGATTCTCGATGAGCTAGTGCATGCGGCTCTACTGATAGACAAACATCCCGCTGCAAAAGCCACACAAAGCTAGCTCCAAGCTCTGCAAAGAGTCTACAAGAGCTCATGCACTCCTGCAAGTATCGGTCCAATACCTGCAAACCTCCCCTATGCTCTATGCCGATATCAATCATCGAACAACTAATCAACCCTGCTGCAAATGCTCTCGTTGCTACAGCTGCTATGTCGGGCCTCGAGATCAACATCTCGTACATGAGGACACCGAACGTTGATGCAACCCTGGCAACCTCTGCCACCTCCAACTCAAAATTCAACTCATGGCAATCCTGTCCCCTATCATAGAGACCATGGCACTCTGACTCCGAGCTCTGGAGTGACTCCTCGTGTCCACCACATATCACATGTGTACCAAGAGTATCCATCTGTCCTGAATCTGCATCAAGCTCTAGCATAAGCATATCAAGAAATGACTCCACAATAGCCGACATCTCCGCATCCATGTGAGTCATCTCTGCCATCACCTCTAATGACTCATCTTGTTGTGACTCACTAGAGCTGTCCCGCTCTACCTGTGCATCCGTAGACGCAACCTGCACAACAAGGTCACTGCTCTGCACTCCATACAAAGCATCCTGCAACCCACAAGCAAAAGAGACTCGCCTGCTCTCTCGCTCTCTACTTGGCTGCATGATCACAGAGACAACACAGTCTCTCCCATGATCCACATGAAATGGGTGACCTGTACCACTCCTGGCACCTCTCGCAATCACTAGTGAACCCAAATGCATCACAAAATCTTGCTCTCGTAGCGAAATCAGACATCCACAATCTCTAAGCTGACCAATCGAGACTGTCAAATCTGGTACATAGCGCACATGTTGTAACAAGTAAGATGCACCACTCGGTAATGACAGTCTCACATCTCCTGCACCTGCTATCGCATGCACCAATCCATCGGTCAAATGTACACTACCAAGCGTCCCGCTAGAATAGCTACAAAACCATTCACGATGCGATGTGACATGAAACATAGCATCTGCGTCTAGCAACCACTGCGAAGGGAGTGCACTATCCACATGTATAGCATCTCGTGCATAGCTCGAGGTAAAAGTGACATCCCCGTCACTAGTATACTCCGACACTACATCTGCCTCAACTGTCAAAGCAACTGAGTCCATGGCATCACTACATACATCTCTGACACTGCCATGTATCCTACGATGTCGCATACGACGAAAACAGCGCCGTCTAACGTGTCCAGAATGACCACAATACCAACATGTCACCTGTCGGCGTGCTCGTGAATGTACATGTCTCACACGAGTCCGTGATGACTCATATCTATCATACATATCATGTAATCTGTGCCAAAGTGCTCTCGAAGTAGTCTCATACATAACAAGAGCATATACAGATTCTACAAGGTGCAAAGAGAGTGTAGATAGTGCCATCTCCTCTAGCTCCTGCCACTGATCGTCAGACATGTTTGAAGGTCTACCTGCATCACCACTCAATGGTCGATGCAACCCTCGATGTGTCAATGCATCAAGCATACACACTCTCCATGCTGCAAAGTCTGACCCATCAAACATGCACATTTCGGAGAGATCATAATCTGAGCGATCACCTGTCTCTGCCATGAGCAGAATGTAGCAAACTAGAAAGCAAAACCACCTCACCAACAACACATGGAAACTATCTACAAATATGGCCAGAAACACAATGTAAAACCTGTGAGACACACTGCAAAATAGAGCTCCCGCAATGTCAACCAAATCAACCCTAAACTGGCTCGAATCGCATCAACAAAAGTCTGCAAATATGGCTGCAAAACAGTCCCAAAATTCAGCTCTTAAACAGCTGCATAAACAAGTCACAAACGTGTCCCAGATCAGCCTACAACTGAGCCATACATGGACACCTGCAAAGAGGAAAAAATGGCTGAAAATTCAGCGCCCAAATAAGCCCTCAAACCTGCCTGTAAACTTGTAAACCTGTAGCTGAAACCTGCTGAAAAACCTCAAGCCATTAGTGCTCGAATCCGGCTACTTAGCTCGTAGCCACACAAGCATACATCACATTACTCACTCCTGTGAGTGTGCCAAGATAATTGTACGCCTGTCAAACCATGAGCGAATCACCAAGCCCACACTGTGCGGTATCGATGCATACACACGCACAAATCTCTCACCTGCAGAGAACACCGCACGCAAATGCTGAGTGCAGCCCGCAATCTCTACCTAGATCGCATAAATGATGCGCATAAAACTCCTGGGAAAATTTCGCCAGAGTTTCGTCAGTAAAACGGCCACAAAAACAGTAACCAAACTAACTACACGCTCAAAACCATGAGCAACCAAAGCGCATCAAACCGCACTCCAAATGCATGCACCAATCTCCACACTTTGCATACATCATTGCAAACACCTGCAAATCTAGTACACAAATATCTGCTCTACCTGTGACTCCCAAAAACATGATCGAGGCATACATTGCAGAGCTCAAAATGCAATCACATTAGTCTCCCTAAGCATCAAACCACATAAGGCATACATCGTATCCTCCCACCTGTGAGGAAACTTGCAGCAAATATCACTCTCACATCTTAGAGCAAACCATGTGTGGAATCCTCGACACACAATAAACAACTGCTGCTACAGAAAATTCAGCATTCAGAATTTTAAAATTCCGATATGACGAGCGCGTCCGGAGCATGCCAAAACCCCAAGGTAGACTCCTAGATCACATGTATCCGAGTTCGAGTGTGCAAAATATGCCAAAAACACTGTTTTCGGTCGAAAAAGGCAGCAAAAACTTGCTGCTGCTGCAAAAATTTCAGAGGTCAAAATCAGCTTAAATGGACATCACCATTACGTCCGGAGCGTGCCAAAACCTAACCTTGCATAAATCGCATTCCGTATACAAAAGTTATGCAAAAAACATTGTTTTTGGGGCCCGAAAAATGACCTGCGGAAATGAAAATCTGCATTCTTCCTGCAAGTATGGCTACAAATAACCATACACACTTGCAATACACTCTTCCCTCAAGCTTGGGAATGCCCCTCAAGCTTCCATGAGCACAGATCTGGTGGTTGCTCACCGATCTCAAGCTTCCACCGAAAGCGAGCTCACCATAGCCGAAAGCTCACTCCTCTATAGCACTCCATCTGTCGCGAAGCCAAAGCTCTGATACCAATTGAAGGGGATCGGGGAGCACCACAGACGGAGAGTGAGAGAGAGAAAAGGACACACACACACACGATGTGGGTGGGGAGACTGTGAAGTGGCAGCTCCCCCTATACAGTATACTCACTATAAGTATAGGGTAACAGTGGGCGGGCGCCCATGACCTGGGCGACCGGTCAAGGCACATAGGCCTTAGCCCCAACAATACTCAAAGTCACTTTAAAAACTTTAAAAAACCCTTAAAATTAACTTAAAGTTATTATTTTTAGATAAAACACGTGACAATGCATCAAAAGACATTGGGACTGATGTCATTAGCGTTCCAAATCAATGAAGTTGAACATTTTGGTTGAAAGGTTGACAAAAAAAGAATCTCTTGAACAACTTGAAAATGAACAAATATGCTCAAAGATGAAATTCAAAACACCATATCTATTTGTGGGAGCAAAAAAATTGCATCGGTTATAGGATTTTACAAAAAGACATTGCAAAAAAGCAATGTCCTCACAAAGAAAGGTCTTTTATTTTCTAGACCAAACAACCTTGTCATTGATTACAAACAGGTATTTCTTGCGAAATGTATATCTCAGATTGAGATACTCGTGAAGTTGGTTGAGGTTCCAATCATTATTAAGAGAGATGTCATGCACCACATCATCATGGAGACATATTTGCAGGTCAATGGTTTCTCTAGCAACAACATCAGAGTCTAATGCCTCCCATTCCCCCATCATTAGCGTACACCTTCTGTAGGGAAAGAACATTGATAGGCTCTGCTTTGAAATATGGTATCCAAACACTAATTTCTCACCAATTACGTAGCACTTAATGTTATCTCCCTGGTGGTTGACCACCTTGGTCTTCCATCCAACTGCAAGAAAGCCATGCGTCACACTATCCCCTTTGCAAATCCACATTGATGGTGTCTTGTGGACACTCTACAATCAAAAGATTTGTAGAAACACATGGAGACACATTGTAGAGTGTCTTGTGGACACGTTACAATCAAAAGATTTATAGAAACACATGGAGACATAAACCATGTTATCGTTGCTTTATTGGAACCATAGGTGCACTTCATGGATGCATCCATATCCACCTCTATTCTCCTTTTGGTTGCTACTATCAATGCGGTGTTTAACATAGGCCATTCCAAACTCTACAAGCTTGGTGAGTAAATGGGGGATAGATTACCATACCCATTTTGCCTAGGCATGACATAAGTATGGCTAGAAATATGTACCATGAGACAAGCTTAGAAGATGGACAACCATCGTAGAGTAATTTGCCAAGTTCCATGTAGATGGCTTCAAAGGTTCCTCTGAAGGATTCTATTATTTTCCACTCTACAAAATTAAATGGAAAAACATGCACAAGAGTGAACAAGCAACATATATCATTTAGTCATTAGAAGCAATGTATGAGGTGAAAATACAAAATAGAAAACCCTAAAAACTTTACAGAGAAGTGGAATTACAACTTGCAAGGAACCTGAATGGAGCTAATGTTGTCTCTACATTCAATTGTGAAGCTACATAGACATGTTGTACCTTTGCTAACCACTTCCTATCTTGGGTTTTCTTGAAATCCATGATTCTTTCCTTCCAGTGGCGGGCCCAGAAGCTATGTGTCTCCTTGAACCCTTGTGTGCACCTCTTGAGCTTGGCTGCATTGTCACCTACATCAATTTTTTGTAGTCAATAGTCACTTAAAAACCATTTTTGTCTTGCATGTTGCTACAAGGAATGGAGTCAATAACACTCCTAGGTTGTGGAGTATCTGCTCATGCCATGGGGCATAGTAGCACCACCTGCAGACATAAACTTATGATTAGTCTATGCACAACCATGTTCTCAATCACATATCTTATTAGTATATTTGTTGAGATTTTTCACTCTTTCCATGTACTTGTTGCTAAGACTATGCTAGTCTACAAATCCTTTGATTCTTCCTCCTGTAGAAATATTCTCAATCAAGGTTGGTATGTGAAAGAGGTGGATGCCATATGCTGCAAGATTGCACTTGACACTATGGTTGTCAAGTATATGATTGCCACTTAGTTTCTTATCATGTCCTTTAGGTACAAGTGTGCTCACTTTATTAAAGACTGTTATGTGGCTATTGATCAAGAGTCAATAGGTTTGGAGAACAATGTTGTCATAAGTGTAGAAGTGGTGGATAAAGACCTCAATCTTGTGACAGTAGAGATCTTTGTGGCCTAGTTCAAATGATTTCAATGTAATCCACTATGAAAGTCTTCCACACAAAAAATTCTTTTTGATAAATACAAATCTTTATTTCAAATGTGAGTTGATAGTGATCTCTCTCTCTCTCTCTCTCTCTCTCTCTCTCTCTCTCTCTCTCTCTCTCTCTCTCTCTCTCTCTCTCTCTCTCTCTCTCTCTCTCTTTGTGTGTGTTGTGGGAGCAAATCACACCACCTATAAAGTGCATGCAACACAACATAGATCAACATAACGTCAATCGAGGACACAGATGACACGATAGACGCATGGAGGAAATCTCTTTAGCTTGTCAGATTGAGACCATCCCATGTATACAACACTCTGGAAGGCTAACTAAACCACAATTAGGAATCTCACTGCTCTCAACTACACCACCCAACCCACATATACACAAACGGAAGGAAACTCACCAAATCATACCACTCATCAAATCATACCACAATCGTATGAAACTTAAGGAACATCGTCCCCTCACTAGGGTACACTTGTCCCAAAGCCTCTACACTCAAAACCCTTAATCTAAACCCATCTGCGGAAAACACGTATGAAGACAGAGCAAAATTTTAAAAATGTTCAAAACTGAAATCTATGAGTACCTATGTGTAGCTTATGTTGCCACAATTCTAACGACTACTTGTACGCAGAAAACAAACATCATTTGATACACTTACAACCACAAATAGCTCGTAGATGCATTAGCACGCTTGCTCCATTCCGCATGGAATGCTTGGAGTCGATGCGTAGCTCTCACTGAGCCTCTTGCAATGGTGCAATTGGCTCTCTAATGCGATGAGCGAGCAAGGAGTAGTTGCAAGATGAAGCCCACACTCTCTCTTTCTCTCTCACACACCATCGATGGTAGTTTAAAACTTTGATTATGATAAAAATTTCTCTTTACAAAATGACCTAGGTATCGTATATACTAAGGCTACCATAGGTTAAACCTAAAATAGAGTTCAAGGAGTAAAATAACTTTGTATGTACAATCTGGAAGTGCCATTGCCTCCCGACTTTTGCAAGTAGACTAATTACTCATTAGAAATGATGTTTATAACCATAATTCGTAGCATTTTATAACCATAATTCGTAGCTTGGTTGAGTTATGGTCGTACTATTGACCCATGGATCAACACCCCCTCCCCCCCCCTTCCCAAATTCATGTTGCCCCTGCCATGAGCTGATTGTCAATGTCGGTGCGGTCTTTGTGGTCATTTTTGCTTTTGTTTTCTCCACTGCTCGTACTTTTGTCAACCCACAACAAGAACTATGATCCATGAAAATCATAATTGATGACGAATGTTATGTCCTTTACATCCAAGCCTCAAGTTGCAACATCTGTTGTTGTCATTATAGGACTATTGCCAGATATAAATTCAAAAAGAGCCCAATCTCGTTCAGCTTGACTCTTATCATCATGGATAGAGAAAGCTCCATCCATCATTCACTCCAGTAAATCTGCCAATTTTGAGTATTGCTCATTCTCATAAACAACTTCTACAATCTATAGAATTGAATGATTGCCTTTCAGATCTTGTGAACCAATGACAACTTTGTAAGGATTGTACAGAAATTTTTTGGCTAAACCTTCAACTTCTTTAGGCCAAGTTGCACTCCAATACAAAGTCTGTCTGCCATGCCAAATCTAGGAGATAATTTTTCTAATTTGAGGGTCAAAACCCATGTCCAACAGTCGATCTGCCTCATCAAGGACAAAATATGCAACCACGCAAAGGTTGGTTTATCTACCATTTGTGTTTGCTCTTCTTTATTGGTGACTCCTTTGTTCCTGCATCAAGGTGATCAAAGTCGCATGTGCCACTGTTAGCTTTTGTGTGATGTGTAAATTAGTATACTGCGTCTACTTGATACATGAGTTTTAAAGCCCGACAAATCCCAGTTAATTTCCAAAGTTAGTAACTTGTTTCAAAAGGAATTTATCCGACATCACTCATCATCGATGAGCTATCATTGTTTGTTTGTCTCCAAAACTCATATACATGATGTATAGGGTATGTAGATGGCTATCATGGCTTTAGATTTGAAAAATTTGCAGCTTTGTCTAGGGGTTAGACTTTTTCTTTTATAAACCCTTAGCTTGTGTTCTCTATTCATAGCCTCCTAAATTTTTTTGGCTTGATTTGGACTTGTATTTAGCACTTTTTTGGATGTCAGTCTCGATTATGACTGATGGGCATCTCTGGCACCTGGCTGCCAATTACATGTAGAACTAATGATGATGACCAGAATTTGGCTTGACCCTTGGTTGCTCTTGCAGACATCTATTACGATAGATGACTAAATTATCATCTCTGCTCCTTTTGTTCTTGTTAGTATTGTTACTCCCTTTGTTTGTTAGGCTTCATTAAGTCACATACAAAATAGAGGCTTTACAATATAAAGATCTACTTCCTGTATACGGCCTTGTAGTTGCATGAAGTGTTTGATAGGAAACTTTACACTTGATGGGTGCTTTTGTCTAGTTACATCACCAACTTTCTTTGTCCTTGTAGTCCACCCCCAAGTTTGATGACCATTTTCAATCATTTTTGGCCTCATGTTGTTGTTGAAGACTGATCATCTTTCCTAGTCTTACTTTTGACATTATAGCCTTGTGCATATGGCTTGTGAGACATTCCTCGTGAAGTCTCATTTTTATGTATTTTGCTTCTCTTTGTACCACTCACGCATCTCTTCAGTTTGTTCTTCACCTAGATTATGGATTTTTTCCCTTTTTTCCAAGAATATCTCAAAAATAACTAATACAATAAAAAATCAACTCAACAAAAAGCAAAATCATTCAAACAAGATTTTCAAAGCTATGTACACTGTACACATGTCCCTAGGGGCTCATATATGGCTTTTGTTCCCGTACTCCTCCTATACGCTATTATGAGGGCATATTTTTGAACTTTATCAAAAAATTATCACAATAAAATGCAAAAATTCAATACAACTCACAAAACATTGCCCTCTAATATTCATAACATTAGGTCCGTATTTAGAATGCCTCCCCCCCTCCTATTTGGAGTCCTCCTAGACGACATGGTATCTTCAAGGGTATGTGTTGTTCTTGAGCAATAAAAAAGTGTGCCTATACAGACCTTGTAATGTAGCTCTATTATGCATACACAGTCAATGCATGTAAAAAACTTATGCTGTGGAAGATGTGGGTATAAGCAATTTGCTTATTGGCATTTGCTGGCGAGTCTTCCTATTCTAAGCAATGTCATGATCTTTGAATTGAAGGTTGTAGAGAAATTTTGACTTCCTCTTTGGTTGTC
The DNA here is from genome assembly GCF_014529385.1 of Adiantum capillus-veneris. Taxonomy (NCBI): domain Eukaryota; kingdom Viridiplantae; phylum Streptophyta; class Polypodiopsida; order Polypodiales; family Pteridaceae; genus Adiantum; species Adiantum capillus-veneris. The sequence continues at coordinate 102,068,967 of NC_140949.1, read as the reverse complement.
TTTGGTTATTTTGATTTTGAGCTTTTGCTATGCATTCATTTCATCTCTTGATCCGTAAGCCTTGGTAGCATGCAGTGGTGAAGTGAGCGACCTGCTCTCTTTTGATTGTACTCTAATCGTAGCAAAAATTGAAAGAATTCAAGCGGTGGTGCAGTGACACAGCAAGTTTATTGGTTCCCTTTGGGACCCACTTCTTTGTGATTACCGGAGGTTTCATTGATGTTGCTCATTTGGGAACCCATACTTGTCCCTGCTTTGTTTGTGTTTGAAGAGGGTTCAGACTTTGGGAGTTGATACTTTAATCGTTTTGGAATCCAAATAAACTCGTGACCTCTTTCTGCTTGAATCAACTTCTTTGAAGCCCAAATCTGAGTTACGTAAGCTTGCGACTTTGTGATTTCCTTAGCCATCCTTGCATGCTTCGATTGTTCTCCTTTTGGTGTTGAATCCTGCAATTTTTCATCCACACCTGTTTTTGGCCAATTTGGCTCTTTGGTATCTAAATTTGTCAAACTTTTTGGCTATGACCTGTTGTTCTTGCTTTTGGCCTTCTTTGGGTGTTACAGAAGTTGTTAGTGAGGGTGATGACTTGAGTTTCTGGTAGGGGATGTCATAAGAATCATCATTGTCGCTGCTATCCTCAGCAAGGTTGCATTCTAGCACTTTCCCTTTGTGGTTTGGCTGGTTATGGAAAGTTATTGTTTGTTTGCTCTTGGATTGTTGTTTTTGGGATGGCTTCTCTAGCCAATTGATTAGAGCGTTGTTAGCTCGTTGACATGGTTGTGTTTTTCTTGGCTGATTCTTTCCTTCCCGTATAGGAGCCATGTATGAAGATGCTTGTTGAAGTTGCGTTTTCACCGTTCTGGAATCCACTTTTGATGCACTTTATTCTTGTAGCGGTGACATTGGTTCCTAGGTTTGTGAACTAGACAATCAAAAAACCATTCATTAGTTAAAGTATCTTTTATGTCAACAATTGCTGAGTTGACGAGATTTTCAATGTCGATAACTTCTTGAAGCTCCAAGTGTTCTATGGAGTCATAGAACTTGTCTTCTTTTTCGTCTTTGTTTTCTTGGATCACACTTACTGCAAAGTAAGGAACGACGTCATAGCCATTTTCATCACAAAACTTTGTTGGTGGATCGTCTTGAATAACGCACACATCCAGAGTGCCAAGATGTGTTCCCATACAAGTGGTTCTAATGCTTCCTCGGGATTGGCTTCTGGCATATAATCCTTATCTTTGATTTCCCTTTCTAGGATACATTCCTCTCACTTTAAGCTTCCACATTGTGAAGCTCCACACATGCACAGTTCTTTAGGCTTACCCAACCATACTGGAAGTTATGATCTTGCTATAGTAGCAGAATCAAACTCCTCCACAGGGGTTCTTGCCACATCCATGTAACTATCGTCCTTCCTGTTTATCCTTGTCATGGTTTCCATGTGTCTAAGGTAGATATGGTCATAACCCCAATCCTGGACCATTTTTAATTGCCTCATGAATGGTCTTCCTAGAATGATATCATAGTTGTTCTTCTTGCCAAAGTCATCAATAGCAAAGGTATGCTCATATTCAATGCCACAATAAGTAACAACTACTTTTTCTACCAGTCTTATGGGCCCTTTTGGGCGTCCATTTACAAGCTGTAATTTCATCCCGGTAGCCCTTACTATTGGTTTCCCCATTTTCCCCAAATCTCTTTTGTTGCAATGGAAACATCAGCTCCACTGTCAAATATTTCCTTGGTTTTTACACCTTATAATTCCACAGGAAGAGTGGTGTTCCCATCTTCTTCCTCATAGTACTCGCCTACCTTGTTTAATGGAACTAGCCTAGTGTTTAGCTGAGGCATTTCTAGCTCTTTGATCCCTTCCTCGATTTGAATCATTGGTTTTTTACGCCAAATTTCTCTGGGAATTTTCCCACATTAGTCCACATATTTGGTCTTATTTTAAGTAACTCGGCTAACGTTATCGTACAAGTGACTGGTGTCGGCAAAATGTCTATCAGCCCTTTGGAATCGATGACCTTGTTGGGAGATAGTCTCTGTGATGGGATTGCAATAACATCTGACTTGGCCTTGTTTCTTTCCTTATAGGACGGTAATGTTCTTAGCAAATGGGGTTGATTGTCTATAGACTGTAGAGACCCTTTGTCTCCCCAATACGATTTCACTTCTAGATTCATTTAAGATCCAACATCAAATTCCTCTATCGGTGAAAGAGACACTCCTCACTCATCTGCTTATCTCACTTGCCTCATTGGCCTCTCTAGCTTGTTTCCACAATTCATCAAGACCATCTAGTTCTTTACAACTCTCATGTATAGCTATGTGAAATCCCTCAGAATAGTTATCCGTGGTATTCAACACTATCCTTGGCTTTGATGCGGGGTCCTTGAGCTTTCGTGCTCGTGACTAGAATCTAGCTCTTATTTCATTCCTAGTTTGGTGGGATTACTAATGTAGGTGGGACAAAGATTACACCCTCAGGTTTTTGAACTTGTGGTTCTAGTAAATCTTGGGCTGTTCGAATCTTTTTCTGGCACATTTCAAGCCTTTGCTTTTCTAATTCTGCATATGGATATGTCATCCACCTTTGTTCTTGGGTTTGGTTATTTTTGAGCCATGCTTCTTGGGCTTTTAGGAGGGCATCTAATGGCTCATTAACCTTCTCGACCAACACTGATCCTCTTGAACTAGCACCTCTCGGTTTCTCTTCTATGGATGGTTCTTCTGGAGGTTGAGATGTCTGTGTAAGAGAAGGTGCAACCCTTTTGTCATGTTGTCTTATCTTCTCTTTAGCTTGGCTGAGCTCTTCAGCTAGGGATTTCTGCTCTCGTTTCTTACATGCTCTCATCCTAGCCTTCCTAGCTTTCCAACTATTCCATTTGCTCTTGGTTTTTGACTAGGTTCACTCGTCTCTGGACTCACATCGGTTTTTTTTTTCTCTGTCTCTGGGTTATGAGCTTCCTTTAGAGCTTGCACTCTCGTAACTACATGAATTAGTACGGTGTTTTCATTTTCCGAGCTACAGGGTAGCTGAATAATTTTTGAGACATTTGTTGTGATATTTCTGACTCGGTTTGAATTTTTTGGGCAGGCAGGGATCAAGTGAATGACACACACATCATCCAATTTCCTCCGCTGCGTTTGTGGCACCGAGCAATATGCCAAACAGCCAAAAACATGCATGTGCTCAATAGAAGGATTTCTATCATGCCATGCTTCATATGGAGTCATAGACTCCAAAGCTTTCATAGGACACCTGTTAAGTACATAAGTGGCACACATGATGGCCTCAAGCCAAAATAAATGCGGTAAACCTTGACTTTTGACCATACATCATGCCATTTCCGTAAGTGACCTGTTTTTCCTCTCATCAACACCATTTTACTGAGGCGTATAAGGCACTGTACATTGGTGTTTTATCCCACGACTAGCAAGAAATGCATTAAATTCATGAGACATATACTCCCCCCCTCGCTCGGAACGGGGGTGTCCATAGTACATTTCCAGACATTTTTCAGCCGTAGCCAGAAATTGTTTGAAGCACATAAATACTTTGGACTTTTCTTTAAGTAGATACACCCATGCATGCCTGGAGTAATCATCAATGAAAATCACAAAGTAAAGGTAATTGCCCAAGGACGGAGTTTGCATGGGTCCACAAACATCACTATGAACAAGCTGCAACCTGCATGTGGCCCTAACTGAACCATCCTTTAGAAACTTTGAACATTGCATCTTACCCAAAACACAACCTTCAAAAACATGTTTGAGGTGGAAAAGAAGAAACCATATCAGATTTGTGCAAACGTAGCAAACTGGCAAAATTCAGAGTCCATAACGTGCATGCCAAAGTTTTGCATCTGAAATAGTCTTAGAATCCATAAATGAATTTGCAAAATTCTGCCCACACTTGTCCACACTTGTCATACAAAGTGAGCTTATACAATCCACGGCATAAAATGTCAGAAGCAACACTTTCATCACCGAAACTGAGATCATGTATTGTACATCTATCATCCACAAATTTCACAACAAGACCAAGTCTAGCAATTGCAAATACAAACAAAAGATTCTTCTTGATCTCAGGTACATAAAGTGCATAAACAAGTGTGAAAGAACTGCCATTCGCAACAGTCAACACAATCTTTCCAACTCCCTTGATCGGATAAGAGGCATTGTAATTTGTTGGCACAAGTGACAGCATTCCCATGAGGGACATCCTTGAGAGAGGTAAACAAGTCATGATGAGAGCTAATTTGCTTTGTAGCACCACTATCAAAGTACCACACTTGAGCATTTGCGGCAACTGACAATCATGCATCATGGAAAAAAGGATCATAAATACACTCTGCACTAAAAGCCCATTCTTCATCAACATCAGCATCACAGTCTCCTTTCAGAGAAGACTCAACAATAGCTGTATTTGTAGTGGAACCAACATTTGTAGTGGAACCAGCCTCTTTCTTCTTAGCCTTTTTGGCCTTCAACTTAGGACATTGCCTGATCAAGTGATCATTTGATTTACAATAATGGCAATACATCTTCTTTTTGCCCTTATCTACCAGCAAATGAATCATGAACATGGATTTTTCACTCGCAGAAGAACCATGAGAAGTGACTACATTGCTGTTACCACCTTTTCTTTGAGCAGTAATAAAGGCATGTTGCACTGCACGATATCTAGTCCTATTTTTTTTTTTTAAATGACTCTTGCAACAACGATGTGCATAATGCATCAAACTTGAAAACTTCTAGATTTACTTGGGTCATGAGTCTCCAAGTACTAGCAAAAGTCTGGTAAGAATCTGGCAAAGCATCAAGAATAGTCTACACAAGGGAACTATCTGAAAGACTTCACGTGCAGAAATAAGTTGCTCATTGATATCCTTGACACCAGCAAGGATGCATAATCTTAGACTCCAGCTCTTTACGAAGCAATGCAATTTTTGCCTCAATGTGACTTGCATAAAGACCAGCCATAATATCCCAATCCTTTTTTGCAGATTTTGTTGAATGAATGTGAGGAGTAATAGTGCGCTTCACAAACAACACAATCAATCCATGAGCCTTCACATCTTTTACATCCCAATGAGCTTGCTTAGTCGTAGGCAAAACAGCTCTGGCAGCAGCAATTTTGCAACCAAAACCTGTGACATCCTCAACATTGCCTACATCCTCACAACTAGGACGTACATCAATGCCCTGCACAATGTTCCAAACGTCCTTTGACACAATGACATGTTGCATCATGTAAGCCCACATAGGATAATTGTCCCCATCTAATCTGTCCGCAATAGAAAACATCTTGAACACATCTATGTTGTTTTCAGCATGACGAATGCTGCACCTGATGTATAAACTGCCTAAAAACAGGAGAAATGAGGCGGGAACAACACGTGCTATATAGCACAAACCGTAGAAGAGTGTACGGGACTTGTTATGTAGAAAACAACACTAACAAACATTTTGCACAAAATGAAGAAATTATCTGTGCAGTATTGCCTGTAGTGGAAACGGAGGTCGAAATGAGTCTGAATAAAAAATCTAAGTAGACCTTGCTCTACGAGCTTTCTTGAAATATTTGTCCACCAATTGACGCTCTTCAAAGCTCACAAAAAATCGGAGAAAGTGAGCAGCCGTGTGCTTGAGCTGCTAGCAACTAAACCCAAGAGGATGCAACCTGGTCTGAAACCAATTGTTGGAATTAGGGTTGCAAGAAAACACACACAGCTTGGAGAAGATGAAGAAAACTCAAGGAACACAACAAAGAGTGTATTACTTAGTGTGCAGTGGAAAGATAAGATAGCCCTAGATTGATGGGCGTATATACAATGCACGGAAAAAAAAACCTTCTAGTGAGGGAAAAAATGCCTCGACGGTCCTAAATGTGTTCACACATATCACTACCACATGTATATGGTAACATGATCCATCCTTTGGCCATGCATACCTATGGCTAGGCCCGTAGTCACACAAAGTCTTTGCGAGTTTTTAAAAGCCTCTCAAGAAAGAACATCCATTGTGCATGCACTACACATATAGCTATTTTCTCAAACACATAAACCATGAGGTGGACTTGTCTAACAAGAACAGATCAAGGGAATGGATCCTCAATGACACACGTTGTTTTTATGTAAAGCATTCGAGAAGTAGGGATGGGGAAGGGGAGGGGGCAAGGGGGGATGCACACAACTGAACAAAATCAGACTGAGGTGGCTCCCTCCGGGGACCGCGAATCACGTAAAGAAAACGACTCTCAACAATGGATATCCTATTGGTGTGCGAATAGAGGCAATGTAACCCTTTACTCGATCAAGCTCGTCTTTGGCTAGAATCCATGGGGCTTTAGAAAGCACAATCTTTTCATTGGGGTCTCAACGTGGAGTTGCTGATGCGAGGAGACGTTTCAAGGCCCTCAAATCCTCCCTTGCTCCCAATGAGTCCCTTTTGTCCATAATGTGGTCCTTGAATATGTGCATGGGATCCAAGAGGTGTTCAATTTTTTAATTCTTTTAGTATGGAAGTGCTCTTCCTAAATGTTTTCTTAATCTACCATTGTGCACTTTAGAGGGTTCTTTCCATTTGTAGGAGCCTTGTATTTGCTATGAATTTGAGGCAAGAAATGACAGTTATAGATTACCTTGTGCAAGGTATTTGGACACTCCATCACCAATGATAGCCTGCAAGTAGGACAAGCATTTTGACCGAATGACAACCCTACACTCATATCATTAGACAAAAGCTCTACTCTTCAAATGATAAAGAGCGAGAAAAATGAACAGAACATACCAAAAATCTCTCCAAGGCCAGGATAATCGTGCATATTCCACATAAGGATACCCCTCATAATGGCTTATCTCCTCTCCTTAGGAAGTGATACATCCACAATGGAGATGCCCTTTTATAACTCCTCCAACTCCTTGATGAGGGGCTCAAGGTAGATATCAATATTTTCCACTTTCTACTTCTCTGGCACAAGCAAAGAAAGAACTACACTATCCTTCTTCATTATCTCTCATCATGGAATATTGTAGTTGATGATCACCACTGGCCAAGTGCTCCATGATGTAGACTTTGTGCCAAAGGGATTGATATCGTTACTTACTAACCCAAGGCTCTAGCATAAACTCTAGCCACTGAGTCTCTGTGTGCCTCTATGTACGTGAATTGACAAGGACACGCGTCATTCCATCATTTGAGTGGTGGTTGGCGTGCCATGTAAGAAGTTCCACCTTAGACCTACTTTTAAATATGTACTAGATCTGAAGAATAAGTGAAAAATCTCTCAATACTTTACGGGGTAAGTGAGCCCCAATTATGTTGGTCTTATAGCATGGATCCTCGCACACGTGACATGTGGTGGCATATGGATGTTGATTGTGGTAAAGTATGCGATCGTTGATGCATAAATGGATGAGATCATACTCCATGCCAAGTGTAGTGGCATAGAGTCTCACTCGTCGATGATCCAAAGGCATGCGATGATCTCTAGGAAGCATTTTTTCCATCAATCTACATATAACCTGTACAATTTTACATAGTAATCAATTAGAAATCGAAATGAACAAGAAGCGAAAATAGAACTTACTTGAGGAGTGTATCTACACTAACATTGCTCCGACCAAATTTTTCTTGCAAGTTGAGGGCTTCCAACGATGCTTAGAGCATTAAGTACTATGCACCATCATATAGAGATGTTTTAGCAATCAATAGCAACCTATCCTCCATTGCTTGTGTCCATTTAGTGCATGTTCTACAATCCTCTTCACACATGTTAGCTTCATGTGCCAATAACTCATCAACCATGTCAAGCATCATCCTAAAACTCAAAGTGACCTTGAGAGGCATGTGCAAGAGATGTCAACCATGCCTTTGCTCACCCTCTCTTGCCATTGTTTTTAATTCATGCCTGCCCTTTCCCCTCTACCGATAACATACCAATGGGGAGCATCATCAAACGAGGACACGTGATCTCATCAACTCGAACGCTTTTTTGAGGGAGTGTATCTGTAGGTATATATATGTAGGTGTTTGACTAGGGCTATGTACGTGTGTATGTGTGTGTATATACATATATGTAGGCACTAAGTATCGATAACATACCAATGGGGAGCATCATCAAACAAGGGCAAGTGCTCTCATCAACTCGAATGCTTTTTTGAGGGAGTGTATCTGTAGGTATATATATGTAGGTGTTTGAGTAGGTCTATGTACATGTGTATGTGCATATATATGCATATATGTAGGCACTAAGTAAGGGAGCATAGCACGCAATAGTTGAACGCTTCCTCTCGAGTATAGTCCCTTTCTAATCATGATTGAAATCGTGATGATATCTAAAGAGATGCCACTAAACTATTGGCACTACTAACTTATACTTAGGTCTAATAGTATCGTCCAAGTCTATGTATTTTAAGTGACTCTCTCTCTCTCTATCTATCTCTCTCTCTCTCTCTCTCTCTCTCTCTCTCTCTCTCTCTCTCTCTCTCTCTCTCTCTCTCTCTCCGACCTAGCAGTATCTCGATTGTAACCTAACATCTGTCTCTTGTAAGGGTAGCCTTGTGGGGGAGGCATTACTCTACAGGTCTGCCCTTCTTCCCAGCTCAAACTCTCTCGTGCCTGTTGTGCGCGTTTGACGCACGTGTCGGAGATAGGGACTTGCCGAGCACCGTGTGCGAGCCACGAAGGCTGCAAGCACACAACTAGTAGGCCTAGCAAGCTCACAGAGAGCAGGGGTGTGTCACTCACCTCCCTGCGCTTGTCGCCGTGAAGGATTCCTTGCCGCGAAGAAGAGGGAGCCGCCGCCGTACTGCGCTCAACTGCTTCGCCGCTGCAGATGTCGTCGCAATGCTCGATCACACTCTCTCTCTCTCTCTCTCTCTCTCTCTCTCTCAAGCACACACACACACATACACACACACACACACCTGTGAGCACACAATGGAGATGGGGATGGAGATAGGGCAAGAGCACTTCTTCTATTGCACACTGAGAGAATGGGTCAATTTTAGGTTTAGGCGACTTTTATATGAGCTCGCCCCATTCACATTTGGGCGCCCATGCTTAGCCAACTAACCCTTGCGTGTTCCAATTAGAGTGCACCTCTCATCGGCGATCACTCTACCCTTTTCCTATTGGACCGACAAGCCCGGTGCCTGACTCTACTAAATAAATAATGCGGCGTCCGTCGTAGGCGATAGGGTGTCCGTGAGCCACAAGGGTTAACATGCCCCCCTTCCTGATGTAGATTCCGTCCTCGAAAGCTATTGAGTTGAAGCTTGTTATGTCCATGTTGTAGAGCATCTGGATTTGAATCTGCAAGGCAAAGTCATTGTTTCAGCAAACGGAATTATATGGCCATAAATCATGAGGGGAATGTAAAGTACATGTGAAAATGAGTAAATGCAAGATTTATGAAATGTTAGACTGCCATTAAGGACAAATAAATCGCACTTTGAGTAAATTAATTAATCAAGAGTTTTGGGCTTATGGGTGAGTCTATCAATTAGTTAGCTATGACTAAGGTTAAAACAACTACTCTAGTACTAGCTAAGCTAAAAAGATTATCTAAATGCAAGATTCCCTAATTGTGCTTTTCAGCTTTGATTAGCCAACTAGCTCTCACAACTGCAAACAAAAGCTTGAAATGTTAAGTGTAAGCACGATGGAAGTCTTTTAAATGTCATTCATTTTTTTTAAAAAAACTTTGGTTCACAATCATTTGACGTGTGTGCTTATTTTGTATGTCCGGGGCTTCTACTTCTCAAAGAAAAGCGCCCACACTGGGAACCTCTAGGGCTCTAGTACCATAGACAATACATGTGAGTGAAGTACCAAATCAATCCAGGATTTCTCTTTCAGCATTAGATTTTTCATTTGTGGCACTTATGTTTTTTGCTTCCATTTTCTTTGTATTCTCACTAGTGTTTTTGTTGTTTAAGTGAGCAAGCTTCTCTATGCCTTAAACATTCCTAAGGTCTCAAATACTCAGATAAGTTTATCAGCTAGGCTTAGTGGTCAAGTAAATGAGTTAACCTAAAGTCACGGTCTCCTAATCTCAAGGCTCATCCATAAGATTAAACTCTAGTTCCATCAACTTAAGCAAAGACAAATTTATACATCTATAATGGCAAATAACAAACATAACAATTGCACTCAAACAAACCATGAAAAGTCATTATTAGCAATTATACATATCCACCAACATGAATCATGGAAAGTAGCCTGGAGGTATGGAGTTGCTCATTTCGTCAAAGCAGATGTCCTCAGCCATGTGGATGAAAATCCATATAAGTCCTACCTAACACATCCAAAAAACAAGCACTATACCTCTAGGAGGCATGTCAGTGTGAAAAAATTAAAACTCCTAGAAAACAAACTCAAAACACAATCCAGACCCCTAACCTACCTATCTGTCATCCCTTTTAGAATCAAGGAAAGAGGATATTATATAAACCGGGTGGCCACCCTAAGGCTAGGCCTCTATCCTCATCATCTAGATAAATGAAATCATTTTCCGTGAGGCCATAGTCTTCCTCGGTCTCTATTATTTCTTCTTCATCGTCCTCTTGCGCAAGCGTGTTAATCAAGAACCTCGCGATGCGTGGATACTCATCTTGTGCAAGAGAATAAGCATGTGCCACCGGAGAAACATTCGCTACTGGGTAGGGATCACTAGTTATCCATAGACGTATCAGCTATTCTAACTCCTCAAAATTTCGCTCACGCGCAAGTCTCTCTACCAAATCCCATTCGCAAGAAAGTATAGGGTAGCAGATGTGAAACACTTGAGAAAAAGAAAAAGGGTACCTTTCATCAAAAATAGAAGCGCATGCCTCTGGTGAACTAGCCATCTCTGAGAATACAGATAGATTTGGTTAGGTCTTTAAAACATGAGTTTTTTTTGTGTGCTGCTTGATGTGACATGGTGAATTTAAACTTATGTGTAGGATCTGATAGGATGCTCTCTCGTTGCTAATCGCTCTTGCTCTTTTACTCTTTTTTTTAAAATCTTTTTTTGTTTGTTTGTTAGAACTAGTACAAGACTTTATATATACATGCCCTAGGATTGGAGATTGAGAGGTCGGGGAGGAAGGTTGAGAGGGAAGCAAGTAAATGATGGATGTCAGCAAACACTCCCCCCTTCCTTGGGTAGATTATACCTTTTGGAATGATGTCGTCACCTTTTGAAACCAATTGTTCCAAGTTGTTATGGGTGAAGGCTTTAACCAATAGTTTTCGATCGCCCTATGAGTTTTATCTAGTTGTAAAGGTGGTAAGGTACTCTCCCATGATTTTATTTGCAACATTGTTGTAGGTGGTGAACCTACAACGGGAGGTGCAAACTCTTTCTTGCTTGTATGGATATGTACAATGGTAGGTGGAGGTTGTGTCGAAGCTTCTATTTGCATATAGGAACTACATGAAGAGCAAGAAGCTTCATTTGATTTCCCTATTCCTGAGCTAGGTGGAACAAATCGTTCTTTCTTTGGTACCCAAACTAGCTCTGGAACAGGTGTGTCGCATTCTATGATTTTTTCCTTTCCACGATCTTCAAATTTTTTTGGAGCCACAAGATTGAGCTCACATGGGCCCAGTGACAAGTAAGAGCACAATTTACGTTTTGACACCCAGATTTGATGATTTCCTTCATAGTAGCCTTGGGCTTCCAATAGTTTTTTAGGAATCCAACGCAACATTTCTTTACATTCCTTGGGGCGAATGGGACGTCTCTTACCAGGCTGCTGTCTTTTAGCATTGGCTATGGTTGCTAAAGAAGCTTTAGAGACCCACTTGTATGTTTTCTTTGTTATATTGAGATGGGTCTTGTGTGTCTCAAGCTTTATTTCATCTACATCAGTTGAAGCTCTAGAGACAACCATTTCTTCCTCCTATCTTTCTCCACAAGTGCATTTTGCACAGCTAATTTCCTCTCTTCATCTAGCCTTTCAAGGATATATAATCGCTCAACCAAGGGGTTACCATCCCAACCTTTTTGAGAAGCTACTCGAAGACTAGGAACGACAAACTCCCATGGCATAACCGCTTCTTGGCCATACACCATCTTGAATGGTGTGCAGTTAATGGCAACTTTATACGTAGTACGATAAGCCCATAGAGCTGATGTAAGCTTTAAATCCCAATCTGTGCGATGAGCTTCCACCGTTTTGGTTAAGATAGAGATTAAGGTCTTATTGGTGCTCTCAGCTTGTTGGCCATTTGCTTGTGGATAATAAGGTGTGGATTTATGGTGAGCTATCATAAATTTGGTAGTGAGTTCTTTTATTACTCCATTTATAAAATGAGTACCATTGTCACTCACAATCTCAAAGGGACAACCAAATCTTGTAATAATGTTCTCAAAGAGAAACTTGGCAGTTGACCTTGCATCGGCCTTACGTGTCGCCCTGGCTTCCGCCCACTTTGTCACATAGTCAGTGGCAACGATAATATATCGAGATTGAGTGCTACGAGCTGCCGGACTAATTGGGCCTACAAAGTCCAAACCCCATTTTTCAAATGGTTGAGTCACTTTAACAGGATGTAAGGGCATCCTATCCTTTTGTTGTGTGATCTTGTAACGTTGGCATTCATCACATCCTTTTGCAAAAAGTGATGCATCCTTAAATAAGGTTGGCCACCAATAGCCTAATTGCAACACTTTTCTAGCTGTTAGTTCCCCTGAGAAATGTCCTCCGGCTATACCCATGTGGGCTTCTTGCAGTATGTATAAATACTCATCCTCACGGGCACAACGTCTAAGAATATCATCCTTCCCTAGACTGTAGAGCGTTCCCGCAATGAGAGAGTAAGGTTCACATTCTTTTAACAGTTTTCGAGCTGTCTTTACGAAGCTCTTTAGGTGGAAAACCATTAACTAGAAAGTTCACAATCTTCTCACTCCATTCAGATATGGTTTCAACTAGGAATAGAGAAGTATCAAGCAATTCATCATCGACTCCAGTAGGGGCTTCACCATTGGGTATGCGAGACAAATGATCAGCCATGACATGTCTTTTACCAGGTCTCACCACAATGGTAAAATCAAACTCAAGGAGAATTAACAACCATCGTGTAATTCTTCCCATGGAACAAGGTTTATTTACTAGATACAACAAGGCTTGATGATCAACATAGAACACAAACTTGTTGGCCAAAAGGTAGTAGCGAAATTTCTTCACTGCATAAATCATACCTAAACCTTCTCGCTCTGTAGTGGTGTAGTTCCTTTCGGCATCATTCAACTGAGGACTTGCAAAGCTAATGGGGTAGTCCAATTTATGTTCTCCTGGTTGAGCTAGAACACACCCAATAGCAAAGTTCGATGCATCAATATGCACATGAAAAATTACATTCCAATCGGGCACTCGTAGAATAGGAGCACTAGTCAAGGTCTTTTTCAATGACTCATAAGCATGGTCACACTCCGCAGTCCATTGGAACTCAATAAGAAGCTTGTACAAAGGACGAGCTATCTCGGCAAAGTTTAAAATAAACCGTCGGTAATAACCGACATGGCCCATGAACCTTTAAACTCCTTTATAATTTGTAGGTGGTGGCAATTCAGCAATGGCTTTAATTTTTCCCTCATCTGTGGAAATCCCATTTTTGGACACTATATGCCCTAAAATGACTCCATGTTTAACCCAAAATTGGCATTTGAAAGGGTTTAAGGAGATGCAATACAATCTACATTTCTCAAACACTTTTCGTAAGCATGATAGATGTTCTTTCCAAGAGGAATAAACACAAAGGTCATCTAAGAAAGCTTCACAAAACTCTCTCAAATATTCTCTAAAAGCAGTGTTTATTAATCTTTGAAAGGTCGCCGGGGCATTGGTTAAGCCAAAAGCCATAACACGAAATGCGAACACTCCAAATTCGGTTATAAAGGCTGTTTTAGCTTGGTCCTCCAGCGCAATTGTGATTTGATTGTAGCTAGAGTACCCATCTAAAAAGCTATAAGCTTCCTTCCCTGCAACTCTTTCAAGCACATGTTCCGAATATGGCAAGGGGTAATGGTCCCTCCTAGTGGCGGCATTAACCTTCTTGAGATCTACGCACACTCTGAGTTTCCCATTCTCTTTTGGCACAATCACTATTGGAGACACCCATTCTGAGTGCTCAATAGGGTATATGAATCCGCATTCCACAAGCTTTTCAATCTCTTCTTGGACGATCTTTGCATATTTAGGATTCATTGGGTAGGGTCGTTGCTGAATTGATTTAGCCATGCTATTCATGGGGATTGTGTGCTGCACCACGGAAGGTGGAACACCTTTCATATCATGATATGTCCAAGAAAATATATCCCTGAATTCCTTGAGTTCTTTAAGTACACACTCCTCAGTCGCGCTGTCAGATCTTGGGCAATGAAGACAGGTTTAGACTCTTCTCCTGGGTCTGCTAACTCTATTTCCTTAACTATCGTTGGACCATCATAGACTCCATTTCTCCCATCGATAGGTTTTCTTTGAGCCTTTGTATACACAACCTTACGTTCCTCTGTGGTATAGGATTTGAAATGTTCAGGTGCAGGGTGTAAGTCTGTGGGGTCCTGTTGTTTTGTGGACTGTGATTTAACTTCTGATTCCTTTTGTTGTTGAGTTAACTCTCGATTTTGTCGTCTCCTTACGGTACGGCTCAACCTTGGCTTCTCTGTAGCCTCTAGTTGTGCGATGTCAATGGGTTGTGGACTACACCACATAACGCTTTGAAGGTATTCACCCCAGTTATCTACCAACTTTCGATGAGCATCACATGCCCCTATATAATTAAGCCATTCTGCGATAGATTTCTTTTCATTTATTCTATCACGCACATTTGCTCGATATCATCGCCTCTTATATCTCTTACTCTTCTTGTTTAATTCTCGATTACGGTCGATTTCTAGTGAAGACTCACTAGATGAATCACTACTTGTGTCTTCTGCTCCCTTGGATAGATTATCATCTAGGTAACCATTGGGCCCTGAATGGTTTGTCCCCACATTTGCACTAAGATTTAACTCAGATTCTTCGTCCTCATAGTCAATTTCAAATGATGATTCTGACCCCAAATCGTGTGGGCTATAGTCTTGTGAGGCGCTACTGGTTTCCATGCCAGTCAAACTTTCATCTTGTAGATCATCAGAAGATATATACATTGCTTCTAGCATGTTTAAGGGTACAAGTGGTGGTATTTCATCCCCCTCAGCTATTACCCAGCTCGTCCCCCTATTTCCCCAAGTGTCTATGGTTGCTGCTAGGTGGACCCAATCCACATTGTCCGACTCAGTCATCCAAGGTAGTACATCCATATAACGAGAATCTTCCCCAACATCAGTGTCCGCTTTACACGTGTAACAATACTGCAATGGGGCCGAGTGAAATGTGGTGTCAGATCTATGATCAATTATAAACCTGTTTCCTAGAGGATGTGCTCGACCCGTCACAAGATCCACTCGAATGACAGAATCTTGGAACTGCAAGTAGACATCGTTTTTAGACCAGTCATGCACCATTTTTGCTTCCCTCATGAAAGGACGTCCTAAGATCATCTCCGATGCCATAGTGTGTTTAGAGAAATCCATAACAATAAATGTAATCCTTATTTTATGTCCAAAGACCTTGATCTTGAGATCTTCTAGCATCCCAATAGGTTTAACAATAGACCCATTGGCCATCTTCACTACTATGGTTGTGGTCACAAGGTGAGGTCTTCCCATAGTTTCCCAGCAATTTTTAGTCACAATGCTAACCCCAGCGCCACCATCAAGGATTCCCTTCGCAGTTGATCCCTTATTAGTGATTGGTATGGTCGCATTGGATTCATCACCCTCAAAGTATTATCCCAACTTGTTAACAGGTATTTCTATAACAAGGTTCTCAACTAGGTTGGTTTGTGGATCTAAGTGTTCCTCCTCTATTGGCATCTCCCCAGCTCCATCGATCTGTGCAAATTGTGGTAGCCCAAACTTCAGTTTTCCATTGAGGAAGGCTCGAAGAGCTGAGACTAGCTCGGGGTCTTTATATAGTTTGGACATGATGGTGGTTCTAACTTCTGAAGACATGAAATCCATCAATTTGGCAATGTTTAACGGCACCTTTTGGCCTTGAGTCCCTTGACGTGGGGAAGATGGGATCTCCATTTCTTCGATAGGATCAGGTAATCCCTCTGTAAACATTCTTTCCATCAAGAAGTGAGTACGCCCACTTTCCCATGACTTTAAGTCACTTTCTTCTTGGATGACACTAGGTATGTCCAAGGGTCTATGGACTTGGTGAGGTTGTTGTTGCGTAGGGAACACAGTGTCTGTAATCTGGATCTTCCTAGGTGCTGGTTCTAGATCCCTTTGGGTATCTTCTACCAAACTCCTTAATTGCTTGACTCGCTCAATCTCCTCTATAGGGTTTGGGTAAGTTCCTATCTTCTTTTTGGATCCTGGCCATTGTGGCTCATGAAGATCTTCCTTGTTGGTTTCTATGTTAGTGGTCGTTTTGGTCTCCATGGTTTCACCTGAATCAGAATCTTCTTCAGCGTCGTTCATATATACGGGGTCGTCACCAGTCCCTATGTTGGTCTTTGAATTCGGGTCTGACTTCGCTGCTTTTTGCGATCTCTTTCTTCGTGTTTTCTTCTTTTTCTGAGATTGGGAAATTGATGCCGTGTCTCTTTCCTCAAGAATATAATTTTGTTTTTGGAGCATCGATCGTGTGAGTACATTTACTGGTACCACAGGTACACTTGGTGATGGCTCCTCGGTAACTTCAGTCAAGTTTAATGGCGTGATCTTCGGTGCATTTGGATTATTTGGACATTGGGCAATCAAATGATCTATGCCACATCGATTACACATGAGTATCGGCATTGTAGACGTGCTCGCTTGATTGGTTTGCATTAGTGTGGAGTTCTTTTGTAGCCTAATAGGACACTCAGCTACACGATGTGGACCTCCACACTCATAGCATTGAAGAGGTGGTCTCTTAGCAGTGTAGTTGATATTTTGGCCTCTTGCCACAAGAGCAGCTACTTGATATACAGGTTTGACTTGTCCCCAATAGTCCTCCATGTAGTATTGTGGACTTTCTTCAAGCACATCCATCCCATAGGCGATATTAAGATCTATATCTTCCTCATAGCCTTCCAAACAAGAAATAGATGACTCACAACCCACTTGATTCACAGAAGTGATTCTCAGATGTGGTGGTTGCGGTCCTAGCACTGGAGGTGGTAAGGGTGTTGTTTGAACAACATTTTGGGCCCTAGGGACCATATGTTGTGATGTTTGTTCAAGAGGTGGGGCCGGCATCAATGCAGGCACTCGAGGTGTGTCTGTCCATGCTAAGGTTGGTCTATTGGCCATCGCACGCTTAAATACTATGCAATCCTTAGCTTGATGACCATACTTTCCACGGGTATTGCAATTCCCATTGAATTTTACTCTAAAAGTAGGGCATTCACTGGTACTATGCGGTCCATAGCATACTGAGCACCATTGTTGCTCCCTTCTTGGATACATATGATTGTTTTGCGGAGCACGATTGTCTCTAAGACTCTCTTGAATAGCCTTGGTGAGATCTGCTAAAGTCATCTCAGATATCTTTGGCTCTTTAGCAATAAGCTTTAGGGTCATTGGCTGATGCCCTGATGCTTGCGAGCTAATAGATTTAGGCTCAACAGACACTCTTTCTCCTTGAATCATTAAATTATCCTCCAATTGGATCGCATTGGTGGTGACTGCTTCCCAAGTGGTGATACCTCTAATGACTAGGCCATTGTAGATATCCTCATGTCGTAATCCCCTAATGAATCTATCAAGCAATTGGTTATTGTTGAAACGCTCATTTGGATTACAACGAGAATTCAAATGCTTCAAGCGACTTATAAAGTCTCTCACCGACTCTCCTTCCTCTCGTTGGGCTTTCTGGAGCTGAGAGGCTACACCCCAAAGCACGCCCTCTCGTATGTATTCTTTTAAGAACAGTCTCCTAAGAGTAGGGTAAATCGTTTTTTCTTCCACCCTTAGAGTTCTATACCAATCCCCAGCCTTTCCACTTAAGGTTAGGCTTAAAGCATTGCTCTTATGTAGGTCATTGTGTTCTCCTAGAGAATCGCATATTTGTTCAAACACTTCGATATGTTTTCTCACATCCCCGTCTCCACTAAATTTTTGTGTGAGCTTGGCTATTTGTACTGCCTTACTTCTAGGCTCTCTATCAAGCGTGTTACGTATATTCTCAGCAATAGATCGACCAATAGTTTGAGCAAATGTTGCCAAGTCACCTAAGTGAGCAGGCACCGTGGGTGAAGGTGCTCCAGAGACTACATGTGGAGTAAGTATTGGCATTGGGCTTGGAGTATAGGAAGCCCTTGGGTTCTACGTTGGGTATGATGTTGTGCCATGTGGTGGTCCATAGTTCATATGAGTGGCCTTAGGCATAGCAGACGTCGGATGTGACATGCTAATGCTAGCCGATATAGTCCCATGAAAATAAGAACTTGTGTATTGTGGTTGTGGAGCATAGGTAGTTGAAACAATGGGAGGGGTAGGGACTACATGAGTACGTGGACCCATAGGTGCATACGATTGGTATGCACTTGTAGGTACTATTGCAAGCATTGAGCTACCATGTAGCGGTGCTTTACTAACAAACGAGGTCCATGGTGTGTTTCTTGGCATGCCCATCATTGGGGTAGGCATGGTATCCGTGGTGTCATCCAGGGAAAGATGAGCTAAACTTGGAAAAGTAAAGCTATCACTTGTGGGCTAAGATTGCATTGAGACCCTTGGCGAAACAATATATGGAGGATCGATGGGACTCACTGGGGGAGTCTCCATTTGTGATAGAGTGGGTTGTTTCCCTTTGCCCGTGTCTAAAAATCGCATAGGACCCGTCAAAGGTATGTTCATTCCTCGATTTTGCCTCTCGGGCTGGATAATCCTATGGATGACATTGCAGATCATGTGTTGTTGTTCCTCTAAACTAGTGGCACTAGATGTGGATTGTACAACTTCTAACCAGCCCACATGGTATGTGTAGCCCATGTATAGGTCGGTCAAAGTCTCCGTGTGTAGGTCATATTCCCAATTTTCATTGAGAAATACCCCGTCCAAACTTGGTGTACTAGAGGGTTGCCGTGAGGTGGATGTTCCCGATTTTTACTTTTAGTCACCGCTACCTTAGAGGCGACTTTGGAAGGTGGTAGCTCGGTAGGGCCCTCATTAAATGAGGTAGGTAGAATGTCTACGTGGACACTCTGAGGGAGTGTGGGGTCTACAGGAGATGTGAATGGTGATTCTACTTCCCCACCCCCTTCGTTTACTTCACTAGCCGTAGGTTCAGAGCGCGTAGCTCTACTAAAAGTTTCCATCAAACGGCTAAAAACACTAGTTCCTGGTTGTTGGGCCCAGCTAGGTACGGTTTCATTTGTTCCCCCGGGGCTTTGTGTAAGATGCTATTCCATAATATCGTAGTCAAAGGAAGAGTCGCTAGCCGCTATATTTGGATCTTGGGTTGCACTACCTTGGGTCCCCGGCGAGGGCCTAGACCCTAGCATGAAGGATAGTGAGTACCCCCATAAATCGAAGCACTAGCTAGTTGTTCGGACTCTAGCACACAACCAAAGTGTAGATGCATGTGCTTTGGGTGCACTACAAGTGTCGGCAAGTACCCTCAAAGATTACTTGCTTTGTTTTGTGTGTGTTTTGCACCCCGTTTTCTACTTGATTTTTTCTTGTTTTTGATGTTTTTTGAGGTTCAAAAAACAGATTGGGACGTGTGATAGCTTGAACGAGCGTATCGCTTAGGAGATCTAGACGCACTTTACAGAACGTTGTTTGACTATCAAAAGCTCCCAAAGTCCCTAGAACAGTCAATTTCTCCTAGTTTCTACTTGGGCACATGGCTTAAAATAGAAAGTTGAAGGGTGACTTGTGGAGAGAAAGGTGAAGGCTTTGCCCCACATACTTTCTCCTTTCACTTGAGTACTAGCCTATATATAGTGAATAGCATTTAGCTTATATCATGAGACCAAGCTCAAGCTCATCAAATGATCCCGATCCCAATCTATCTTTTTGGGACAAACTTTTGCGCATGAAACCTCACCCAAAAATCTTTTTTTTTTCAGCAATTGCTTTTTTTTTTTCCTTTTTTTTGTTTTTTGAAGATAATGTTGACGAAAACGTGCTGATCTGTGGGCCGTGAAATTGCTGCGCACTGAACTGAACTAAGTGCAGATAACAAGATCGTGCAAACCAGATCTGAGCCGTTCCGACTGTGCAGAACACAAACTGAACTAGATGTACCGAAAACGAACTGAATTGACTGTGCTGAACCGAACTGTAAGCAAAAATCGAAATGTGCAAACTTGCTGAGTTCAAACAGAACTGTGTGAGCTGCAACAGCACTGTAATAGACTGTGCAAATAAACAGACCTTTCATACACTAACCCACGACACAAAAATCTTGCAAATCTACACTAGATCTGCGCACACAGTCACCAGGCTTCTCTTTCTTCCTTCCTACTTAAGCTTAGTGACTCCACGGGGTAGCACAGAGTGCTTCCTGAAGCTTGGTGCAAGGCAACTCCCCGACAGCGACGCCAAAAATGTGTGCGTCTGACGCACGTGTCGAAGCTAGTGACTTGCCGAGCACCGTGTGCGAGCCACGAAGGCTGCAAGCACACAACTAGCGGGCCTAGCAAGCTCACAGAGAGCAGGGGTGTGTCACTCACCTCCCTGCGCTTGTCGCTGTGAAGGATTTCTCGCTGTGAAGAAGAGGGAGCTGCCGCCGTACTGCGCTCAACCGCCTCGCCGCCGCACATGTCGTCGCAATGCTCGATCACACACACTCTCTCCCTCTCTCCCTCAAGCACGCACACACACACACCTGTGAGCACACAATGGAGATGGGGATGGAGATAGGGCAAGAGCACTTCTTCTATTGCACACTGAGAGAATGGGTCAATTTTAAGTTTATGTGACTTTTATATGAGCTCGCTCCATTCACATTTGGGCACCCATGCTTAGCCAACTAACCCTTGTGTGTTCCAGTTAGAGTACGTCTCTCATCGTCGATCACTCTACCCTTTTCCTATCGGACCGACAATCCCGGTGCCTGACTCTACTAAATAAATAATACAACGTCCGTCGTAGGCGACAGGGTGTCCGTGAGCCACGAGGGTTAACACCTGTCCCTGCTCGAATTTAACCCTTGTTCACCATTATAACCTTTCTAGCTATTAAACCTACAAGTTGATGGTGAACTAGAACAAACTCGCACCACCGCTACCAATTCTATAGATGGGGTGTGAAGATCTAAGTTGTGGGTAGATTATTAGACAGAGATAGTCTTCCCTTGGTACCCCACCCCCACAAGCAAGAGCTTCCTTGCAATGGCGGTTGCACCAAGGAAAGACCCCCTTACCTGCCAAGATGCAAGGATCACACATTTGGAGGGTCAGATTTAAGAGCTCATCAAAGAGAATGAAATACTCAAGCAATTGCGTAAGTTTGAAGACACACGGGCAACAGAGAGCCAAGCTCTGCTTACAAAAACAAACGTAGTCAAAGCCTCCCTCATGGAGACAGTCCGGGCGGTCCAAAAGGAAGTCCACCGGGCGGCACAAGAAGATTACCGACCATTAGAATCAAGGGGCTCCACACACCATGGTGCACCATCGAGTACACACTCAAAGATGCAATCACCAAACTAAAAAACGTTCTTCAACTAATCCACATCAATCCCAAAGCCATCTCTTGGAAAAATGACACACATAGGCGTATTCCACCCAAGCATTGTATCCTCACATTCAAAGACAAAGAGAGCCGGACGAAGTTATTGCGCCAATCCCGTCTCAAGGGAAGAAAGCTTTGGACCATCAAAGAATTGACCATTAACTCAAGGGTAAAGCAAGTGAGCTCAAACAGATGCAAAATGCCACATCATAGGAACATCACCAAGAGACCTCATCTATCTATCTGACGGGTCTTGGACTCTTAAGACTTGTTCCGCCGGAGCGAATCAGAATAGCCAATCTTCCACACTTGTGTGTGTGTGTGTGTGTGTGTGTGTGTGTGTGTGTGTGTGAGAGAGAGAGAGAGAGAGAGACCACAACAATTCTGATTGATTATCAACGGGAACATGTTATGCCGTCATATCTTGCTTCACCCAATTTGCCAAGACTGCTGCAATGACATTATTCATGAGTAAAAGACCTAAAGACTCCTTCATGTTACTGGACTGGGAAAATTTCCCTTGCCATTCAGAGGGGAACACCAAGACTTAGAAGAGTGCAGTGGCCATGTGACAACAAACCATAACTTGTCCGGTCGAAAACTTCAGCTACCATATAAACTGCAGCTACCAAGAGTATTGATAAAACTGCACGCCCGTTCTGGGAATATACTGGAGTGTTATTATAGTATATAAGGCTTTCACAGGTCATGGTTACTTACATGACAATATGCAGTCCAACAGCAATACGATCAACATGTATACCACATGAAAAACGCCTTGCAGCACTGCGTACCCTCCGGCAGCACTCAAGGACTCAAGTTGCCTTCGACTTTCCTTCACTTGCAGCTACTATATACACTTGACACTTTATGACAACATTCTCTACACGAAAACCTGGCATGATTGTAAATGCCACCCTTGGTACGTCCTCACTTTCACTTCCGGCCAGACCCATATCTGGAGATCGAACAATGCTCTCCATATACAGCGGGGAGAATTCTGTGTTCCTCTTGACTTGGAATATGCGTGCATTGGGCTTGAATGAAAAGGCTAATAGATGCAGCATCCACATGGCCTTCGACAGCTTTAGGAAGTTTTGGTAAAACGGGCTCTCAGGATGAATACCATTAGAGATCTTTTTTCTGTGCTCCAGATTTCCAAAGAAAGACAACTCCATCTTGGGATGAATCAAATCCACAAATCGTTTGAGGCTATACTTGCCAAAGGAGCTCTCTTTATTGGAAACTACTGCTTTGTGAGGGTCCATTGCTCTCATCTCCAGAAACTCCTTGAAACAATCTTCTTCCCTGTGTGGAAGGCCAATGTTACCGATGCCATTTTCAAAGTCATCGAGCATGCGCTGAAACACGTATGATTCAAATACATATTTCTTGTGCGTCGTACGCAAATAACTGATGCCTGGCTCTATGGAATTAGCTGCTGCATCCAAGTTCCACTGTGCCACTTTCATAAGAGACACGAGGAGCTTTGCAAAAGTCCTAGAAGCTTCTGAGGCCCCAAGTACAGCAGATTCAAGGAGCTGTGGAGAAGGTGAGGAATGATCAATGGGAGTATTCAGAAAAGAGTCCCTTGTCACCTTCTGCTCCAGCCTCTTTACTTGCTTCTCAAGCTTGGCCTTCTTCAGTGTCATCTGTGAGAGTTTATCTTGCAAGCTCTCTATAATTACACCTTTTGACTGGATCTCTGAGTGGAAGTTATTAATAATGGCTTCATAAGACACCAATGACTGCCCTTGCTTGATATCAGCATCCATATCCACTCTCAAAGCTTTGCCTTCCGACTCAGAGGAGCCTAATATAACTAGCCTTTTCTTATAAGACTGCTTCAAGTCAGAGAAATTTCTAAGCTCAGCAACTACAGCTTTGTCTGCAAGCTGAAGCTTATCTGCATCATAAGGATCATGTGCAGACTGGAATTGCACATAAGCCTTCTTTAGAGAGGAAACTGTAGAGAAGATTCCAGAAATGAGAGCCTCCATGACATGCACCTTCAAAAGAAGCTGAGTTGGGTTTGCTGTCGAGGGAGACAGAGAGGATGAATGGCTTTCAGCATCTGCAAACTCGACGTCCGCAAATTCAGCTTCCATGGATGGAGTGATAACTCCACTACTTCCATGCGACATGATGGTCTCACTACCATCGGCAAAGTCATCCCAAGCAGCTGCGACTGCTGAGGCTTTGTGCACAGATTTACGATTCACGAGCCTTGCTTGGTTTGACAACATGTCAAAGGCTTTGTAGAAGCCGTTTCCATTACCACTGTAGGAGGAAACTGAAGCTGGCTCCATCTGTATCTCCTGCAAATGAATTGAGGCAGGGAGTGCAAAAGCAGAAAAATGAGACATTCACACATTGGAGACCGGGAGCTGTATCCAGCTCAATCACAAAGAAGTTGAATGAACAAAACAAACTAGACTTCATTTAAAGGCACGCCTCTCTGCAATAATGAACCCGTTAAAGATACCCTGCAAACCATTAATGATCACAGCAGCCATTAAATAATGGTTCATTGATGATCACAGCAACCAGGAAACCTATAGTAATTAGTGAATGAACCTAGGGCAATTTGCAATAAACGGAAAAGTATTTATTTTCTCGATGATAGAAGGAAATAAGACAGTCTTATAAATATCTGACGCACAATGAAGAAAACATGCAAATGCTTGTTATTGTTAGCCAGCAGCTCAATAAGGTAACGATCGTCTAGCTTCTGCAACTAATTATTGACATGGTAAACTAGTCAGACCTGATGATAATCCGCAAACTGTCAATTTGAGATGCTACAAAGCGTTCTGAGCTTCCTGCCGTAGCGGCAATTAGCCTTCACTTCACCTCATCAAGGCTCCCACGCACAGGTCACTCCCTCGAAGCTGCGTTGAAACTCCTGCCATGTTAGACAAAGACAATGAGCGGCCCAAAATTGAGAGGAATCCCCTCTACAAACACAGAATCCGCCGGAAGCAGAGAGATTGAGGGCATAATGCGCACACATGTGCAGGCACATACGTGCATATACACAGCCACTCACCGGCCAAGGAGGGTGAGAAAGTGAGAGACTACCAAGCGGGGGAAAGACTGAGAGAGAAGCAACGAGCGACAAGGCAACCGTTTCGAGGAGGCAATGATGGTTTCTTCAGGCAGAAGAAGCTACAGGCGCGAGCACGATGTCACGAGCGAAGAGCCATGGCGCACGCGCTAAGGCTCGCGCATGCAAGCAAATGCAGGTACGCAAAAATGAGATGAACCGTTACACGGACACGAGAGACACACACACAGAGAGAGGATCGATGTCATGAGTTACCTCCAATTAGGGTTTGATTGACGCAGAGAGAGAGCGGCCATGGCCGATGAGGTAGCCTGGTTTGGCCCCTCAAAGTCCTCACTCAAACCTCTGCGCTTGCGAGACAAAGACACCAAAACTCCCGTTCCCACATGGCCAACCAAGCGTGCCAACATGGCGTCGTCTGTCTGTTCCGCATTAGCTCTCGTGGCAGTCCGCATTATGGAACTAGTCCGATGTGGAGGCTCAAAACCTTTACAGGTGGCAGACAATATCCAATTTTCATATGTTCTGTAGAGTCTAGATGTGGACCGCGCGTTTTCCAGCATGGCAGTACCCAGAAGTCAAAGAAGTTGTCTGTCTCACCTGACAGTGTCGCCGTCCGAGGCCGCCATTCTCGTATAACGCTCAGCAAGCATCCAAGGCAAACTAAAAATCACTTTTTTCATTAATTGAGCAAGCCTGGTTTCCCACAGGACACAGCCCACAACTTATTAGGTGGTGGTCATGCGAGGCTGCGTTAGCAGTAATCTGGGCGGATGACTATGCCTCGTTTGTCATCCGCCTCGTTTGTACAATGCATAGCCTTTTGTAGCTATGCCAAAATTGGCATAGTTGCAAAAGGTTGCAACTTGCTAATTGAATGCAAAGATCCTTCAATGTCATTTTTAATAAAGTTATACTATCAATTAACTTATTTATACTTAGTACTATTTATACCATATACATATTGGGTCAAGTGCAAAAAAGCCATTAATTTGTCACTAAGATTCCAACAGAATATTTTTAATTCAAAAGCAAAACAACCTAAGGTCCAATTCACCCGTGCCCTGTCCTGCTCAGAGTCTCGCCTTGCCTTGCAACACAGACACAAACTGCCTCGCCTTAGTTCCTTGCCCCACTTCCCGCTGCACCACACACACACACACACACACACACACAAAACAAACCTTCCTCCCACCTGCTGGCTGACGCTGTGCGCATGCACCATGGAGCTCAAGCCTCCCATACAGCATCACGATGCAGAGCCCCACAAAACAAAAAAACTCTCTTTTACTGGATCGTCCTCGCACATCCATAGGCAAAAGAATCTCCTTCCTCGTGTTGTTGACGCATCGCATTGCTCTTGCAAACCCAACCCGTCCTGGAGTCTTGCCTTGCTACGCATTCCTCCTGCACCTGTTCAAACATTCCATAGTAGGACCAGACTCATTAATTTTTTAACTCATAATGAACCGCTAAGCTCGGCCTTGGCATAGGGGCTCCACGCAGAATAGGAGCAACACAAGAGGCTTTGTGCAAAAGCATGGACAGAAAGCAAAGCGAAACTCTGCATGCGCACTCAAAGAGAGAGAGAACTGGAGAGAGCGCCAACCTCCTCACAAGTCTGACCTGCATGCGTACTCACAAAGAGAGAGAGAGAGAGAGAGAGAGAGACAGAGAGAGAGAGAGAGAGAGACTCGATGCGTGCTCGGAGGATTTCCTGTACGCTTGGAGAAGAGACAGAGAGATGCACGCGTCAAAGAGAGAGAATCTTATTAAAAATCTTTCTGACCTGTCAAAATCCCCTTTGCCTCTAAAATTTGCCAGAATTTCGCTTAATGACACAAAAAAGACTTTTGGTAATCCAAATCCAGCGTCGTTGTCGCTTCCACTTAGCTTGCAAAATACTAGATGAAAACTTTTTTTTTTTGTGGGAACTTAAAAAATTAACTTTTCCTCTCCTCCCTTCCTTTTGTCTTTAGTTTCCCAAACAGCATCTCTCCATATTCGCTTTAATGAGACCTGAAAGATTTTGGTCACATACTGACCTTGTGTTGCTACGATGGTCAAAAGACAACCTATCTTTTTGGCATCCACGTTGAGTATCCACTTTTTTGAATATCAAGCTCCCACACCCTTCTCCCCATGATGACATGGCTAACGCTATAGTACCATCCGTGGAATAGATAACCTCCACCCATCCCTACAACCCTATTTCCTTTTGAGTTACACATCTTGAATCGAGGACTTGTTGTTGATCAACCTATAAGGTCTCTTGGATTGTTTTTACGATAAAGAAGAACTATCTTCTCTCTTTGTCTCTCCCTCCTTTTGTGGAGTGGCCTTGCAATAGCACTATGTGCATGCAAAAGTGACGGTGTTGTATTGTGATTGAAAGAAAGAGAAGGCCAAGGGCCTAATATATACGACTCTTGTAAAATTGAGTTCCATCATCCTTGGCCTTTACTTTTCTTGAGTGTCATCATCCTTTGCTTCAATTTTGGAATTTAGTGCAATATCTACTATTGTGAGTAATTTTGTGCATGGTGTGTATTATGCTACTCCAACCCCCCTAAAGGCTAGAGCCTTTACTCTTTGCTTCTTGGTGTTTTCAAGAGTGTGGGCATCCTACTCGGATTCAATCAGATTCTAAGCACGTGAAAAAGGCTCTCTCAATAGCATTTCCCTAGCTCTTTGTTGTGCTAGAGGAGATGTTGCCTAAGTTTTCAAAATAGCAAGTAGTGTTATGAAAGGAGAGAGGAGCAAGTGCGAGGTATGTAAGCACCTTCAAAAATGAACAAAAACCATCACAAAAGAGAATATTGGCATCACCCTAGAGCAATAATACAGACAAATTGATTGGCAATTGCAAGGTATAGTCTCTCAAGGGGCTCTTGAGTCAAAGATGTGTGGTGTGCACACTTGTTGTGATGCTAGCGATTGGCTTCCTTGGAGACCTAGTGTAGCAGGCTAGAGCCTACCTCTATTGTATTGATCAAAATTGGCTACATGTGTTCTCTTGATGTTGTTATTGCATCTAGTACATGCAAAGCTTTCCAAAAACATTTTTCCTATTTGAAGAAAATAATGGCACACTTTAAACTCTTCCAGTTTCTTGGTCAAAATTTGAAGCATTTACTGGTATTTACAATAAACTTGTAAAAATTTATCGGTCGGATTTTCTTGAGAAGAAAAAGGTGCACAATGTACACACATGCAACCTTTCTTGCTCAGTAGGTTGTGAATCTCCGTCTCTGGAAGTGGAAGGGGAAAAAATCGTGGAAGCACCTAGCTTACGCTTTCTTCTTCTTCTTCTTCTCCTCTCTCTCTCTCTCTCTCTCTCTCTCTCTCTCTCTCTCAATTGACGACTAGCTCAGGAGACTGCAATATATTCAAGATGACCGAATGAAGAGTTGCATAGGGAGCCCACACGATGATGTGCCACTTAGCCTACTGCACGATGTTAAGCCAACTAATAGGGTAGCAAACAATATGATGCACCAGCCCATGCTGAGAATGCAAGGTTGGTTCCGAGAGTGCATGGCTCATCTTGTGTAGCATGGATGACCCATGTGAACAGCGGCCAGGCTCACATAGGAGAGCGCACAGTGTCTGGATGAAGTTATCGTATGAGCTAATGCTCTTTCCAATCGAGATGAATGCCATGTGCATCTCTTGCTCTGTCCCAGCCCCCAAAGACACACATACATACATGCTTCTAGTGACATATGTTGCCATCTCTCTCTCTCTCTCTCTCTCTCTCTCTCTCTCTCTCTCTCTCTCTCTCTCTCTGCAAGCCGAGCAATCGCGACAGCTTCTCCAGGCTCCTAGCCACCCACCCACATGCACACATTCAAGAGGTGGCCCGTTCTTATATGCGTAGCATCACTCAGTGTTTGAAAATTCTTTAAGCTCCATAATAAAGTAGTATAGATATAAATTGTCTCTAAAATTTCCCATACGCAGGTTTTCCAAGTGTCAAGGCAAAAGCATTATGTATCATGTATCTTAGTGGGGATACAATTGCTTGAAAAACACGTAGCTTAGTGCAATCCTATATACAAAATTTTGAGATTCACCTTTGATTTCTACTTTTGAAGGTGAGAAACCCTATAAAGTTCAAAGAAAAAACATTCAAGCATAGCAAATTTGCCGCTAAAATTTCTCATATATATGTTTACAATGCTTTTTTTCAAAAAACATTGTATTGCATGCAAATGCTTGAAGAAAATCTAGGTTTAGTATAATACTACCTACAAATTTTGAGATTTACCTCTAAATTCTACATTTGAAGGTGACAAAACCTACAAAGTCAAGAGAAATTTAGTGTCTTCTTGATGGTCTGACCCATCGCGCAGACACTAAATCTCTCTTAACTTTGTAGGTTTTCTCAAAAGACCCACTCTCAAGAAGAGTCATTGTTGTAGCATAGTTGCCTTCAAAGAAGCATAGTTATCAACTACTGATAAGTATGCATAGTTATCAATCTGTGATAACTATGCCCCACTTGACGAGGCCCTTACCAGGTACTGATAATTGCACCTTGCATGAACACCCCCTTAACAACAAGGCGAAGCCACACATAGGTATTTTAAAACAAATGGTAAAAAGTCAATTTAGCTCTTCATCGAGGACACAAAAAGATTTACACGCCTTTTTTTTTCAACCATAGGCCTCTTAAGTTAAGGGGATGAAAGTTGTGGGAGTAAGCAGAAGATGCAAATCAAGGAAGGCAAGTGCTTGTTATGGCTCAAGGAAGGCAAGTGCTTGTTTTGGCTCTTTTGATTGGGCCATGTCAAGGTCTTTTCCCGGCAATATCAAAATTAATCAATTTAAGTCCTCAAAGGGATAGTTGTTTCATCTAAATTCAGTTTAGAACCATTGAACTAAATTCAAACACTCCCCAATATCAATATTATATTTTGTTAATGCAATTGAGATTGGTAGTGGAGTCAATTTTTGAGGGAGAAGATTCTTTAAAAGAAGTGGATGGGAGGGGGAGTCTAGTGGAGAGGCTCCATGGTGTAGTCCATCTTTTCACGATGCAATGGGAATAAGAGTTGTGTTGTAGGAATGTAAATCATTCTTAGTGATATCCATGGTAGGCAAGAATTGTTTAAGCTATGGTAGACTATGAAATAGGGAGTGCGAGATAAATGGTGGAACGGTCATATCAAAGGTGAACTTTGTGACTCTGACAAAAAAAAGCTTCAATTGGTCCTTCCTTTCCCTGTGAACAATGTGTACATTGTACAACTGGAAGATCCAAAGTTCTATTTCCATTCCACCTTAAGCCTTGTAGTATGTAGATCCTCAATGTCATTTCAATAAAATTATACTATCAATTAACTCATTTATGCTTAGTACTATTTATACCATATATAACTAGTATATGACCCACGTGTTGCTACAGTGGCCAAAAGAAAACCTATCTTTTTGGCGTCCAGATTGAGTATCCACTTTTTTTGAAAAACAAGCTCCCACACCCTTTCCCTGTGATGACATGGCTAACGCTATAGTACCATCTGTGGAATAGATAACCTCCACCCATCCTCGCAACCCTCTCTGTGAATGTTGAGTTAAAGTCTTATACGTTCAATCTTTGAGGTCTCCTTGCAATGACTTTTGACATTAAGAGATTCCCCTCTTTTTTTTTTCTCTCTTTTAGTGTAGGATGGAATCTCTCTCTCTCTCTCTCTCTCTCTCTCTCTCTCTCTCATGCTTGTGTCTATCCCCTTATTTGTAAACTACATCATGGTGGCAACAATCTAGCTGAACTCTTGCTCTCTTGGGGCTAGATAGGACATTAGTGCATTAAGAAGCCCCTTAATTTATGCACAATATGCCCCAAGCAAGTTTGAAAATCTATGATCAGCCCAAAATTTATGTGACATGTTTCATTTGGTTGCATCTGTTGTATTTGACCTTTGAAGAGGCAACATTCTCTCTCTCTCTGTCTCTCTCTCTCTCTCTCAGTGTGAGATTGTTATCTCAATTTCCTTTTGAGTTACACATCTTGAATCGAGGACTTGTTGCTAATCAACCTATAAGGTCTCTTGGATTGTTTTTACGATAAAGAAGAACTCTCTTCTCTCTTTGTATGTCCCTCCTTTTGTGAGGTGGCCTTGCAATAGCACTATGTGCGTGCAAAAGTGAGGGTGTTGTATTGTGATTGAAAGAAAGAGAAGGCCAAGGGCCTAATATATAAGATTCTTGTAAAATGGAGTTCCATCATCCTTGGCCCTTACTTTTCATGAGTGTCATTGTCCTTTGCTTCGATTTTGGAATTTAGTGCAATATCTACATATTGTGAGTAATTTTGTGCATGGTGTGTATTATGCTACTCCAACCCCCCTGAAGGCTAGGGCCTTTACTCTTTGCTTCTTGGTGTTTTCATGAGTGTGGGCTGTTACGGGGACTCCCGGGACACTCAAGATGAGCACCTTCACCAAGAGGCCAAGGGCCCGTAACTTGGAGCTCACTCGCTGGGAGGCTCGCATCCTCTGACTTGAGTCCCTTTTGGTGGCTCGTTGATGGGCTCGTCCAGAAAACGACCCGAGATCACGTCTAGCTTGACGCGCGCGGGAGCCTTGGTGGCACCGCGCGGAGTTGAAGTTTAGTTGAGTGCGGAAGCGTCTTTATGTTCAAGTTGAGCGAACGAGACCATTCGGGCCTTGAGCGTGTATCTGAGAGGTCTCCTTGGAACTCTCTCAGGCCACTTTGGGCTATCTTGGAAAATTGCCGAAATGGACTCCGGATCGCCTCGGGTCGGGGTGGACTGAACCTGCCAACAGCCCGTCGGTTGAGAACGAGGAGCGCCATGGGCGCGCGTTCATGAATGTACATGGCTGATCTCGAAGAGGAAGACGAGGTCTCCGCGTGGAGTACCTAAACGTCCAATTCGGACATACCGTCCGCGTGTAGCGTCGAGCCGACGCTCGCCGAAAAGAACCGACTATGAATCTGCCGCAGCCTTCGTCTGCGAACGAGGAGCGCGTCGGGCGCGCGTTCGTGAATGTGCATAGATGAGCTTGTAGAGGAAGTCAAGACCTCCGCGTGGAGTACTTGAACGTCCAAAACGGATCACCTGTCCGCATGAGGCGCCTTGCCGACGCTCGCCGAAAGAGACCCGCCGACTATGAGCCGACGGCCCCGAAATTGGGTCATGGAGTCCCCGTGCGTGGCGGACTCCCCCGATTACCTCCATGTGATGAAATGGAGGGGGACACTCCCGTTACCGGGCGCTCTCAAACCCCCATACGCGTTCGCGGAACCCAGACGGTGTGGTGAGGAGAAAATGTAGGTCAGGACTATGTCCCATCGTTCGTCGTCCCCATTCCGGGTCCATCGCGCGTCCCCGCGGCCCGTGCCACGGTTGGCCGAGATCGGGTGGTCACCGTCCCACCGTCACCCCGGGAACTCCGAATCAACCGGAGCCCAACATACACCCCCCCCCTTAGAAAACTCTCGTCCCGAGAGTAGCATTGTTAGGGCTGGAATTTCCCTGGTTAATGCTTTGGAGGGTGTAGAGCTACGTGCGTCTACGAAATCCAAAATGGGCTGCATGAGTGGTCTTATCGATGAGACAGTGTCTAACTCAAACAGCCGTGCTTGCTGAATGCAGAAAAAGCTGTGGGTACCAAGTCCGCTTGGCACTTTTGCTGGGGCTTGAATGAAAGGTGTATGTACATTGGGGGGCATAGACCAAGTGACTACGTGATCCATGCCGAGGAACCTGTCTGTTCCGGATATTTTACCTGTAGCTGCAGTGACGATGCAGCTCTCGTCTTTGTGTGTGAGAATCAAGTCGCATTGATCCCCACTGCTTCTTGGAAGCTGATTTGTCTGACTT
Organism: Adiantum capillus-veneris; assembly: GCF_014529385.1. Taxonomy (NCBI): domain Eukaryota; kingdom Viridiplantae; phylum Streptophyta; class Polypodiopsida; order Polypodiales; family Pteridaceae; genus Adiantum; species Adiantum capillus-veneris. Next base: position 102,036,318 of record NC_140949.1, on the reverse strand, counting down.
CGTGCTGATTCCTTCCTGGATGGCGACGAAGGTGAGCTTACCTGCTCGATGAAGTAAGGTACGTTGCAGAAGGTACCTTTTAGGCTTATTGAGCACCGGTTCGTCCCTTGACCAAAAAGATGAAGCCTAGCTGATAGCTTCCTTGGCATACAAACCAAGGTTTTCCTGAGACTGCCGGAGGGACAATCCCATTGATTCCTTGAAGCTTTGGCATACTTCAGGACTCGCTTGAACCTGAAAGTTCGGATCTGAGTCTTGCAAACTTGAGGGCATGACTTGAAGTAGGTAACTCGTAGAGAAGAAGATTGGCCGATCCGCTTCCGTTCCTTGTTATCTGCTTGAAGCTTGTCGCTTGATTGAGCCTGAGTGCTCACATATTGCTGTGTAGTTCTGGAATAACTTCGACTTGTTCTTAACAAACCTGCCTTCGTTGGCCGACGAAAACAAACCTGAGAATCACTCATCTTGGGTCTTCGTGTTTTCCCTTGTTTAGATCCGCTGCGATCTGGGTAAAGGGTTGAAGCTCGGTTGGAAGAAAGAGGGTTGATGGTGGGGCTCTTCCTCTTGAGCCCGATGTGGTTGCACCACATTCCTTTTCTTGTGTGCCCTTTAAGGCTCCATCTTGAGCTGAATGTTGGGCTTGGATGCATGTGTACCTGTTGGGGCTCCTGTCTGAGCCGAATGTAGGCATATCTGCTTGTTTTACCTTGGAGGGGCTCCTGTCTGAGCCCGAATGTAGGTGTCTTTGCTTGAAGGTCTATGTCACCGTCGGGGTGGGCATAGCCTTGATTGCCTTCTTCTGCTGAAGATGTGCCCACTCTGATTGGGCTGATGTTGGCTTGCGTGTATGAGCAGTGCTATCTCGTAGACCGCCACTGTGGGAGGCATCACTCAACCTCGGCCTTCTTGAAAGGGGGCCTTCCTCATGTGGCCCTTGCGTTGAGCCGTCTTTGTGGGGGGCTATCCCCGAATCTGTGTGCTAAGGAAAAAGATGCATGGCCCGCCCTCTCGCAGGCCTCCAGCTTCGCCATGGTGCTCGGTCCACCACTTCAGGGTCATCCGGCTTCGAGGGTGTGCTCGGTCCACCACTTCAGGGTACCCGGCTTCGTTGTTGGCTGGTGCGCGGTCCACCCGAGTCGAATTCGGGTCCCCGGCTTCGTTGTTTGGTTTGGTGCGCGGTCCACCCGAGTCGAAATCGGGTCCCCGGCTTCGTTGATGATAATGGGCTCTTACATAGCCTGATGGTCTGCAGGCACATGTCCTGCTTGTGAAGATCCTGTCTCTTTGTGTGTTGAAGGGGCTCTTATGGTAGCCTGATATTCCGCAGGTACTCGGTCTTGCTTGTGAAGGTCTGCTTATGTTTGTTGTTGCTTGCGTCTGATTGAGTTGGGGTGTTTTGCCTCGAGGGGGCTCAACCTCTCTCGGGTGTTTTGCCAAAGCCTCGGGCTCAACCGCTGATGATTGGGGCTAGGATCCGGTCTGCGTGCCTTCACCTGCCGATTGAGTTCTCCTCAAGAAGTACTCTCGACCTCACGCTGATATAGCGCGGCCTTACCTTGCCGGCTAGTCTTTGCCTTTGATGAGGAGGGCCTTCGGTGGCTCCTACCTCGTTGTTGCTGATGCTGCTGGTTGGAGGGGGCTATCTAGCCTGACCTCGAGAGAGTCCCACTGGACTACATGCTGGGGGTGACATCTCGTTGTCCCCTCACGGTGAAGAAGCCTTGGCTCTACTCCTTTGCTCTGACTGCGCCGAAGCAGGCCTTGGTCATCTTAAGATAAACTCTGGTTGGTGGCTGGCTACTTTGTGTTGTCTTACGTCAAGTCACCGCGTCTCTGAACTGCGCCCAACACAATCCAGGAGATACTTAGAAGGATGAGCAACCCCGTCCCATCCCGGGTGCTTTGTAGCTCGCAGCTTCGTTGTGTCCTTTGTCGGTTGATACATTTTGTGGTGGCATCCTTGTACCTGTGCCTACTTCCTCTGAAGTGGCCTCAAGCCAGTCCTTAGGTTCCCGCCCCAAATATGCATGAGGGTGGAGTATTCCTAGCATGCCCTCCATCCAAGGCGCTATGGTTCCGATTTCTCACGGGGGCTTGCCCAGGTGATTCTGGTGAGAGCTACACTTAGCTCCGCTGCTATGACGGCTAGGTTCCCAGGCCTTGGCCGCTGAACTGCTTTGCTTTTCTTTCCACCTGTGATGTCTTGAGCTGGAGATGCCGTCCAAGCTTGATTGCTATTTGGGCTCAAAGCCCTTGTAGACAACTGCACTTGCCGTCGATGTTCATGTCAAGGATCACACTCCCTGTACGTCTTCATTCCTTGTACCCTTTAGCTCGATGATGCTGGGTTTGCATATTCTGAACGAGGGACAGCCTGTCACGATGCCCGTGACCGTGCCACAGGGGTCTAAGTGCATATGCTGCATTCTGAAGTTGAGCCACTGCCACTGTGACTCTGAGCCTGTGCCACGCAGGCTTGAAGTGCCAATGCTAAGTCACCTCGCTGCCCTTATTGACAACTGAGGCTGTATCTGAATGAGTCGGTCCCTTATCTTGGGCTGCTCTGCCAAGCCTTACCAATACCAGGTTGAAGCTCAATGGTTGATAGCCACGATTGACTCCGGGTCCGCTTACCTCTTCACAAGGTGCTGGTCAACACCTGACGAGCCTGACTGATGAGAAGTTGCATATCTTGCGGGCCGATCCAACTGGAGGCCGATTGTAGGTGAAAGCTGAGGGGGGGTACACTTGGCGTTGTGTCCCCGCGGCTGCCCAATGACTGGCCGCTGCTTTGTTCTTGATTGCTGCTTTGTTAGCATGGAGGGTCTCTTCACCTAGAGCCCCCGCCGAAGAAAATCTGGAGCCGACGTATCCTGACGACTCGAAATACCCCTGCTGGGCATGTCTTCTGTGCATTCCTTGAGCCACGGTTGGTGGGCATCAGCCGCCGGGCTTCCCACATTCCATTGGAGTCGATTTACTTTGCAACCCCGGTCACATTCCTGGTGACCCAGTGCGTTTGCATCGCTAGCTCGCACATCTGTGATCTTCTTGGCAGTAGATTTTGCGTACTTTGCTTTTGTTGTCCCGCCGTTGGAAATCGCGGGTTTAGCTCTGATACCAAGTGTTACGGGGACTCCCGGGACACTCAAGATGAGCACCTTCACCAAGAGGCCAAGGGCCCGTAACTTGGAGCTCACTCGCTGGGAGGCTCGCATCTTCTGACTTGAGTCCCTTTTGGTGGCTCGTTGATGGGCTCGTCCAGAAAACGACCCGAGATCACGTCTAGCTTGACGCGCGCGGGAGCCTTGGTGGCACCGCGCGGAGTTGAAGTTTAGTTGAGTGCGGAAGCGTCTTTATGTTCAAGTTGAGAGAACGAGACCATTCAGGCCTTGAGCGCGTATCTGAGAGGTCTCCTTGGAACTCTCTCAGGCCACTTTGGGCTATCTTGGAAAATTGCCGAAATGGACCCCGGACCGCCTCGGGTCGGGGTGGACTGAACCTGCCAGCAGCCCGTCGGTTGAGAACGAGGAGCGCCACGGGCGCGCGTTCATGAATGTACATGGCTGATCTCGAAGAGGAAGACGAGGTATCCGCATGGAGTACCTAAACGTCCAATTCGGACATACCGTCCGCGTGTAGCGTCGAGCCGACGCTCGCTGAAAAGAACCGACTATGAATCTGCCGCAGCCTTCGTCTGCGAACGAGGAGCGCGTCGGGCGCGCGTTCGTGAATGTGCATAGATGAGCTTGTAGAGGAAGTCAAGACCTCCGCGTGGAGTACTTGAACGTCCAAAACGGATCACCTGTCCGCATGAGGCGCCTTGCCGACGCTCGCCGAAAGAGACCCGCCGACTATGAGCCGACGGCCCCAAAACTGGGTCATGGAGTCCCCGTGCGTGGCGGACTCCCCCGATTACCTCCATGTGATGAAATGGAGGGGGACACTCCCGTTACCGGGCGCTCTCAAACCCCCATACGCGTCCGCGGAACCCAGACGGTGTGGTGAGGAGAAAATGTAGGTTAGGACTATGTCCCATCGTCCGTCGTCCCCATTCCGGGTCCATCGCGCGTCCCCACGGCCCGTGCCACGGTTGGCCGAGATCGGGTGGTCACCGTCCCACCGTCACCCCGGGAGCTCCGAATCAACCGGAGCCCAACATGGGCATCCTACTTGGATTCAATGAGACTTAGTATGTGACCCGTGCGTTGATGTGGCCAAGGAAACAATGGCTCTATTCTCATAGGGCTATCTTCTCTTTCAAGTGGAACAGTATCAATACTCTCTTCCTACACGTATAGTCTATCGCATTTATAAAAGTGATGCATGAAACAACCTCTTAATAGATGTTGCAAAACATTCTTTGATACCAAGATTGGAATCTTCTCATAGACATTATTTTTCATGAGGTGCTAGCCCTTGCTCAACAAACTCAGGACTGCTCTAATTCTATTAACAAGTGTGTGTGTGTGTGTGTGTGTGAAGCAAGAGAGAGAGAGAGAGAGAGAGAGAGAGAGAGAGAGAGAGAGAGATTTCTCCTTTTGGTCTACCTTGATCTAGCAATGCTACCAAGCTTGATTATAGAGATTAGATAAGCTAGCATGGTGTGAAGAGATGAAAGCTAAGAGAAGTCAATGTAATAATAAAACTTATTTTTATAAATGGAGTGGGTTCTAGGATTTGTTTCAATGATAGGAACGCAATTGGATTCAATGTCTTTGCTCCACTCTCTTACTTGCTTCTATCCTTGTACTTATCTATAGATGTATGTATACATATATATCTATATGTATTCATAGTACACCCACCCACCCACACATCTATATATATATATATATATATATATATATGCTTTAAACGAAGATTTATCACATAGGTCTTGAGGCATCTTGATATGTTCCAATTATGTCTATATGTACAATAGCGCATGCGCGCGCGCACACACACACATATATATGTGTGTGTGTGTGTGTGTGTGTGTGCTTGAAGGAAAGATTTGTCACATAAGTCTTGAGACATCTTGCTATTGTTCCAATACAGTAACTATGACATTCAAAGTTTATATGCTCCCTCGTCCCCCCCGCCAAATCCTCTAGTTGAAGTGACGATCCCAGGTGGACATTTAAAAAGAAAAAGTGAACTCCTTTTTCTCATTTTTTTGAAAAGAAAAATATAGATGGCTATGATTGGTATGCCTCTCTCTCTCTCTCTCTCTCTCTCTCTCTCTCTCTCTCTACCATCGGATAGATCTTTGAGATCTCTTTGGATGTTCCTATAACATTTCAAATTCTCCTTTTATCAAGACGTGTGTGTGTGTGTGTGTGTGTGTGTGTGTGTGAGAGAGAGAGAGAGAGAGAGAGAGAGAGAGAGAGAGAGAGAGAGAGAGAGAGAGAGAAGATGATGTTACCATATACATGTGGTAGTGATGTGTGTGAACACACTAGGACCGCCGGGGCATTTTTTCCCTCTTTAGGAGGTTTTTTCCCCCGTGCATTGTATATACGCCCATCACTCTAGGGCTATCTATCTTTCCATTGCACACTAAGGAATACACTCTCTATTGTGTACCTTGAGCTTCCTTCGTCTTCTCCAAGCTGTGTGTGTTTCTCTGCAACCCTAATTCCAACAATTGGTATCAGAGCAGGTCACGTCCTCCCGGGCTTAGTCGCCAGCTACTCCAGCACACGCCTGCTCACTTTCTCCGATTTCAGTGAGCTTTGGCGAGCGTTCGCAGGTCGACAAATATTTTGGGCTCATTTCGGCCTCCGTTTCCACTACGGGCAGTACTGCACAGGTTATTTCGTCACTTTGTGCAGATTTTCTGTCAGTGCCGTTTTTTGCATAACAGGTGCCTTATAGTCTTCTACGGTTTGTGCTATATAGCACAAGTTGTTCCCGCTCCATTTCTCCTATTTTCGGGCAGTTTTCACATCAGGTGCAGCATTTACCATGGCTGACAACAACAACACAGATGTGTTCAAGATGTTTGCTGCTGAGGACAGGTTGGATGGGGACAACTACCCTATGTGGGCTTATATGATGCAACACGTTCTTGTGTCAAAAGGTGTCTGGAACATTGTGCAGGGCATTGATGTACGTCCTGGTTCTGAAGATGTAGGCGATGTTGAGGATGTTGCAGGTCTTGCTGCAAGGATTGCAGCTGTTAGAGTTGTTTTGCCTACAGCAGAACAAGCTCGTTGGGATGTTAAGGATGCGCAGGCTCATGCATTGATTGCGTTGTCTGTGAAGCGCACCATTATTCCTCACATCCGTTCAGCAAAATCTGCAAAACAGGCTTGGGATATTCTAGCAGGTCTTTATGCAAGCCGCAATGAGGCTAAAATTGCTTTGCTGCGTAAAGAGCTAGAGTCGAAGATTATGCATGAGGAAGATGATATGGACACTTTCCTTGCTAGTGTCAAGGATATCAATGAGCAACTCATTTCTGCAGGTGAAGTCATTTCTGACAGTTCCCTTGTGTAGATTGTTCTTGATGCCTTACCAGATTCCTACCAGACTTTTGCTAGTACTTGGAGACTGATGACCCAAGGAAATCCTGAAGTTGTCAAGTTTGATGCATTATGCACATTGCTGTTGCAAGAGTCACTTTCTAGAAAAAACAGGACTAGGCAGCGTGCAGTTGAACAGGCTTTTATTGCTTCTCAAAGAAAGGGTGGTAACAGTAATGCAGCCACTTCTTATGGTTCTGCTGCGAGTGGCAAAAATTCTGTTCCTAATGCTTCTGCTGGCAGCACTTCGTCTGGCAATTCTGGTGATAAGGGCAAAAAGAAGATGCGTTGCCATTATTGTAAAGCCAATGATCACTTGATCAAGTCGTGTCCTAAGTTGAAGGCCAAAGAGGCTAAGAAGAAAGAGGGTGGTTCCACTGCAAATGCTGGTTCCACTACAAATGCAGCCATTGTTGAGTCTTCTGTGAAAGGAGATTGTGATGCTGATGTTGATGCAGAATGGGCTTTTAGCGCAGAGTGCACTTACAATCCTGCTGTCCATGATGCATGCTTGTCAGTTGCTGCAGATTCACATGTGTGGTATTTCGACAGTGGTGCTACAAAGCACATTACCTCACATCGTGAATTGTTTACCTCTCTCGAGTCTGTCCCTCATGGGAATTCAGTCACTTGTGCCAACAACGCCTCTTATCCAGTTCAGGGAGTTGGAAAGATTGTGCTCACTGCTGCTAATGGCAGTTCCTTCACACTTGTTGATGCACTTTATGTACCTGGGATCAAGAAGAATCTCTTGTCTGTATCCGCACTTGCTAGACTTGGACTTGTAGTCAAATTTGTGGATGACAGATGTACAGTTCATGATCTCAGTTTTGGTGATGAAATTGTTGCATCTGGGCTTTTGTGCCGTGGGCTGTATAAGCTCACTTTGTATGACAAGTGTGGACAAAATTTTGCAAATGCTGTTGCAGATTCAAGGGCTATTTCAGATGCAAAACTTTGGCATGCACGTTTTGGTCATCTGAATTTTGCCAGTTTGCTGCGTTTGCAGAAATTTGATATGGTTGCTTCTTTGCCGCCTCTTGAAGCACCTATCAAACATGTTTGTGAAGGCTGTATTCTGGGTAAAATGCAGCGTTCTAAGTTTCCAAAGGATGGTTCAGTTAGGGCCACATGCAGGTTGCAGCTTGTGCATAGTGATGTTTGTGGGCCCATGCAAACTCCGTCCTTGGGCAATTACCTGTACTTCGTGACTTTCATTGATGATTACTCCAGGCATGCATGGGTATTTCCGCTTAAAGCAAAGTCCGAAGTTTTTATGTGCTTCAAACAATTTTTGGCTATGGCTGAAAATGTCTCAAAATGTACTATGGGCACCCTCCGTTCCGATCGAGGGGGGGAGTATATGTCTCATGAATTTAATGCATTTCTGGCTAGTCGTGGGATAAAACACCAATGTACAGTGCCTTATACACCTCAGCAAAATGGTGTTGCTGAGAGGAAAAACAGGTCACTAACGGAAATGGCACGATGTATGGTCAAAAGTCAAGCTTTGCCGCATTCTTTTTGGCTTGAGGCCATCATGTGTGCCACTTATGTACTTAACAGGTGTCCTACGAAAGCTTTGCAGTCTATTACTCCATATGAAGCATGGCATGATAGAAAACCTTCTATTGAGCACATGCGTGTTTTTGGCTGTTTGGCATATGCTTTGGTGCCACAAGTGCAACGCAGAAAATTGGATGATAAGGCTGTCAAATGTATTTTTGTTGGTTATAGTGCTGAAAGCAAAGGTTACAGGTTGTATCATCCGCACAAACAAAACGTATTTTGGTTTCACGGGATGTAGTGTTTGTGGAAGATTCTGTTCAACCCTTGCTGTCATGTACTAGAGACAGTAATGTAAGCTCACAGGACATTTATGACACTTTGTTGCCTCTTTTCAGTGGTGGAAATACGAATGTAAGTTCCAATGAGGCAAATGTACAGCCTATGGGGGTTTTTGAAAATGTTTTAGAACAGCCTATTACTGATGCAGATGTACATGATGTACTTGATGAGGAAAGGGCTGAAAATGAGCAGGCTAGAGGTATGCCAAAATGGCTGGTGCACACTTTGCGTGACAGTAAATTGGATGCACCTTTATCTAGTCGTACTCGTTCAGGCTCTCGCCATGCATCTTATGCATCAGATTGTTATGCTTTGGCTGTGTCTAGTTTACATGATGTTGAGGAGCCTCTGTCTTTTGATGAAGCACAGAATTCAAAAAATTGGATTGCTGCCATGAAATCAGAATATGATGCACTTATAGAGAATGACACATGGACTTTATGTGATTTGCCTCCTGGCAAAAAGGCCATTGGTACAAAGTGGGTTTACAAGTTGAAACGCAAGCCGGATGGTGAGATCGATCGCCATAAGGCTCGACTTGTTGTTGCAAAGGGTTATGCACAACAAAAAGGCATAGATTATGAAGAGACTTTTGCTCCCACTTGTCGTATGACTACTGTGCGTTTTCTATGTGCATTGGCAGCTCATTTTGGTTGGGATGTACATCAATCAGACATTGTTACTGCTTTCTTGAATGGTGACATATTTGAGGAAGTTTATGTAACGCAGCCTCGCGGTTTTGTCATAAAAGGACAAGAGGACAAAGTGTGCAAATGTAAGAAGGCTTTGTATGGGTTGAAGCAATCTCCTCGTGCTTGGTATGAGAAAGCTGACACTCATTTGGTTAAACGAGGCTTTCGTAACAGTCCAACAGAAAGCACATTGTATGTAAAGCGTGAGGATGATGTATTTCTCATTGTGGTTCTTTATGTTGATGATTTGCTGATCACTGGACCAAATGAGAGACATATTGCTGAATTTAAGGCTGATTTGAATGCTACTTTCAAGATGAAAGATTTGGGGCTGTTGCATCATTACTTGGGTATACAGTTTAAGCAGTGTGATGGTGGTATTGCCTTGTGTCAGAAAAGTTACATAGAGACATTGCTATGTAAGTTTGGACTTGAGGATTGCAAACCTATTGCCACTCCCATGGAAACAGGTTTGAAGTTGAGTCTACATGATGCTGGCGATCCTGCTGATGTCACTCTTTACCAAACTGCTGTTGGCTGCCTCATTTATGTATGCAACACGAGGCCAGATATTCAGTTTGCAGTCTCGCAGGTCAGCAGATTTATGCATAGCCCAGGGTCTAAGCATTGGCAGGCTGTCAAGAGGATTTTCCGCTACCTTAGTGGCACTTTACATCTTGGCTTGTTTTATCCCAAGGGGGGATCATTGCCGCCAGACTTACATGCTTTTTCGGACTCAGATTGGTGGGCTGGTTGTTTTGACACGCGAGTGTCCACAAGTGGTTTTTGTTTCATGCTTGGCAGTTCATGTATATCATGGTTGAGCAAGAAGCAACCTATTGTGGCCACTTCGAGTTGTGAGGCTGAGTACAGGGCAGTCTTCACAGCTATGGTTGAGTGTGTATGGCTCAGACGCCTTATGGCTGACTTGGGTGTTGGACAGGACACTGCCAACACTATCTACACTGACAGTCAGAGCGCATTGGTAGTTGCGAGGAACCCAGTTTTTCATGCTCGCACAAAGCACATTGAGGTGCATTACCACTATGTCAGGGAGAGGCTCTCAGCAGGAGAGATCAGCTTGGCTTATGTGCCAACACAGGACAACCTTGCAGATCTTTTCACAAAGGCATTGTCTCGTGAGAAGCTTGAAGCTTTTCGCAAAGCTTTGGGCTTACTCCCCTTTGTGGACTGATCCTGTCCTCAGGGCATGGCACTTCCCTTTACTCATGTGCCAGCTCTCGTTCACCGCATCACTCCAGGGGGGATTTGTTACCATATACATGTGGTAGTGATGTGTGTGAACACACTAGGACCGCCGGGGCATTTTTTCCCTCTTTAGGAGGTTTTTTCCCCCGTGCATTGTATATACGCCCATCACTCTAGGGCTATCTATCTTTCCATTGCACACTAAGGAATACACTCTCTATTGTGTACCTTGAGCTTCCTTCGTCTTCTCCAAGCTGTGTGTGTTTCTCTGCAACCCTAATTCCAACAGATGAAACAAATTAACTTTATTCTTACCCATGTTGTGAGATATGTCTTTTGGGATTGTTCCAATGGCATTAAAAATCCTTCTCTTCTTTATCTTCTCTCTCTCTCTCTCTCTCTCTCTCTCTCTTCTCCTCCTCCCCATAGATGTTCACTTTTGTTGAAGACTTGTCTTGTAACTTTTAAACTCACTTTAGATTGTTCCTACATGCAAACATTTTGTTATGTCTTCCTCTCTCCTCCTGCGTCATTTGTTGGACTTTGCATTTCAGCACATTAAATACGGCACTAAAAAATTGTCCTCTCTCTCCCCCCTCTCTCTCTCTCTCTCTCTCTCTCTCTCTCTCTCTCTCTCTCTCTCTCTCTCGTTGATTTTAGATTGGCACCCTTGCCTGCCAAAATTAAAGGAATTTATAGATTTTTAACATGGCCCACATGTTAACTCTTAAAAATAAAAAGAACAAAATTTGCAAGAATTGGTAAAAGGTCCATCAACAGGGAAATCTTTCTACCCATTTGCGGTGTTCTCTCTCGTTGATTTTAGATTGGCACCCTTGCCTGCCAAAATTTAAAGAATTTATAAATTTTTAAGCATGGCCTACATTAGGAGATTTCGGAGGTCATTTGGAAAGCCTTCTAAGAAATTCGATTTCTCTCTTTAGAAAATGCTCTTAAAATATACTTGCACTTGTTTTGTACGTCCAAAAAAAAACTATGCACTCTCAAAAGTGAACCTAACTTTTCAAAAATCTTTGAAAACGGTCACTTTTTCATTCAATGTGTGTGTCGTTTTCATGAAGTACACGACGCTCATTCAATACAGCTCATTCATCATTGAAATTAAAAAAATCACAAAATTATCAGTTGATGTTAGACTTTAAAGTTTTTGACACTGTCAATGCGTCCAAAATGACCAAAAACTTAAAAAACGTCTATCTACTTGCCTCAATCTGACACCCAGAGAGGAAGAAATTGTCAAAATACTCCTAAAAATGAGATTTTGCCTCACGGCGTGTGGGGGGGCATCTGGAAAATTCCAAATGGCCCTCCGCGCGTTGAGGCAAAAAATAAAAAAGTTGGATCACGACGCGCAGAGGGTCATCTAAAATTCTCCAGATGGTCCCTCGTACGCCATGATCCAAAATCCCCTTTTTAGGGGTTTTTTAGCGATTTCTCTCTCTCCGGGTGTCAGATTGAGGCAAGTAGATATGCCTTTTTTAGGTTTTTGGACGTTTTGGACGCATTGGCAGTGTCAAAAGCTTCAAATTCCAACACCAATTGATAGTCTTGTGATTTTTTAAAATTTCAATGATGATGAAAGCCATATTAAATGAGCGTCGTCTACCTCATGAAAAAGACATTCGCATTGAATGAAAAGGCAACCGTTTTCAAGGACCAATGATACCTTTTTTATATTTTTCTCAATATCAATCTATTTTTCTACGTAACGTATGCTCTTCTTTCATTGGACGAGCGTTTTTTCCTCTCTCTTCTAAAAGGCCCTTCAAAAGACCTCCGAAATC